>NC_139726.1:17602685-18202685 GCF_964211835.1 Anser anser | reverse complement strand
AATTGGTATTTTGTTCTGGTACCAGTTCAACTTTAGTAACTGGAAATAACTAAGAGAATGTTCTCAGTTTATTAGTTCCCATCTTGCTCAAATATTCAGGAACATACGCTACCTTCAATGTGAAGGGAATTAATGGAAAAAGTAAATCTTGATTTCTTGGAAGCAGTAAATTCTATTTCTTCCTGTCAGTTAACTACAGTACCAACTTAGGGGACAGAGCTTTAAATTTACTCAATTCACTTCAAAGGAGTTGCTCTCAAACAAGAATGTTGTCATATTTGAACTAATTACTCTGAAAGGTATGAAAAAGCTTCACCTGAAGTAACTACACCAAGGTAGTTCAGAAACCTATTTGCTAGCACAGTGCAGAATGGCTTAGAAGGACGTTGCCAAGAAATTGTTGTGGTGTGTTGTTCATGTGGATCCACTTTTTAAAATGTGCCTATGGAGTTGATCATGAGCAATAGCAACTACCTGCAGCAGTTCCCAGATATAGCCAGGAACTGATGATTCAAACATATGCTGTATGATTAAGGAACCATTTGTATCTGTTACAAGTTCAGATGCAGCTCAAACAATAGTTACAATTCAGATAAATCCTGCCTGAAATGATTTTAGTGGGCTTACTCAGCCAAAGGAGTAAGACAACTAAGGTTGCTCTTTTTTTCATCAAACATGAGTATATCAAGAAAAATTTGGCTATGAAAACTGTGGCCTTTCAGTGTGTAACAGTAGTAGCTTATTTTTCATTTAACGTGATCTTAACAGCATATCACAATGATTTATAGCAATTAGTGGATTATTGACTGCAGCAGAAATATCAGCTTGGTTTTCCTGCATTAGAACATAATTTTGCCTTATAAAACAGAAGTGCCAAATATTTAATGATGATTCAGAATGGATCTGACTGAGTTATCCTTACTCTTAGTTAGGGTCGTTTCAGGGCGAGTTAGGCTCTTAATTGTAGCCTTGCTCTGGATAGGTTTTCACTGCTGTTAGCCTGATCTTGCCTGACTATTTTTAGACCACGCAGGTAAAAGTACAACTGGACCCCAGATTCTACTTCCATGTAGGCTAGGAACCCAGCTAATTTGCACTTTGATATGTCAGGTGGTGTTAGTTTTGCAGTACACTCCCACCATTCCTCCATATATTGAGGACAAATTTCAAGGAGGAAGAATCGTTTTCAAATCACTTGATATTCCTGCATTTTGCATTGGATCTAAAGTCTCCCCTGACCCTTTTATTGCAGTAGATAAGACAGAGTGAGTCAGGGAGAAGGTAAGAGAGCCTGTGGTGGTTTTACCTTGCTGGGCAGCTAAACTCTACTACAACCACTCTCACTCCTTCTCCTCAGATGAAGAGGAGAAGAAAGTATGCTGGAAAGAAGCTCCATCCCAGCCAGACCCAGTACAGAGCCATAGGGTCATAAAGGTAGAGTAGAAATAAACAATTTAGCCTGAGAGAAAACTAGAAAGAAAACTGCCTGTACAAAAACAGATAAGAAACTGCATGCACAAAATACAACACAAAAGCACTAAGTTTGCAAGGTCAGAATTGGAGCACTTCAATTAAGGTTTCTCTTACCTGTACAGAAAACACTTTAAATAAATAGCAGCTGTGTTTTTCAAGATCTGTTTAATAAAATGAAGTAGATTGGAACAAATAATTATATCGTGGGAAAAATACAGATTGAAAAGATGCCAATGTGCATTGTTTCCATCCTTATCATTATGCGCAAATCCATGATTTCAAGAGTGGTTTGCCCCCTGTTGGTTCCAGTTCAAAATGAACGTTCCATGAAAATCTGACTTACTTGTGGTTACTATAAGGTGATAACCACTTGATTGATTTTTTTAAGTGGAAGTTTCAGTAATGTCTTACAAAGTGGGCCCCTTAATGCTTCAGAGTGGAAAAACCAACAATTAATTTGAAAGTAGGACCAGTTTTACTAACTTGTTTATATTTTGGTACTTCATTGGTATTTTCCACTGTTTGAAACTTTTTCTGTGACAACATAGCACATGACAGGAAAGAAGGACTTTTTAAAAAAATTAATATTGCATATTTCTATGTTCTTCATTGCATTCGATTGTCTTTGTACTTACTTGTTAGTGCAAAGTGACATAAAGTGACAGTGACAGCTGTTAGAATATCAGCCCTTTTATCTTCATTGTTTTGGAAAGGGTTACTTTTTTTTTCTTTTAAAATAATTCAAGAAGATTATTACAATCAAAAAAGGAGAATATTATGCTATTCAACTTTAATTTGGAAGATGGGTATTCTACATTTCATTTTACCACTGATGTTTTCTGTTACGAGATGATTTTGTAATGCATGCTGCAGATTGTAACTCAGATAACTGAGTATAAAATACTTTGTGAATACATATTCTGTTACATATACATCTTGTAGTAGGTCATTTTTGAAGGGAGACCATAATTCCGTCTTTTCTTTCCTAATCACATGGATTACTAGAAAGTGAAGATGAGCAATAGCAATGTCATTTTCAGAAACTGAATTCCTACTAAAGCTACTTAATATTTTGTCAGAGGTCTTTGAACATGGTTTATAACTGGTGATGTTTTCTTCTATTTTCAGGGCAATACTGTCTTTTATGTGATATTAAATACATGCTATTATATAATAATAGTAGGGAGTATTTATTTAAATCAGGCTCCTGCTGTGGATATGTATTTTTTTCAGTGCCTTTATTTTGATTACATTGATTTCTGGGAAACTAGACTTTTAATTTATGTGCTTAAAGTGTGGTGGAGATTCATAGTTGAATTAGATTCTGAAGTTTGTTAGCAATTAAAGAAGAAAACTGAGGACAGCAAGACAGATGTTTGCCTCACCTTTCACGGGTATGTCAGGTAAACTGAAAAATAAGACTTAACCAGATACTGGACTCCTAAGGTGGCTAAGGTAGCTTCATTTCAGTCGTCGATATTATGCTTGTTTCATGAAATAGCTGTTTAGTTTCACTTAGTCATTCACCTTTCAGGGAGACCAAAGCTTGCATAAAAGGGATGTCAAAGCTTTGCATTTTTACTGAATGCAGACTAGGTGAAACTTCTACCTCACTTACCAAGATTTTGTAATGTATTTTAGGAGTAATGATCTAAGACTTCCCATTTAGTTCTAATCTCTCACAGCATCTGTTTTGCTGTACCAATTATTTGTTGGGGACAATAAGTAAAATAGATATGGAAAAACTGAAAAAAATTTGATAGAACACAAGTTCTATGAGCTAATTAAGTGTAGGTCATTGTTGTTATTCTCACTGTTTTCTTATGGACACTGAGCTCAGTTGCAGAGTGCAGCAGGCAAGCTGACAAACAGTGCGGGATGATTCTGTTTGCAGAAGATTTTGTCTGGAAGAACTCTGTGGATCTCTTCAAATGTTAAAATTACCGAGTTTTGGAAAATCTATATAGATTACACTTGTGACTGAAAAATAAATAAATAAATATCAGTGCAATATATTGATTGCCCAGCAGAGGGGGATCTTAACATTAGAATATCTACAGGAAACTTGCCAGATTTCTGTACCAGTGTCCAAGTTTTCTATTGGGTGTAACAGAATTGTCGGTCTCTGCTTTTACTTGCAGTTTGGAAGATTTACTGTGTGTCCAGTTGTCCAATGTGTTTTTCTTTCTTTTTTTCTCTTCATTCCCTTCTGAAAAGGAACATAGGACTAGAGGTGATCATGCATGTGGTCCTGTGTGGACCCTTACTTCCAAGCAAACAGAAAATAGATGCCTGACTACACTAAATTATGAACCCCGTTGCCTTACCTCTGCTGTATTTTGGATTTTTATTTCTCACTCCATCTTTTCTTCCATAGGAAAGGAAATTATTCTTCAGCCATCCCTGCCAGACATTTGTCTAGCCCATTTTGACAACTAAGGGAGAGAGTAAATGACACACTGGCTATTTATATTTGTATAGCAAGTATACTATACTACATTTGTTTCTGTTTTTCACTTAGAATCAGATGCCGCTACAGAAGATAGAAGTGTCAGTAACATGAATGAAAACCTGGGACAGAGCAGTACAACCAGTGATTCAGGTATGTTTCCCTTCTTTTATTTAGTAACTGCAAAATAAACTCTGGAGGGTAAGCCCTCTATGACTAGGCTAAACCAAAAATCAATGGAAAACATTTACTGTGAACTCCAGCAACAGTATTTATGTACCAAACTTCCTCTTATTTTGTTGGTAAGCAGATGCCATTTTTATGGGTCTGGACTTAACTCCAAGCCCCAAAGGAGCTGATTTACTGGGATCCTCTGAATAGGTCTCGAAACATTGCCATCATACAAATGGTCAGTGATGCAGAATACAGTCACACAGACTGGAATGAACTTCTGGAAGTCATCCAGTGAAGTTATCTGTACAGATACTCATAACACTGCCACATGTATGTGCTTCTTTTGCTCTAACGATGAAGCTAAATTGTGTCTGGCTCCTCTACTGGGGAGGTAAGAGGGATTAAATTGGACAGGTTTTAGAGGTATCAAAAGTTGAGGAGAAACATTTCCTGGGTACTTGCAGAACCATAATGAGGATCTCCTTTGGACCTGAATAACTTAATAGCACTGTTTGTAAAAGTAACCTAATCAATGGAGATTAATATCTGAAGACCTTTGCAAATCTCACATTTAAGAATACTTGCAAGTTCTAAATGAAGTGTAGCATTAAACTAAATATTAGATTGTGTTTAGATAACACTTTTCAGACAGATGTGAACTTGATATGAATAAACTCTGAAACCAATTAAACACTGCTGTTGTAAAAGACACCCCAATTTTATTTATTTATTTTTTAACCTCAGGCAGAACGAATTTGCATCTATCTTCTGTGGTAAACAGTTAATGTTTGCCCTACACTGAATTCAAGAATCAGTTGACTTCTAGAAACTAGCCTGTATATAGTTTGTTCTGTGCCTATATCTTGTGCAAGGACAAAGAAAAATCTGGGTTACCTTACAAGCCAACTCTGCCTAAAGAAACTAGTGTTAGGTCAGTAAAGTCAATGCAGTTGTTATATGTCATAAGCCTACAAAGTGTTTACTGAAAATGCTTTAAAATAGTTTCAACCTTTTTTAATACTAAAAATCATGTATTTTACAAGTACACAGAAGATTCAGGATATCTCAAATCTAAATTGCTACCCCTCAAATCTAAATTTCTACCCTATAGATAGGATTTTATTCTATGTATTGTTAACTCTGAGGAATATACTTTGCACTTCTGCATCAGCTGAGGTGACTCATCAGTCACACTGGATTTTTTCCTCACTGTGTCACATGAAATGTCAGGGCACAGAAACTTCTCCATTTTGTGAGCAGACACACTATATCCGTTGGCCAGGCTGATACAGGCTAATGGTGTGTGGTAGCACATATATAAATATATGGCCTGAGCCTTTAAGATTCCTGAAAAATCTCACATTTAGTTGAGCATTGGCTATGTCCAGTAGTCCAGCAGAAAAAAATAAATCACTACAGTTATGTGAAGAATGCAGAACAGATTTTTTTTACTTGTTATTTATTACATGTTCTGTTTACACTTGAGCTTTAAAAACAGTTAAAAAGTTTTTAAAAACATTCATGCTTAAACTCAGTGAGAGCAAATATGAGAAAAATAGTGGAGATACAGATGGACTTGGTGATATTTTTGGACTTTATAATTTGAATTTTTGCAGTAAGGCTGTTGTATTAGATGTCTGGGTAGATCTTAATGCACTGATAGGAGTTTGATTTTAAAGCAAAGAATCCTGTGGATTTAGTTGCCCTTTTCAATGCAAGGATCACTTTACATTTAAGAAAAATGTTGGAATTAGGATAATAGAAGAATAATTATCATGTTTCTTTTAGCACAGAGCAGCAGTTTATAAGCCTTGTATGAAGGCAGACAACCTCCCTGTGCATGTTTTACTGTGCATGATGAAAATTCTTTAATGGAATCATATCCTGTGTAAAGATTCCTGTATTAACCTTTATCTTACCAGGAGCCAAGGAAGCTAGGAGAGAGCTAAGTTAAATATTTTTTAGGCATGGATGGTTAGTTGAGGATGTTAAGATACTGAAATTTAACTAAACAGATGGGTGATAAAGTGCTAGTTTCAATATGGTTGAACTATTGGATTTAGTCAACCAGAAAGCAAACAGTGTTCTTCCTCAAAAGAGAGTAGTAGAAGTCAGATAAGTAACAGCAAGTACTCTCTGGTGTAAATTTCACTGTGTTCCAGATAGTACTGCACTCACGCTAAAAGGCAAAACAAGCAAAAAACACTTAGGAATGGTATTCAGGTGTTTCCATCAGCAGTATTTTATCAAGCTTCATTACTTTTTGTTAGTTTAATTTTATTTAATGGAATAAGGTTTACTAGAAAAAATACACTTATTTTGCGTATGATGTATCAGTGATAATAAAAGCCCCATGATTCTTCATTTAATATCATCAGGAAATAAAACTAGAGGGTCTTTTTCCTCATTTTTAGTCTCATAGGATTTTTGCCTCTTATTCACTGACAACAGTACAAGTTCAGGATAAATAAACATATCTATAGGGAAAAAAAAACGCAGAACTCCACTAAAGTAAATACTTCTTACGTTCATATAGATAATTTCTGACTTCCTAAATATGTATAAACTCAGAGAGCTGATATGCTTTTCTCACTGCCTGAAATTGTGACATCCCTTTTAACTTTTGAATGTTGTTTGTTTTATCTGTGAGGAATAGATATGAACTCTCTGCCATTGCATTTTATATGATAGACGGAAGGTTTTGGCCTTTAGGTGGCAAATGCACATGGCCTTTTAGCGAACAGCTCAGATTGCATTATGTATGAGTCAGTCTGGAGGCAGCGCAATCTGCATTGAATAGGTGGTAACATTCTGCAGCTAGCTTAGTCTTGTACGGTCAATTGAATTTTCTTATCTATTTGATCTTTATACTTTATAACTCCCTTCATCTATTTTTAAGTAGTCCCTATCTCTTTTTCTTTTTCTATGGCTCCATCTTTTTTTTTTTTTTTCTTCCTCTGGGAAGTATTTAAAAAGGTAGCTCACATGCAAGCAAATACATTTCAGTACTGATGAAAGAGAGCATCACATAAGATTGGCCAGATTACGCATACAACAGTTCTGAACACAACTTTTGTTGTTCTCAGTGCTACTGAATTGTATCATTTGAATTCATACATAATAATAATCATATTAACATAGATGAATGAAGACATAGTGTGGCTTATTCCACCTACCCTGTTAGGCAGCTGGATATAAGCACAGGTCCACAGAAGAGCATTTCCTATGCTAATGCGCCATGTTTCTCTTTATTCAGATGTATCTCATAATTATGTTTTCCATTTGTCACTTGTTCAATATTCTGATAAATAATTCCTGTTTGATATTTATATTTCTTTGCACCCTTAGATGAAGATGAAGTGGAGAGCAGAGCTTCACCTGAACCAGATCTGATCCTGAGAGATTACCAGATGGAAGTTGCAAAGCCAGCACTGAATGGGGAGAATATTATAATATGTCTCCCTACAGGCAGTGGTAAAACCAGAGTGGCTGTTTACATTACCAAAGATCACTTGGATAAGAAAAAAAGAGCATCAGAGCCTGGAAAAGTTATAGTACTCGTTAATAAGGTATGTTGGTACATTTAAAAAAAATAGTATTTTGCAAACCTCATGCACTGTTAGTAAAGAACTTGTAAAATGAATGTAAATACATTTCTCAGCTTCTCCAGATGTAGCTATGTTTAAAGGCACACAGCTCTAGACTGTCATCTCCATTATATTGCTGAAAACATGAGTGATTTTAATTTAATGCAGCACGTGAGAATTTGCATGTAGCCAAATAACTACATTATTGGAAAAAGTGTTATTTCTTGTTAGGATTAATAAAAATGAAATAACATTTAAAAAATATATTTTTCACATTCTGTGTTTGGATCTGGTAATGAAGACCACCTAAGGAGTCTCAAACTAGTTAGGTAATGTTCCGTCAGATTTTCTGATAAGAACTGCAATTTTTACAGTTAAATTCAGAGCATATAATCTAAACTAAAGTTTTTCTATTGTAATATTAAAGTGTATAAATACATTTAAGAATTTTATTGAAAGATTAAAAGATATCCATATGAGAATAAAATTGTTAGTATGTTATGAGCTTAGTCAAAGAGCCAGAGCATTCATTGTTTGTTCTTTCTAAGACGCAGTTAAGCCTATGTTCTTGGGGCAAAAAGTTTTTCTTAGGAACAGTTGCAAGAGAGGGATTGCTTTGTGGATTTTTAGTGTTTGCTTTTCCATTTTTTTAAAGTCCTATTGTGTAGTGAATAAGGGTTTGTTTACTTTTTTAAAAAAAAGTATGTTTTGCACAGAGTGTATATTCACCTAACAACATCTCTGGCAGATAGGTATGTATTTATAATCCTATGTATGTTCCAGTGTAAATTATTTGGAAACTTTTTTTCAGGTACCATTAGTGGAACAGCATTTACGAAAAGAGTTTAATCCATTCCTGAAACGTTGGTATCAGGTTATTGGTTTAAGTGGTGATTCTCAGCTGAAAATCTCATTTCCTGAAGTTGTCAGAAGATATGATGTAATCATCAGTACAGCACAGATTCTTGAGAATTCACTGTTAAATGCAACTGAAGAAGATGAAGAAGGTGTCCACTTATCAGGCAAGATTTTCATTCTGAAATTTTTACAGAAGGTCAAAAGTTCTGGAAAACTGCAGATTAAAAATGTGCGAAACTCAGGAGTTAATGTAGTTCATTTGACTGTTTTTATAAATGCAAGCTGTACTCTAAGAGTCAAAACCACATCTTAATGTGCTTGCAATTTTTTGAAGCCAAGTTAGACTTTTGCAGTTCACTTGTTGTGCATCCCATTTTAAGTAGCTCAAGCACGACCTTGTGCGAATACAGCTATACTGATTTCAGCTTCCAAGCTCAGTAGAACATTGAATTATATCACATAGAAGCCATGAATAGAAGTAGAAAAAATATTAAAAACTCAAATGCAGTAAGTAGTTTAAGAAATACAATGAAGCATGGGATAGAAGCCAATCTGTTATAAAAGTTGTATTCTTTAAAATTTTACCATGTTGCTAACATATGGAGTTAGGATTGCTTCTAACTACATACAGATAGGCAGCCATAATGGTCTTTTACAACAGATAAAGGAAGTTGAAGAGCACAAAAAGTAGAAGATGAGATGAGTGAAATTGTTTGCCCAGAAGTCTAAAGTGGGAGATACTATTGGGAGATCAGAAAGGAAATTGTATTATCTGCCAGTGATGGAACAAAACATGACTTCAGCTCCAGGGTTTGGGCTGCAGTGACCCTCCTCTGTGAGAGTTGACTTCTCCCTCTAACTGCATGCAGTCAACTCTATTCTAGATGGGACAGGATGTAGCTGAGCAGAGAGCTACAATGTTCAAAATAAGGGAATTAAGGTAAAAGAAGAATTTGTCTGAGTCTTACAGAGACAACAGGGAAACATGGTGTCTGTCAGTGCCTAGTGCTAATTGGAGTAGTTGCTTGATCCAAACCAACTCCTACAAAGCCACTTGAGTATCCCAATATTATATCCCCTCCTTCAGAATATCTTTTCGTTATCTTAGGTAGAGTACTAGAGATTTTGTTGTATTTATGTCCTTTACACCTCCCCTAAGTCAATAAACCTTCCCAAATCTTAATCATTTGGGAATGCCATATAGAGGTGCCTAAATACTTCTGCTGGAACTCCTGACCTAATTAGAATTGGGCTGGGTCCCAAGCTTGTGTCATGAGGTTTCACACCTTGCAAAGTTTCCTTCATAGGGAGTTACAATACATATGATCTATATATATATAATGTAGAAATATTAGAAATAAATAGAAAATTAGGTTTGAAACCACACAACTCCAGTCCAAAGTAGCTTCCTAGACCACTTGTGTGAAAACAGTCACATTTCCCCAGTGACGTGGAGCAATAGTTTGCTTTCTTAGTGGTACTCTTTGGTTTAGCATCTGAATAAAATTTCCCTTGTTCACTTTCCATCTTTCTTCAGGTTCTTCAGAGACCTGAAAATATATTACATGATATTTTCTCCAGCAGAAGGGCCCATTCAGACTATTCTAACTCTCTGTTAGTTTCCCACTTTTGCTGCTGGTTGACAAAAAAATCATTTGTAGTGATGCAGCAATGTGAGCTCACTTATGTGTAAACAAGGCCATTAAAATTGCCTGATTAAACATTAAATTAAAAAAAGAGTTTAACCCAAATCATTTCAGTCATCTGCTTTACAGTCATTGCCACAGTTTTGTAGGGAATTCAACATAGAGAGTTACTGGCTAGTTAGGGGAAGGGTGGGAGCTCCATAAACCAGTTTTGCTGCTAGAGAAACAGAGTTCATGAGTCTTTGAAATAAGAACCTTAAAATATATTTCAGTATCTGCATATGTAAACAGGTAGATGACATGTTCTCTGTGTTTGTGCAAGATTTAAAACAAAGAAAAAAAAATATTTTTTTATCGTATAGTGCTCTACCTGTTGCGTGTAAATAGGATCTAACTAAAAAGCACAAATTCATAGTCTGAATCTTCATCAGTTTCCTCAGCTACAAAAGCAAGATGATCAGTAGTGCCCTCTCCATCTGTTTGTTTTTTCCAATGACACATCCATAGAGTAATGTAAGTCTTTTAATTGGGCAGGAATAGGGGGAAAATCTCTGTGTTGCTATAAAATTGAAGCATATTTTGATCAGCACAGGACTTTCTAGAATGTCTGAAAGGCTTCTAATATGTAACGTATGTTCACGTAGACAAATGATATGTAGTTTGTCAGTGCATTTATGGATATGTTTATAAAAGATAGCATAGTGTAGAACTATAATATGTTCCTACCAGTGGTTATTATCTGCTATGCTGGTTATTCAAAATACGTGTCTGAAATTCTTTATACCATCAGATTGTTTTTGCAAAAACAGAAAAGCTTTCTACATGATATGAAAAGTAAAACTACTTGACATGTCAGGAGTACAGCAAAAATTCCAAAGTTCATTAAATATATACAGCTCCCATCCACCCTTTCCTCCAGTTCTGTTAGTTTTCTAATGCATTAGGACTCAAACTAACTGAGTCTTTTCAGCACTGTGCTTACCTGTACGAAGATTTATTCACACAATTCTACCTTTGAAAGAAAATTAATCATAATTAATCATAATTATTATTATTATTTTTTAAGATTTTTCACTCATCATTATTGATGAGTGTCATCACACTCAAAAGGAAGGCGTCTACAACAATATAATGCGACGCTACGTAAAAGAGAAGATGAAGAACAGAAAACTGGCGAAAGAAAACAAACCATTGATTCCACAGCCTCAGATTCTGGGACTTACAGCCTCACCTGGAGTAGGAGGTGCAAATTCCAACCCAAAAGCTGAAGAACATATTCTAAAAGTAAATAGCCCTTATATTTGCAAATCACCAAAGGAATAGTGTCTTGTTAAAGTAAATCGTTGTAGTGTTAGGCTTCAATTACATCATCTGATTTTTTTTTTCTTTTGTATATGGAAATTCAGCTCAGAGCCATTCAGCAAATTGTCCCACTACAAATTAATGGACATTGGTGTACAAATAAAGGTTGCTTACATAAATAGGGAAGTAAAAAGATTGCCTCACTTGAAAACAAAAGAATCTCAAGATCAAAGACAAGAAATCCAGAAAATAGTGATTTTTTTTTAATTAATAAAAATCTCTTTACGTTGCTGGATTAGAATTTACTGTGTATTTTAAGTCCTAGAGAGATCACAGTATTTTATGTCTGTATTTCTAGAGCAACTAAGCTGGGCTTCTATGTGGATCCAGGAAAGTGAAAAATGAAGTAGAATATTTAAGCAATGTAACTGTTAGATACAGGTAGCAAGCAAATGTGTTTACAGCAGTTAGTTACTGATGGAGAAGGGAGTAGTATGTGTGGTTGCATATATGCCTGACGGGAGATAATTGGTTAAATTCTGTATTTAAAACATCTGTGACTCTAAAGAAACTATTTTACTTAAAATTCAATGGATTTACATTAGTGATACAAAAGGAGAATTTAACACAGGACTGCAGTGAAACCTCCTATTTAGTAAGATTCGCAGAAGAATAGTGGACACTTCTTGAGCAGGGAGGTTGGACTAGATGATCTCCAGAGGTCCCGTCCAACCTTAACCATTCTGTGATTTTGTGACAAACAGAATGTGAAATGAATATGTGAGGCCTACGAGAAGTTGTTATGCTCTATTGAAGTAGATACAATTATGAGGTATTTTGAGACAAAAACTTCCTAGCAGTGGAAAGAGCAGAGAATTCCTTTTCATTATCTGTGAAATCTTAATGATGAGATGGTGGTTCTTCTATGTAAAGAAATGTAATCCAAATACACAAGCTCAAATAGATAACTACTGTTGCAGACATCATAAAGGTTGCTTGCCAGACTTCTTTTTTTTTTTCATCTGCTCATAAAAAATTTAAAGTTTCCCCTTATTACTTCATACTGACTGACAGAAATGTGCATATTATCTCCTCAGGAGAGATCAAAAGCAGAAAAGGCCATTTCAGTTGTGCAGTTAGTATTGAAATTTTCTCCATCTATTTCTCTTCAAAGAAAGATCATTTCAAATTATTTTCTACTCTTGCGACAAGCTTTTACTTTCAGAATTACTCAGTAACATATATTTTCTTCTATTTAATTTCACCATTCTTTTTATTTATTTGTTTTGTGCTCTGAAATTGTCTCTTCCAAAATATTGATGGTATATTTTCCTTTTCAAAGTACCTATTTTGCACCCTAATCTGCAAGCCTCATTTCATGTGCAAGAGTCACTTCTGGCCTAAAAAGTAACTTGCATAGCTTCTCTCAAACACTTTTCAAAGAATTGGTCCTTCGTACTTATACTGTCTGCATGCCATTTTTGTGGGAAGAAAATACACAAAATTATGTAAAAAAAATATCTGAAGGAGAAAGTATGTTGCATTACTTCAGTTTTTATGTCAAATAAGTCATTAAACATTAAAATAAATAACCCCTGATTTTCTTACAGATCTGTGCCAATCTCGATGCACGTAGAATCATGACTGTTGAAGAACATGCCTCCCAACTGAAAAATCAGGTGAAGGAACCATTTAAGAAGACTGTGATTGCAGATGACCAAAGAAGGGTATGTTTTGTCAAACAAATCGGTATTAAAGTTTAATTTCCATTTGAAAGAATGTTGTATGGTATCAAGAACTTTTGGCTAATGCTGTTTTGCTATAGATTTAGTGTGATCCATAGTGCTAATTTGAATCTGCTGCCTTCCTCTGGATGGAAAAGTGTCAGTAAAGTTAAATGAAACTAAATTTTTACATATCTGCATTTACTGCATTTATATTTTTCAGATATCTGGTCAAAAGACCTTCTGAACCATCTTTCTATTGGGGTGACGTAATATATACTAAAAAAATGTTATATTCACGGTTTAATTTTTATAATATTCTGAGCTATTGATTTTCATAACTGTTAATACTCTTAGCAACCTTACTCGGCTTTGAATTTGAAGTTCTAGGTTTTAATAAGTTACTCAGTGTAGTATTAGCCAGAAGAGTTCAGTCCAATGTTTTTTAGCTAGAAGATGCTTACTTACTTTCGTAATCCATTTCTTTCTAGGATCCATTCAGAGAAAGAATTATTGAGATCATGACAGATATTCAAAACTATTGCAAGCTCTATCCAAAATCTGAGTTTGGATCTCAGCCATATGAACAGTGGGTGATTAGAGAAGAGAAAAAAGGTAACTGCATAGGGAAAATATCTTGACTTTGAATTTGTCTGTTTCTTTTTTTGTTTTGTTTTATACATAGACATGTTGTTGTATGTTTTGTTGACTTTTAGCTGCAAAAGAAGAAAAACGCAAGGAACGTGTCTGTGCAGAACACTTGAAGAAATATAATGATGCTCTGCAAATTAATGACACTATCCGAATGGTCGATGCATACAATCACCTAAATAACTTTTATAAGGAGGAAAAAAGCAAGAAAACAGTAGGAAGTGATGATGATGATGAACCAGCAGTATCAAAACAGGATGAAACAGATGAATTTCTAATAGATTTATTTCATGGTAAGCTTGAAATACATGGTGATTTTTAATATTTAAAATCCATAGAACCTAATAGTATAATTTACATGGGCTCATTAATTATTACTTTGTAGAGATTGCTGTGTTGTTTATTATGACAGTGGCTGGGTGTCTCAGTTCCTAAAGTACAGAGTGCATTAAACAATGTCACAGTGTGATCACGTCCCAACATGCAGTAGATGTTCTTTGGTTTTGGCCTAAGGACACTTCCTTTTTTCTGATACTAAGTAAAAATTGTTCTCTGCTATTCTCCAATGAAGTGACCCTGAGGACATTCTGACAGACAGACAGAATGTATATTCCATTAGATACTCCTGAGGGACCAAAAGTTGAGCAAATGGAACACCAAAGTAATGTGCAATGTCCCTTTTTTAACCAGACCAGCATTTGACTGCATACTAACAGATGGGAGTGATGATCCTGAGTAAGTTCCAGGTAAAGAGCAGCTACTGAGAGAATTAAACAGTGGGTTAAATTGCAGACACCAAAAGTAGTTGCCTTTTTTTCTGGTCATTCGCCTTGGAACTAGGATTAATGCAGTACTTCACACAATAAAATTTTCTGCCTCTTTTTTCCCCTTACTGCCTTCACAATGAGAAAGAGGTAGACAGGTTGGCTTCTGGGTGTTGCAATACAAAATGGGATTCATACTGGAGTAAAGTCTAACTTCATGAACTACGAATTTAGAATGCCACCATTAAGAAATTTGGGAAATGTTAAAAAAAAACTTTTAGACAAATGGAGTAGATTAGGTAACGTCATTGTGTTTTTTACTGACCATCCATACTTGTCTTTGTGCCCACTACCTTAGAATTTCAGTATTGAGCTGCTGCTGAGAACTAAAAAGTTAAACTAATTAAAAATTAAACTCAGTTTTCTAGAGTGCTTTCATTTCCACATGTAAATAAAGTTCAGAGAAACTGATAACGAAAAGGAAATTATTCTCCAATCTGTTCCAGTTTTACCACTGATAGTGCCAGGAGTAGTAGAAGGAAATCTATTGAATTTGTTTCCAACTTTTAAGACTGGAGTTTTTCTTTGGGAGGTAAAGTTACTGCAGCTCTTAGTGTAGGTCTAAATACATGAGAAAACTATAAGTGTTTGTCACATATATCTACCTTGTAGATATATACATATACATATACATATACATATACGTATACATATATCTACTTTGTAGATATATGTAGCTTTATATAAGTATGTAGCTTTATGTGTGTGATTACATTCTAAAATATGAATAAGACTGTAGTCAGAAAGCCACTGCAAATGCGGTGTACTAGTTCTGGATAAATTGACTACCACTGCACTGGACAAGGTGGATTATTCACACGATAACCTGCACAGGAAGTTGATATTAAAGTGATTGTAATATCTTAACAGACAAGTTTCCCCCGTCCCTTTCTTAAAGTGTTAGTGTTGTCTTTTTGTGATCATCTGTCCATGACATAATTTTTTAAATATTCAAAATTTAAATTTAAAAAAAAAAAAAAAGTGTGAGAAATCCTCCGTGGTCAGTGTAAGAGAGTCATTCATTGAACCTTTCAACCTCTATATAGAAAGCTGCTCTTTGCTTTTTTTTGTTTGTTTGTTTTTCTGTGTTTTTTTTTTTCCTAGAGCTTTTGTTTTACATAGTACTGTTTTTTAACTTACATCTGCTATTTTTAAAGCAAAAAAGAAACATCTAAAAGAGTTGGCTAGAAATCCAGAATATGAAAATGAGAAGCTGATAAAGTTGCGAAACACTTTAATGGAGGAGTTCACAAAGACTAAAGAACCTAGAGGAATTATTTTCACAAAGACCCGGCAAAGTGCTTTTGCTCTATTCCAGTGGATTATGGATAACCCAAAATTTGAAGAAGTGGGGATTAAGGCTCATTATCTTATTGGTGCTGGACACAACAGTGAAACTAAACCCATGACTCAGGTACAGAACTATGCAATATGGTGTTAAAATCTTGTACTTATTTTGAGAAAACAGTTTGTTTTAGTACTAGAACAAAGGACTGAAGTTTGGAGCACAGAGTTCTGCTTTCAAATCTGCCAGCATCTTACAATCATAAACTGTAGCTTAGGTGAATAACAGTATTTTAATTTTATTTCCACAAGATACAACTTTTATTGGTGGTTATATTCTATGACAGCAAGAGTAACAGGAAACAGTTTCCTAGAGGAATATATAGTCAAAAAGGGACACAAGTTGTAGTGGGATATAGGAGGAAAAAAAAGTGAACAAAATGTCAGTAGGAAAGTATGATAGTTAAATAAGGTCATACGTATTAAGACAACATTGATTCAAATTATAGTTTACTGGACAAATTGAAAGATAAACTGAATTACAGTGCTAAGGATGACTGTCTTTTCCTGATATCATCATTTAATCAATTTATTCCAGTTTATATGCATGCTTCACACTGACACAGTCATTGAAAGAGAATTTGCCAAAACACACAATGAAAATTCCATGCTTGATAACTCAACAATCCATCTCATATCAATGTGTTCACCTGATACACAACATCTCTCTGACAATTTATTTATACATTCAAATTTAATATTTTCAAAATAAAGTGCTTCAGTATACTAAATACTCTGTTTTGCTTTTTACATCCCGTAAAGTTGCCACTTCAGCATTTAAACAATAGTGGTGTTACTTATTGCTGGGCAGAGTCTATTTACTGCAGTTCCTTTCAGTTTCAAAAAAATATATAGGAATTGTTCTCTACAAAGTAAGCTTGTTTTCTGAAAAAAAAAAAATGTTCTTTAATCACTGTACCATATTGCACAAACAAAGCAATAGCCTCTATATTTTGAATACACATTTTGAACTGAATTTTGAACTGAATACAGTATATAGGAAGCTTCTGTCCCTCTGCTAAAGCTTATTTGAAATGTCCAGCTAATTCAAAATTCCGTGTTTTGGATGCTTTATTGTTTATGTACATCGTCTCTGTGTTTTTTGGTGCTCTGCAGATGAACAAAATACATTTTTTGAGGAAATTTAAGTACTTGGGAACTTGACTTGGAAGTACTGAAGGCTATACTTAAAGATGAAAATACTGAAGTAGTAGATATTCAGAACGTCTGCGTAACTACTTAAATAACTTTATAGAGCAAAGAATTGTATTATCAAAACTCCTAGTGTCTATGAAATGGAATTATCAGCTAAAAAGGTCTGACTTCAGTTACATTTAAAAGATTGGTGTCTGCTCCTGCCTCCCTCACAAATGTGTGAACGCATAGTGTGTTCAGAAAGAACTCCTTGTTTGTGATCTTGAAAGGTGTTAAATGCAGTGGTTGAAATGACTGAAGTTTGGCACTCCACTCTGGAATGATTGGGTTATAATTCCTCAATTCTCTTCATTACAAGAAACGTCTGTCAGAAACTAATACTAAAAGTTAGTATACCGATATTTTTAAATTTACAGAATGAGCAAAGGGAAGTCATTGATAAATTCCGAGGTGGAAGTGTAAATTTACTTATTGCTACTACTGTAGCTGAAGAAGGCCTGGACATCAAAGAGTGTAACATCGTTATTCGCTATGGCCTTGTCACCAATGAAATTGCTATGTTGCAGGTAAGAGTTTATTAAATAAATAGCTAACTTATTTTTTAAAGTGCTTTCTGTTTAGAGTATGCAAACAGTGAATCATATTCCTGGGCCTTGGTAATACTTTTTGAATATTTGCAGGCTAAATGAGAAAATGTTACTTCAACAAAGTTCATTTCCAGGTACCAGCCTCCTGCTATATGAAGTGCATGTTATATAAAATTTGCATCCATGTGGTGCAGTGTGAAATCCATTTAAAGTTCTACACAACCAGTAAGCTGTCTTATGCCTGGTATAGAAAAGGTATTCTCGTTTGATCAGAGGCCTGGTTGAAATTGACTTTCTGTCCTTGTGTAATGGGCGGAAGATGGACTTTTATCTTACTTCCAACCTCCCCACACGTGTTTCCAGCCTATGATCAACCAGCAATATATTTATCACTTTACAAACACTAAACAATGCACACATTCCCTAAAGGAAAAAGAAAAAAAAGTATACAAGTCTCCAGTTTCTATAATAAATGCAATATGTAAATATAAAGACATTTGTACTCTTGACAGCTAAAAAAAATGTAACTGCATATCATAATACCAGTTTGTCCATGTTATCAGTTAATTTGTAAGCACATTTGAGATATTTAAGTGCATGCTTATTTTTTCGTGACAAAATAAAGTTTCTGCTTCGCAAAATGTTGTGCTAATCACAAATCTCCTGAATATTATCTCACAGGTATCTTTAATGTTAATGGAGAAGGAGAATGTTGTTAATACTGACTCTTTATCTGCCTAAGTGAAAAAAAATGCTCTGTGGGATCCCTCTGCAGTAAGACTTGTACATGTCTTCCGTTACAAAAATAGGAACAAGTGTTGCTTGGTGTTATAGGGAACTTTACGCTGCTCGTGTTATATTCTTTGCAAACTGTAGGCCCGTGGTCGAGCTCGAGCTGATGAGAGCACCTATGCACTTGTGGCCTCGAGTGGCTCGGGAGCTGTTGAACGTGAAGATGTAAATATTTTCCGTGAGAAAATGATGTATAAGGCCATTCAGCGTGTCCAGAGGATGCCGCAGGAAGAATATTTAAATAAGGTATCTACTGCAGCTCTACACTTTCCATTTGAAGAAGGCTGATGCGTACTGTAAGGAATACTTTCTACTTGAAATCTACTCAAGGGAGGAAAATACAAAATAGTATTATCTAATATGGCCTTGCATCCTTCTGCCAATATTTGTTTTAGAATCTATGTTTCTGGGCCTTTGAAGAAGTCTGGTTTTCTGTAGGTAAGCGGAGAAACACACAAATTGGGAAAATTGACTAAAATTTTATTAGTGAACTTAGTAAAATAAAAAGAAAGGTAATTGCTTTTTCGCAGTATCTTTTTTTCCTTTAGAAGTCACACCTTATTAGGCAGAAAGGTTATTTTTTTATGAAAGTATAATTTTAAGTTTTCAGAATAAGTTTTATTTGTAAGGGTCTGGAATTTATGGAAATAAATGTTTAGATTTATTAGTCTGCTACAGTCGTTCCACTAGAATATTACAGTGCTCTAATTGTTATGTTTCTAGATTGAGAGCTTCCAGTTGCAAAGTATAATGGAAAAACAAATGAAGGCAAAAAGAGATCAGTGTAAGACATATAAGAAAAACCCTTCACTAATAACATTACTATGCAAGAACTGCCACAAGCTGATATGTTCAGGAGAAGATATACAAGTTATTGAAAACATGCATCATGTCAGTGTGAAAAAAGATTTCCAGTAAGTGTTTATGAACTACTTTGTCTCTTTCAAGCAGAAACAGATTTTCTTTTCAGCAGGGCTTGTAACCTTATAGGCCCAGTGAGTAAAAAAAATAAATAAATAAGAAATATTTTTCCAATATTTTGAAGTCATAAATTCTCTTGAGTTTACAGTTAATGAATTTGAAGGAAATGTTGGTTCTTCCCCTTATTTCAAGGTGACTAGGGTGTGAAACTTCAGAAAAAGATATAATTCCTGTGGTAATATTAACTAGGTCACTTGTTATATAACATGGTGTGTATTCCACAGAGAAACAACAACCGAAGCTGAATACCAGTTACCCAGTGCAGAGTCTCACATTTACACTGTTACACCAGTAACAGACCCTGGATAAAAGTATGAGCCATGACCAGTGACTCATAAACAACTTATTAACCACTACCTGTGCATTGACAACTCTACCTGCGGAGAATGTCCGTACTGGTCACACGCTTCCTTTATTTCTCCCAGTGTTCTTGCTCTTTCTTATCTTCATTGCAAGAGATACCATGCCATCTAGTTTGTTAAACATTTACCTCTGTTAAACTGTGTTTAACTTTTTAGTGCTGAAAGAGGTGACTTTCTTTTCCCACTCAGAAATTAAGAGGTCAAGAAAATGTTTTAATTCAACTTCAATTTACTACAGTAACTTTGTAATTGGTATTGTACATTGCAAGTCAGTCATGCTTTGTTATGCATGTACATGCAAAACAGTCTGCTGCAGTTATGTGGCAGACACCATCCTACCAAGTTACTGCCCTCCAAAGTTCTCCTTTCATTGAGACACATCACTGGTATAATTTGTGAAGTTAATGAAGAGATTTTGAAGAGTTAATGAGAAATTAGTACTCATATGTTGAAAAAATGAAAATTTAGCTGCAGACCTAAACATTAGACTGCTTCTACTGTGAAATTGTCTCATCAACATAATGCTATCAGTCAAAGTACAGTTATCATTGAAACTATAAGGTAATAATTATTATAACCTCTCAGCACAGGCTGATATAATGATAGTAACCCACAAAATCAAGCACTCCCTAAATTAAATGATATAAGAATGTGTATATATTCTGCATCTCTGGAGAGTCAGAATGAAATTGTGCTGTGAAGGGGTAAAGTTGGACTACAGGGAGTAAAAAGAAAACCTCTAACTTTCAGATATCATCTTTGACAGCTCAATGGCACTTCAGAAAAACAAAAACAACAACAACAAAAGAACTATCCCGTACTGTAACTCTATATCTGAAAGCCTGCTGCTGCTAATGAGGGAGGATGCACCTCCTAAAATGTTACAAAAGAAAACATGGAGTATAGTGGCATGTCAACATTACTTAGGAGCATGAAATAGGACCTTGCATTTTCTCTGGCTCCTGAATGTGCACAACAGAGAGGTTACTGCCTTCTAGGTTTCATATCTGATTTCAGCAATGGTAGTCACTGTGCATTTAAGGCCATTTGTAGCCAATAACCATGTATTCTGACTCACACTTTCTGTTTTTCAGACATCTTTACCATACAAGAGAAAATAAGACACTGCAAGATAAACATGCTGATTACCAGACAAATGTGGAAATTATATGTAAAGATTGCGGACAAGTGAGGAATGACTTCTTTTCATACTTCTATGTTGCTGGTGTCTGTCTTTATTTTTGTCTAATGATATTGTCTGTTTTTCTGAAACGTGATTTCCTTATACTTGCAGGCTTGGGGAAATATGATGGTTCACCGAGGTCTTGACCTGCCTTGTCTAAAGATTAGAAATTTTGTGGTTGTTTTTGAAGACAAGAAAACAACAAAGGAAATTTTTAAGAAATGGGTAGAACTGCCCATCAGGTTCCCCAGTTTTGACTATGCAGCTCATTGTCCTTCAAGTGATGAAGACTGAGGACTCAGAATGAAAATAAATGTGTTTTTCTTCTCTTCTCTGACTGCTGATTATAGAGAGTGTTATAGAGAGTGCTGCATCCTAAACACAGTGAAAGCTCCAGAGCATGAAAACACTGCCTTGAAGAGGAGAAAAGACCCAAGGGAGAAGGACAAAGTCACATGGCAGCTGTATGCACTCAGATTTGCAGTGGCACTCCAAGACAAATAAGACCAAATACATTGCAGTGATGTGTATCCATGGAACGAATTCCTCTCTCAGTATAGTCCAATGTGGGGTGGCAACACTGTCAAAAGTGTGTTTGGTGACCTGTCTTTAAGCACAGAACATAAGACAGTCATCCTGACACTTGCTGTGGTGACTGTTTTCTGTTTTGCTTTCTGCTACAACCCTTATGAAGATAAAGTGTCTTAAAAAAGAAACCACGTAAAGAGAACAGATTACATGAGTGTAATTTTTGAGTCACTGTAGCTTCTGTGTTTTCATGACAGAGTCCTTCCTCTCTTACCTTTAGCTGTAAGCTCAGACATTTTTACAGACTAAGTTTCCATTAAAAGAAATTTCAAAAAAATCAAGCCCTTAAGTTGACTTTAAATTGATTATCTTAATGTCCAAGAAGGGACAATGACAATTGACTTTCTGTGTGTTAGCTTCATAGGATTGTTAAACTGGCTATAGCCATTGAGGTATGTATTTTTTTTCAATAAATGAGTGTAATAAATAACTTTTACCAACTTTGGTACTGTTTATTCTCTTTCACTGTAAGTATTGTGACAACAATAAGAATAGAGTTTCACTGTAGAAATTTAAAGGATAATGGTATTCTGACTGTAAAAAATAGCATCACGTGTCTCCATAATTATCTAATTGACAGATTTTATTTTCTCCTATTTGCAAGTAAGATACTGAAGCATGGAAGGTCTGTTTGTTGTTACAACAGTCAACTCTGTAAATTCAGGATAATGTGGTATGTTTACTGGAATGGGCACGTAAACACTTCAGTAGACCCAGGTAAAAGTTTCTAAGTACAACTTAGTTGAAAAATAGAACCCAGCAAAAAGAATTTTATTACACCTACATCTGTAATTGATCTACATTCTTAATAGGAATAGAAGTGCTAGGTTAATTTTTTCCAATCAGATTTTATTTTTTTTGGGGGGGGAGGGAGGTGTCTCATTTCTGACTGAGAAGAGTGGCACATTTCTGATATGATAAAACTGATATGGGTCATTTTAGGAATAGCTACTTATAAACAGATTATAGTGTTATAAAATGAATATGCATCTGAGAGTTTTCACTGTAGAAGTTTTGTTAATTACAATATGCTTAAACTATAGAAATTGTAGCTAGTTTATAGGTTGAAATTATTCCACTACAGTGATTTATATTAATAAACTACTACCTTAGGCCGGAAAAAAAAATGGTGTCAGGTGTAGTAGGTGTAGTGAGAGTTCAGAGATTATACACGCAAAGATCTTTCAAGACACAGTGATTCCACGGGCATCTTTGAATGATATAACAAACAGGAAAATCCAGTGGGAGGTAGGGAGTGTAAACAGTTCATAGCATATGAGTATTTTATTGTATATATCTTAATATAATGTTATTCCTATCTTTAAGTATTGTGCAGTGCAGAACAAATATGAAATCTCCAATTTCTTTGTTTAGTGTTAGATATTTTTTTAATGAAACCATTTCTCTCATATTGTTCTTAGAAACAAGTAATTCTCTTTCTTGTACTGTAATATTTTGTTTAATACTGAAGCTTTTTGTGACTTTGGTCACAAAATTTAAATTTAATTCAGCACTAACTGCAGGCCACATTTTATATTTTTTACACATTGATCTGTGAATCTTACTGTTTAAAAATGTTGGAGATCACACACATTATGATTTAAGATGTATTTTGTTAATGTGATCTGTATCCAACAAATAAGATGCTACAAAGTATACTAAGAATTAATGACCAGAATAATTTCTCTTGGCAAATAATTATCATCCAGATCATTGGATATCTGTATTAATGAGTTGCTATGGTTCTTTGAATGATACTTTTAAATCAGAAAAGTCTTGTGAGATGTTTAGAAAGTAAATGTAACATAAGACATCGTATATAGCACTTTCAAGTATCTGAAGTCATTTATTCAATATTTTGAAGAAGTGTGAAACCCTGGTAAGATATATCATTAGATATATGCTGCTGGGTCCTCTATCAATAATTTTTCACGCCGAGTAGATCTTTTGGTACTTCTCTTTGTTGAAGCAACAAGAGCTTATGCAGCAGCATTTCTTTGTTCTTTTATAGTTGAGTTCAACAGGGCCGTATCAAAAATATGCCTGGGCTTCTTGTAGTCCGCTTGTGTGCTGCTGTTACATTCCCAGTTCCTAGTGTGACTCAGCTACATTGTCACCAAATCTTAAAGGGTGTTTACACAATCTCACTTCAGCATAATGTGTAATGAACCTCAAATGAATCCTGCTGGCTTGTAGGATAAGGATTTCCACTTCAAGTTATTGTCTCTGAATGGGGTTGTAAAACGTGCCTATATTGCTCATCCAGGAAGTGTGAAGTTATAAAAAAACAAGCTAAATTGCCATGTTTTATCTGCTAGCTGCTTCTGCATTTATTGCCTTTATGGACTCAAAGTCCTCCAGGGACTGTGACAAATCCTGATTGCATTTTCTGCTTACATCTTTTATTAGTTCATAAATGTGGAAAGAAGAAAAACTATTAGTCACCGGGGATTTGTCTAGCTGCGTGCATGGCTACTTAACTGCTTCAACTTTAGTTGTCTTTTCATTATTCTGTCTACTTTGGGTCTGATATCATGCACAACCTACACTTGTAAATTGACATTTCCTCATCTGGGAAATGTAAATATTTTAGTAGCCTAGAGTAGTTGCATAACTGGCTGGATAGTTGCTGTACAAACTGGATGTTTTATGTTCCATAATTGGCTTCTTCCTCCATTTCTCCAACTGATTCCTTATTGTATCTTTTTTTCCACTTTTACTTCTATCTTGCTTTATGTGGTTTTGATTTTTCAGATGTTAGGAAGAGCTTTAGCTATTGAAAGCATTGGTATTTGCTTCTTTGCATGTACTGGTATAAACAGTCCAGAGAAGGATGTCAGGAGCAGTAGATATATGGAGCTTGTAAGGTTCATTCTCTGCCAGGTGAATTTTGTTTTGTTTCTAATGCTGCAATGTTTGTGAATCTTACTGAAGCATGTGTCTTTAGACTTCCAAAGTAGAAAAATAAGTACTATGCAGCATATAGTCACTTACCAAAGTCATTTGGATCATGTGAGTTTGAATCATTTCCTTTGAGGCATTCTCTAAATGTTCATTCCTTAGAGGAAGCTGCATGTTTGGAAATGAAAACTAGCCTGATCAAAACTTGCATTTGCCATTTTGTGATGTTCTGGTTGTTAGAAATTACCAGTGCTGGTAGGAAAGAAAAGGAATGCAATGACACTGTGAACTGTGTTATTGCAAATACATACGGCATTAACCACAGAATGCTAGGAAATAACAGTTTGGAAATATGAATAATGAGCATGAGTTACATGGAGAAAAATATCTTTTGTTGCAATCCATTTCTGTTTTGGAAATTGTGAGTCGCTGTGGTTTTATCTTGTTAGGAAACACTGTTGTGGTTGAGCTCAGTTCAGCCCTTTATATACAGCGTATCAGAAACAATGTATTTTGTTCTTCTCATCCTTTTTTCCTGCATGGCTTATGTCAACGTGATGCATCTTTTTCAGAAACGTTCTCGTGTATAACTTGTTCTTTACTATTGTATCAAGAACTGATAGAGACGGGAACAGAGAGAACACAAGCGTCTGTAAAAATAACGCATGTTTCACATCACTGGTTGTTCCGGACGAATAAATTGAATTTCTTTTCAAAAGTCTGCACACCAAGACGAAGGGCAGCGGCAGCGGCCCCCGCAGACCACGTCGCGTTGCCTCAGTTGAGGCCGGGCCGCTAGGAGGCAGCGTGCCGTGCCGTGCCGTGCCTTCTCCCCGCCGACCGTTATTCTCCACGCCCCCGCCCGGCCGTTATGCCCCCCCCCCCCTCGCGGGCCGCTGTGAGGAGGCGCCGCGCGGTTTTCTCCTCACAGAAGCGCCGATGGCGAGATGTGTGTTAAGGGAAAGAGCCGGGTCCCGGCTCCGTGCGTGTTCCCCATCTTCCAGAGCAGCTCTGAGAAGGGTTAGTAAGGATATTTGTGCAAAGTCAGGCTAATGAGCACGACGGACTTTTACTTCTCTTTTCGAGGGTTTCTTCTCTCTGCTGAGGATTCTCTTACGTAACTTGACGCTGTGGTCTCAAGAGAAGTTTTCTCTGTTTTCAGCTGACCTCATTTCAGTGAGCTAAATAAAATACGTACAATTGGTGGTTTAAGTGTTATTTCAGAATGTGCACAGAGCCAGTAGATAGTTACTGGCCCAAGCTCTCTTACATAGCCCATAGAAGTTTACTGTTTTCTGAGGAAAAAAGTAGTTCTCTTTACATGTGGAAGACATTAAACAACTTGTGGTTTTGCTTCTTGTTTTGCATTTTTATGCCATCATTTATTATTTCAGAAAGTAAACATAAAAGAATTATATATAAACAATAACAATGTTCCTGAATTTTCTTTTAATTTCTTAGTAGAAAGTAGAAATAAGGTCATAAATATGTCCTGAGAATGTGAGGCTTGCCAAAATATACTGTAGATACTTTTCAGAGAAAAACAGTACATATCAAGTAACTGTTGAGTCATAAAACCCGTAAGTTAGTGTAAGCAGATGTTGGTTACAGCTTACATCGATGGGAAGTGTATACTCACCACCCCTATAGCCACCCTCTGTCCATTTCTGGTTCAAGAACTTCCCCGAAAGCCTGTTTCTAATTTTATGGAAACCCTTTGAAATTTGGCACAGTTTACAAAAGTATGTAGGAAAAAAAAAAAAAAAAAGGCTGCCAGAGGTTTGGCCTCCAACTGTGAAAACAGACACTGCCTTCTCAAACTCCTCTCCTAGATCCACTGACCAACACCCAGAAAAGAGAATTTGCATTCTTTTAGAATACAGCAGGAAAATGAAGGTCTGTATGCAGCTCAATTCAGCTCTCGGTAACATTTAAGTCTGTTGTTTTAAACTGTCGGTTATTGTACAAGGCCAGGCTCTGATGTGAAAGTATTTGCTTTA
The DNA here is from genome assembly GCF_964211835.1 of Anser anser. Taxonomy (NCBI): domain Eukaryota; kingdom Metazoa; phylum Chordata; class Aves; order Anseriformes; family Anatidae; genus Anser; species Anser anser. The sequence continues at coordinate 18,176,104 of NC_139726.1, read as the reverse complement.
AAGAAAAAGGAAAGGGAAGTCTTTTCAAATGTACTGCAGGGACATTTTTTGTTTGTTATTTGGACGGATTTCAGCAGTTAAAGAGAATGGGAGGATTTAATTACATTATCAGCCATTAAAGTGTACTTCAGGCAATATTAGAAATGTAATTATTCTTTGTTTCTGTCCTGCAGACCCGGCTAAAAGTAATATTTGGCGTGGTTATATGCCTTTTGCTTTCCTTATTACTTATGTGTATTATACTGCTTCCATCAAAAGGTAAGGCATTTGTAATCTAATGTAGTGGAAAACACAATGTCTACAGCTACAGTGGCTTCTAAAGTTCATAAAAGTTTGTTAACTCATCTTTAGGATTGTTGTGTCAGTACTGTTATGGCTTTACTGCTATACAGAAATGTAGTGACAGCTGAAATATCCTGAAGGTATGATCAAATGCCAGCAGATGTTGAAACAATGAACTCTTTGAAGTGAAAAGCACCTGAGTTAACTTTATTGTGCATGTCATATAACGTTCTTAGACAGGACTGCAAAAGTAGTTCTCAGATCTCCTCATATTATTTTCTATGTTAAGGGTTATAAGACTCACTGTTATAAGACTCATCTGTTAGTAGTTTTCTCTACCTTGGTGAACATGTACTTGGTTTTCAATGCTATCATAATAATTATAAAAGTTCTCTACCCAATTACAAGTTAAATATTTCTCTGTTAGTAGGATATGGTGAATTGTTTGTGAACATATTTAAGATTGCATTTGAAAATTAAAGTCAATATTGGATAAAATAGGAGTGCAGAGTTTGCTCTAGTATTATGCCAGCTGTGGGTAACTGCTGATGCAGTGTGATCTCCTGAGTGCTCTGGTAAAGCTTCAAGTGAGTGTGGTTTGATATTTAGAGCCCGAGTGGCACTGACCTAATGGTCATTTATGAGAGCTCTAATAAGAGCATTATAAGTATTTACACATCCCTTCCACTACAGTGGATGAATACCTCTAAAATAATTAAAATAGTAATTAAAAATATATATATATATTCCAATAGCAGTATTCTTATTCCAGTAATAGTATTTAAAGAGATTTTCTTTCCTATGGTTTATCTTTGTGTGATATTTGTGTTGAGGGAAAGAATGGAGGTTTGTGAAGCATTTAGGGTTAATTCTGTTATGCATCATGTGAGGATAGATTATATCACAGCAGGAGGTAGTGCTGTGAAGAGAAACCACCTCAGAATTGTGGTGACTTTTACTGTCCTATGATGGAGTGCCAGATTTTTTGGCTAGCTGAAGCACGGTCAAATCTGAGCTTTCATTATTAGATAAAGGTGTGGTATCAAGCCAAACTTATACCAAATCTGCATATTTAGAAAGGACGTAGTATCTTAATGAAATCTAAATAAAAAAGAGCAGCAAGGAGACAAAGAGATGGGAGAATGAAGATCAGGTTGGCAGCCTGAAGAAGTTGCTAAAGATCATGGAAGATACTGTAAGAGGAAATGAATGTATTTTTTCCTTCTGATGTTATCACGTACCAGCTCACTGGTCTGAGCTTCTTCAGCCTTTACAAAGAATTCTTTTCGTCTATAGTTTCTTGTAATGGTGACTTGGTAATTAATTATATCAAACATCACATTTAGATCCAGTAGGATGAAATAGAATTTACCTTACTTTACAGAATGCTCTTAGAAAGAGCATTTCAGACAATTATGGAACACATAAGTATGTCGAACATGTCTGATTATAGCTTTGTATTTTCAGATGGAACTGCAAATGCTGCAGTTATCTGTTTATGCCGAAACCTTTTTGGATAGTCTACTGATCAGCTGCAAAAGGAAGAAATAGAAATTAATTTTGTGATTATAAATCTTGCAAGTCAAAGACAGACAGGAAGTAGCTACAGAGATGGAATGTTGTTTGTACATTCCACCTTGACTACTGCTTTACTGAAAGGATGTGGTGATCTGGAAAGATTAATTGCATATGAGAATTATATAGACACAGGCTAAATCTCTGCTGAAGACGCCAGCAAAGCAAAATGTCATCTCTAATCCTGAAAGAACTGGAAGATATAATTTGGTTGTGTTTTTGTCTGCTAGGTTTCTAGTAATTTCATGTTCTTCAAACCTCTCAAGATATGATAGCTGGTTTTGTTTTATACATGGAAGCATATAAAAATGTGAAAACCTCTGTTGTACTGGAAAATAATTTTCTTTTTTCAGAGAGAAATAGGGGAGAAATACTTAGCAGTGGTTATTACACAATTTCTGTGGGTCTGAGAAGAGCACCATGAGCAATGTCAATATCATGAATTGCAAAAGACTGAGAAATTGGTGACAGGTTTTTTTACATTTCATTGAGTTAGGAATGTGTTTTGTGACTTACCTTGATAACCCAGCTATGATAACCCAACTCTAAACATTTCAGATTCTTTTCACTTGTACATTGGTGTAACTAATTGTGTTCTTCGGCAGCATTAACAAGAAAGAAAATACCTGTTTGTACCTCAAAAGCAATAACAGAACCACAGGCATCTTTTATTCTGTTATTTTCAATTAATAGCCAAAATCCTGACTGATCGGTATTTCTGTTCCTGTTGCACAGTTGACCTAGGACTGAGACCAAGACCTTGGTTCTGTGATATTGTAGTGAATACAACACCACCTGCAAGGTTGCTGTCCCAGAACACTAACCAGTTTTTCTTTTGTCAAGTCATCCACTTACTATGATTAAAAGTTCTGTTTTCTGTGTTTTGTTAAACTCTCTCACAAGAAAAAACTGAACACTAAAGGAGAAGGTATCTGCATAAAGTCAGTGACAATAGATACCTGCAGGCTTTTAACACCAATTTTATACATGTATATGGAATACACTGAAATGCATGAATAATTACGATCATGGAATATGAAAAGCAAGTTACACTGTGAAGCAAAGAAACTAATTCAGTGCACAGAATTATTCTGCGTTTTCTGATTTTTTGAAATGTGCAAGAGAAATACAGAATGGCACCCTGTAAATGGAAGCAAATGGACCACAAACCATTAAAATCAAGATGGTGGGGCAGTAAAGGGAAGAAAGCAAAGTTAAAATCTGGTAACCTTTCATTTCTGTGGTTGGCTCTGATATTTGCTTCCTTTTTCTCTTTGGGCATATGGTTTCGTCTTTGTTATTTCACAAAGAAATAAAATTCAGCAAAATAGCTTACAAAGCCTACCAACAACCATCCAAATTACTGTCCATATAGTGATGCAGACATGTACTTTTCTTGTTAGGGTCTATTCTGAGGTTTCAAACACTATTATTGAACTAGTCTTTAGTTACAGAAAAAAGAATCAACAACAATTACAGCAAACAATTAAAGCTGCTGCTCTTAATTAAAGCATTGCTATATGTCTTCAGTTGCCTAGAAACAAGCATTCAAAACTAAAAGTAATCAAGTGAAAGTTGTGTTCAGGTTTTTGCAGTCCATGGGTAGAAATTCAGATAGAAGTGGACACATTTTGAAAATCATTAGCAGTCGTAATAAATTATCACAGAATATTAAGTATGTAAGGGTGAGATGATGAACAGAGTAAAGGTTTAAATTAGAGCTGTGAAAATTAGAGGACAGATGAGACATTTGTCATACTGCTTTTCTTTTTAGTAAAAAGTCCTCTTAACATGAGAGAAGGAACAGAGAAATTTTACCAGATTAAGGTACCAAACAGGAATAAATCTAAGGCTCCTTTACACACAACTGTGGAAATAGATCTTAACCATAGATTTCTAATAGTTAATAGACATTCAATTAGAGAATTTAAACTGGAAGTTGGTGATAAGTAATCATTGTTCAATATAAATATAGTGGCTTTGGATTCGTCTTTGGAATTATTTTTTTCTATGTATTTTTTTTAAGTTTTCCATATTCTGTGTTTGTCATTAATGTATCAAGGATCCGTAATGTACAATCATGGGATTAACAAGAGAAATTCTTTATATTGAACTTTTTGGAGTATTTTCTCAACATATAGTAATTGCTCAGAGTTTATACTGATAGGTTTTTGCCCATGGATTGACATTCAATTTTATTTCTCACGACAGCTTTCTTCTGCATTAGTGCAGATAAGGCTAGTGTCAGTGGTCAACCTGACATGTGTATTCTACAGTAAATAATAGTCATGTAGCTGGAGAAAATATGAATTATCATTTTAAAGTAATGGAGAGAATATGAAGAAACATTTCCCAGGAAGTGTGATCTTAACTGAGAGAGGCTGTAATGGGGAAGTGATGGAGCATGATATGAAACCTGAGGGCAATGAGTCATGTTGAGTTTCTGGCTGTCTTCTGAGTGGTAGAGATCTACTAGACCATGTGTGAGGTCATCCCCTCTACCTCTGGTGACCATGGCAAAATTCACCTTGACTTCAAAAGAGAAAAGCATCAAATCCAGAATGCCTAGACTTGAAAGCTGCCAAATTTTTAAAATTGGCCTTTCTCAGAAATGTACCTGTGTCTTTTGAAGATTAAATGTTTTGAGTAATCTTTCTCTTGTGAAGTCTATGGAATTTCTGTTATTATTATTATTTACTTTGAATTACATTTCTATAATGATTTTTTTTTTCATTTCTGTGTACTTAGATAGCCAGCACTTCAGTATTACCTCTTCTCATCTGGGCTGATTGTCCTTACTTTTTGTTCTGGACCCCTTTCCTAATTTAAGGTGCTTTAGTTTTTGGAAGAAATGTGGTAAAAGAAAAGCAACAAAACCAGCCACAGTGTTGTACATTTTTTAATGTGATTATCTAATCTGGTTAGAGATCAAATACCAGAGCACCTGTCTTCTCTCCAGAATTATTGCCAATTTTCTTTTAAAGCATTAAATAAAAAGTGGAAGTTTGGGCTCAGTCATTCATTACATTTCAGCATTATTTTAACCTGTGCACCTTTGTCTTTTTCTTTTGTGTGACTCCTAAGAAATATATGTGGATGGTGATCATTTTGAAAGTCTTATGTCCATCTTCTAATACTGGTTCATGAGGCTTTTATGAAATTTGGCAGTAGGGATTTGTATGTATATACAGTTTGACTCTTTGCTGAATATGTGTAGATCTCTGTTCAGACAAATAGTTGTTTCTGTTCACAGCTTCACACAAGTTCACAAAACCTATGCTTTAAAAAAACTTCAATTTGCCCTTAGTACTTTAGTAGCTTTTCTTGTTTTCTCAGGATCTACAAGTAAATATATCTTACTGAATAAATTTCTGGGTGAAAATAATTAATCCATCCAGTTCCTAATTTTGTATCCCTAAAGGTGACTCCTTCAGAGGCTGACGAACCTTATCAGAACAGTAACAGAGAATTTTCCTTTCTGCTGTTCCTGCTGCCTGCATGGTTCCAGGATTGTGCTATCCTCACTATTCTCTGGTGCTTAAATTATAGAAAAGGGGAAATACTTGACAAGTAATCATTATTATTTTTTTATTTATTTCACTTCACAGCATTGTGTTAACAGAAACTTTTTGTCTTATTTTCAGTTGTTAACACAGATGATGGTCCTAGAGCTCTTACATTGGACGATTATTTAAATGGAATCTTTCAATATAAGACATTTTTTCCTTATTGGGTGTCAGGTAAGTAAAACCTTTTCTCAAAGATACATAAGCCTTTCTAATATGTATTTCCTGGCTGGTTTATACAGACTAAGGAATGTACTTTTCTTCCAGACTTACTCTGAATGAATGCTAAATATAAAATTAAACAATTTGCTAGTCAAAACTTAAAATCAAGCTTACTCTTCTGTCAGTCATTCTAGAAATTCCCGCTATTTGATGTTTCAACACAAATGTTTGAGTTAAGCCTAAACTATCATTTTACAGAGGCTTTTGGTGATTTATTTCTTTTACTGTCATACTTACTGCAGCATGTGAAATAAATATGTCAATGTGTCAGTCATGTTCAAGGCATCTCTCTTTTTTGTGTTTGTCACTGCATTTCTTCACTTACCATTGGTAATAATTGAGGTAGCCTGTCTTACAGGCCCTGTTCTTGTTTTCAGCAGTATCTAACTCTGCAGTGAGCCCAGCTCTTCTTGTCTCTTATTTACCGAAAAGCAGACGCTGCTGAAATTCCAAGTTCCAAGGCAATGCATAGAAAGTAAGGATGACTTTCTAAGCAAGTTCCTTAAGGTAGAGGTAGACATGAAGTTAATTGCTGCTGATGTATGTGTCAGTGTGTAGCTGAAATACGACTCTTGTTATCACTGAATTGCAGCAGCACCAGAAAGTTTGAGCTAGAATGGGTTACATTCTAGTACACGCAGCACTACCACTCGTATCTCTGCACTGCCTCAAGCAGTTATTCTCTGAGTAGAGACAAGAAACAAAATGCCCATTCACATAGAATCTTATCAAGTTAGTTTAAACCCACAATTTTAGAACTGAACTAAAGCCCTTCAGGACGTTGCTAGCAGCAGTTCAGGTTTCACAGTTAGCAATTTGAAGTATGTAGACATCACTTACATGATTTAAAAATTAGGTCACCATTTGTTAGAATTCTGTCTGAATTCAGAAGTATGTAGGCAGCATATCACCTAAACCTGATATTCTCCTTCCCTCTTTATATCCTCCTCACTTAAACTTATCTTTCCTCTCAGCAGTCACAAAACTCACACAAAAGTCATGCCATAGATTCCATAGATAGTCATGCCTACAGCATTCCATATGCCTACTTTCCTTCTGAAGCAGGGAGTTGAAATTTAATAGCTCTTCCTAAGGGGGCCTGAGATCACCTCAGATGCTTTTACTCAAATCACATAAGCGTTCTCTAAATATCTGAGGGTGATCTAATTTCCCTCCAAATTAAAACCTTATACAATGTTTCAGGCTGCTTTTAAATTGTTAAAGACTATCTTTAGCTACACCAAATACGTAATTTCTTATCTCCATTTAAAGCAATGAAAACAACGATGTGAAACTAAAATTCTGATCTTCACACTCTGCCAAACTATGGCTCATGTCTTGAGCATAGGTAAGGTTAAATTCAATTCCCATTGGAAGCCACTCACCTTCACCGTGTAGGATCTGTGTGAGTAGGGGCAGAGTCATTTATGTAGTGTCAGTTACATGTTACAGCTCTTATCTCTGTAATCTGTACAAATAAGAATGTGCTGGTGAAATTATAAACAAGGATCTTGAACGTTCTCTTCATAGTTTTTATATTGTGATACTAGTCTTCTAATCTGTCTGTCCCTGATATTCTTGATCAGATATTACTAAGAATAAAATCTGTCATTGAATAATGAAGTTAACTAGATGATTCTGTGTGCAGTGTATGATCTTGAGAACATAATCCCAGAGATACATAAGAGAATATAAAACCCTGGAGACAGTTGTATAATTCTGTACTTTGGCATCAATAGAAGAAAAACATTTTTTATGTAGATGCCAAAAGATACTTGCTCAAAATCTATTAATGACAAAAGCAGTGAATACTTTCATAAACAGAAATGTTCTACAGTATCTTCTGTGCAAGTTATCAGCCTGTTTATCTTGTTTTTAAAGATAATGAATATCTTCATCAGTCTGCAGAAGATGATATTATTCTTTACAACGTTGAACTGAACTACCTAACTACTATCATGACTAATAGCACAATGGTACGTACCTTTCCAATAAGTAAAAAGATAGCAAAACGCAGTTTTTTCAAGTATCTCTTTAGAAGTGAGTAGATTAAAAACTGACTCATCAATTCCTTATTTAAAGTGTTTACTAGAATCTAATCTACTTCTTAATCTTTCAGAAACAAGTTAATGCTTCAAATTATGTGTTGTCATCAGACAAATACTTCATGGCTCTGGAGAGCAATTATTCAAAGGTAATTATTTTAATATATTGCTTAATGAAATGTTTGGTTTCATTCAGTATTTTGTTGATTGTGGTTACTAAGCATAAATTTTTTTTTCTTTTTTTTTTCTTGAGTAAAGTGGAAGGCTGTGAACAGACAGCTGATGATTTTTAATTAGATTATCCTTTTCCAGTTTAATAATACTATTTTTTTTCTCACTTAATTTTTGCAGCTGTGGAGATATTCTTATACAGCATCATACCACATTTATGATCTCATTTATGGGTAAGGCCTGATATTTCTTACATAGAGCTATGGCAAATACTCTGTAGTGATGTGTTTGGAAGCATTTCACTGAAAAACTCTATAGCAATGTGCCTACTCACTGCTTAGCTTTTATTTGAATTTGTTACTTGTTTGCTTAATGACTGTTACCTATTACTTCTGCAAAATCAAGAAATTTCTTTGAAACAAATGGCCTCTGAGAAAATCTTACAGTCCTTTCATCTATTCATCCAGGTATCTGCATTGGTTTATATTCTATGCCCTAAAACTTTGACTGCTCAAGATTCTCATTTTCTTTTTCTTCTTTGCATAAATTTCTCCCACCCTGTCTTGGCTGCTTTAGTCCACTTCAGTCTCACACCAGATGTCTCCTTGCCCTTCTGTTTTCTAATTCATCCTTTTTCTGGTTAATTTAATCCTCAGCTTTCCTAAAATCTCACATTTTCTTCAGTGATCTTGTAACAGTCCGTCTTGGGTTCCCCAAAAACTTACAGCTCCTCCCATGGCATTTGGTCTTTTTTCCAAGATCTTCCACAAGCCACTCCTCTTTTGCTTTCTACCGAAGTCTGAAGGAGGCCATCTGCCTCCCCAGTCACCTTTTTATGCCAGAAGTTGCAGCATGACCAAATGCTTCTTAGCTCTGAGCAACAGGGACTGCACTGAGCTGCTACATTCTTGGGAAACTTTTTGCTCAAGGTGACAGGATTACTACTAACTAATATAAGTACAGAGGTACTGCATGTGGCTCTGTGATCCTTAACAAATGTTCTAACTGCTGCTGTTACTTCTAACTGCTGCTGTTACGCTTGCTTCAGCATGTTATATCCTGGGAAGTACCATGTGACCACTGAGTTCACATTTCCCAATGACTTGCTCAAGACTATAATGCAGAGTGCAAATAGAGGAAATGCCTGTAGATGTCTACACGGTATTTAGGAGGAGATAAGGCTGCCTTCTTTGGCTGTTGCATATATTTTCAAAGGGTCGAATTGTTACCCTTTGCCAGCACTAGTGCACACAATCACATTGCTGCATGTCTGACTGCCTGCTTTAATTTTGCATTGCTCATTAAACAAAAAACTGTTAGAAAATATAGCCCTTCATGAATTTTACATGAATGTACAGTATAATGATACATTTGGACTGTGAGCAAAAAGCCATTTCAACTTTTTTCCTTTTTTTAGTGGTTTTGTAACAGAAAACCAGCTTCCACATAAAATTCAGTATATATCCTGGTCACCCGTTGGACACAAATTGGTCAGTAAAGATAACAAATCTCTAGAATCATTTTGCTTTATGTGACTAGAAGACTTTTATTTGCCTTTGGTTATTGCTTTGTTAGGTCGTATTTTTGAGAAGCCCATGTGTACCAACCTTGGTTGAACAACAATGATAAAGATAGTTTTAACTTGATAAATGTTAACTTGTCTGTGTTTCAATAAAAGAATCCACGTTCCTCAACTACAATGTGTTTTAGTTGGCTAGTCGGTCTCTTATCAAGCATTGACCAACATAATATAGGATTAAATTCAGTTTCAAAGCCTGAAAAATGATGTGCTTTCCTTTGACACCATACAATATTATTAGTTTAATATGGAGATTTAAAGATACCATATTTAAATCTCTTCTCAAATTTTTATTCTAGGAAACATCTACCAGATTCTAAGTATTACAACAAATGTTCCCATATTTTTTGAATAACTACTTGATAGTAATTTAAAATAATTTTAAATTACCTAATGAATGTAGTTACAAGTTTGTAAATGTTAGTTATTCTTGGTTCCAAAGCATCAGCCCAAGTTGGTGGTTTCAGAACTAGTTGCCCAGTATTGACTAAATATTTGTGCATGAAATTAGACTTAAACATCATATTAATTTCAGAGAACTCCCAAGAAAATACACAAAATATGAATGGAAAATGTATTAGGAAAATATTTTTTTTTTATGTTTGTTTTCTTTTGGGGGGTAGGAGGAGAGTATTATATCTCTCTATTAAATGAAATATTGCTATTTTCTTTGTCAAGATTCTGGAAACAGGACACAGTGAAAATATTTTCCTGATAAAGTACTTATAGTCCGTAATGTTTTTATGCAATTCCCCTTGTATTGTTTCTCAAGAGTTTTAGGAGTTTTATTATTAATTTAAATAATTAAATAGTTAAAGTGTTACACTTTTGTTGCTAACTAGTGTTTATAGCTTCAAGACACAATTTTCTAAGAAAGTCATGTTTCTGATTCAGTTTCTTAACCACAAATCCGTTCATTTGGTTTAAATGTAGAGATACACAAGGTCTGCAAGCACTTCTTGCAAGAACTCTCTTTTAGTAACTAAAAAAAAAAAAAAGAACAAACCAGCCCAAACAGATTAATTTTTTTCTCATCTTACACAGGCCTTTTGACAGATTTAGATAAGTTTGATTATTTTCTTCTGAGTCTTTTTGTATTTGTTTTTATCTTCTAATTTGGTGGCACCAGAAGGAAAAGTCACAAGGATACTTCGTCTACCTGAGGGTAAACACAGCAATCTGAATGAGTTTCAAAGATTTTATTTTCATGCTTTTCCATACCAAAGCTAGCCATAGAATCCTCTGAAGTTTATTAAGATCAAGGGATTTGTTCAGGATTTATTCTGGCATATTTGAACATAGAATTTGTTCTGTAATGTAAAATTTATTTACAGAAGTACTTACTCTTGTTCAATTTGCAAAGGCTTTTAATGTAGAGTTACTAAAATAAATATTTATTATTTTGTATTCATTGATCATGTCTTCTTGTTGGTATAATTTGTAGCGTTGACTGCAAAATCTTTGACTCAGACAACTCCTGTTCTTGGTGCATATACTCATAAGAAATATATTCTTGTCTTTAGGCATACGTTTATCAGAATAATATATATTTGAAGCAAAGTCCAAGAGAGGCACCAATTAAACTAACTGGTGATGGAAAAGAGAATGAAATATTTAATGGGATTCCTGATTGGGTCTATGAAGGTAAGTAAATCTCAAAGGGCAACAACTAACATGTTAAATGCTTTGTCTGAATTACTCAATTTTCTAGATCCATTCTACACCATCTGTGATGATGCACTGTTTTTACAGCCCTAAGGATTACTTACTTTCATCTGTTTTCTGCCATGTTAGGATTGCTAGGGACTGGCAATAACTTCTTATTTTGGGGAGAGGGAAGATGAGAAGGGAATCACATATATTGAAACTGTTTTAAGTAGGTGTATACAAATCACTACCTCCTTTTACAAAGGAGCCAAAGAGCATTCAGAAATTGAAGGTTACAAATGCAAATTAGAAGAATTTTTTTCTTTCACATATAATATTTCATATATTTCACATATTTCTTTCATATAACTAGTCCCTATCTATGATATGTTTTCTTGTTTTTATCCATGTCCTCACTGCACGTATAAGCACTGCTCGTGTGCTCCTAAGGCAAGTCTTCCAAAGGTTGGAGGCAGCATGAGATAAAATTTTGAACAATATTACTGAAAGTATAGGTAGTAAGTGATGGAAATTGGCATAATGAATGGATTACAGAGTTAACCTGTCTGGAAACAGTGAGAGAGGAAAACTGGGGTACAAGCAAGCTGTGAAGAGGTTTGTAGAACAGAAGGAACATGATTTACTTAATGCTATAAAAAAAAAGAGAATTAGTGAGGCTGAGTCACAGTCATTGTTACAGCCATAGAGGAGTGTGAGGCACTGGCAGAGAGACAGGATTAGATCTTGGCTTGGAAGGGAGAAGAATCTAGGGAGTTACAGAGAAAGAGAGAGATGTGGAAATTTATACACAATGGAACTTTGTAGATGAATGTGTTTGCAGATGAGATTATCCCAGTGACAACTGGTACAGAGAGCTATTCCCGAAACAAAAGCTGGAGAAGGGGTGAGATGGATTCTCCAAAGGATTCAACTTATTATAATAGTAAACAAATACCTGTGGGATTTACCAAAATGAGAGCACTTGGAAATGTGTGCCATGGCTTTATTTTAAAGTAAGCTATTATCACCTATAAGAGTACACGTAGCTATACAAACTAGAAATATGTTTTCTGCCAGTGACTGCATTTTGCATTCATACTGTATGACCAAAATCCTGATCTTTAGTTACTGAAACTATATCAGAACTTTACAAATTGGGCGTTGTTCTGCTGCATATGTGGTGGCTGGGCATTAAGCTTTAATGGAATTTTTAATGTTGGTTCATTATTTGGCACTTCAGTACATCAAAAAAAGAAAAAAAAAAAGGAAAAAGAAATGAAACATGCACATATGTAAAACCCAACTGAGTCAAATGGGATTTGTGTGCACCTTTGGGGAGTTCTCTAGGCCTTTCTTTGAGATGCGTTGCAAAATCTTGATGCAGGATTGGATCTTGTTATTTGTTTAGTAGAAGTCTTTCTATATGTCTAGGTTGACAAGAGTAAAATGATGTAATAGATCAGAAGATAGATTACACTGATAAACAATTGAGTGATTTTTTTCCCTCAGAGGAAATGCTAGCAACAAAATATGCATTGTGGTGGTCTCCGAGTGGAAGATATTTAGCATATGTACAATTTAATGATTCCGACATACCAGTTATTGAATATTCATATTTTGGTGAGGACCAGTATCCCAGAAAAATAATTATCCCATACCCAAAGGTATGTTTCTCATTCTTTTCACATACTTCCTGAGATGTGATAACTGTAACATTAACTGTGTATAGAAAGTATTTGTATTGAAATAGTTAAGTCCATTGTGGCCTAAATTAATGGAAAAAAAACAAACTTGGGACAAGTTCTGAAAAGGTATGGCCATGCTCAATACTATAGTAAAATAAACAGAATTCCTCATGTAAGTAAAAAGCATGTGCAAAAGTACGTTTGTATGGTCAAGCCTTACTTTTTCTAATTCAGATTATTTTTTGTAATGTGTTAACTACATAGTTGTTATTTTTCATTGCAGTACCTCAATTATGAGACATTGCTTATTTTGCAAAATAAAGGCTATGACAGCTTCAGTCTATTTACATACTTTGTAGTACATTTTGATCTCAAGGGGTTTTGAGATACTGAAAACTTTACCTGTTTTCAAGTGCCAGACCTACAGCAAGAAGGATTTGGTTTTGTACTGTACTGCAGAGATACACACTGCAAATACAGCACTGGTTCCCAGTAAGCACTACATTTTCAGTATAGAAATGCACTGAATTTGGCTGTTCAAGAGGGTTTCTTATTTGTTTATAAAATGATGCAAAGTTAAATAACGTCCTACTTGTGCAGAGTCTACTCGGAGATCTTATAAGGTCACATTTGTACTGTTGTACTCGAATAAATATTTTGTAACTTATCCCTACAAAAAGTGTTGTAATTTTCCTAGATTTGATTTTTTCAGAGCCTGATTTGAATAACATGATACATTTTCTTTCAAGGCTGGTGCTAAAAATCCTACTGTTAAAGTGTTTATTGTAGACACTATTAACGCTGAAGCATTTGGTCCTAAAGAGGTCCCAGTTCCTGCAGCAATAGCATCAAGGTAGTGTGCTCTCAAATAAGTCTTCTAATTTATTTTTTTTAATTAGGTTTTGTCTGCTTGTTTTAAATGCTTAAAACTCTGAATTGTTTTCTAACAATGTAGTACCCTATCAATCTCTTAATTGGAGATTGGTCAGAAGCTACCTAGAAATGTTGTATTTTGTATGCCTGTGTATGTATTGTTACGAAGGACAAAAAACATCTCTAAGAGAATAGAAGTTTTGCTTTTGTATTCCACAGATCAAAATGGGGTTTACAGTCTGTAGCAATGCTTCTATATTTTTGTTCTTTAATGACCACTCTTTTTCTCTTTCTTTTATTTTTTTAGTGATCATTATTTTACTTGGCTTACTTGGGTAACAGATAGTCGAGTCTGTGTGCAGTGGCTGAAGAGAATCCAGAATTTTTCAGTCTTAGCTATTTGTGACTTCAAAGAACATTCAAATACTTGGGACTGTCCAGAGGTAATAAAGCTGGAAATATACATTGCTGGAATTAACATTTGCTAATCTCCATTGTATTATCCTCTTTTAACACCTACTCATCATACACAGGTTGCTCTGACTTACTCACAGAAGTATGTAATATTTCCCTCATTTTTTTAAGAAAAGAATTGTGTCACTGCCATAGTTGTCTTTTCCAGTGTTTGATCACAGTCTTTTAGATAATAGTGATAGCTTTTTCAAAATTTAAATGCTGGCTGAGAGGTGAAAAAAAAATTAACTGCATCAGCAAAAAATAATATCACCAAAATATATTTTTTGTGATGTTAAGTGACAATCAAAGCAAGAAAAATAACAAGAATGGTATTGACCAGGTTTCAAAACTGTTTAGTTCCTTCTTGCTTTCTTCATTTTCAAAAGTGGAACCATTTAGGATACATATTGTTTTGTTTTTTTTAAATTGTATTATAGCATGTAGAAATTTCATGCTAAGTCTAACTGAATTGTGTCCTTTATGATTAATGTTAAATTAGTTGAAATAGCATGTAGATTAAAAGTAAGGCAGGTTTGTAAGAAGGAGGCATTCTGTTTTATCAAGTCATACAGCTGGAGAAAGCAGACAAGTTTTCAGGAATACCTTTTTTCAGATCTAAAAAGAAAACTTCCAACTAAATGCAACAGTAACTCCACATTTTATTTAAACACCTCATACTATTAATAAGACAGTTCGGAGGGAAAACCATGCTCTGTTGAGCAGAGGCGTGAGTTCATACGGCCTAGCTATCTATCCCCATACATAGAGAGTCATAGGTGTAATGCACAGAGGCTTTTCTGAAAAAAAAAAAAGTTCTTAGAAAGACCTTTTAAAGCTTGAAGACTGTACACGCTGACTGATATATATCACATGGATCCTGAAGCAAGGAAGGTGTAACACTGAATTTCAGTAACTACTATAGAGATCTCCTTTATTGTCTCTTAGCATTGATGCTGTTTGCATACCTGGTTTTTAGAGGTCATAGTACAGAGCACCTATAAGAACTAGTGTTAGGCCAAAACCTTGAACTAATGGGAAATAAAAAGCAAGAATACTTATAACAGTCTTTTGTATAAATGATAGGTTGTAAATTCAGAGTTCATTAACACAGTCTTTCCAAGCTGAAAATACTTATTCCTCTATGATATTATAATTGTTACATATTTTAAAGGAAGGTAAAGTCCTGTTCTTTCAAAAATGTTATTATTGAAATAATTTTCCACAGAGAAATAGCCTTAGTTTATAAGGATAAAATATATATTTACTGCAGTATCTTATGTGTTTCCTAAGTCATTCCTCTTATTTACAAGTACATTGACACTGAATCTCACCTCATGAGAATAACTCACCGCATGTTAATAACTAAATGTTCTAACGTACATTAAAAAAAATCAAGGGATCTGGGATTCTACCACAATCCACCAAAGTACTTTAACGCAAACATAACTTTAAGCAAGTAAGCAGTTTTATTTATTCAGAAAGTCTATCTATGTGTTTAAAATTAAGCATGTGCTTAATTGCTTTGCTGGAACCAGACCAGAACAATTAACATCTTGCAGGACTGTGTTCATGATCCTTGTTTAATTGCATTTCTCCATGAAACCTTATTTATGGAGTCACTACTGACGTTTCTATAATTCTATATTTATACAGTGATACAATGCTTTTATCACATTAAAGTTTGCACAAATGGCCAATTGAAGGAGTGTGAACAGATGGGAGTGCTGCATTAGCTCTATTTGCCGTTAGAAAGTATATCTCTGTGCGTTTCCTTCAGCAAAAATAGTTCACTCGTTGATTTCAGTTAAATTGAGACTGTAATGTACAATAAATGTGCTAGGCTTTATGTACTTGAAAATAATAACAAAATATAATCTACAAGATGTTCCTAAAGTGTTGATTCATCAAAAATATTCATTTCAAGTCAAGTGTTCAAGTCTTGCTTACGTTAATAAACCACAGGAACCAGTGTGACTTCATTGGAACTATTCATATGACTATAAGCTAGGCATGTAAATACCTGTTTGTGAAACTGGAATTTACTATAAATATACAAAATCTCTAAATTCTACAAACGCTTTAATAACAGAAAAATCCCATAGAGGTCATGGGACTACCCACATGAGAGAAGTTAAATATATTCTTAATGTACTATGTCATCAGGAACTGAGCCTTAATTTAAAGAAGGGTAAATAAATCTATGATGCACATATAAAATAATATTTCCCATTTATCTCACACTGATAAGAAATAAAATCCAACTGCTAAGTTAATTGCTTAGTGGAGCACTTTTGAAGTACTGAATGGTATTCTAAGGGGCAATATCTGCATCTTGCACTCAAATCACTTTGCATGGACTGAGTTGAAAGGAAAAAGTGAGATTCCGAAAGTTAATTAAACTACGTTGAGAATAACGAATGCAAAACATATTATTTAGAAAGCAGATTTGCCAAACTTATTTCAAACTGTGAAGAAATATTTTATTAAATGAAAAAATATGAAGAGAAACTTGCAAGATAACAAAAGAAATATATTTATAGAAGGGAGAACTGATAAATATTAAATCACTTCCCCCATTCAACACGGTCTCTTCAATGAAAAAAAACATTTTATTATTGCTGAAGTTATTTTGGTTGTTTTCAATCAAAAATTCATGAGATCAAGTATTATTTCTTGCTTCAGTGAAAATGTTTCATAAGGTTAAAACAATCACTTTATATCTTATTTAGCTCCGATGATAGAGCTAAATATATTTTTTAAAATAGTAATATTTTAACTAACATAATGATATTAATGCAGTAATATTGTTTACTTTGGACAGTCATCAAGTGCCTGAATCATCACAGCAAGTATTCTAGAGTTCTCTTTTACAGGAGGCTGCAGACTTTTTGTTTGAAGATTTTTAATTCTCCATTAACTCAATCTTCTTAAAGACTGTACATTTGATTTTGTTTTTTAGAATCAACAGCACATAGAAGAGAGTCAAACAGGATGGGCAGGCGGAGTAAGTTTTGTTCTTGTTCTCTTCTGATTTAATGAAAACTTACAGCTTTCTGCATCTTCACAGTGGTGTTTTGAAGCATCAAACACTATTCAAAGTCACACAATGCTACTGCCTCAAACCTGTTGCACTGTAGGGTTGAGACTTTTTATGCTGTTAGGCATAGTAGCTGGCTACCAGCTTTCCGAGTATAAAAAACCTTTTTTCTACCTTCCTTTGCAAGTGATTAGACACTATACTGAAGGGAGGGAAGCCAAGAAAAGAGAGTGATTCGTAATGCAAAGTAATTCTTAGAAATATCTGGGTGGGGACAAAGCAATAATGTAAAAATCCTCTGATATTGCTAGGGCAAGAGATAAGATTAGTCATACCATAGCATTTTAAGAACAGAAATTGTTCATTCAGATCACAGCTTTAGTGCCACGTGCTGTTCATCTTCAGCTAGAGAAGAACTTTCGAGGTAAAACACCCCTCTTACAAGTGTAGTTGATACTTCTTTGCAATTAGCCTTAAGCAAAAGAAATTTTCTCTAGCCGGTAACCTTTATCTTAGAAGATCTATGACACCTTTCTTTGGGAGCTTGCAATAAAAACAAAGCTGCAAGGAAATTGTAAGAGCATGAGATCAGTATTCACATTCATATATTCTAGCAATTAATGTGTGTGCATATGCTTATGTTACTCCTCAGGCAGGTGAATTTACTAGAATTCAGTATGGGGTACCTCATGCTGTGTTTGATTATCCTGCAGTGGACTTAAATGAGAGCCTCAATTTTCACTACACTATCCTTTAAGAGATGTGTTTTTATTTGAAGTAAAGATTACGCATTCAGAAGCCTTGGTCCCTTTCTTTTTTTCATCTCTGCTTTTGAGGTTGTGATGATGGGTTTTTATTAGAACAAATAAAATTGCACATATGCATAAATTCCTGCTTAGCCTGTATGAGATTTCAAAGATTAGAAATATTAGAAGGAGGCTCCAGAACAATTTAGCTTGTGGTCAGAAGTTCTAGTTGATCTTGGGTTAATATTATTCAAAAGTCACATCTACTTGGCAATGTTTGGTGTTTGAAGTGCTTGCAGGTCATTATTCTGTGTTCATATTTTGAAAATAAAACTTATAGTTGCAGTAGCTGGATGACAATCTTAGTAAAGAGGTGATGGTTTGAAAGAAAGCTAAATTTGAATGTTCTTACCTGGGATAATCAGTTCTTAAATATTGGTAAAGTATGGTAAAGATTAGATATCCATTTTGCTTAGTGCTATTTCTGTTGAGTGAATCAGCCAAACTCTGTGGTCCACAGGACTTTCAGTTTGGCACTGTTCATGAACATTAGCTTCATTAGAAACATTATTTTTAAAATCACCTCTACGTATTTTTAAATAACTACAGATCATACAGAATATGCAAAATATTCCACTTATAAGTAAAGAGCTTGTATTTGTGTGGTACTTCAGGTATCTATATTATCAATTTAAGAAATCAGACATGATATAGTGTAATTTGAATGTAAGCATTGAAAGAGAGTCTTGTTATTTTAATATGTAGACTATAACCTGCTAAACAATTTGGACATTCTTTCGTCTCACCTACCATGTTTCTTTGTTCCAGTTCTTTGTTTCTACACCATATTTTACATCAGACAGCAGTTCGTACTACAAAATTTTTAGTGACAAAAATGGTTATAAGCATATTCATTACATCAATGGCTCTGTGGTAAGTCAAGCAAAGTGTTCTACTTTACTGTGAATTTCTGAAATAATTCTGCTATATTCAGTAATTTATATATCTTGTTTTGCAGGAGAATGCAATCCAAATTACTAGTGGAGAATGGGAAGCAATATACATTTTCAGAGTAACAAATGATGCAATGTAAGTATCACACAGAAGAGTATAGATTGTGAGTATTGTCAGTAAGAGTAGTACTTAATCATTTGACACACAGCAGCCATTTGTCAACTCATTAAGTTATAACTAGCTAGTTACAATGTATCTAGTAACTGAATGCATCCACAACAAATTTGTATGCAAAAGCATTGCTCAATTTTTCAAACTTCTTTTACTTGTGGGAGATTCTTTGCAATTGCCCTCAATTTTTTTGTTTATCGTCATCGCCCATCTTAGACAGTCTTATCTAGGGATATGTAAATTTAAGTATGTGGTTATCCCACATACAACTAGAAATTATTTTTATTTTGTTGAATGTGAGTTGTGGTTTCTCATTCAGGTTACTATATATATAGATATATAATTAGGAGAGTGATTGAGTGATTAGCTCTTGCGAATTAGAGTGATTAGCTTTTGTGAATTAAGATGGAACTCTTACTTATATGGTGTATTTGTCATCTAATGAGAGTCTGAGCAAAGATTTATTAAGATGAAAGGCATGTAAGCTTAACTCATTCTTCTGTCTTATGCAGAAATCTCAAAAAGCCTAAGTTAACTTACAAGACATCTTTTTGTCTTGATGCTGGTTCATAGTTCATCGGTTTATGGATTATTTACAAATTATATACAAATTAATTTACAGTTTCTACTCAAGCAATGAATTTGAAGGCTATCCAGGAAGAAGAAATATTTACAAGTAAGTGCTATCAACATTATCTTAATGATAATAGGTTAATAGACGATGGGTGTGGATTTGTCAATAAAATAATTTAATTTCCAAATAATTTATTTAATTTCATTAAGTGTAATTTCATGAGTTATCTTAACTAAATCTTTACTTGACATTATATCTGAGAATTGAGGACAAGAACTGTCTAAAGGCTTAATAAACTGTTAGGAAAAATATGCTAAAAAGGGAAAACATTTATTTTTAAAAGGAACTGTTTTGAAAGTAGAATGCCTGTGTTCCAGAACATGAATCAGACACATATGATGTCGGTTGTAGCAAAATAAATAATTGCTTTATTTTATTTTTCCCCTAGACTCAGTATTGGAAGTAAACCTATCAGAAAACAGTGTATTACTTGTAATTTAAGGAAAGAGAGATGCCAATATTATACAGCAAGGTTCAGTGAACGTTCTAAGTATTATGCCTTGATCTGTTATGGTATGTATAGCACGTAAACAAACAAATAACCAGTTGTTCTGTTGGACATATCAGAAGCATAGATAATATTATCACAGCATACATAATAAATTACCACAAATGATGGCTAGATGAATCACAGAAATTTCACTGTAATCAGAAGAGATTTCCACACTCTTTTTCATGTCCTAAAATCTTGGAAAAATGCTTCAAAAATATAAATATTTTCACACTTTTTTTTACCACCCCCCCCCAAAAAAATGTTTTTTAGAATTAAAAACAAAATTTTGAAAGTCCTTCATGACACAAAACAAATTTTAAGCTGACTCATCAAAGTCATTCTTGCAGCAGCAAGTGCAGGATTTTGTAAAAGACACTGATTTCCAATGAACATGATCAAAGTTAGCTCTGAGAATTCAGTACGATGTGTTATCAAATTGAAACAATTAAAACTTAGGTTAGCCTCAAAATGTTGAATATTTACTACCTGAGAAAAAAATTTAATAACATCTTTTTAAAAAAAATTAAAGATTTTTAAAAATTTTAAAGATTTTTTAAAGATTTAAAAGTCTTTAATAACAGAACTACGAAAAATTCATCAAGATGTATGATTATGGAAACCGCTTATAACACAGAAGTATGAGTGATGAGTACATCCATTACGGTAATCAAAGAACAGTTAAGTAGCAATGTTCCCTAAAAAAGGGAAAAAAGCTGTCCAAAGTTTTCCTTTTGCGTACTTCATATAAAGCTTACTGTTCTTCTGCACTGAATCATCAGCTGAACAGTTCTTTGGTCCTCTGTTAAGCAGAGGACCAAATGTAGCTAATAACAACACCTTTCAATCATTCTTGTACAAAATAGTCAGTAAGGTCATCAGCACATGAAATCCAGTCACCTTCACAAATACAATTTGACATGTTCTCAGAAGAATGTTTCACATTGTTAGTTCTGCATTCACCTTATGTAATCACATCTAAGGTATTAACTAGATGTCACTTCTCTAAGGAGGAAGAATTGGCTGATATGTTACTTCTCTTACGTTTGTTAAGTTATGTAGGTATATATGCAAGTCTACATGCACACAGTACCTTATGTATTTTGTACAGCAGGGTCTAGTGGGTTTTGCAGCAGAGGAGATTCGGAATGGTAGAAGGTTATATTCAACTCTTTATTTCCTGTCAGTTCCAACAGTAATGTAATCTACACTTTACCACCAAATTCTGGCTTCAAACTGTAAACAACCTTCTTTTCATTCTTATGACAGGTCCTGGGATTCCAATTTCCACTCTTTTTGAGAACCAGGGTGACAGAGGTACTGAAAATATCCTGCCTATTTCTGGATGCTTGTTTTTCTCATTGATCTTCATTATGCAGATCTCCTAATGCAATATTCAGGATTGTGATCAAGTAGCATTGCATCTTGTTTGTGCTTCAAAAAGTGTTAGTAAAATATCTAGTGTCTTTCTAGCTTTGTTAATTAGTAAAATCCAAACGTCAATGAACACAATGATGCCTTTATTTTCATTTCTGAGTCCCACACTTTTATGGCATCCCAATGTTTTACCTGTTTACATATTATAGATGCAATTATTATATTGGCAATTCTTTGGCTTCCAAATATTGGTTCAAAGTTTGTAGAAGACATTATTATGATTTCCAAACTATTTCTTTTCACAGCTCAAGATTTTCTGATTATATATATATATATATTATTTATTTTTTCTGTGAAGTAACCCTACCCTATGCGAGAGGCTACAGTGTACTATGAAGAGTTTGCAGTCTGAGCTACTGAACTGTGCTAATTAGAATTTGGATGCTCTTCAGCCATCAGAAGAGATTTCAGGGAAGAGCAGAAGCTCCTTCAGATGAAATGAGAAAAATACCCATTCAAATAACTGTTTCAGAGAAGGTGTAATTACACAAAATAGGAACTCCAGTAAGAAACACGCAGAGTCCACCTCTCTCTCTCTCTCTCTTTCTCTCCCTTCTCTCTCTCTCTCCACCCCCTCTCTCCCACCCCCCCCCCCAAGCCCACACACACACTTTTTACCTAAAAAATTCTTCTCAAACTTAAAAAGCTCTCAGTCTTGAAATGCTAATAAAAATACCATGGTCCAGTAAAAAAACTTAAGTGATTCAACTTTCCCCCACCCTTCCCCAATAATCAGGGGAAACCCACAGGTAGCTCTAATGCCAGTTTAGCCTTTATTAACATCTAACTGTTAAATGAATGGTTTTTGACCAGAAGGCACACAAAAACATGTGGAAAACAAATTCTGTAATATTGTTGAGCTAAATTAATCAGTGCTGTTTCATGTAGAAGTCAATTAATTGCAACGTAAGACTATTTTGACTCCAATAGGAGTTGGTACCTCTTAGTGTTTAATTACTCAAAAATGTTTATGGATGGAAAAGCTTGCTCAAAGTACCTATTATAATTGTGCTAGAAAAAAAAACACTATGTTCTTTGTTATTTCTTTTGCAGAAGGTTTAAAAACAGTCAGTGTATGTTTTTTTTTATATTTAATCCACTGTCATAGCTTAGTGTTTTCCGTGATTCATTACAACCTTGTGTATCAAGGGCCCCTACCATCTATCTTCTTTATCAAAGTAAGAATTATATGAAATGCAGCAAAGTGCCCAACTATAAATATGCATTTCTTAACCTCTCTGCAGGAGAGAACAATTTTAGTCGAGGGATCTTTACCACTCTTTCATGATGCCTCACCCTGCTGTTATTCTTCAGGAATAAAAACAAATTCAGGGTCTTCTTTGACCTTTTGGATGACTTTGTGTATTAATCTTACTTAACTCCCTTGCTTTTGTAATCTCTTCTGTGATACAAAACTATTTGTTATGGACTGGACTGCAAGCTGTGAAAGAGTGGTAGCGGATCTATTTTCATTGCATTTTGGCAGCATTTTGAAAATATATCACCCATGAATTTTAGTAGAAGTCCTATAGTTAAATTGACATAGACCAGTTTGGAAGCTCCCACCAGCATGCCTACAATTCATTTGTGGTAATGCACAAGTTTCAGGAGATTTGAGGGGAAGGATGGAAAAGGGTTCAGCTGAGTTTAGGTAAGTATCCAAAGCAGGATGATCTTTCAGCTATAAAAACTCGGTTGAGCCTGCAAGAACTGTCAGAGTACTTTGAAAGAACAAATTCCAGTGTTATATTTCAGGCATTTTCAGAGCACAATCTAGTTCAAGACATGCTGAGAGAAGTAATTGTATTTTTTTTTGTCACTTCCAGAAACTGGAAGTGCCTTCCATAAAAAATAAATAAAATAATAATAATAATAATAAATCTCCTGAAGTCTATAAAAGTTCTATTTCATTTTGAAAATGAAGCTGAAAGTACAGATTTTTTTTATGTACAATATTCTTAATCCACCAATACTCTTGGAAAAATGCATATGCAAACAATACCCAGTGAATTCATAATATATAGCTCTGTGGTCTATGCTGGAAAATAACTAAATTATAAATAGTGATTTTAAAATTATATAAAAGAATCATAGAATCATAGAATAGAATCATAGAATATCCCGAGTTGGAAGGGACCCATAAGGATCATCAAGTCCAACTCCTGGCACCGCACAGGTCTACCCAAAAGTTTAGACCATGTGACTAAGTGCACAGTCCAATTGCTTCTTAAATTCAGACAGGCTTGGTACAGTGACTGCTTCACTGGGGAGCCTGTTCCAGTGTGCGACCACCCTCTCGGTGAAGAACCTCTTCCTGATGTCCAGCCTAAACCTCCCCTGCCTCAGCTTAACACCATTCCCGCAGGTCCTGTCACTGGTGATTACAGAGAATATGTCAGTGCTTGCCTCTCCACTCCCCCTCGTGATGAAGTTGTAGACTGTGATGAGATCTCCCCTCAGCCTCCTCTTCTCCAGGCTGAACAGGCCCAGTGACCTCAGCCACTCCTCATACATCTTCCCCTCTAGGCCCTTCACCATCTTCGTCACCCTCCTCTTTAATGTCCTTTTTGTACTGTGGTGCCCAGAACTGCACACAGTAATCGGGGTGAGGCCACACCAGCACAGAGTAGAGCGGGACAATCACTTCCCTCGACCGACTAGCAATGCTGTGCTTGATGCACCCCAGGATACGGTTGGCCCTCCTGGCTGCCAGGGCACACTATAAAAGTAAATTGGGTCCCAAGCAAGTAAAGTAAATATATATATAAATATAAAGTAAATAAATATATATATATATTTAAAGCTGTCTAAGTTTGCAGCAATACATTAATAAGAACAGTTACATGGTATGTCTAGTATCTTTGTGGACATACACTATACAGTAGATAAGCCAAGGGTTTGCCTCATCCCTTAAGAAATTGAGTTTTCTATGTTTGTCCAGAAACAAAGTAGTCACAAACATATATGGGCTTAACCATGCTGCCCAAGAGTCTCAGAAGTTAAACTTAAGATACTGTGGTAAGCAAGAGAGGAGATACAGAACTGTTTTTTGCATTGTGTGGTGAATTTTACATTTCCAGCTTCTGCCATATAAGAAAACTGGAGAAAGTCATTTGCAGGAGATAGGAGTTTCCTCCTAACGTCTAGAACTCTAACACTCACAGGCAGTATGTGAAATGATTAGTGTTGCAAAATGTATATCCTATAATAATCTAAGGAATATTTGTGCATCATAATACCAGTGCCTTGCTTTTATTTAGCTATATGATCAAGCCCAAATAGAACTGGCTAAGCTGATTTCATTACTCTGCTTGTAATTTTTCACAGATTTCCTTACTGTTCTAATAAGACAAAATAAAGAAATCTCAATTAATGAAGAGGCATTAACAAATGAACTATTTAATATTTGGGCATTTCTTTTCTGTAGAGCTCAGAATATTAGAAGACAACTGGGAACTGCAGTCTTCTTTGCAAAAGATCAAACTGCCAAAAGAAGAAATTAACAAACTTGAAGTGGATGGTATAAGTAAGAATTACAGTTTTTATTATACTTTCTACTCATATTTTGCCTTCATTTTGTTGTAGTAAGTATAGTCTTTCCGTAGATCAAACTTGTTAGCCTGCCAGATTAGAAATCAGAGCCCTCATTTTGCCCTGTTTGACAGTGACCAATTTATCTGTCTCAATGTATCTATCAGTAAAATAGTAGTTAAAACACACCTCTGCTTTGTGACGCAATTAAAAAAAATACTTTCATAATATTTGTAAAGTGTTTAAATATCACATAAAAACATAGTATAT
Source organism: Anser anser (assembly GCF_964211835.1). Classification (NCBI taxonomy): domain Eukaryota; kingdom Metazoa; phylum Chordata; class Aves; order Anseriformes; family Anatidae; genus Anser; species Anser anser. The sequence goes on along the minus strand of NC_139726.1, from coordinate 18,150,733 downwards.
GTTTTATAGTACAGTATGGTACTAATGAAATGTGAAATGCAAACCGCCGTTAATGTGTTAAACATTATAGTGACTTATATACACTGTTATTTTCCCTAGTGACTTTACAAACAATATTCCATAGTAGTGAACCAGTGTAATGTTTTCAAAACCCAGCTCTCAAAATCTTAGCAACAGTTGTATTCCTAATTGTGCTTTCCTAAACACCTAGAAAACTGCAAACCTAGTGTTGGTGAACTAATAATTGAATACATAGCTTAATTTAAAAAAAAATGGACACCAGTTTTTCAAGTTTATTCTTAAACAGTTTAATCTAAACAATTACTTCTGTGGTTCTGTGGTTCACAATTCATCACTCTGTAGTTTGTGCTGATTGTTTTTCTATTACTATTTTATTACTATTACATCAAACTATGGATTATGCTTGGAGAAATCTTTTTAACCATTAACAGTATAATTTTAATTTGTCTTTTCTAGCTTTGTGGTACAAAATGCTTCTGCCCCCACAATTTGATAGATCCAAGAAGTACCCACTGCTCATTCAGGTGTATGTAACACTTCCTTTCTTTCAATTTTGTTGTTTTGTCTGAAAGAATGTTTATTATAATTTAAGGAAACCTAGGATATTTGTAAAATTTTATCAAGCAAAAACAAAGAACATTTTGTTTTTGTGTTTGTTCATTTGATATGTTTAAATATACATATCAATATGTTTTCATATTGAGATCGAAATGTAAACATACACGTTTTCAATGTGAAATTATTGATTTCAGCTTTGTTAATATGGAAACTATGAGTCTGCTCAATTTTCTTATGAAAAACAAACAAAAAAACCTAAGCCACGTGGCCTAGTTTCTTTCAAAGTTTCCTTCTAAAGAGCATATGACATGAATTGAATTTATTGCTGTCTGGAAAGGCAACAAAAAATGCATTGGTGTAAAAAAAAATGAGACGGAAAAATAATGGGTGTGATAAACATTATATTGTCTGTTATTAACTAGTGATGATCCAAAGTTCCAACAATGCTAAGTATGTTTGGCTGAAGTTTAGAGTAGAAGATGAAGTAATTCATGTCCTCGAGGTCAAATACATGATTTGTATTAGGCATGTCTCCATATTGCTCAGCTATGTGGGGTGTGTTCAGCCCACAGCTCCCACAGCATGTTATTCCCTACTGAATCAAAGATTTGGTGATGGCCAGAAAGTGTAAGGAGCTATACTTTTTTTTTCCTGTTTTCTTTGTTAATGCATAGTATGTGTGGAGATCAAATGCCAAATAAATACAAACAAACAAACAAAAAGAATTGAAAAGGGCTGTTACACCTCATTTCTGTACCCAAGGAATTTGGAGATAATTAGAAATTGAGACTTTGAGACATACCTCCTACAAGTATTCCCCTTACAATGTATACCTGACGCTGTACCCCTTAATCTGAGCTAAAGCTAATGGTTTGCGTTAGGCATAAGACATTAAGGATTTAAATGAATTTTAGATAGCAAAATCTCACAAATATATGAAAATGGTAATGGGACTGCTTCTGTCTACTGAGATTTCTAAACCACAGCCATTCAGCAAAATATTTGTAGAGAAAATGTGAGATGTACCAATATCTATAATCCAGTATCTGGTAGTCATTTATACATCTGAGTTGAAAATGTGTAAATTTCCACCTTCAGGTATGGAGGACCTTGCAGTCAGAATGTAAAGGACACATTTAGCATTAGTTGGATAACCTATCTTGCAAGCAAAGAGGGAATTATTGTTGCTCTAGTGGATGGCAGAGGGACAGCATATCGAGGTGACAAGATTTTGCATGCAGTATATCGAAGACTAGGAGTCTACGAAGTTGAGGACCAAATATCAGCAGTGAAGTAAGTAGAATATCTCCCCATAACATTTTTGTATTTACACACCTACAAAAAGTAATGTGAAAAAAATATATATTAAATGTTCTGTCTTCTGGAGAGCTGAGGGCTACAGGAAGTAAGTCTAGACTTAAGACTTGTAGAAATAAAATATTACTTGATGTCAGTGTGGTTTTATGTTGTGTACTAAATCCATTTACTACTAAGTTCACATTTGAACCTCAGCACTTCCATTTTGTAAGGGCATTATCAGAGGCCTCAGTCCTAGGCCTAAAGAAATATGTGCATCAGTGGTGAGAGGTAAGCTAATGTATTTTCCATTACTGTGAAGTTTTCCCTGAAGGGGAAACCTACCTCATAGGTAGTAACCATATTGATTAGCCAAAGATCCATATTGATGGACCACGGTGATTAGCTAAATATCAAATGTGGAGTTTGTAATAAAACTGAATCCTGACACTACCCTTTCAAGAGTGTAGTTAATCATAAACTTGTTCTCTATGCTGTCTTAAAATAGTAATAAACAGGAAGTGACTGAGGTCCTCTAGGAGATCTCCTCTCCCTCCGCAAGCTGCCCTTCTGCATCGAAACACTTAAGGTGTTCCAAGGAAAAAGAAGTCCCTAAGCGGAAGTTTTGGGAAGGGGGAGAAAGCTGAGGTTTTGTAAAGAAAGTCTGTCTGTTAAGCTTACAGATGCAGTAGCACTACTAAAGTGAGCATTTAACGAAGTGTTAGGTTGAACCCCACAGAAATGAATGCAAAGCAGGATTAAGAAATCTAGTTTAGGTTTTGATCTTGAATTGCTACTATCAGAGCATGGATAGATTTTCGAGTGCAATATCCTTTCCCTCAGTAATGGACCTGATTCTGAGAAGAAAAGCTAGAAAATGGATGTACAAGTCCAGGTTTCCACAACCTTCTCTGCTTGCTTGTGAATGGTGCCTGTATTTACAAGTGTGTGTGAGGAGGGTATCTGTTCCTTCCTGTTACTGCTTTGTGATAATTCGTTTCCACCTCAATGATATAAACACACCATTATCTTTTTCAGTGATACATGAAACAGCATATCTGTGTATCGTTCCAGGTTTTTCGATATAATCTATTATTTTCTTTCCTGAAACTCTTAGCAGCAACATGCTTTAAAATATCACAGGACAGAGAAGTGGTTTTTTATTACTCTGAATCGTCACTCAAACATAAAATGCCGGAGACAGAGGGAGTCTAAACTGATTCTGCAGTTGCAGAATTTGCTGAGACGGGCTGTGAAGAAATGACCTCAGACTTCACACTTCCCAATTTTCTGTCAGCACCTAGACTAAATTTTTATTCAGTTAAATGCATTGCATTCCATCTCACTGATCTAACACATGGTTTAAAATGAATGATTTTTAGAAACAATCATATACTCTAGTGGGAAACCTTGGAGGAGCTTTTACTGTAGGAGGAACCCCATGGATTAAGACAGTAATTTTACAAATCTGAATCATTTTTTGGCTTATCTAACTTTGTCCCACCCATATTGTATTGGACATTTTGAGTATTGTCTGTCATTTGTGGTTGCCTTAGTAAAATACTGCTAGCAGCTGCTGGTGTATTTTCTGGCATGTATCTGAAGATATTTTATCTCTTGCTCTTGAATGTTGTCTTTTGCTTATGTATGATGTTTAAGTTAAAGAGAGGCTCTGGACAGTGTATCCAGGTGAATATTAAGTATAAGAAAAAACAACTTTTTTTACATGAAACCAGTTGTTCCTCTGGAACAAAAAATACTAAGAAAGTATTCATTTCAGCAATGATTGTTCTTTAAAGAAAAAATCTTCCTTTCCTCTGAAATGTCTTTGAGTTGAATAACTGATGCTTTGTAGAAATCTGACATGCTATGCTGATTGTCAGTTTGATCAAATTGCTGTGATGTTTGGAAAAAAGTGGAAAAAAAAATTTTTTTGCTAATTGGTTAAAGTTTTATCAATCTTGGTTTGCAATAATGCATTAATTTCTGTGATTTTCTTTTCCACAGGAAATTTATAGAAATGGGTTTTATTGATGAGAAACGAATAGCAATATGGGGCTGGGTGAGTGGTTCATCTTTTTTATATCTATCTTTAAATAATCCTGTAGTATAATTTTATATAATTCTTCCTTTTTCTGTCCTAAATCTCTATAAAGAGATTGGCTGAAGACAACTTCAGGGACAGCATAAATGCCACACAACCCCTTTATAAACATTTTAAGATGTTCAAGCCATCTGGCTCAATTGTTTTTCTTCGTCATGAATGACTAGATTAAGAATGCAATATCAAGAAATAACTTTTCTTCCTTTCTCTCTTCCTTTCTTTCTTTTTCTTTCTCTCCTCCCTTCCTCCCTTCTGTCTTTCTTTTTCATTGCTGTTGTTTTTTTGTTTTCCTTGGCCCAGTTTCATTGTAAGAGGCTTGCCCAGAAACTCTGGGCAACTGTAATTGTAGGAGTTGCCTGATTTTAGAGAGCACATGAGCAGGGTTGCTAAAATCTTTCTATTAATCTAATATTTAAATTACTCTGGTCAGACAGCTATAACTAGGATAAAATGTGGTGTCATAAGGTGAAATTAAAGTGACATTAATCATGTTAAGACCACATGAAAATACAATTTTTTTAATCACATCATATTTTATTTAACTACAGTGTTTCTGGAACCAATTAGGTGATTTCAACCATCTAAAGCATTGTATTCCAGTAGCAGATATATTATTTAAATAACAGCATTATTGCCAAACCTGTCGGTATTTTTTTTTCTCTTCTTTTTTTTCCATTTATTATTACCATTTCCTGGTCCATATCCTTTGAACAGAGTTGGAAGCTGTATCCTTATTTATAGCCTTCAGTTTGACAGGTATGCATGAACTGTACCACTCATCGTACTTTCAGACTCACCAAACTCTTTTGGATGGTAAAAGTTCTTAAATGACCACTAAGGCAATTCAGGTTTTGAACTCCACCTCTCCGACTCTTACAGTACATAGATTTACCTGCCTGATCTTAATCCTTTATCTGTAGCCTTGTGAACTGCTTTTTTTGAAGATCAAATGAAGCAAGCAAATGCTCTTGAAAGGTTTTATGAGTTACCATTTCCTTAAGCATATCCATCGCTGTCGTTTCAAGCATGACTCTCAAGAGTAGAGAGGGACTAACTTACTTCTCTACAAATTAACTAAATTAATAAATAATGATCTGTGCATACTGCCCTTAATCATTCATATGCTATTGATAAGATTAATAATTTAAAAAATTCTGCATGACACACCCATCCCTCTATTCCAGAATAAACAGGAGCCCATTATTTCCCAAAGACCTTCTACAAGTATTTTCCAACCCCAGTTCCACATCCTATGTACAATCAAACGGAATGCTTTTTATTACAATATCTTCTCCTTTCTCAGCTTCTAGCCCCACATTGTTGCACATCTATTCTGATATCTAGGTTTACTTTGCCTAACTTCCATCAATGAACTTGTTCTTCCTTATTGGGTCCCAGTCTGAGGAATCGGGCCAGAATAGCAGCCAGCGGTAGAGACAAATTGCTCCAACTTCAAGTTCTCAAATATCTGAGCTTGTTAGTACTGGGGATGGAGATGGTTCAATATAGCAAACATTCAAAAAATCTAGTTAGATGGTAAGGGTGGGAAAACCTATGACTCTTCTTGGAGGGGCACACTGACAGGATGAGAGGCAATGAACACAAATTACCACAAGGAATGTTTTGATTGGGTATTAAGAAAAAAAATATATAACAACTGTTTTCAACATTGAAATATGTTAACTAGAAAGGCTGTGGAATTTGGATGTGCCTCTGATTGATCTCATTTAATTTTGAAGTTAGCCCTGTTTTGAGATAGTTTGCACTGATTAGATTACCTTGAATGACCCTGCCAACTTAAATTTTTTTATGATTCTAAATGCTAACAAGAGCAATATCCTGAGATAAGTGGTGAAGAAATAGTAAGAAAATAAGTGATTCAATAAAGCTGTCTAATCTCTGCCACAAGAAATCACATCAGATGAATTTGAAATCAAAAGGAAAAAAAAAAAAAAAAAGCTTTGTCCTCCATGCATTCAAAGCAAACTCTTTACTTTGGAATTAGTTTATAAGAGTTTGATTTGGAAAACAAAATGATACTTCACCAATAATTTTAAACTGTCTGTGATTTCTTCCTAGTCCTATGGTGGATACGTAACTTCTCTGGCACTTGGATCTGGCAGTGGAGTATTTAAATGTGGAATGGCTGTGGCTCCTGTTTCCAGCTGGGAATATTACGGTATGGAAAATTGTCATAAACACTGACTTGGAAAGAGAGGTAGCATTTAATGACTTTCTAAATTAAATCATTGCAAGAGAATGTTAATACAAAACTTAAAGACAGTGCAATTACCTAGACATAAAACCTTTAAGACCTTAAGTTTAATATTTTCCGTGCTGAAAATAACTGATTGCAACTGTCAGTTTGGAACGGATTTTGCCACATAGAAGTTATGCACAGACAATTCTATATGCACATCTGTAACAGTCTGTAAAGTCCTCTTGATAAACACTATATTCAGGAATGATCTCCCTGAAAAAATCTTGTTAAAACTGAATTCAGAAACAGCTGAAATGTTTTTCTGCCCATAATGTAATCACAGTGCACTTCGACTTCAGTTACTGCAGATGGCCTCTGTCAGGAATCAGTATCTCTGATGACTGCAGTTATTTTCCAAAAGCAGTGGAAAATAGAGGGACTCAGTTCTGTCTGATATCTTATTTTTTATTTTTAAATATTTTCCCTTTAGATGTTTCTCAACAACACTTCCAGTGTTGTTGTGTTACAAGACATATTTTTCTTTATTGACTAAGACTCCAAACTGTTTTGAGGAAACAACTCTGAGAGTATACTCCCAGGGCCTTGCTGTGTGAATAAAGCAGGCACATACGCACTTACTTGCAGACCTGTTAAGCTTTTGGCATGGTGTAAAGGAACCTTAGTGTAAAAAAGAATCCTGCCATGCATGTTTTCAATGAGCAAAATGTAACACTTTGAACACATTTACTTAGCATATGGTCGTTGCTAAGAAGTCTTGGTTATAAGAATTTTTTTTTGGTTAAATGGGAAGGATTGCTTCCCTGACTGCTAGCACAGACATTCCTTGTATTTATGGTGTTTTGCAAACAAAGGGAAAAACATTTGTATGACACAGGAAGCATAATCTTCATGTTTTCACTGGCATGAACATTTTTGAAGACAATTTCACTCATGATCACAAAATTATTTCCAGAGTGCAGGCATAAAACACTATTTTGCAAAAGTCCTTCAATAAGGGAAGAGTTATAAACATTTGTTCGGGCATTAAAAATTGGATGAAGTTTTTTAAGTAAAAGCAGATTAGACCCACACCATTGCAATCTTTACTTCAGCTGATTTTTCAAAAGAGCATTAAAAAATCTTGCTAAAAGCACACTGTAAAATCCAGACAGGCAAATGTACCTCCCCAAAGGAAGGAAGGAAGGAAGCATAACAAAGTAATGAGTCATGAGTTCTGGCAAACAGATCAAGTTAATATTAGGGTGAACTGTGTTAGGGGCAAAACTACAGGATGCTACATATTTGAGACTCCAAGCAGGGTCAGGATGTTACAGGATGTACTGGCCCCTAGAGCTTCTAAGTTTTGTCCTGCCCTCTTTTATACGGACAGATCAGAGTTTGCAGCATAATCTTTTCTCTGAAATCCTCCCACTCACCTCCATTTTCTGTCAGAGTTAATATAGCAGCTGAACAGTTATAAGGGAAGTTGCATTCAGGGACAACATATAGTTAAAAGCATTAAATATGTGACTGTTTTATTAAAATTCTCAATCTCCTTTTTCTTCCTCAGTAATTGACAAGCTGAATCTTCCACTTAGTCATTATAATGCAATTCTTGCTGACCTCAGTGGACTTGTTGTAGCTATACTGGTAGAAGAGAGTGGAGAATTTGGCTCAAAATACTGTAGAAATGCCAGCCATTCAAAAAGAGTTTATTTTATTGAAAACTCAAGCCCAATATGGTTGTTTGACACTGTGTTGACAACAGATATTGCACATTTTCTGTTTTCATTGAACGATAAAGAATTTTGATAAAAGATAGGCTACTTAAATTTTTCCGTATTTAGTTTATTACGAATTATCTTCAGGAACCTTACTTGGCTGATCTGGGAGACACAGTACACATCTTTAGCACTTGGTGGTAACATATATAAAGGATATATAATAAACCATGGGAACATGGCTATACTGAGTCATTTTCCATCCCTGGGGGAACTCTCACTTCTAGTTTTTCTCAAAATTATTCTAATGCAGTGTATGAAACTGGACAACAAGGTACAGGCCTGGCAGATGAGGGGAAAGCAGTGGATATTGTCTATATGGACTTCAGTAAGACTTTTGACACTGACTCCCACAAATCCTCAAATACAAACTGTTAATGTATGGGCTGACTGAGCAGACAGTGAGGTGGATTGAAAACAGGTTGAACAACTGAGCTCAGAGTGGGGTGGTCAGTGGCACAAAATCTAGTTGGAGGCCAGTAACTAGTGGCTTGGGAGGAGTGGATGATAAACCATAGTGTGATGCTGCAAGCCAGAGGGACCTCAACAGGTTACAAAATGGGCTGACAGGAACCTCATGACATTCAACAAGCAGAAATGCAAAGTCCTGCTCCTGGGGAGGAACAACCCCAGGTACCAACATTTGCTGGTGACCACCCAGCTGGAAAGCAGTTTTGCAGAAAACAACCTGGAGGCCCTGGTGGGCACCAAGTTGAACATGAGTCAGCAGTGTGTCATTGATGCAAAGAAGGCTAACAGTATCCTGGGCTTCATTAGGCAAAGTATTGCCAACAGGTCGAGGGAGGTGATCCTTCCCCTCTATTCAGCACTGGTGAGGCCACACCTGGACTGCTGTGTCAAGTTCTGAGCTCTTCAGTACAAGACAGACATGGAGATGCTGGAAATTGTCCAACAAAGCACCATGAAGATGATTAAGGGACTGGATCATCTCCCCTGTGAAAAAAGGCTGAGACGTGGGACTGTTTAACCTCAAAAAGAGGTGCCTCGGGGGGATGTTATCAATGCCTATAAATACATCGAGGAAATGGGCACAAACTCACTTAGAGGATGTCCTGTCAACATCAGAAAACACTTTACTGCATGGGGAAAGCACTGGCACAGGTTGACACAAAGAGGTTGTGAAGTCTCCCACCTTGGAGGTATTCAAAAGCTGTCTGGACATGGTCGACATGGTCCTAGGCAGTCAGTTCTAGAGGATCCTGCATTGGTCCTGGTTGGACCAGATGACCTCCAGATTTCCCTTCCAACATCAACTAGTCTGTGATTCTGTAGACAATCTCAATTCCTTACTGACTACGATGGCCATCACCTCTAAATATGGGAGGGAAAGATGCCAGCTTTTCTTCATCAGAAAGCCCTGACTCCATTAAATAAATAAAATTCCTGTAATACCGCAGCTTGACCGCTCAATATGTGCTGGTTACTCTTTCAAGGAAAAGTCATAAAGAAAGTAATGCTCTTGTAGTGACAGCTGCTGCATCAATTTTCCACAGATTTTCATAACTACTATTAGTTAAATTACAAACATGCAGGCAGTTTAAAGACAGCTGAAACCTAATGGTTTCTTGGTGTTAGATATCGTTCAGTTTTTCATGCTTGTGTTTTTTTCAAATCCGTTAATAGTCTTCGTTATCGTTAGGCAAAGGAACTGGGCAGACACCTGAAAATTAATTGCAAGTTTTTAAGTGCAAGCCTATATCATTTCCTGTTCCCCCATAATCGTTGCTTATATTCATTCAATGGGATAAGGGCAATGTTTTTTCCATATTAACTATATATACTCATACACATCCCAGGCTGGAATTCTGCTCTGCTTCTCTTTTTAAGATGTCAACAGTAGTGTGTGTTGTCTTTCTACCACACACATTTATTGGCTCATTGAACTTACTTCTGGAATTCAAACCAGTAGCATAAAGCAGTATCAATTAATTACCTTTATCCACAAAATGTTAACTCCACAGATGAGTATTGAATCACTATTTCTACAAGGACTGTTTGGAGGACATGTATTAATTAACTTTCATATTTTTTAGTATGTTTAGATTTGGTGTATTATGAGGAAACCAAGCAGAACAGATATAGTTAAAATAAACAGTCAATTTTCTATGTGTCACTGGAGGCACAAAAATATCTTTAGCTTTTTTCTTCTTTAATATCACAGCATCTATCTACACAGAACGATTTATGGGTCTTCCTGTAGAGTCCGATAATCTTGAGCACTACAAGGTGAGAATTCTCTTTCTGTGTTCATTTGCCTTAAACCTGAGTCACACTTCCATGGAAAACCATAATAATAAAGAAATAAAATGACCTGCCAGCTCTCATAGTGGCAGCCCTGTAACAGCTAAAGCTGCTGCTGTGAAATTCTTATCTCTGTAGTTCCTCCTGGTTTTGTATTTATCAATTGTAAATATGATAAATTGTAGGATCCTTATTTTCTCATTGATTTGACAGTGCAAATCATTAATTTAGGAAAGAACTTATGTGAGAGAGGTTAAGATGTCGATGTTTTGGTTTGTACCCTTAACTATGGTATGCAAGCTGCTTCATGCAAATTTAGCTGTCTGATAATATCTACATAGTGAACAGTCAGAACCTCCGCTACCTGGAACAGATTGCATTTCTGCTTTTCTTCACATTGATAGGAAATCTGTAACTTCATCTAGCAGTGCACATACCAGCTCTGAATACAGACAGGCCTGAATTAAACCCAAAGAATTTAACTCAAAGCCTCCTATAAAGGTTTTTGTATCGTGTTCTCAGTACGTATTCTCCATCCTAACCCCAACAGCAGAAATGCTCAATACCAAACAGCCCTGGTAGAGCTGTCTAGGTAGCCAGGAACTGCAGAGTTCAGAGAATGCCACATGGTAGGTACTATGCTTTTTGTGAAGTTGTCATAAATGCATATAGTTTCTATTAATCTCAGATTGAGATGAAGTCACTGCTGTTGTTATTATGCCAGTCCAACTGTTTGATTGTGATTACACTGGTTAATGGAAGCCTTTTGACTCTGTGATTGAGTGGTTGAAATTGAAGCTGCTGAACTGTTCACTTTTCCTCTCAACAGAATTCAACTGTGATGGCAAGAGCAAAGAATTTCCAAAACGTGGAGTATCTCCTCATCCATGGAACAGCAGATGGTGAGGTTTGCAAATGGTAGTACAAATACAGAGCCAGAATCACTTTGTTTGAAAAACATTAAGCATCTTTCTGTGCCTTTGATTAGGATGACTACCTAGATCTTTGTTAGATTTCCATATGAAATATTATAAGGTGCTTAGTCTCTCTTAGTCATGTCAACTGTATCACTCGATAATTAGTGGACACAACTTAATGCACTAGAATTTTATGCTTTGTGGTATTTACACGTTTCAACAGCCAATCACTTTTTTTCCTTTTTCAGATAATGTACATTTCCAAAACTCAGCACAAATTGCAAAAGCTCTGGTTAACGCACAAGTGGATTTCCAGGCAATGGTAAATAGCAGACTATTTTTCATTTTGAACAGCGTTTTATAGCTTTATCAATAAGCTTATCTTATATTTGGTGACATTTTTAAGAACCCAGTTCAACAGAACATTCTTCAAAATCTGGCATTAAATCTAGTTAGTGCATTTGTTACTCTTTATAAGTAATTTCTTCTTCAGAGGATTTGCCTGCTCTTTTTTATTTGTTTTTGTTTCTCTCTTCGCCTTTGGATGTTAATGAAATTTCTCTCATAAAGAATAACTTAGAGGCTTTTAAAATGAGCCAGGGAGAAGAATGAGAATCCAGCCTTCTTATAAAAGTTGCTGATAGCTAGTAAAAGAGAGGAAGATGAAAAAGCTGGCTTTTGGGATCAAATCCATCAGTGCTTCTGATGGATTCTCTTTACCTGGACATGCCTGCCACAGGCAGGAGGTGAAACACAGGGGAAAAAAGGGGAATGAAGTATCCAAATACTGTATCCAGGATGAGGGGGGGGGAAAAAAAAAAAAGCGTCTGCAAAATTTGCTTGGAGTAGTTGGAGTACCAGGTGCAGGCAAACAGAGAAACACATAGGCAAGAGGTTAGAAGATAAAAATGAGGAATGAACAGGGAAAAAGTAGTACTGAATTATATGTTAAGCAATGCTTCTGCACCTTCTTTCTCCAGACTAATGGCAAAAGGATCTGCCTGCTATCAAACATACTGGCCTTCTGCCTCAGACCACTTTCCCAGGTCCATGAACTTACCAAACAAGAATCAGACAGGGGTCTCCCTGTACTTGAGATTTGTAGGCCCTTTTGTGAATTCCCCATCTTCTAACTTCACTGATATTTTGCAAACCTGGTTTATTTCTCAAGTATCTGGGATTCTGTATGCAGTTGTAGTCATTCTTGTTCAGCTACAGTAAAGTCTCAGTAGAGTTAGAAGGAAAATCGAGGGAACATCCTTGATTTACTTTATGAAAGCAGGACATTTTTAGTCTAGTGAAATAAAATCTGAAAATTCTGTGATTGCTGTGGAGGATAACTACAGAGGGAAAAAAAAAAAGCTATTGAAGCTAAAAAATTGTTTTAGCAGAAGAATAAATGTATATATAGTACTGACAAATGCATTGAGGTCGAAAGAGGAATTTTCTGTTAAAACAGCTAGGCTTTGGAACGAGCAGAATAAGGGGGAGCATGGCGAAAACCAACCTACTTTTAAGCTTCAGGTTAATACATTCACTACAAAGGGATCAGACTTTGCAACCCAAAGGTGTCTCTTACTCCTTAAATGAGAAGACTGAATGATTTTTGCTCTTCCCGTTTCTAATGTCATGGAAAAGTCTCTAATAGCAAACTGTCCTGTTGTAGTTAGGTGTTCACCATTATTTCTTAAGAAGTTAGCATAATTCATATCTTATTTGCTGTAATCATTCATAATGCTTGGGGTCCTGCTGTAATGCAGGATGTGTTGAACAGAAATGCACAACATTTAGGTGAAAGCTTATTGCTGAGAGCCCAGTATTCCTGTATTGCCAAGGCCATGCAGCACGTCAGGGGCATTTCATCCCTAAGGGCATCTCAAAGCTCTTCTGCCCAACTTGATACAACAGACTTGTCAGTATTGAGGCAGCAATGCTTACTCCTAGATTACAGAAAGTATAGAAACTTTGTTCTATATAGTAGAATCTACTGAAAAGGAAAAAAAAATTAGCAGGTCCCTCTGTTTGTTTACTTGAGGCATGTACTTTTTTCTATATGGTAATGAAATGGTGGAAATGCTTAACTATTACAGAATTGAAGAGATAACGTAGGGGCTTTATGGCTTTTTTTTCTTTCTTTCTTTTTCAGTGGTATACTGATGAGAACCATGGAATTCCAGGCCTTTCCAGCAAACATCTCTACACACATATGACCCATTTCCTCAAACAATGTTTTTCTTTGTCAGAATAGATGGGCCATTCAGAGCATGCTAAGGCATCTGATACATCTCTGGGAAAATGCAATGATAACAGTGCCCGGGTTATGTAGTTTTCAGGTGGATTGATAGCAGGAACTCTGAACTTAAAAACTTGATGTTTACATCCATTTTTTATATTGTATATTAGCAGATGTTGTGCTAATACATGTTTTGGCACATTTAACACCTGTTGGATAGAAAAAAATAAAATCAGAATGTAACACGGCATGTGCATTTATTGCCATCTTGCTTAAACTACATTCTGCATTCCAAAGCTAGGTGGTCCATTGCAAAGGTATACTGCCAAATGAATACACTTGCATCTGTTAACTATAACTGTAAAATGGGCAAGGACAATGAAAGTAGTACAAGTACCTAATTAAATTCTTAATAAGAACCAGTTTCTCAAAATACATTTATATTTCCAATTTATTGGAAAGAATCCAAGCAGGGATAGGAACACACAATATTTGAAGCCTAAGTATGGATAATTAGCCAGAATTTTGACTGCTGTGTTCAAATTTTATTCAGTTCTTCCTTGAAACCCTGATTCTGCTAAACTCTGTGTTCAGGTTTAAATATGGAAACTGGACATTCATGATAGCTATTTTATCTCAATGTTTTTTTCTGCCTGTGTTCAGTTTATGTGAGCCACATTAGCCTGCTTTTAATCTTCAGCTTGGAATTCACATTAATTCTAATATTGTTCATCCCAGACTGGGGGGAAAAAAATCAAAGGATTTTGCAGGTTTTCTTTGCTTTGTTTCCAGTAAAACTATTTTAGGGAGTCTTTTAAAAACTCTAGAAGCTAATAGTGATTGGAACACATGTATTCTTTTGATTAGTAATTAAATCAGTCCTGTCATAATATAAGAATATGAACAAGATAATTGGCAGGAGATCCTTTTTAGATTAAATGATTCTCTGGTCACATATTTAAAAAATTCTGAGTTAGCTTACTGCATAAGAATTGTCATCTGTCTAATGTAGTATCTCATCTTTGCTATTAGCTAGTGAGGGTACAAAATAACCTGAAAAAGATTGTGGAGTAGCCTTCCCACAAAGAAAGCTGCTTCCTAACTCTTTGAGACTGGTTGCTGCTTCTTTGTGGAAAAGCAAGGCATTTCATTTGACCCTCTTGACAAAAAGATGGGGTTTAGCCAACATCATTAAAATGTAGAAGTGATTTGGTATGTAACGGATTCCTTCATTTTGTTAATGGCAATATCAAATCTGATTTTCCGCACATGAGAACATTCCTCAGACATCTTTATGTAAATGTAGTTGCCAAGCTGTTTGTAATGGTTAAATTATACTTTGATGGGAACTCTTCAGAAAATACTCAATTAGTTCAGGTTTTTTTGGAAACACTGCCAATTATGTGACGTTAATGAGCTTTTTGTTGGTAATGTAATTAAAATTCAACTGCTATAATGGTTAAAGGAAAAAAATATAGCTCTAAGAAAGTTAATGTTAAGCAAATATAACATGAAGTGGGGCTAATTAGATGTTGATTACATGGTCCTATGTGCATTTGCTGTAAACAACAATACTCTCAATAATGTGATTATTTTACAAATAAGGAATACAATTCAGTTGAAATTACTGAGATTTAACTCTCAATTTGCTATATTGATACAACACTACAGAAACTATTGCAAATTTGCGTTGAAAGAGAGGAAAATCAGGTTTTTGTAGCAGATGCTTAAAGGTTTTAGATATCTGAATATGTCAGCGAGAACCCAGAGCAATTTTCAAAATGCATGGTATCAATCTCACATTAATATCAATATATTAAGTTATCTTTAAGTTTCTGCACCTTTATACTTTATTTATACTTCTGAAAAGTCCTGCAAGCCCTAGAGATTTGACCAGATAAACCAACCCATTGTGGATACTACAAGTAATAAAGTAATACAATGCACTGGTCACACCCTGCCCACAGGTCTGCAGTCAGAATCTTCTGGAAGCATTTGAGATAAGGGACATTTCTGGAAAATGTGTCAAACAAAATAACAGAAGGTACCTCTTTCCCAAGGGATGTGTTAGATATTTCATCATTAATTTGCCCGTATGTCTATTTATTTCCTGAGGCAATCAGAGTACACATCTTCCAAACTGTCCAACATTTACTTTGGCTTGTAGGAAGCAGTTACGGGGATAAACCATAAAAAAATTAGTGCATCATGCTGCTGTCATTTTTGCTTCATTGTTTTTCATGTCGTTAATTTATTTGCTTTATACAGTGTTCTTGCCAAAGAATGGGAATATGTCTTCAGCAGAGTGTGACGTTTACACTGAGTTGCTGGAATAATGTAGAACCTGAAAACTTTTTGACTGAACAACCATGTATTTTGATGACCTGGGGAAAAATGTCGTAGGATACTGTGAGTGTTTAAAAAAAAAAAAAAAAAACTTACAAACATATACAACATATATCAAAGTAGCTGTCCTGTGCTAATAACACGTAATGATGCAGTCATTCATTAGAAATGGTGCAGAGCATTTATAACCTACCACTACAGTATCACACAATGATTGAGGTTGGAAGGGACCTCTTGTCCAATCCAAGATTATCTAGGTGGCTCAAGCAGGGCCACTTAGAGCAGGTTGCCCAGTACCATGTCCAGACAGCTTATGTATATCTCTCAGGAGGGAGACTCCACAACCTGTTTGGGCAATCTGTGCCAGTGCTCAGTCACTCACATAGTAAATAAGTTGTTCCAGACAGAACCTCCTGTTTTCAGTTTGTGCCCATTACTTCTTGTACTCTCACTTGTCATGACTGAAAACAGCCTGGCTCCGTCTTCTTTATACCCTTATTTCAGATAATTATGTACATTTTCCCTAGAAGAAAATGTTTTCTGTTCTGTATTGTTTTCTATAATCACAATCCACTTATAACCATCACCAGATATTTTCAAGGACAGTTGTTTGCCCTGATAACCATCACCAGATATTTTCAAGGACAGTTGTTTGCCCTGTTCCTTTTTAATACAGCCTACAGTGTTTAACTACAGTTCTGCAAAAGGGCTTGTCTTGATGAATCAAGCTGAAGCTAACAAAGGGTTGGTT
Organism: Anser anser; assembly: GCF_964211835.1. Taxonomy (NCBI): domain Eukaryota; kingdom Metazoa; phylum Chordata; class Aves; order Anseriformes; family Anatidae; genus Anser; species Anser anser. The sequence goes on along the minus strand of NC_139726.1, from coordinate 18,134,264 downwards.
TTATATATGAATAAAAAGTATATGCGTATACTGCAAACATAGAATATGTTATGTAAAAAACAATTCTGGAACACAGCTTACTTTGAAATTAAGAAATGATTTTCACAACACGATTTTCTAAGCTGATGAAAGAGAGTCCTCAAAGTATTGCTTTCCACCTTAGGACATTTTAGAGGATCCAGTTTTCAGAAAATGCTGAGCACTTCCCTATTTTCTTTTTTCTCTTTTGAATAATATTCTCATACTCGAGGTACCCAAAAATATCACTTCAGACAATGAAACTTGGTCTTTGAGACTGTCTTATAAACAAGGTATACTAGCCTCTGAAGGTGGGGCAGTGATATTTTCTTTGAATGAAGAAATAGCCACAGACAGAGCTGTTTACAAGTCTGTTTCCACTATAAATCCTGGTTAACTTTTACAAAATAAAGGTAGAGGTGCAAAGCAAACCTGCATTTTCGTCATCTACCTAATGTTGTGTGTATGCATGTATCAATGAGCAATATCATGCTGTATGTATCAATGAACATATAGCATTTCTCATACCTCAAACATGGAAATAAATTCTTTGCTTCACTTGGGATTGCTACGTATGCAAAGAAGAAAAAGTTTGATGTGAAAACGATGTTAGTAGATCAAGTATAACTCCAGCCAGGCTCGAGAACATGGTTAGTGTTATACTCATTTTACTTAGATAGCAAGTAAAATGCAGACTACATTTAATATTTTCCAGTTTGCCAGTCAGTTCTAATTACAAGGCACAGCTGTTTAGTACATTTTATAGTCATTTGAATGCTCTATATTTAATGTGAATAATTCATAGTATTTGCTAAGAGCATTTGGTATTACTTTCAATTATGAACATTGTCTTCTCAGAATGTAAAGTAACTAGTACATACTTGGCCAGCTCTTCTGCTTGCGCAAATTGATGCAGCTCCATTGATTTCAAACGGAGCGATTCCAATTTATTGTCAGTAGACAGTATGGGATATTTGCATAGTTACAATAACTCTGTTTCCTGAGATACAAACCCATAGATATCCATGGCAGTGAGCACGGAGTTGCATGCTGTGGTAAGGTGTGGAGACCCTAAACTAATCCCTCTTTTCAGAAAGTCACTCCTGCTCTCCGAAGTGTAGCCATGGAGTTGCACACATTTGTGTGTTATACATGTATGTACACGTGCATGTGTGTAAGATTTATGCTCCATATGTTTTATGTGTGTATGTGTTTCCATGTATAGGTTGTACTAATTTCCAGAAGGAGAATGAAGGCCACTTCTGCCTGATTATCATGATAGGAAAACAAAAAGGGCTTCACATTCAAGCCTCTGAACTCATGGTTGAGAAGGTTAGGGAGAGAGGGCTTTTGGTGCAATGTACTAAAGAAAAGGCAGTGGTCCTTTAGTCATATCCCAAGATACAGCCTCCTCTCTCCTATCTTCTTTAGGTTTATATATAAAGGTGCTAATAACAACAACAACAAAAAAAAACAGAAAAATTGCGGGTTTTTTTTAAGCATTTTGCAGTGTTGTTTTTCTTCACTTTAAAAAGCAACTTCCTAATTCATTAAAATGTTCAAATCTTGAATATTTTTTAATAATTTTTCTTGTACCAACAATTAAAGAATTAAAAGAAACATACGTGAAAGAGTATGATATTCAGAGTATGTTAGCCAGTGCATTGGTCTAACAAGTGCATTGGTCCTATTTTTATGAAAAAAACATGCCAGCTGGAATTGCTGCTGCTAGGGTATTAGATTCAGTGTGCGTCTGGTAAGAATTCCTCTTACTTTACCTCATCTGTAATTTCCCACACGATTTCTGGTCCAGTAAGTGCAGTATGCTATCCCTAATAGCAGCCATTACCTCGTGCTGAGATGATGGTGTAGGAAACTTTGATTCCCTTCAAATTCCGTGAACCCAAGATACCGATTTTTTAGTGTCTCCAAGTGACACCTGAAAAACATTAAGATGCAACTTTCCCAAAGGCAGGTCACTTTGAGGTTCTGTCTCTTAGTCTGATTCATTTGAAAGTACTGTCTCATCCATGAACTAAAATACAGAAGGGAGTGAGCCCTTGACTTTTGCCTAGAGGAGCAAACTATTGTATTTTATGATGTGAAAGGAAAAAACAGTTCAGGATGTGTACATATGCATGTTTCACAGAGTCATTACAATTTTCTATCTTCTTGTTTGCTGTGCTCTTGAAATATGTATTTCTCTAGATTCAGTTATGGCAACTGACAGGTGCGTAGTTCTTGATGGCAGTTCGCTTCTTTCCTGTACTTTTTATTGTATGTGTATCACCTGAAAAACAAGTAATCAGGCAGTCATCTTCTAGATGCTAGATGACCTGCTAGATGCTATAGCCTGTGTAACAACCTGCCCAATGAGGTGCACTGAGCTGCTCTGTCTCATATGTTTTCTTCCTGAAATCATCCTACTGTAAACAAGGAAATTTATCTGACACAAGAAAATGTACAGAGATAAACAAAAGAAAAGAAGCACCTGTTTCCTGGAGGGGAAGGTACTTTCTTACCTTCTGGCTTCTTTGTTTCGAAAGCTATGCATCTTTAACTCAACATGCAATGAGATATCATCTGTAGCAGTCCATTTCAACAAATAAGTATGTGTCATATTCTGGTGAAAAGAGAAAAAAAAAAAAAAATACGGTCTAAATGGCCCTTTGATCACCATCTACTGTCGTAGCGTGGTACTGCAGAGCTGGAGAACATATCTCCGTGCAGGACATGCAAAGCTGACCAACTTCGTGGAGAGAGTGCCTTTTAACACTTAGTGTAGGAACTGCGTTTAAAATATGATTTTGCAGTGGAAATCGAAAGTAGATTAAAAACATAATTTTGAAAACAAAGTATCTCAGTGAGATTGGCATCTCATGAAGACAATTAGATTCTGAGCATGAGGTAGTTTCCAGGCTTGTTTTGGTTCCTTTGGTACCGTGTCTTAGATATTACACTGGTGTTTGCCTAGGGAAGGTTGCTATATGGAGATGGGTTGTTAATAGATCATTTCAAACAAAAAAGACTGAAAAGCCAAATTTAATAAATATCTATGCAAATTTGTATATGCTATGCTAATCAATGACTGGGGTTCCATGACTTTGAACATCTGGGAGAGAGAAAAGAATACAATAACGAGCAGGGAGAAAAAGGACATGGAGAAGAGAACATGGAAAACAGAGAAAATGAAGTAGTAATTAATAAGGAGACTGACAAAAAGAGCAAGTAAGGCTTTCTGAAATGACTGAAGGAACTAACTGAAGGCAATGATGAGAGACCCAGAAGCAGTGCTCTCGGCTTTTCAGCAGCATCAGAAGTCACCTGCTTTTTAGCTAGAAATGACAAAATGGGACCATGAATCTCAGTACATGGATCCAAGAGCAGAGAAAAAGTACACTAACACTCCAAAAAAATACAATTGATTTTGTAGACTGAATATTAAGACCTAATGTTTCCCTACACTTGTACTGTGGGTGTACTGGGAGTGTGTAATACAACAAGGCATTTAGGGTAGAACTCTAGGAAGGATCTGTTTAATTTTGTTTTCCACTCTAATATTAGGGTTATTATGTTTGTATACTACTTCAGTTGTACAATATGGGCTATGCCAATCTGGCTATGGTCAACCAGCAGAAAATTACCTCAGTGAAGATTCTTTGCTGGCTTCAAGGAACAGTGTTAGGGGAATTAAGAGGGTGTACTGTAGTATGCATTTTTTGTGCCACAATTAGACAATGGGCCACTCTAGACTGGATCATAGGCTGTCATTTATGTTCAGTGAGATGTCCACCGTGATTCCAGACCCTTCCCACTTCTGAGCAGAAGTGAAACTCAAGTTTGAATCCTTCATATTTACTCTCTCTCCTGGAATGCATGGTATTCTACATATATGATAATTATATTTCTTTTTTTTTTTTTTTTGCTCTTTTTCATTTTATAAAGGATTATCATGATATACCAAAAAGTCCTTAAAATTCTATAGGAATTTCTTGCAGGGGGATATCTCACTTCTTGCTTCATAGACAGGATAAAATCCCCATATTCATGACTGGCAGATTTTTCAGCTGCAAGGGCCACTGACAAGCTTTGTGTCAATCTCTCCTACCTGTGGTCACAAGATCGCTGAACAGTCTTCAGCGATGCTGCCCCATCACAGACATGAAATTGCCCCCATTTATTATTCAATGTTTTAGGATCTTGATAGTAGTTGTACAGAACATACACAGCTATAAAACTTACACCTGTATTTTTTATTATTATTATTTCCTTGTAGGATTGGAGACACATGAGCAAAAGGCTTATCTTGTATAAATCTGTAGGCCACAGTGTGAAACTCAATTTACAATGAAAGTTTGGCATACTGTTCTCCAGTGAGTATGAGTTTTCATGTAATAGAGTTGGCATAATACATCTAAGCGTAATCAAATGTTTTTGTTAAATTTGACCTGTCCATGGTCATGTATGTCCATACAAGTCCATGCATGGTGAGTGGCCATCCCTGTAGTACTTTACATCTCTTCATGTTCATTATACTGGCACAAGGTTACTTGAAGAATTAACCAAGCACTTTGGGGTAGTAATGCTGTTTATTGTTAACAGTGTATTAGATTTATAAATCTTGATAAAATTGTTAGGTTAAGTGATATTATTAATGTCAACAGGACCAAGATTTTGCTCAATACTAAGTATTAAATGTGGCAAATCAGAATTTGGAGAAATTGCTACCTTAATCCAAAGCACCTTTAGCCAAGTGTTTATCATCCTAATGCCCTTCTGCTTGATATTTACTTCTTTGGACATAGCTACCTTACTCCTTTTGCAAATCCATGTTAGCATTGATGTCATAAAGTAAGCAGAATGAATGTGTGAAATTGCTTGTAAAATTATCAAATGAAATGAATAGCAAATATGATGACTTTTTTTTTTTTTTTAAAGTTGAATAAGGAAACTGTCAGCAATGATGCACTCTGGTAATGCTTACTAGAGCTGAACAGTATATATATAAGTCCGTGCAAAAGAGGCAGCTAGGCAGATCTCAGGATCCTCAAGGCTTTCCATAGTTCCAGAAGAGAGAGTAGCCACTCCAACTGCTACATATCACTTCAAAGAATAAAAAGGTAAGATTTATGTGAAATACTAGTACAGTTTGTTTGAGAAAGCTGAGTGTATTTTCTGTATTGTATTGTCCAATACAATACAGGTCCAGGGTCTTTCAACAAATTAGTATTTTCTTCTGTGGTTATACTCATTAATGTTTGAAGTTAATGACATCATCATTTAAATCTTTTAATCTATTGAATTAGTTCAACAGAGAATGATCCCAACATGGGAAATCAACTGTTAGGATTGCAGAAGCAACTGAAAGAAGGAAGAGTAAGCATGTAAAGATAAAAGACAGGCATTGTAATAAGAATTTAAATGTGAAATACATAATTATTGATTTTTCTATTTTTATCTCATATATTTATTTTATCTATTTTTATATCATATATTTAGATTTTTTAAATATTCATTCCTTACAGCTACTTTCTAAATATGAATCAACAGGGATTAAATTGGCATAATGCAAACAAAGTAAATGGGTTTATATAGACACTGATTGAAAACTGTCCAAGACAGCTTGTCACTACATCACCCTACAGATTGCCACTCCATTGCCCTAGCTTCAGATTGGTCTGCCTCAAACAACCGTAATTTTCCTATCACTATAAGATCTTGGAGAGAAATTTTATAGCATAAAAGTAAAAACTAAAACCTTTCAAAAGTTATTGTGATTATTTTATGAAATTTAATTTAGTCTTTTGGTCTGCTATGGATTTCCTTATACTAGAACCATTATCTTTTACAGAACTTTATTCAAGGCATTGCAGTAGGTAAAATAGATGTAAAGCACATCTATTTGAAAAAGTTATTTATTAATAATTAGAAATAATTTCTATCTGCAATTTTCACATTAATAGAAATCTACTTTACTCATTCATACATTTTCATATGAAAGTATTCCCTTTTTTACTGATGTAATTCCATACTTTTTATTTTTAAACTGGAAATAGATACGAATCTGACTTTTGAAAGATTCATTTTTGAAAACTCAGCAAGATTAAGCTAGTTAAAATTGTACCAAAAAAATGTAAAATTGTAGTGTAGAAAAGACATCTGCAATAAAATACATGGGAAAAACTAGAAAACAGATTGATCAAGGAAATAATATCAATTTCTAATTTCAAATGCAAAATAGATGTCACAAGTCAATATTTTCAATAATACAAGTTTCTGATCAAGATTTGAGAGACATTTATTACATACTTTCTGGCAGTTCAAACTGTGGTACGTTATGTTTTTTATCTCTAATCAAAAAGAAAAGAAAACATTTCCATTAGTTTAATATGCATAGGAATAAACCTATTTGGGTTTGGTTGTTGTTTTTTATTTTTTTTTGGGGGGGGGGGAGGGGAGGTGTAAGATTAGCTTCAGTTTTCCTGCACCCTGACAATAAGAAGATCATATGTATTTTGGCAGTATCTACTAGTGACTTAAATAACTAAAAGCAAATAAAAACTTTCTTCGGATCTGGAAAAAATAAAATTAACAGGAATAAACTAAACAAATAATATTTTTCTGACCATCTCTTATTCTCTACAAAATATGTTTCTGTTCCCCAGAATAAAACAACAAATTGTTACTTTAATAATGTTTTTCCTTTAACTTGTAGAAAAGTGCTCTTGCTGATTTCGGTTACCAGTAACAAGTATTAAACATTGAACAAACAAAACTGATTCTAAATTTTTGAGATAATAATTTGACATAAGTTTAACAGCTGGTCAGTGCATTTGAAATGCTTATTTTATTAATGGCCAGAATTCTCTTACTTGAAGATTTTAATAATGTCTAAAAACTGCATTTACACATCTTCAGATTTTGATTCTCAAAAAAAAAAATCAGAAAGAAACTAAACATACATTTAACTTTAAACATTCTTAAGGCATAATGTAGCCAATGGTAGCCAGTGAACAGCACTGTTCAGGTTCTGTAGGACTGAGGTATAAGAGAACTGGAAATCTGTTCACTGATTGCAATGGGCTTTGAATATTTATTTATAAGTTTTATATAAAAGAATAGCTTTTGGTATCTGATAGTATTATAAACAGGATAAATTATAAACTGGATAAATGATGAGGCTATTTCTTTCATTCCATGTCAGTGACTTAGGTTTATGTCTAAACTGTATCATGTTTTAACAATGCTACAGGAAAGTACACAACTTTTTCCAGTTTATCAGGTTAAGTAAAAGTAAAAGTGTAACAGTCTGTTTGTGTACCATTAAGCATGGGAAATTTACTTATATATGCTGCAATAGCCAGACTCTATTTGGTGTCTAGACTCATTTATAGCTATATCAGATAGCATGGGGGGGGTCATTACAGTGCAGCCAAACCATTTTTGTGATCACGACAAAGTTACCTCCCAAAGAATAAGGCAAAGCTTTTGTTCCATTGTTGGAAGACTACGAAATGTGAAATTATGCATTCTGGAGGACTGACATTGGATGTCAGTGTTGCACCACCAAATTACAGCTCCAAATGAAACAGCAAAAAGAGAGTTCTATGCTATAGCTAGGATTATAATAAAACGGAATGATTGCATGGCCACTGCATTATTTGTTGGTACTATAGGCAGGATATATGTAGGTGTAGAAATTAAATCTCATATATCAGGGCATTACAGAAGGCAGAAAAGAGTCACCATACACACTAGGAAAAACAAACAAATATATTGTCAGTAGCTTTTGATGGAGACAATGAAATCATCTCCATTGCTTAGCAGTACAATCCACCAGGATCGATTTATGTTCCCATTTTTTATCAAGATTTTATTAAGGTTTAGATTCAAGATACTTCAGTATTTTGATACTGACATTGAGGTATTGTAGTAAAGTATTTATATTAATCATTACGATTATCTTAAAAATTAGATCTCACAAAATACTAAAAACAATATCTTCTTCCTAACCGTAGATAAAATGCCTGCCAACAGTCGAGACTTACAACTTCATTTCATAATAGATGGAAGAAACAAACTTTAAAAAAAAATCCTGCTCTGAAGCTGGGGCATACTAGTGGGACAGAGTAGAAGTCCTACAGCAGCAGGACTATTGATGCTGTAGTAAACTTTTTGTACAGCTCAGTGCAGAGCCATGTCCAAATCTCAAAACAGAGTAATTCATACCTTCTCTACATATAATTTCTTCATAACTTTCATATGGCTTCCTCCAGCCCATAGTATATTTAAATCCAGCCTGTTGCAGCAAGGCATTACCACAGAGAATAGACGTTTACTCTCAGGCTGCCTTATTTTATAAATCATTGAATTTAAGCAAATAAAGTCATTGGAGCTGGAGGAGTTAAATGCAGATTACATTTAGTGGGGAGGTTGTTTTTTTTACTGGGTCTTAGTCTGCCACGTATAACTTTACTTCAGTGCACTCATATTTCATATATCCCTATCTTTTTCAGGCTGTAACATAAACTTCCATAGAAAAATGTCATGGATGGCAGAAGGGCTCTTTCAAATACTCAAATATCAGTCCAAGTGCATGATGATGATATTATTTCCAGTGACATTTTGCTCTTGTGAACTCACTGCAACTTCCGTTGCTTTTAATGTGATCTATACTGATTTTAAAGTTAGAATGATTTACTATTCATCATTCATTTAATTGGCATTTACTCATTGAATGAATGGTGTATTTAATTTCTTTGTCAAGGTCAAAACACCTAACGTTTTAAATTCATTTTCTTTTCTATACAGTCATTCCAGAAATTTAAGGGATCAAAACCAATAAACAATAAATACTAACTGATTTTGTAAGTAGATTTCCTCGTTTCCTGTTTATACAGATGCCCCCAGTGCAAAGCACTTTTGAGACTATTAGCCATCAGCTGCTCATAGTCCTTTTTGCACCGGGTTTTGTGAGCCCAAAACGAATAGCATTTCGTTTTTCAGGATTATATGTCAACAGGCTAATATTAGTACATTAAATAATGAAAATCATAGCACACAGGGAATTAGGAAGAACATTTTTCCCACTGGTGACTATTCACTAAAAGTGAACTGTACTACTTGTGTGAGTAAACCAGTCACTAATTCAAGTACTAAAGAATCGCCTATCAATAAGCCATTCACTCCAGAGGCCTACTACTGCAATATGTTTTATTTCCAAAAAGGAAGAAAGTTAAAGGAACATGGAGGGTCAGGAAGAACGAATGAGGAGCTGCTGATGTGACAAGGTTCTTGACAGCAATTTGCCTTTTTTTTTTTTTTAATAGTAAATGAGATGGAAAAATATAAAAGTCACAGCAATACCCTAGTTTTGCTGTAAAACAATGTTATAGAAACAGATTGAATGTTTACCATCAGAAGAATGCAGAGCAAAGGAGATGCAGACCTTTATAATCATATTACAGAGGAAACTGAGGATGCAGCTAGTCTCAGCTCTCCTTGCAGTCTGGAACACAGACTAAAGCCTAAAGATATTAAATCTTGAATGCCTACCCAAGGCACTGTAATCTCCATCCAGTTACACAAGGTCTCAATATCTTCAAGTTTAGATCAGCATTAAGGATCTCTCTTTTTGATATAATTGATTCAGTGGTATGTAAAGATGATTACATTTTTCTTTGTTGCCTTATTTCTGTTTTTACAGGCAATGAAAATGAAAAGTGTTTATTTTGTTGCTGGGCTCCTATTAATGATAGTTCAAGGCAGCTGGCAAAATCCTCTTCAGGATACAGAGGAGAAATCAAGGTAAATTCTGTAGATTGAACTTCTAGAAACCCTTGGCCTTAACTTTGTTTTCTTATAGTTCAAAGCAAAACATGCTGTGACATATATTATTCAAAGTACTTAATCTACCATTGGAACTAGGAAATTTTTAATACTTCAAAGTGAGGCACAGAAGTTTTCACTATTTTAAACAATAGCTGCCTTAGTTATCCAAGAAGACCTTGCAACTGTGCAGTATCCAACCCACTATATTGATTAATTTTACCAGCCAGCTAGTAATCAATAATATGGCACTTTTTTTTTTTTTTTTTACCTTGTAAGACTATAAAATGATATGGTTAAAAGAAAAGTCAGTGTACAATGTACTATAATCATTGTCAATTAACAGGTTCTAAACTTTTCTCAGATCATTCAAAGCTTCCCAGTCTGAACCGTTAGATGAATCTAGACAGCTGAATGAAGTGAAGCGTCATTCACAAGGTACATTCACCAGTGATTACAGCAAGTACTTGGACACCAGACGAGCTCAGGATTTTGTGCAGTGGTTAATGAGCACTAAAAGAAATGGGTAAGCCTTTTTGCTTACATTGCTATAGATCTCCATATACAGAAAACAGCCCAAAATCTAGTACCTGTCTGAATTCAGTTTCTTGATTTCAGCTTCCCATCACAGGCCATGTATAACCATCAAAGGACTAATGTACTTAAGGAAAATTTATATATATAATTAATATGTTATTAGAAATGAGGGGTATGTGCAAAATCAGTCAAAAGGATTTGGATAAATCAAGCGTAGTGTCTTGATAAATCAAGTGTATGTGATGTACCACCCAAACTGAGACTATATCAGCCTCTTTGGGACAGATTGTTTCAGTGAATCAACTTATTTCAATATGAATCATGTCAGTAAATATAATATAAATATGTCACCTTTGGACCTTAATAAAACTTTCCATGGTTACTCTAATCCTGAAGTTTCATTTGTGAAAAGGGAGCTAAGGTTTAATCTTTATTGACTGCTGGATTACAAATACACTATTAAGGTGTAAATTGGCGTGTCTTTTTAAAGATACACTTTGCTTAAACACAAGCTACCAAGCTGAGAGCAAGAATAATGTAAGAGCGTGTAATTCTGTGCCCTGTGTTCTAGAAAAGATCTGTCCACAGAATAAAAAAATCCATTTAAATCCCTGTGGGAGCCTTTAAAATATAAAGTAATAATTTCTAGATATTGTATTAATTTAAATTATAGAATTATAGAATAGTTTGGGTTGGAAAGGACCCTAAAGATCATTTAATTCCAACCCCTTCAGGTGAGGCGGCAGGGACACCTCCCACTACACCAGGTTGTTCAAAGCCCCATCCAGCTTGACCTTAAACACTTCCAGGGATGGGGCATCCACAGCTTCTCTGGGCAACCTGTTCCAGTGCCTCACTAACTTCATAGTAAAGAATTTCTTCCTTAAATGTATAAGTCTAAAAGTATTTATAATATTCATCCATCAGTCATGGTTGTTTATGATAATATTTAAATAATAACCAATAGAAACTTATCATGCTCATGCATGCTCTGCAATGTACTGGTAATTATAATCTAATGATTGTGGAATTCCACTACAGCCAACAAGGACAGGAGGACAAAGAGAACGACAAATTCCCGGACCAGCTCTCAAGGTATTCTAGTTGCCACAACTCATTACTCAAAAACAAGTCAACCTCATTTCCTCATTTTCCTTTAAACAAGAAAGAAAACTAGTATTCTTTACAATGTTAATATAATCCAAGAAATACCTATCAAAAGAAATTGTTCTGCACTTATTTTTTATGAGGAAAGAAAATGTCTGGTATTTATTCCTGTACCTGTGTGCTATATCTTCAGGGAATGCAATGGCTTGAGAACAACAGATTTAAGGAAAGAACATACCAAGTAATAAAGGAGAGTAGAGAATAAAAAAAAAATACAAAAAAGGTTGCCAAAAATCATTGTGTTAAGGGAAAGAAAACCAATTAGAATACTAAGGAAGGGCAAATTGCCAGGCATCAAGTTTTCGGGGGCTGATAAAACATGATACAATGTTTGGCCCTCAGTGCTCTGTCAAATTTTATACAAATTGCTCATAACAGAAAAGGAGAACACAAGACCTGCTGGAGGTCAAAATTTTATTTCCTGACAATGATTCTGGGAGAGGGTTTGAGGGTTTCAAAATTTGGAGCAAACAATAACAAAAAACACTAAGTGTTTTTGCAAAATAGATTTAAATACCTATATCCATTCTACCTTTTGTTAGAAAATCCAGAGAGGGCAGCTTGGATCACAAAGATCTTTCCGTTCAAAACACTGTTGATATAATACAAAATCTGTGATAATTTTTCAGCTTCAGTGAAACAGCATATCTCAACAAAATTAACATTTCATCAAAAATGTTCCAAACTAGAGTTAGCATGCTGATGGAAAATGCAGATGGTACTAAATTGGGAGGAATGGTGAAATCCCAGGAAGACAAAATATAATAGAAAGTGCTAGAGGCCGTGAAAATTGGGCAGAAATTAGCAAATTCTGAAATAGAAATTTGAGGGAACTTATCTGGGGAAAATATTCCAAAATATGTTTACTTCTCAGTGCAGTGTGTCTTCCTAAGGGCCAGTGTGACATAATTTTGCCATATCAGAGAAAAAAGCATGGTGGGGGGGAGGCGATTTTCTTTATTAAGCTGGAGATGATCAGGTTTGAAATTGTTCAAAGATTATCACTTGGTTGGAATGATGTGTGTCCACAAAGCAATTCAAAGTGCAGCAGACTGATATCAAAAGGGGTTAAGTCTGAACAGTTTGGCTAAGAAGTGCTGAACACAGGAGGACTGGCTTAATGGAATTTTTAGGTGAGTGCTTATTGAGTAGTCTTATTGAGGTAACAAAAAGTATATCTGTAGAATACTATAAAGTTTGTTGAGCAGAGCCAATTAGTCTAGCAGAAAACCTTTCCAATGCAGCTTTATATGCTTTCAGCACCTAATTTGATTTGTTTAGAACTAGTTCAGTTATTTCTACACAAAACTGTACTGTATAGCACAGGCATTGCTTTTAGAACTGAAAGTCAAAAATACCAAGAGTAATTTCAGAAGCAAAGAAAACCCCTCTCTCTAATAAGAAATGTTAGTTTAGTGGGGAATATAAATTAATAGAAGTTAAAAAATTGTAGTCAGTAATGCAGTCTGATCCTACAGTATTGCTCTTCTTTCAGCAATGCAATCTCCAAGCGTCATGCTGAATTTGAGAGACATGCTGAGGGCACCTACACCAGTGATATCACCTCTTATTTGGAAGGTCAAGCTGCCAAAGAATTCATTGCTTGGTTAGTGAATGGACGAGGAAGAAGAGAGTAAGAATCCATCCATTCCTATTACTAAATTTTGCCATGCTTTCGAGGTTAGAAATCAAGTCTGATGAAATCTTGATGTGTTTTTGATGATTCTTGCTGTACTTCACATTTTCCTTTTGTAATAGAAGACATTCTGTGAGTGTTAGACTACCATTTTAAGTTACTGAGTTCAAACACATTGAAACAAACCATTTCAGTATGCTGTTACACTCTGAAAGGTCAAGTTATATTTAAGGTCTACATATCTAAAACTAAACCAGACCTTCCTCCACTTATAACCTTTCCCACTTCACACAACATTGCTTACAGTCTCCTTAACTCTCATGGACTGAGATAATTCAAGTCAGTGTCATCTTAAATTCCTTTCTCTCTTTTTTATTTTTTTTCCCAACCTCTGCAGTCAATTTTTCCCTCTGCAGTATTTCCAAGATTAAATTTTTACCAATGTCACTGCCACCACAGCTGTCGTTCATGCTCTGGTGATCACTCCCAGCAGTTACTGGTGTCTTCTTTTTCTCTTCTTATGATCGACAAACTCTCCCCAAGCTGCTGCTGCCAAAATAACGATCATTTCCTACAACTATATCTTATCTTCATTTTTAAGACACCTCTACTTCTTTTGCTGTGGTTTACAGTTTCCGGGACTCACAGATCCACAGTTTTGATTTACCTGCATCTCTGATTTCTTTCATGCTTATCTTGCTCTTCATATTGCATATTTCTCAAAACCAATTCACTACATTAGCTCACTCATGATCTTGTATCTTTTTTTATGATAGTCTTACACTTGGAACAGCCTTAGCTTCAGTCTCCTTCAGGCACTTTCTGTCTTATCATAGTTCCAACTCTGCATGGTTAGGAGTTACACCATGCAAATGCCACTGCCCACCTTTTAACTGTTCTGTATTTATATGTGCCTTTAGACTGTAAGCTCTTCGGGGCAAGGATTTCATCCTATAATTATATACTCTACTAGCTGTAAAGTATTATGTAAGTCTTTCATTCTATATAAAAATAATAAATAACAATAACAATAAAATATCATCTGTAAGACAAGATTGTGTGTTGTAGTCAAGGAAGACTAATTAGGTAAAAGTAAATTTTGGAAATAATGATGATTTCCTGAAAAAAATAGTGATTTCCTGGGTTAAATGAATGAGGTCAGCTATACAGATAAGGGAAAGGTTGGTGCCACTTCATAGTGATGTTCAGATCTGCAGTTGTTTTTTCTGTCCTTTTATTTTCATGAGCAGAGATAGGGTATTTTAGTATTTGTAAGAAAGAGAGATTACAACTGAGCTGTGATGAACTGAGCTTAGAAACCTAGATGGACAATTACATACAGAGCAGCCTCCTGCTTCCCAGTATTTAGTATTATTTGTAGTCAGACGTGCATATAGCCTTCCCTAAAATCAGTGCATGAAAAGAGACAGTCTGCATGTCACTGATCCCAGAGCATAGTGTGCTTCAGTATCAGCACACCTTATTGGAACCCATTAAAATCTCCCTGTATTTGATGGGTTGAAACAAGCTTTCTAAATAAGGCCCTTGACACAACAATTTTTCAGTAGTCAGAAAGAAGGAGAGCACGAATTGGGATCTGATTCCAAATACAAAATTCAATTGTGCAACAACAACAACAAAAATTATACATATATTTTAATTCAGGTATTTTACACCCTCCAAAATTGCTGCTTTTAACTGTCTAAATGCTTATGAAATATAATTGTAAGTATAAAACTAAGACTTTGTAAATCAAACAAAAAAATTGTATGAAAATGCGACTATAATTTTTCAGTACTGATATTTCTTTAAAAAGTATTCTTAGTAAATCTCCTGTGAGTTTTATTGATGCCTAGTCTACTTAGCGTAGACTGAGTTATGGTTTTACATGTATGGTTTTTTCAAAAAAATGACAGAGAGGAATCTAGACTTACCTAAATGAAGAGTCCTGCCTCGTAAAGGGAAATTTATTCTTTCTTCTGTTGTTAAAATAATGCTTCAAAATATGTTCTGATATGCTTCGTGCTATACTTAGCCATAACATCTGGCTCAACCTTTAATTCCTTAAAATCACAGGAAATGTGCAGTGTATTAAGATCCTTTAATAAGGCCCTCTTAAACAGTTTGTTTATTTTGATCTGCAAATTGTTTCATAATTTCTTCCCTTTGAAGTTTCCCAGAAAAAACTCTTGTAGCTGAAGAAATGGGCCGAAGATACGCAGATGGCACTTTCACAAGTGATATCAACAAAATCCTGGATGACATGGCTGCCAAAGAGTTCCTAAAATGGCTGATTAACACAAAAGTTACCCAAAGGTGCTTGAATTTTGATAATATTTATATTAATATACCGGGGTTTAAAATGTATTTGTCACACGTAGGGAAAATACAGCTCATTTTTCTCTTAACTATTGAGATATGTGTAAATATGTTACAAACTTTATGTTACAGACAGTGCTGAACAAGGATAAGACACTATACGCAGAAGCCATTCCAAATACAAATTGTATTTTGCATCAGTGGTGAACCTGGTGAACCTATTTAATAATTTTCTATTTAACTTCAGGGGAGCTTTGCCACTTAATGTTGCCAGAAGTAAGGTCATATTAAATTACTGAAAAATAAAATTCTCCTTTGCCATGGGCATTATAAAATCAGAAATGTTTATTGGGAAAATGACACCAAATTCCTTATTCTTTAAAGACTGTGATATAAAACTGCCTTAAATTGTCACTTGCCATTAGGAAATAAAGTACTGTTATATGAGTTCCTGATGGCTAACAACTTAAGAACCCTGTTTTAGTTTTGCTGTAAATAGGTAAATGCTGATGGAAAAGCAACATTTTCTATCTGAGCTCTGCAAACAAGTTAATATTTGAGGATTATTTGTTAACATTAGCAAAGGATTTCAAAAAAATTATAAAATGCCCACTTGAGGTACATATGAATGGCAAGATTTTCTGAAATGTTGGATATCCATTGCAAAAGTTTATTACTTTTAGTCTTTTAACTACTAAAGGACCTAAAATCACTAGTTGATCTTGGAAATCTGACACAAGACATACTGTCTCAAAAAAATGTAGAAGTTATCATTCAAACACAGTTTTGACTAACTTTTTCATATTTTTGTGTTTGTTTGTGGTTAAGCATTGAAACAATTTAAGATAATCATCTATGTGAGACTACTAAAAAGGTTTTCCTTTAGTAGTAATTGTTTTCATTCCATTATTAGAGAGAGGCATTGAGGAGTTTGTGGAACTAACATCTACTAACTCTTAACAAGAAAAAATGTTTAACAGGAATTTCATAAATCTTGGGAGATTTATAATATGTTCTAATTGCCTTTTTTTTTTTTCCCAGAGATCTTTTGGAAGAATACCAGTAAAAATGCAGAACAAAAACGGGATAAATGAAGATCTTCACTGCATCAACTGCCAGTTATTAAGAGATTCTGAAATCTGTATTGTCATTTACATTGGGTGTAACAAAGCTATGTCACCTTGCATGCCAGGAATTAATTGTAGTGTTGTTTAGTGTTGCCAAAAGACTACATATATGGAATACCTGTTGTCTAAGGGATGGCTATCTTAATAGCTTTAAGACTATGAAAGTTCCACATTTTCATATTTTCCATTTATTACGACTGAAATAACTCCATTTATATTTACATATGAAATTATTTTTCTAAAAAGCTGACATACAATGATTCCATCATCAATTATACGCGATATTTTTAAGGGTCTGGCAGTTGCAAATGTCTGAGAAGTGAATATCCCTGTTGAAACCTTTGTTATAAAAAGGCTAAGCTTTAAGGATATTAAATGATAGCCTTAAATAAATTTTTTCAAGCTTCTTTTCTGTTGACTTTTAATGTGTATATCCCTTCTGCCTGTTTTCATTTTATTCTAATATGTTAGTGTCACTGAGATCTTGGAAGTGGTTTGTTTGGAATGATAAAACTAAATCAATGTTTTGTTTCGTCATTTTTCCCCATAATGATTTCCTGAAAAGAGCTGTATGAACTTTGCATTATCCTTAGTTGAAAAAGAAATAATGTAAGATGAAGCTAGAGGTGGAAGCAAGACTGAACAGTACTCGTTAGCATAAATTGCTGTTTCTCAGCAAAAGCAGAAGGACAGTTCTGAAAGATGTTAAGTGCAATATACTTTCTTAATAGTGGAAACTCTGCCACCCAGTTTCTTCAGGTTTTATATGATTGCCAAGTAACACCAGCTTAAATGGCCCTGGGATCACTCTTATCTGTGTTGCATTCTTTTCTTCCTTCTTCCTCTGAAAACCATTGTGCCCATCATCTCTTGCAGTTAGCAGCATTGTACTATAACATATTAGAACAACTGTTATTTCAGTAACCTATGCCTTCTCCATTCTGGTCTCAGTGTTTCTAGCAGTCCAAACTCTTTTATACTCTCAGTTGGCCAGGACAGATTTTTGTAAGTACAGTAGTAGCTGCAACTCTCAAACAGACTCGGTTGCTTTTATGCACCTATTACTTCTTATGAATCCCCTTTTGATCCCCTATGAACTCCCCTATGAACTCCCTTTTCTTCCTTTGCCATAATAGCAGTATGCCAGATATCTATACTAAAATGCCCTGATGGACAAGTGGTTTAAGAGAAAATCAAAGGGCTTACTTAGCAAGTATCTAGTAGAAATTGATATGATACAAGACAGGTGTTGGGTCAGAATTGGAACCTATAAATTTTGCTAAGAATTACTAGTATTGTTTGGAGTCTCCTTTGTTTTTCAAAGACACCTGCAATTTTCAGTAGTAGTCTGGAATCCTCCCAAGGTGCTATAAGGCACCAATATTCTGTAATTTCAGATCAGGACTGATCATACCCAACTTTGCACCTAGAACAGTTTTTTGACAGCAACAGATAGCTTTTCTATTAACCCAATTTAAAACTATTAAAACTCAAGAGAACTTTGCTCTTAAAAAACCTATCAGAGCATTCAAAATATCACTGGAGATTAAAAGGGGGGAAGGGGGAAGGAATGTAAATGTGTTGTATGTTTAACCTAATTTGCATAGAGTGGTTTGATACCAAGTACTTTGAAAACTTTAAAAGTTTCAGATACACACAGTTGGATCCATATGGTCCAAGCTGAAATGTTACAATTAACTCTTTTATTTCTATAGACTGAGAAAATGTCTTCAATGTGTTTTATTCCATTATGTCCAGGATATTCTGTATTCTGAAGGTCAGGTTTCCTGAATTACCAATCCTTTTGTTGTGTCTGTCCCCAGTGTACTTGAGTATCTCTTGATGATGGCTTTGTCGTCTATGTAAGTATTGTTTTCCACATTTTTACAAATTATGTTTTTATGAACAGAGGGGATATAAATAACTTTCTGAAAGTTATGCAGGTTGCTTGGAACACAGCAAAAACTGTAATTTTTTTAACTGTAATTTAAACTGTAATTTTCTGAGTCCCAATTTAGAGCATGAATCAAGACACCCTTTCTTCAGAAATCAGATGAAGTTGAGCAAGCTCCAGAAGTTCCAAACACAAGTTTTAGCACAACTGTACTAGGAGTTACATATCCTGAAATGACAAGGTCATCTGGAATCAAGAACAAGGTATGTGCTGAATATTTCTTGTACATACTAGATGTAATTAAATTAATGGTATAAATGTAAATAAGTAGCATTCACTTCTTCAAAAAGTGTTTGTACTAGACAATAGCTATCCATGTCTTCAGGCTGAGAGAAAGCAGAATAGCTGCAGCAGTAAAGGCTACAGAGAATTGCTATTTATATTTTAATCTTAATTTTGTACTCTAGTAAGGGAGAGATATCTCCCTTCTAGGCCTTTTGCTGTGAGTGATATATTTGTAGAAAAATTTAGGAATTTGAGAGTGGACTTGAGACTGCTTTTAAATAATAAATGTTCTTCAAAGTCTCCAGGCAATGAAGCAATAGCTGTCTGTTATTATTTTGATTGCATTCCATGTGGTCCTCTGCTTGTACGAGGGGGGCTTCAATTTGCTCTGTATAAGTAAAGGAAGGGAAGTGTGACTGCCTAAGAGAATCTTGCTCAGGAGCATGTTGCAGCATTAC
This sequence comes from Anser anser, assembly GCF_964211835.1. NCBI lineage: Eukaryota > Metazoa > Chordata > Aves > Anseriformes > Anatidae > Anser > Anser anser. Next base: position 18,114,995 of record NC_139726.1, on the reverse strand, counting down.
TTACAGGGCTACACCCTCATCCACTCTCAGAAGCATTAATCCTTCTTTCACCCTTTTCAGTCAAGGACCAAAACTGCATACAGCTTGCTAAAATCAAATGTCCTGGTGTGCATAAGGGATCTTGACTTGTATGCTATGAAGGATGACACTGTTGTGATGCCCCTCTACACCTTGAGTAAGATTTATGTCTACAAACAGAGTTAGGCTATGGATCCCATCTTATGTGAAACACACTGTAAATGTATCATAGATGCAGCTTATGGTGCAAGAACTATTTTTTTTGTTTTCATTCTCTCCACCCTGACTTCTTCACTCTACTAGAAAACTGAACCTTTTACCTTCTTTAAGCTGTATGAAAACAGTACCACTGCGCCAGATACTTTGACTCTGTTGTGTATATGCAGTTTCTAAAATTGCAGTCATGCACATATTTAGATGCATTCATGCACATAGAGTCCTCTGTGTCTCTACATGTGCTACCCAGAATTTCAGTGACTTTATATTCAAAAGTGTTCCCAATATTTTCTCCTTTATTAACCATATTTAGATCTTAATTGCACAACTTCCTTCCTATTCCAGTCTATTTGTTAAGCATCTGGAAAAATAAGCATGTTCAAGAAAAAAAAAAAAAAGAGAACTAATTGTAATTAAATATCATACTTCAATTTTCTTTCTTTCTTTTTTTTTTTTTTTTTAACTCTTTTCATCGGAATACAAAAAAAAAAGAACAGAAACTTGAGATACTCTAACCATTCAACCATGCTCTGTGGGCATGTGACAAGAATTTTCAGTTGCCAGGAAATTCATTTTTTAAAGAAAAATACATAAACTTGAAAGAACTGAATGACGGCTGCTACTAGCCACATCAAAATGATTGTTCCAATGATATAACTACAGGAAGCAAGTTGTTTGGTTTTTTTTTCCTCATTTGTTTTCCTTATTTACAGTTAGCTCTCTTCATAATAGTCTCATTGTAATGATGAATTACCAAACTGTCCTTATGCTATTTCAGCTTCAAAATGTAAAGAAACAAAAGGAAATTCCTGGGCAAAAAAAAAAAATATATATATATATATATTTGTTATCAGAAGATACATTTCACTCAAGTGAAGCTTGAACACTCTTCAGTGCTAACAGCACTTTTGCTTTCTCTTCCTCACAGCACATTTGAATTGAGCCATGGAATTAGCTTAAAACTTTTTCCAGTACTCACTTTGTCTCGTGTAGCCACATGTCGAGACATCTGGAATACATTATTGCATCTGTAAAATAGACTGCATATATTTTAGTCCCAAACAATTTTTTTTGTTGTTGTTCTGCAGAACAGAGCTTAATTTTTCCATTTTTCCTGTTGGACTTCTCCAGATATTTCTGGAGGGAAGACTCAATTAAATAGAGTTATAACAAAGCCTTGAGTTTTACTGAGGCTAGAAGCCTGAAAGAGACATCACATCTGGCATATCCACCATGTGTTCAGGGAAGCCAGCCTTAAGGCTGAAAGCTGCATTTTGGTTCTTTCTAGTAGGTAGCTCTTAGTTATACAACTTGCTTAACCTCGTTCTTAATGAATACTTTTGTGTTCAGCATACAGTATGATGAACAGCTATGGTTTCTCAAATTTTATTGTGTAGCAGCTACTGCTGGATATTCATTTCATTAATCTCTTGGCATCATATTAACACATCTGATTGCAAAAGAACCTCATGGTATAAAGAAATTTGAAATATTTGGCTGGAGCCACTTTTTAGGTCTCAGGCTATCACAAAAGACAATCAGACAGAGCACCCAGAAGCACAACCATTACAAACATTTTTGGGATCATTGATATTTTGATTAAACAAGAGGAACTTGAGACTCTTCCAAGGTGTAGAGAATCAATGCTAGCTACTATTGCAATTAAATGGAAAGCATATTCTGCTACCTTTACTCTTAATGGAAAATTCAGGTGGTTCTCAGTACACAATCTGGTCCCATAAACTTCCATAGTATGACCAGAGTCAGAAACACAGTAGATTAATAGGCATCTTGGTCTTAGAAACATAAATCCAAATTTGCAGAAGTATTTAAAATTATGTACCCACGGGACCTAGCAGAAGCTAGGCATATGTTTTGTCAGTGGAGGTCTTCTTAGAATAACCACTGAGAAACACTAAAAGCTTGCAGATAATCTCTCAATATATTATTGAGTTGCAACTTGGCTATGAAAAGCTTGTGAGCATTCAGGTGCATTTTACCAGAGGACTGAGATGATACCTTGACCATGCTACACTTTAAGACATAGGATGGTCACCATTTAAATGCTTTGAACATAGAAAACGAAGCATACGTTGGCTGGTTATATACGTTTTGATTCCTGCTCACTGGGAAAAGGAAAATTTACCTCAGGGGGGGTTGGTTGTTTTGTGTTTGTTTTGTTAATGACGTGAGTCAGGCACATAATGGTACAGTGTACTAGCTAGGTACTGAATATTCAAATGGACCGGTAAGACTTCTGAAACTATCTCACAGCATACAGGGGATATTAGTTTGAAATGTAACGTGAAAGACTGCCACTTCGCTATAATTTTACTTTTTAACAGTCCACTGTGGGCTCATCTGTACAACAAAATTAGCGATAAGCAAGCTGTGAATTTCCACCATGTTAGATACTATGTTGCAAACTTTGTCTTCTGTTCTTAATTTAAACTTCCATTTTGCAGACTTACAAAACGATCTACCTTTTATGACAAGAACCAGTACTAAAGAGTGTAATATAAACCCTTTTTTAACTGCATTTTTATCAGTCTTTCCAGAACTCGATTGTCAGAGAAGAAGTTCAAAGAGTAAAAACCTGAAATGCTGGTGTTATTAAGTCATTAAGAGCTTTGCCGTTGGCTTTTGAAGACAATTCACTTCTGGGACCTCCGTTCGGGCATTATCTGCTTTCCTACAGAAATCCTTTCGGTGTCAAGGGTCCTTCCTCTCCAACGTACAGCTTTGTTACCCCGCTCACAGCGTTTGAACCGAAGGCGAAACCACAGCTCAGAGAAGCCCCGCGAAGCTACGGAGCCAGCAGGAAAAACGTGATCTCGCTCAGCCCCCAGCGCCTGCCGCTGCTCGCTTCCTGCAAGCGGCAGCCACCCCCGGCCCCCGTCACCCAGGCGCCCAGCCTTGCTCCGAGCCCGGTGCCGCGGCCGGCGGCAGCTTCGCAGGGCCCCAAGGCAGGCCCTTTGCTCGCCTCCCCTCCCCTCGCCTCGCCTCGCCCCCTGAGCCCAGAGCAGCCGCCCGGCCCCGCCCGCCGCCTCACAGCGCCGCTCCATCGCACCATGAAGGTGGGTCCGGGAGAGGGGGGCCCGGGCACTCCTGCTCGGGGCGGGTGGCACAGGTCGCGGGCCCTTCGCGGCCGCCGCCTGATGGGACTTCTCCTTGCAGACCCTCCTGAAGTGGCTGCTGGGGCTCCTGGGGGTTGCCGTTGTCATCACGGTCATCGCTGTGCCCGTGGCTCTGCTCACCGGCAGTAAGTCCGCCGCCGGGCTGGGAGGGAGGGACGAACGGGTCCCCGAAACTGCCGGGGCTCGGTCTCTGCCGGCCTTGGGGGGGCTCAGCCCCCGCGCGGGGGCGGGCTTCGCGGTTGGAGTTTTGCTGAAAGTTTGTACTTGGGCGTTGGTAGGGCTGACGCTCCTGAGTCCTTTGAAACTGGGAGTTACTTCAAGAAGGTGTCTCGCCTGAGGGGGGCTTGGGGGAGAAATTAAAAAGACGCTTAATTCCCGTGTAAACTTAGAAAATGCTAGTTACAAGTATTACGAGTTTCAGCACTTTTTTCCTAGCGCGGTTGAAAGCTGTAGAACCAGCAGTAAAATGCCAACTGTTAAGTCCTCTAAGGTGTGTTGAAGAGATAAGATTATACTCCTTCTGATTTGCTTCATTTGCACAACTTTTTATTTGTTAACATTTATTGAATGAAATTATACAATGCTGTTACAGAGGTCAAAAAAAAGTAGGAGTAGATTTGGAATGTGTTTTTGGACTCTGATCAGTTTGTACTTTCCAGGTTGACATTGTAGCTCTGATGTTAATGTAAAACAGCATTAAATCTTCATCCAATGATACATTGCTCCCACCTGGTATGGCCAAGCTGCAGGTTAATGACTCTCGTTATGTTCTCATGATTAACAGCTGAGCTGTTATAATATGTAGAATTCAGCACTGCAAACTTTCAGAAGTATTTTCTAGACCAGACCTTTAGTAGTCTTAAGTTTGTTAGGTTGATTCTAAAAAGTATGAAGATATGTATGTTGATCTTTTTTGTTTGTTCAGAAACAAACATAGCAATTGCTTACGTGCATAGAAAGTTCTGGTGTTTATTTTTATGTCAATTAAAGAAGCAAAATTTGTGTCACTGTACTGTTCATATGGCATAGTTTACATTTAAATCTTTGGCGATTCATCTCTGATATTAATAATATCATAGTCATTAGTAACTAGATTTTCAGAGTCCAGATATCTGGCTTATTTATCTTCTGGGCTAAAAATTGCATCAGTGGATGCAGACTCTCCTTTCTTCCAGTTTTTGGGTGCTTTTTGCCATTAATCTAAAAAAGCAGATTTCTGAGGTGACAGAAGATATTTTAAGAAGCTGGAAATCATAACAGAAAGGATCTTAATACTTTATCAGATGCATGTGTGCATCCTTACATAGTGCCTAGCCAAAGAATTCAGTGTACAGGCCTTTACTCTGCTGAAGGGTTACTACTAGCCTACCTTAATGCCAATGCTCTGTCTTACTGAAAATCAAATGGGGTCTTCTTTCATAGGCTGTAGCATGGGAATTCTTTTGCTATAGAAGTGGCAGCAATTTAGAATTGGTCTTTGAGTTCTATAGTTAAAAAAATTAAAGAAGCACCTCTTTTGTATGAAATACAGAATCCTACCATACCGTCAACCTTGGCTTGTGCCACTTTGTGTATTGTAAAAGAGTAGGGCAATATGTTAGTCTTATTACTCATGGCTGAAATTAATGAGTGGGAAATTATCTAGCACACGTAGGTAATTCAGTAGGTCCATTTGGATGAAATAAGGACAGAGATGGAGAGGTGCCAGTTTGTAAACTTGAAGTTCTGACTTTTCCCAAATCAGGTCAGTTGTAACATCTGAATAATAACTGTAGCTACTGCAAGTTCAGGAACTTTGAATTTTTGACTAAAAGGTGCTAAACCAGTGTTTTCTGTTAGCTGAGAGTGTACAGATGGTACACTTATAATTAGCTCTTCATATGTTAGAGAACTTAGATTGATTACACTGTTCCTATGCATGAACTTCGGATGCGCAAGTCAGGTGAGGATGTCTTCTGGGTCAGTACAGGAACTGGCCAGAGTACAAAATTACAGGTGGCAAAGCTGGAAGGAGGAGTAGCAGCTTACATGACTGTGACTGTGTGAAATCAGTGTGCTCTGATAAAAGGAATTGTAATTGCAGTCAAATCTTTATTTCATCCTAATGGTTCAAGCATTGTGCTGGAATGAAAATGATTATTGATATACATAGGTATTTTGAGTTTAGATTTCTTACCTTTGGGCTTCCCCTTGCCATACTCCTCCATGTACTTTAATTTCATAAGCTTATTAGTCATGCAGCACAAAATTAGTTTGATAAATGGGCTCCAGTGTTTTGAAAGGTTATGAAATTTTGACACTCCAGAGGTGTTCTGACTTGTTGGCTGGATGATAGGCTAGTGAAATGAAATGTGTTACTTTTGTTTCTTCTCTTGAAGCCATTTAGCATGGACTAATAATATAAGTACTTCATACTTATATTTGCAAAAATGTTCCCTAGCTTTGATTAGGGAACAGCAGCCCTACAGTATTTATCTTGAGAGTCTTCAGCCAGAACTGTGACTGTACAAAATTCCATACTTTTTCTTTATACCCTGCTGCTTATTTTGCCACCTTATTTTTATATTTAATCAAATATAGGACTGCTTGCATCGTACACTTTAATCTTGAAGTAGCTCCAGGAGTCAGTCATATTTGAAGTCTGTTGGTGAAGGCGTTGTTATGCCTTGAGGAGCTCTTCAAGAGGTGACTACTGTAGCAACTGGTTACCCTTAAGGCATGAATATTTTCTTAAAACATCTGGCCTGTCTGCTCATGACTCATTTCTCTATTTACTTACACTTCCTTTTTCTTACTCTACCTTTTCATACAAAAGGCAGTTCAAAACATCCAGTGGCCATACACCATTACCTCTTCTCTAGCAGTGGTCCTGGTGGCCAGCTGCTCAGGAAAAGCCGAGAGTGAGAGGAAGAGTAGACGATGCTGAGAGCAGAAAGGAGACAGTGTCATATCTAGTATCATTCTGCTGCCACGAGAAAGTTACCAACAACACAAATAGTATACAGACCTGTACAACTATCTGGTCACAAATCAGTTTCCTTCACCCAGACATCTAACTCTGAGAGTGAGATATTGACTAAATGAGAAGGCTTATCACTCTAATAGGTGATACTGTGCATGGGCTGCTGTGCTCTGTTGAGAGAAAATGTGCCTAGAAGAGGTTGGAAAAGCGTAACAGGTTCTGGGAAAGTTAATGACTTTGAGGTGTGTGAGAGGAGAAACTTCATGAGTTTGAAATCCGACTAGTGAGCTAGTTTTCACTAGTGCCTGGAAAAAAGTATACATAGAGATAAGGGTTACTGGCAGCAGAAGTCCAATGAGTTGTTCTTGTCATCCTGGATTTGAAGAATGTTGGGACTGCTGAGACAGCTTCTCGGTTCAAGGACTTGAGAGAGATGAGGTTGCAGATCTTCCTCACAGCTAGTTTAATGTATAACTGAGATGAAGAGGAAATCGAAGCCTTCAAATAGCTCTTATTGTTCTTTTGGGGATGGTCACATATCAACAGTCTTACCCTGTTTATCCTATCTGCAATTTGTCCTGTGCTAAGCAGATTTGTGACTGGATGGTGTGGAGGAGTATCTATTGCCTATGTCAACACCCTGCTTGCAACTGAAATGGATGTTTAAAAATACAGAGATGTCTGGCTGATACACGATTCATATTTGAAGACCTGTGCCACAAGTTGAATTAATCTGGTAGCTGTGATCTGTCCCAGTTTTCTTGGGAATTGGGAATAAGGAGTCTTGTATTACCATGATTTGTGAAAGGCCTTAGTTTTAAAGGTGTTCAGGGAGAAAGCTGGAAAATGGGTAAATGAATTTTAACCTATGGGTTAGAAATAGATTTTTGAAGTGGAATCTTTTTCAGTCTAGATTCAAAAAATAAGGTTTAGACAAGAATCTTGAGTTTGTGTGTTTTTAGGGAAGCATTATATAAACAGTAAGCAGAAGTTAATTCCAGTAACATAGCTTCAAATGACTTCAGTCAAAGTCATGACTGAAATTCTCTCCAAAGTTGTTAGGGAGATACAGTAGGTTAATAAGCCAGCAGGTTGTGAGCATACTGTAGATTTGTCTGACCAAACAGTCTTTTATTTTGAATCTGATTGTTGTAGCTGTTCTCTTTTCCCCGTTTATTCATGCACCTTGCATAGCATTACAGGATCCTCTTAGTCTGAATGTTGTTTTGAGAGAGAGACAATTGCTTGCTCAATTCCATCTGAAATCCTTCTGTCCTCTGAAGGAAGGTGGACATGTTTTCCTGCTATATGACCTTGACTTCTCTAGCTGTTATTTAACTCTCTTATCTACCCTAATTTGAAAGTTGAGTAATGCATATAAACAAATTTACCAGCAGTTAGTTGCTATCTCTAGAATACTTCTGCTATTTTTATTTCCTTAGTTTGCATGAGATGGGGCAAATTTGAGAGGGATACCAGACCTATTGATTACCTCTCTCTGGGACAATCTCCACAGCCTCAGTGACACCTGGGGAACTGCCCTAGGTTGGTGTCACTGTGTTGACAGGTTGGTTTTCTCTTGGGAGTCCTGCATCAGGTTTCTCTTCTTGCATCTCTCATGCTGCTTCTAAACTACATTCTTAGATTTCAGATCGTTCTAGCCTTTGTTCTGCTGTCACTTAAAAATTCTGATACTTTCTCACCTTCTCTGTTTTGTATCATTTCTCTATCCCTTTGTTTCTCACTGTTGTTGAGTGTCGTGCTTGTTACTCATCTTTCCCGTGTGGTTCTTCGAGTCTTTCTTGGTTGTACTGAACGTGTAGTAAAGTTTCCAGTATTATTACTTTTACAGTTTTATCTCTGTTTTAAGCCGGTTACATGATTTCTTGCTCTATTGCATGGCATATAGAAATTTAAAAAATGTGTCTTGACACAGGGGAATAAACAATACATTCACCAAAAGTAATTTTTAACAGCTTTCATTTTGGGTATGGTGCTGTGTTGCACCACGAACTTTATATAGTAGTTAACTGTATTTCCTTAACTCCTTCCTTAACCCCTTATACCTACAGAAACCAACTCAATCTTTCTAGTGAGAAAAAGTGAAATGGTTTCAAAAATAAAAAATAAACCTTATGTTTTTGCTGTTGTGACAGAGGTATTTTGAGGTAACTATTTCCAGTATATCATTATGACAGTGATAAATATGTATGTGTTCTTTGGGGGGCGGGGGGGTGCAAGGGGGGAGAATAGGGTAGATATAAAAAGCCAGTTGCTTGGAATTTAGAAAATAGCCTCCATATGAGTTAGACAAGAAAGAAAAATAGCAAGAAAATTCAGCTTTCACAGACTTTGAGGAACTGGAGTGAAAGAAGCCATTTTGCTAAAATATGAACATATATTGACCTGTATCCAATCTTTAATTGCCACTAATAAGTTTTTGAATGTCAACAGGTACTTCATTTTGTCAAAATAAGCCTATTTGACACTTTATTTTTTTTTCAAATAGAGTCTAAACTAAAAGAATCGAAATGCAGCAGAATGCAATATATGGTCAGTGGCATAATGTGGTTAAGTAAGAATATACTGGTGGTGGTCTATCTTGCAAATTAAGAAAATACTCCAAGTAGAACTTTTTGACTATACCCTTACAGCTTGGCGTATGTTTTCATATTCAGTTACTATGTGGAAGGTGTTGACAGAAAATGAAATTTTAATTTTGTACACAGCCAACAAATTTTAATGGTGGCCTGATTTTTAGTAATGAGACCTCAGCAAAATATGTATGTCACCAGGGGAGAAAAACATTCAGCAGTTTGGAAAAATCCCTAAACCTGTTCATCAGCCACCTGTCTTAAATTGCTCCTCCTTTTCCAAGAGAGAATTTTGTTGCTTTCTGAAGCCCTTCTAATTGAAAATGACACTTACTCAATTAGGAAGGAGAGAAGTGATATTCCCAACTAGACAACTGTGCATGAATATCAAATACACACTTGTTCATAATCCATCAAATTAAATATTCAGTTAATATAGAATAATTAACCTGAGAAATTAATATTCTCATGGAAACATCATGAGCAGAAAATCTAGACTGGTGATTTTTAGAACAGGCAAATTTCACATGGAACTGAGCAAGCATTTCTTTTTTAACCTTTGATGAGCAATCTTAATCTAAAAGCTTTGTTAGGCTCTTGACTTTTACTGCAGCAATGGCTGTGCAGTCTGTGCTGTATATGGGTAATATGCTTATTGTTTGGAAATAAAAATAAAACCATAATAGCTAATATAAATGTCTTCCTGTCATGTTCCATATGTCACATTTATTCAACCTACAGAAAGATACCCTGCAGCAATCATTGAGGTATTTTTTGTTACCACCGCCCCCCAAGGATTTGTACTCTTTTTTCTTCTTCAGCATATTGAAAGAAGAGGCTGTCTGTTGAAAAGTATCTAAAATACTGGAAATCTCAAAATAGATGGGGGCAGGTTACTATCCTGACTGATTAGTCAGAACACCTGTACTGGAGTGTTTTTATCAATTGATTTTACCCTGGATCTTTTGATTTGCACTGATAGTAACAAAAAAAAAGGAATGATGATAAAGATTGAATGAAATAAAGATTGCTTCCCTTCTTTACTGTGTAGATTTGTATGACAGCAGTTTTTTAAAAAACTAATAATAATAAATAAATAAAAAGTGAGGGGAAGCAGGAAGAGAATTGCATATCTGAATTTCAAAAAATATATATAATATATTATTTGAACCTTTTGAACTTTGAATAAGTAGCTTTTGCACTACAGCCAGTAAAAATGAAATATTTTCATAGAAAATGACGGTGGCATACTGGAGCTGATGACCAATCTCAGAAGTTTAACTGGATTCAGTTTCACTAGTCTTTTCAAAGTAATCCAGTTACTTAGTTTTAATTTTGCAGTCAAAATAGTGATGTCACAACAATCATTAAAATACTTAGATACCTTGGTGAAAAACACATCAAGAAAGGAATAAATATTTAACCAGCTATTTCATTATAAACTTAGCAGTATGCATTAGTGTTTTTTTTTCTTTAATTAGATGTTCATTGACAATTTTAATGATTTTTCATGTGAGATATTTCTGAAATTTAAGTTTAATGATAGGTGATTCACTATGGAAGAATTTGGGACCAGGAACAGCAAGTCTTATGTAATAAAGTACAGCAGCCACTTAATTTTAATATATCATTCAAGAGCTGTACATCTATTCCCATGGATGCCACATATCATTCAACTGGACAGCCATGCCTGTCCACCACTCTTAAACATGAGCATGTACATCTTTGCTGTACGTGACCAACCCCACAGTCAATGTCTGATGCAAGCATTAGCAGTCAGGGTTCTGCAGCTAAGTTCCAATGTGTGAGCATAGAGGGGAAAGGCACTAAGATCGCTTCTTTTCAATTTTTGAGGAGTACATACATATATTTCCTGAGATAAGAAGGATAAGTGTATTTTGTTTATTTTGTCACTGTCAAACAGGTATTTTTATTAAATCCAAGGATACCAGCTCTAGTGTATCCTAAAATAAAATACCAACAGAGAAAAGGCATTCATAATTTTTGTGTTTGTTCAGTGATCTCATCAATATTCCTTTAGTTTATGATTGATGAATTTATCTTGCAGTAAAGCTTTATTGCCTTCTCACTGCTGGTGCTTCACACCTGGTCAGTTAAAACACATCAATAACCAGCAAAAAAAGACACTTATTTTAGTGGTCAGGTTAGGAAGCTGGAGTGGAACAAGTTGTAATAACACCAAAACCTCTTTTCTGTCACTCTTTCTTTCAGAAAGTACTGATTCACGAAGAACATACACCCTAGAGAATTACCTGAACAGTGACTATCAGTACAAAACACACAATTTGCAGTGGATTTCAGGTAATTTATTTCTATACATAGCATGAATCCGAAGAAAATGTACTACCATAAACACACAATACTCAGAAATGACTAATATATCCTGAAAAAATGTTCAGTTATTTAATGGTACTTTTACAGAATGGTGCATAGCTCAAAGAGTTGTGATTTCTTTTCCTTAAATACATGATAGTGTTCATGTTGAACTATATTCTCATATTGCTAAAAAAGCATATTTACTCATATTTACTTCTGTGTGTAAGTGTGTCATTCTGTGAAGTGTCAGCTTCCTGTGTATCAGGAAACAGGGACATGCACAGCTCTTTTCCTGCTGGGTATGCCTAGTACCCCAAGGGAAAGAGGTGCCAAAAAGTCGAGGCTGTCAGCCCAATTTTGTGAACATTCTTGTGCTATAAGCATCCTTTCATTACAAAAGATGGAAAGAAAATTTTGACCATATTTTTAAAATTTATTTCCTGCTTAACAACAAAAAAAAAAGATAAATGACTGATGAACATTTTACTTATTGTTTATTGGTATCTCTCTTGCTCTTTTAGGAAATCAGTATCTTCACAAAACAGCTAATGGGGACATCCGACTTTTCGATGCTGCTACTGGAACATCCTCCATAGTCTTGTCAAATACAACATTAGTATGTTGGCTTATATTTAATATATGCAGACTTTGGGGAAGGTATTAAATTTAATATTTTGTTCTATGCTTTTCTCTGGAATCAGTGCTTAATATGTTCTCTTCGCTCTTTGTTGACAGGACAAGTACAAAGCAACCACGGTTATATTGTCCCCTGACCAAAAGTTTGCTCTTCTGCAGTACAGCTATACAAAGGTACAAATAGAATTTAATTCTCTCAGAATGAAACCGGGAAGTGAAGGTTTGGAAACAACTGAGCAAGAAGATGGTCTTGGAAGTAGGGGTTGTGGAGGCTGAAAGAGTGTGTGGGAAATGCATGAGTTTAGATGAATAAGATGGATGTCTGTAGGGGAACACTGAAGTCTAAACAGACAAGAGAAGAGGGAGGAGATTGATAGTGACTGCCTAGAGGCATCAGGCTTGGAAACTAGAAGAGAAGGGTATCAAAGACCTGTGAGCTTGGCAGAAGAGAAATGACTGTGTGAGTAAAGCCAGATAAAAAGATAGTGGATGGAAAGATATATGGAGAATGAAGCTGGAGGGTTAATCTGGGGAGATAAGCTAGAATGGTAGACAGGTGTGAGTGTCCAAGGAGTTGTGTGGGTAAAGGAGAAGCAGGGAGGTGACAGGCTGCATGCATAAGCTTGTATATATATATGCTATGTATGTGTAGACTTGTTACATTGACAGCAATGTAACAGCAAGTCACAAAAGTCTTACACTTTTCCAGCTACCCTAGACATCTCCTCCACTCATGATTTGTTCTATTATATTTTATTTGTTGCAATCGTAAGAGTTAATTTTACTTTAATGCTGAAGCCATCTTTTAACCTTTATGTAGTAGTAGGATTGAAAGTTCTGTTGTTATTAATATTTATTGCAAGAAAAGAGAGTAACAAAATGAATCATGAGGATGTGGACACTTCTTATGTAATAGCCATCTGGTTGTGTAGTACTAAGATATTGTTTTATATCTTCTTACAAATCTTGAAGAACTATCATAGAAGGTAGCATTATTGTAGCATGTCAACACCGTGGGCTAAATCAAACCTCTTCAGCTCCTCATAGTGAGTACATTTAAATGTGTCTGCATTATCATCATCATCTGTCTCTGTAAGTGCCCCCAGTGATACAGACTTCAAGAAGAAGGTTTCTGGGAGAAAGGGTTTATTTCTGTGACAATATGAATGGAAATAGGAACCCAGGAACTGCTACAGAAATACTGCTGGGACTTGTGAGGACTACTAAACAATAGGATGTTATGTTAAATAATTCAATATTATTGTAAAAGGAGGCAGAAGGCAATTGTGCCAGTAGGGCAGAAGGAGAGGGATTAACTGTGGATAGCTTTGATAGTCTGCCATATAGTTACAAGAATTTCTGAAAATCTTCAGCATCTCTGGCCTCCGTATTTCCGCACTTAATCAGTCAGTGGCCTCTATCATAGTACTTTAAGTGATGACCCCAGAGCAGCAGTGATTCTTTAGTCTTTTCTTAAGCCTTATGGAGGCTTACTACTTGTGTAGTTTCGTTGTGTTATATCTGTCTTAAGCAGAAATGTGAGGCAGGTTTCAGTGGTAATTCAAGCTGTAAAAGATTTGTGTCCTGGTGACATTTTTGTTTTCTTAATATTAAATTAATTCTTTTGCAGTTGTGGAGGCATTCCTACACAGCTTCATACTACATCTATGATTTCAATACAAGGTTAGTAATTTTTGCCTGAGATATAATTTTAATAGTATTTTTCAATGAAATGACATTTTACTGATTTGTCTTAGTTGTGTTTTGTTTCTGTTTTTTCCAGTTCTATCTTAGATGAAACACCACTGCATAATAATACACAATATATTTCCTGGTCTCCTGTTGGTCACAAACTGGTCAGTAAGGATAAGTGAAACTTATATGGTCGTTTATTTTTGTATCCATGACATAGAAGCTCACATTAATTGTGCCCTTGGGCTTTTTGGACTTACCTACTCCTAGATAAAGTAGCTGAACTAGATTCCAAATTGACTGGCTACAGTTGCTAGAAATATTCAAATATCCCTCTGTGAGTTTTGTTCTTTGATGAAAAGGCATTCCTGAAAGTAGTAGTGGCCCATAGTCTGCACAGGAACTTAGTGTTTTTATAGTGGCAGGCAGTAGCTAACGCCTTTCAAAGACAGCAGCATTATGGCTGTCTACTTACTCATCACTGTGGCTTTTATCTCCTAATTAAAACAATGAAACCTTATTTGATAGACAAATGTAACAGGGATTAGAGGATCAAAATCTCCTCTCCTTGTACTCTTTCTCACAGTCCTTTTCTTCTTAATCTCCACCTCAATCCATGGTAGTTTTGATAGCCACTGTGTTTGTAAGGCTTGTGCATTCCCTATGTGGATGTTGAATCTGACCTAAAGAGCAGTCACAAGAGATATGGTGTTTATGCATTCTTACTGCTTGTAGTATAGAGATTATGGAGCCCAACCACAGCAGCAAAGGATGTTGAAAAGAGCTTTCTGCATCTCAGAGAGAAGCTCTAGAATAAAACAGTGTTGTTCAGTTGTTAGGGAAAAATGGATTGGAAAGGGAGGCAGATGCCAAAAATATAAAGGAGTTCTGAGTGTTACTCAGAAATACGCCATCTTTGGAGATCTATTAGCGATTCTGAAACTCTCATCAATGTTTTACCAAAATATTCTTTTGTTTGAGGGACAAATAAGTAAAAACAAACAAAAAAAACTACTAAAATAAGCTTGTATCTCAAAAGGAAAATTAATAGGAAGGCTTTCTTGACACGATAATAGTGTCACTTAAACAAGCTAGTTTGTGGGTTTTTTTGGGTTTTGGTGTGGGGTTGTTTGTCTTTTGTGTTTTCTTTGTTTGTTTGTTTGTTTCCATCTTGGCATAAAGTCATGTTGCTATACTTGCTTTGTTTTAGTAATTAGTGTTTGTTAAGTATCAGTGATGTTTGGCCAAATGCAAATTCAAAAGACAGCTTTTGCCATCTGAAGTGAAAGTAAATAGCCCACTAAACGTGGCAAAGGTAGGGAGCAGATTTACTGTAACAGAAATCATTATCACAATGATGTTTTGCAGGCATATGTTTGGAATAATAATATTTATATAAAAGCTTCACCAACAGCAGCACCTGTGCAAATCACTAACAATGGAGAAGAAAATAAAATTTTCAATGGAATACCAGATTGGGTTTATGAAGGTAACTACATCAAGCACAATTTACTTTGCATGTTAATACAAAAACTTGATTTTGTTATACCTATTTTATTATAACTGTTATATCTCATTTCTTATCATCGAAAAGTTCAAAATAATGCAAGTCTGCATTTTCACAGAACCATGTATCCTTACCTGAGCTTTATATCTCATTAGTGTATCTAAGAACAGAAATGAGTTAGCTTAACTAGCAGCAGGTCACTAGAAATCATAGTGTGTGAATTAGCTTCATGTGATAGATTATGAGCATTGATCTTTTTCTCATTTCAGAACTCCAACAAGCATTCTGTGCTTTGGTACTTCAATTAAAAAAAAATCCCATTAAAAACTAATGAGAACAATTCTTCAGATATAAGAGCCAACTTATCAATTGTAATTTAAATGCATTTGCATCTCTTTCAGAGGAAATGTTTGGCACACATTCTGCTCTGTGGTGGTCTCCAAATGGCAATTTTGTGGCATATGCATCATTTAACGATACAGAAGTTCCTGTTATAGAGTATTCCTTTTATTCTGAAGACACCTTGCAGTATCCAAAGACCATTCGAATTCCATATCCCAAGGTCTGTGTTATTTATTTAACACAGTTGTTCAGCAGTTTCATTAAGGGAGTAGTCTCATTTAATCAGTTTCTGCTAATGAAAATATTGTCTGTCTCTCCTCAACAGCTTGCTGTGATTACTCTTTCTGAAGTCAACAGCATCTGGCAATATTAAAGTATTTATTCTCTCCAGGGGAAAGCAAATAATAATAATAATAATGTTTTGTTGTTTCACCACAAAAATTTTGAGAGGTGGCAAGTAGGTGTTGAGATAATGAGAGATCTTAGGTAAAAGCATTTGGCAGTTGCATGTTATATTAGTGTTGTGCATGGTATTAAGAATGAAATCTTCAACCAATGCAGTTTTTTTAGTTCTTGTATGCTTCCTATGTTGGGACGAAGGGGAAGAATTTGCTGACAGAATGTCTTTGCCCATATCTAAAGCTCTTTCAATTTTTGCTGAGTGAAAACTTTTGTGCATGCAGCTGCTTCTTCCCTCCATGTGACTGTGCCTGTTGCTCATGGCACAGTTGGCACTGGACTAAATGGTGTGAGTGTCAGAGTCCAATATGCTGCAGGCGTGTTCTTTCAGACATTCCACACATGGAGTGCTTAATGTTTAGTACAACATTTACCTATTGAAGTTATCTGACATTCCATGGCGTTTTGATTTAGCAGAGTGATGCAGCAATACACTTAAGACATAATGCAATTACAAACTGCACTTTGAGTACAACAGTTGCACTGCACTGCTAAATCACAATACAAATAAGGTTCTTATTACTGGTCTCTATAATAAGCGCACTGCTATAATGCTGGGCATCCCCAGTTGCCAGGAAGGAACACATGGGTTGAAACCAGCTCAAGCCCATCTCTTTGTTCAGCTCTTTCTGCTCACTGCTTTTTCTATTCTGTGATGGGGAAAGATACCTATGTATCTCTCTCTGTGCTGATCTGGCCAGCTCAGGAGGATAGTTGCACTCTTGATTAACGGGCAAAACAGCTGATAGAGGCAGCTGATCCACTCAACTGATTCAGATGTTTATCTGGAGTAAAAACCACCCTCTAGTCCCCTTTGTGCTGAATTCAGCTTTCTCTGTAGCAGCTGTGTTAGGTCTCTCCCTAGCCTTTCCCAGTCTTCATGATCATGTTGCCTTTGCCTGTCTCCTTGGAGCCTCCTCCACATGGAGTTACTGGTGGTCACAGCAAGCAGCTGGGCTCACTGATAACCACAGGGACTCTGCCCTGAGCATGCTGCCTGTGAAGAGACGTAGGTGTAGCAGGTGTGGAATGAACTGCCAAATTAAGTAGCACCTTGTATTGCAAACCCTTACTGTTTGGAGTATTGCTGACTTCTGAAGATAGGTCAACTACAGCTAGTTAACTGTTACTATGAGGACTTAGCTAGCTAACTTGTATTTCTAGAGAAGAAGCCCTTAGTGACACGGTTACATGGCTGTTAGAACCTATTAGCACTACATTAAAAATAGTGGGGTATGTGCTGCAGCCACAGCTTTGATCGTGGTATAGGTGGCTATCATATAATCAGTTAACGTAAGGTATCAGTCTCCATGAAGAATCACTTTTCTGTCTGTTAGCATAGCATTTGATTCACTACTAGATATTGTGTGGCATGTGAGACAAGACACGGTCAAATATTGCTGTGGGTACAGCAAGTCCTGTGTAATTATGAATGTTTCTAAATGTAGTAGTCTTATATAGAATTATACAGCTAGCACTTCCTTTTTTTAAATAAAGGTAAATTATATATTTACCTTAAAAACTGCATTTGGGAATCCGTCTTTTCACGTGTTTGAAGTTAGTTGGTTCTACCTGACTGTGTGTAGTAATTTCATTCGTCTATAGTTTCAAACTTTTTTTTTTGCCAGGAATATTCTCTTTTTGAAAGTACAATGAAACATTTTATTTTTAGGCAGGAGCTAAAAATCCAACAGTGCAATTCTTCATTGTGAATACCCTGGTTCCTAGTTTTGACTCTGCTGAAATTTCTCCACCTGCAGAAATAAGATCAGGGTAAGAAATTTTGGTTGAATGTTTGCATGTTTCCTTTGGTGAAAGAGGAGGAGCTTTTATGTGTGACTACCCTATCTTCAGTTTATATTGTCATTTTACCCAGTCATGAGGCTCTGGTAGCAACAAGATTTACCAGAGAAAATCTGCACACAGATTATCCTCCTAGTGATTATATATAGATGGCATATTCCATGTATGTTATATTCAGAATGTGACAAGTTCTTGGCTCATCACACTCAGTGGAGTCTAACTATGGTGAAGTCATTTCACAGTACAACTTTAATGTGAGCAAGTTTTGGTATAATCAAATTATAATGTATGTATTCCAATTCACTGGAAATAAAAAAAAAAGAAAACTTAATGGAAAGTGAAGATTTGATTTCATTGGAAGCAGACTTCTTGCTGAGGCAAGGTATCATGGTTGTCTTCCGATTTATACTTAAAATGTTTGTTTTCTTTGGAAACATGGTGAAAACCAGCACCTCTCAAAGTAAATGGAAAATTGTATTTCTCAAAATGCCACTGGAAATGCACAACATGATATAAATGTATTTTGTGAAGAGCAGCTAAATTGATTTAAAATGCATGCATATGGGAATTGGTATCCTAGATCTTGGTTTTTATTTTTTCTTTTTAACAGCATTTTAATGATTTTTTAGAGGTTTGCACTTATGAAGATGTTTGGTGTGGAAGCAATCGCAGGTTATATTGATAAACTTGGGGGGGGGGGAACAGGCCTGTTAGGTAGTGCATAAAGCTGCATTTTGTACTAGATGACCAAAAAGTTATAATTGGAATGTCGATGGTATTTCATATCAGTCCTCACCACAGTATAACATCTCTGTACTAACTGAAATACACAAGTTTCTGTGAATGTTGTTCTGTACCCTTATTAGGATGTTTTATTGACAAAGAAAGCTCCCAAAATCTGGAATGACATTGTTTTGCTGCTTTAGGATGGTAGATGAAACCTGTCACTTTTTGCGTGAATGGCCAGCATGAAACCCATGCAGCATTTAAATACTACTTGGCATCACGGGTACAGGGGGTTCTTGTTGGTCAACACGAGGATGAAGGCAATGAATGCTTCTTGTCTGAAATGATTTTTCCTAAAAATAACAAGTCATCAGAGTAAAGAACTCTGGGTGGTGATTGCAGGAATATCTTTTCTAAGCAGCAGATGAGGAAGGGCTACGCAAAACTGCTGTAATGTATTCTTTGACTTAATTGCGAATTTATATTTCATGGGTTGTTGAAAACTGAAGGTGCATTCCTAATCTCTGTAATAAACTTAAAATATTTATTATACTTACAAGCATTTCTCTCCTTTTGTGTTTTGTTGTTGTTTGTTTCCTTTTATTTTATTTTACTGTTCATCCTATCTGTTGGATGATTTCTAGTATCATAGAATGGTTTGGGTTGGAAGGGACCCTAAAGATCATACAACTCCAATCCCCCTGCCATGGGCAGGGACACCTTCCACTAGACCAGGTTGCTCAAAGCCCCCTCCAACCTGGCCTTAAACACTTCCAGGGATGGGGCATCCACAGCTACTCTGGGCAACATGTGCCAATGCCTCACCACCCTCTGAGTAAAGAGTTTTTTCCTAATATCTAATCTAAACCTACCTTTTTTTTTTATTTTTAAACCATTACTAGTATCTATAAATGTTAACTTACCTAACTTTGAAGCAACAAAAACTGTGCAGCTACTTCCCCTTTTACAAATCAAGAGAAACCACTGTTTGTTTTCCAAACAAGTTCCTGCAGAGATCTTTTGTAATATTATTGGTCTATTACTCTCATTGAAGCCACTGACAGCAGCCATGTTAAATGTCCTATAAATCTACCAGTCAAATATAAATGCAAAAGTAGACCTTTTTCAAGCATGATTTCAAAGCTGCAATCTAGAAATGAACCTAAAAGTGGCTTGTAACTGGTTGGCATATATTTTTAATCCATCCATGTTAATTGTAGTCTTTTCCACTTTTTTTCCCACTTCTTTTTTTTTTTTTCCTCTTCTCTCTTTCCCCCATTTTATGATCATGAAGATATTCACTCTCACAAAACTTCCCACGCATTTTTGTTAACTAACTTTGGGAAAAAGGGAACATGAACTTGGAACTAAGTCAAATGTGCAAATTCTGGTTGAAAATGCATACTTGCCTTGGAGGGGAGGTTTATTTTATTTTAGTTCATAAGGCTTCTAGGAGATAAGAGAGATCTAAAATAAGAAAAGAAGAGTACATCTAACAGATCGTAATGGTAAACAAATCACTAAATTTTATGTGGTACTTTTTAAAAAATAATACGCAAGAATATTCAAGAAAATGATACATGTTTTTTTATTATTGTTTTTTGGATAGTCCAGTACTTCATGTCAACTATTTGTTATTCTAAAGATAAAAGCAAAATATTCAAATAGTAATATCTGTTGTTGGTGTAATCTCTCCTTCCATTCTAACTAATGGAAGCAAGTACTAAATTGAACTAAGATATGTATTGCTTCAAGTGCTTAGCAGCAATCAACTTAATGCAGCAAAGATTAAAATTCCAAAATACAAGGCCTGTACAAAATAATATTAAGAAGAATTTCCTTTAGATACACACAGTACATTTAATTAAGTCCATGTATGGACTGTCTGGAGTAGCTGTTATTTCATGCACTAGAGAATAGTGATCTTGCTGCTAGGATTTAATTGCAGTCTTCCTGGAAGTATGTATGTACAAACTATATAATTCTTTTGCATTCTTTGTATGAATAATAATAACCAATGCATCTGCTAACAACAAAAACAATTGACAACAACAAAAATGCCACAATTAGGTTTGCATCAGTGTTTATACTTGGAAGAATACATTGAAATGAAAATAGCCAGATGAGTTTCATTCACTGAATTACTGAATGCTATTGTATAATATATTATTACAGATAGGATTTTAAACGTTTAATGCTACTGCTGTTTTCAGGGATCATTATTTGAGCGTTGTAACGTGGGTGACAGATGAAAGGATCTGTCTGCAGTGGCTCAGAAGAATTCAGAATTTTTCAGTCCTCACAGTCTGTGACTTTGAAAATACTACTAGAAATTGGACATGTCCACAGGTAAGAAAACTGAGGTGGGAGAGTCACAATGTTTGATAAATGAGACTAGATAGGAGTGGAGTATCTCTGTATATTTATATTTGTAGAAACATAGGCTGCTATAAAATAAACATAAATGTTGTGGGATTGTTTGTTTTGTCTTTCTTAGGAAAAACAACGTACGGAAGAAAGTACAACTGGCTGGATTGGCAGAGTGAGTGTTCAATTTCTAAAATTGCAACATGTTAAATAACACTGATAATTAAGAAATTTTCTTATGAGCTTCTTACCAGTTGCAATGCTCTTGTGTGCAGGTCTGATCCGTTCACTCATTTCATTTTACCTACATAGGAAAGATGGTCTTAAACAGTCATAACACATCCCCACTCCCATTTTTAAACTGTTGTGGGTATGGCTTTCAGAACTCCCTAGGCTGGGCTGACAGTGCGCTGTGGGCTTGAGCTGTAACTGCATCCTCCATGACCTGTGCATCATGTTCAGTTTGCCAAAAAGCAGAGTGCTCCTTCCAGACTCCTTTTTAATTCTGACCTATTACTTCAGTAGTGGTAGTTAGGAGGGTACAGGAGCCAAGATTCAGAATTCAATTTATACTGGGAGAGTTGTCGGCTATGCTGGTTTGGCTGCTATCCAGTCTTTCTGCCACCTCCAGAATGATCTAGGGGATAAAACATTAAGAAATGTATCCTATAACCTTCAAATTGAATCGGAGGAGAGGTTTAGAGGACAAGAGTCAATTTTAGTGTTTCAGGTTCTCCCTGGTTTGTTCAGGAACAAACAATTCCAGGTTCTCCTTGTTTGTTTTCCTTTTTGTTATTGTTTTGTTTGTTTGTACATTTATTTATATTTTTCCTCAACCCCAAATATCCATTGGAGAGAACTGGGGACAAGATGCATACAGCTGACCAGATTAAAATTTTCATACACTTCTGCCAAAGCAATTGCTACTGTCTGGATGATGTTTTCCAAGCTGCCTCTCAATCCTTTTGTACATGGTAAAGAGTAGGCACCTAATGAACTACACAGAAGATCTGGGGGAAGTGAAGCAGAGATGCAAAAGTTCAGACTTGGAGGGAGAAATGAGTTTTAGAGTTTTTGATGAGAACACAGAGTACACTTTCCACTCCCGCATTTTCCACACACTGATTATGCTTTAGTCACTAATTCACTTTTGAAGTCAAAAATGAAAGTTTAAAGAAATGCAAAGAGGGAGGCAACAGCAGGGATGAAATCATCCGCAGTATGAAGATGAGAGATCAACCCACCTGCTGTCAAATTTGATATGGAAAGGAAGGCCTTAGCGCTGACACATTTTGCTTCTCTGCAGCAAAGGCTTCACAATTAGACAATGTGATGATCAAGCTGCAGACTTTGTAAACAGTTGTGCAAAATGAGAGGGCAAAATGCGAGTCTGTGCCATTAAACTAGGTTGTTGGTTTTTTCTTTCTTTTAAAGAGACAGCCCACATCTTAGGAGCTGTTGGAAGGAAAAGATAATCTCACTGTATGGTTCTTGGATTTGAGAAGGGAGTGGAAAGTAGGGAGGATTGAAGAGTGGATAAGAAAGATATCCTTATGCCTTACTATTCTTTCTACTTACAGATGATAAAATGATACTTGACTGATAAGGCATGTTTTAAAATAGATAACATATATGTATGCATGTGTGTATATACACATGTATTTATATACATTTCATATGTTTTATGTACACATTTATGTATACATGCATAAAACATGTACTTCTTTCTTTCTTTATATCCCAAGTATTTTCTTTTTCAAAAAATAGAGATGAAATTTTACTTAATTTAAGAATGCTCAGAACTTTCACAGCCTGTGTTACTGCAGTAAGGTTTCCAGTTCATGAGCTAAGTTAGAGCTTGCTAGTTGAGTTGAAGGAAAGTCACCCTGTGAAAAAGCAAGACTGTGGTAGGAGAGAAATTAGCAAAGTATTTGTCAGGGTGTTTTGTGCAAAAATATTGCTAGGAAAGAAGGTGAGACTGTCTGGAGAATGTCTGTGAGGGTGTCTCAAGTTTTGTCATTGCTTACGGAGTGACCGGAGGCAAGTCACTTTATCCTTCTGTTTCACTTTTCATTTCAAAAATGGGTATAACATCTCAGAGAGATGGTGATGAGTCTATTGGCTAATTAATGTTTAGATGTTTTGTACACATATTACAGAAATAGCTTTTATTTCACTTGACTCAGTTTAATTCCTGTTTTTCTCTTTACCATGTGGAGCATATCCAAAATACAGTCAGTAGAAGGAATTAACTCATTTCCATCCCTCCAAATTGATAATTGGATAGCTCCTTCATGAACATATCATTCCAGTTTTGCTCCTCTGGTGTTTTGTAATCACCTACTTCCTAGTAAAATATCCTCTTGAAAAGCATCTTGTTTTCTTTGAAAAAGGGGGGATTTTTTTTATTGTCAAGCTTAAAAAAAAAAAAAAAAACTTCAAAGTTCAAAGATGTGTTCACAAATGTGTGTTTTAAAAGGGAAATTCAAAGAAAATGTGCTCGCAGTGTTTACATTGCTATAGGGCACAGCTTCATGTTGAACAGAATAAAGCAATGACTTTAAAGGTAGAAGCATGTATTGTTTCCTATCATTTTAGGAAACAAGGAACAGCTGTTGTACTTCAATTTCAAGAGAGGTAAGGAAGGGCATCCATCATTACCAGAGGATTAATACTTGGGAAATTCTGCCCCTAAGGTGCTAGGAAATATTTTAAGTGTTTTTACTGTCAGGGTAGTAGCTGCAGGTTCTACCTACTAAGTCAGCAGGCAAAATATCTCAGTGAAATATTGTTTTAAGTATTGAAACTTCTGTTTAGAGATATCAAAACCTAAATTTATCATTTTGGTTTTGGAGTTTTGTTGTTTGCTTTAATAGACATCTCTCTGGTGTTCAAGTTTCAGCCATCTGTCCCTTACTTTGCACCCGACAATACTACCTACTACAAAGTCTTCAGCAATGCAGGAGGATACAAGCATATCCATTACATAAATGGCTCAGAGGTAAGCTAGAAGTTGTAGGACTGCCACTTCTGACTTGTGTTTCTGCTGGTGATGAAGGATCTTCATGTTCTAGTTTTTATCTTGCCTTTCTTTCCCCCTCCAGGCTCCAGTACCTATTACTACAGGAAAATGGGAAGTAATCAGCATAGCAGCTGTAACCAATAACTTTTTGTAAGTATTGTAAGTAATATATGGCTTCATATCAGGAGGTCTTGTAACAATCAAGTAGGAGGGAGAACAAGCAGGTGCTATTTAATTTAGTAAAAATCTGATCTAAACATGTGAGATAATCCTTTAAATATTGTAATGTATTTTAAATACTTCACCAAAATCAACATGTTTTGCTCTTCTAGATACTACATTAGTAATGAAAACAGTGGGATTCCAGGAGGAAGAAATCTTTATAAGTAAGAAATGTGTTCTACAGTATGAGTAAGAACTTGTTAGTGAAAAATTTTAAGAAAAAGTATTATGAAGTAAAAGATTGGGATGTTCATAGTCTAATGTGGGATTCCATATACAATATTTAATTAAAATCAATATAGAAGTATAAACTGTAAAAAAAAAAAAAAAAATAGTATTTTTCTGTAAATTTAGTTGATAAAGGGAAATTGTGGAAAGAAGCAACAATCCTTAAGCAACCTGCCCCTAAAGAAAACCTCTCATGCTTTACTTTTGCTATGATAATTCCAGTATTAACTAAACACAAAAAATTAGTCTGCTTTATCTGTTATTTATGTCAATAAGGGCTTTGCTTTTGAATTGTATCATATTTCATTGTCATCTTATTTAAAAACATATATTTTTGTTTAGCACAGTTTAAAAAAAAAGTCTTTTATCTCTGAAATGAAGCTCATCTACTTTGCAGAGTGCTCTTGGAAAGCAGTCCAAATTCTACTAAATGTGTTAGCTGTGATCTGAATCAAGAAAGATGCCGGTATTATTCTGTGTCCTTCAGCAACGATGCACAGTATTATCAGCTAGATTGTCATGGTGAGTACATCCAAAATTAATTGACAAACATGACTCGCTGTTTAGTTGGGTGGGGAAGTTCACTTCGTCAAGATCTTGATACGCGCTGTGTAACAATTATGTGTGTTGATATCATTGGATAGATGCATTGGCAGCAGAAAAACATACTCCATCCTAGGCTTAAAAGCACCTTAATAACAATTACAAGGTTAAAAAAATGATAGTCCGATCCATTAATGGACCTGAAAAGGGTGACAAAACATTCCTGTCCTTTGTGCAAGCCTGAATCTCCTCAGGCGCTGCCCTTATAATAGATGCCACGTGCAACGTTCTAAAAACGATAGTGAACTGCATCTACTACAGAGCATGTTGAATGAGCAAAACCAGCATATCCTTCAGATTAAATTTCCTTCATCACAGTTGTTTTGTGACAAAGGGAAGTAAAGCCTTACTTCAGGGCCAGATAATAGATGGAAATTTCTCTGCCAGTGAGTCATTTGCAGACTGGAAGTCATTGGTAGTGCTCTGTAGGAAAACTTGCTTCTTTTTTCCAGGCTGTTCCTATAAAGCACTGCACACAGTTGTGCAATCTGAGGGAATGTGCTGTGCATGGAGAGCTCTGCTGGTAGAAGCAAACTGGAGGATCTGAGGGCAAGGCAAGCAATAGGCTGGGTGAAGGGAAGTTCTCTGTGGGAACAAAATTAAGATAGGTAGTGCTGTTCAAAGAATCCAGTGAGTATAAACATATGTTATGCACTGGGACTGCAGTCTGTCTCTGACCTGTAAGTGCTTGTACTAGGTAAAAGGGATAAATTAATCAGAGGGTGGGGAAAAACAAAATCTTCCTTAAAATTTCCTCCTGAAAAATATGTACCTCAGTACCTCACAATCACATGGTTTGCCTGCAAAATAGTTTGGATATTTTATGTGATGCTGTGGTTTGAGTTTGGACCCCAATAACTGAAAATGCAGTCTCTGCAGATTGGATGGAAATGCGTCCTGAGCCTTTGTGATTCCCCGACTTCCAATTACTTTGAGAGTTTTATTTTGAGACTGCGTGCAAACATTAAGGTTTTGTGCTCTGTTAACAGGTCCTGGCCTGCCCATGTCTACTCTGCACAGAAGCAGTGATGACCAAGGTGTGAGATTGTCTTAAAATATGATTTGTGTTAAACCAGGAACTTGCATTGGAAATTTATTTTGATTTTATTCTCATTGCTTAGTATAATAATTAAAACATCTCGGTTTTGTCTGAAATGAAATTTACCCTTTCTTTCTCTACTATAGTTTACCAAAAGGATAAACTATATAGCTCAGCATGCATTTATTTGTACATTATTTAACATTATTTTACATTGTGCTAGAAAACAGTAAGTAATGCATGTCTTATTTACTGCATAATTGTTCATTTTTTGTGAAACTGCAGTTAGATGGAAAATGCAGAAACTTTGCTAAATTACTGAAGAAAAACTATACCATAAACATTGAATTATGAGAAGAAAAACAAAAACTGCAGTAAACTGAGACTGCAAAGTAGGTTGCCATCTTTTCAAATTGAATTTTAAAGTGGTTCATAATTAGCGAGTAACATATTTGAAAATAAAGTGTTTGTTCTTTGACTCTTATTAAGTCTGTCGTTTAGTCCTCAGGTACTTGGAAAATAACACTGAACTGGACAATTCATTGAAAGATATTCAGATGCCTTCAAAAAAAATTGACTTCATTACTGTAGGTGGATACAGTAAGTTCAAAAAACACACTTTACTTTTTTCTCCCCATTTCACGAAGTGTTTCAAGCTCCTATGCTAGAAAGCATGACAGAAAGGATGGGTGTAGCAAATATTTTTGCAGTTACTCCATACTTTGAGGCAAGACTTCTTTTTTTTTTAATCCCCAAACATTCTGATCTAAAATAGGCTTCTTTTTTTTTTTTTTTTTCCCATAGCATAGTATCTTGGATATTTTCATGATGTGGCTTAGCTCCCCTTTCTTCAGTGACAGTTACCTGAAAAATAGCAGTCTCTACCACCAACTTTTTTTTTTTTTTTTAAAAGGGGGGGCACAAAGTTAATAAGCATGTTAAATTAAGTTCTGTATTCAAGTAAGTCTTAATTTACAGGCACAAATCTATTTGGTTGGTTACAGCAGGTGGGGACAGTGGAGGAGAAATACAGTTATTATTGAAAAATGAACATGCAACGTAAGAGGGGAAAGCTTGCAAAACTATTTAGGCTACACTTCAAGATTACCTTTGACTTTCTGTTGGAGAATATTTTGATTGAATAGTCACATTGTTGAAAGCATGTTCATGCTTCAAGATTGCACCAACTTCTGAATAATGAAATGTTAGAAAATGAACCAGTAACACTTTGCTAATAGTGCTTATATTTGCGTGTCTGGGTACAGATGCTTCCTTGGCATGCTCCTTGGCTGAGGAACATCAGATAGAATGGCAGTGGTAGGCCTGGTACTGTCTAAACTGTTCTTGCTCCAGCCTTTGCTACTAGCTTTTCTCTTCATGACAAACTTCTTCCTGATAAATGAATGTTCTTAATGAAATTATATTTTACAAACTTTATTGATTTCTCTCAATGATTGTGAACTGTTCTTTTTGATGCCTCCCTCCTTCTGCTGTTATCTTATTTATTTAATAACTGTCTTTGTGTTTTCTGTCTTTTTAGTCACATTTTTACTAGGGCTAAAGATGAAATCTTCCAGGCAAGATGGAGGTTTAAAGAGGAGGTTTCGTGCTGTCAGTTGTGTATTCATCTTTTTATTCCTCTTTGTTCTTACTACTTCATCTCTTCAGGGTAAAAGCTTTTGGGTAAGGGGAATCTATTTTTAATGTCACAAATAGGAGAAATAAGTCCATTTATGTAGTCCTACTTCAAGTTCTGAGTCTGCTTGCAAATCCATGTATGTACTTATCAAATTAAAGATGATTCCCATGACTATAGAGTACACAGATGATGGAAAAGGAAAAGTTAGGTGATTTTTTTTTTTAATGTTCAATTAAGTCTTACAATTTTTTTCAGTGTTTTGATGTCTCGTATTTTCATATCAGGACAAATTCCTGTAATACTTGCACTCTAGCCATTAATGCAGCGCGGTCCATCATCATTACTTCATGCTTCCTTTTCAGTATCCATAATTTTAAAATCAATGAGCAACCAATCAAGCCAATTGCAAAACTTACCTGGTGTGCATTTAAAATAATCAGCTAACTCACTGACACCTTTGGTACAAAAAGTAACATGGATGGAATCAGAAAAATGTTGCTTGAGAAATAATAGATATTTGGGTATGTTTCTGTGGTGGTTTGCAAACTGTTGTGCAAACCTATCTGGTAGGTGGTTAATATTTAGAATTTAGTGCTGGAGAAAAAATAGGGTAGAGAAACATTTGTGAGCTAGTGTTAGATTTCCCACTGCAGACATACCTAATTTTATATGTAAGTGTATAATGCTACAAGACAGCATGTTGATTTCCTAAATTTTATTATTATTATTATTTTAAACACTCCAGTTTCAGACTTTCTGCTAACTTTGCTGTAAAATATTACTGACTAGCTAGGAACCTTTATATATTAGGACGGTTCAGGCAGCTATTTTTTAATTGACTCAAATGTCCTTGTATAAATTACAATGCATGTTGAATTTTTTCACTGGAGAACTGACCAAAGTCAAACTCTCTTCATTTTTAGACCTGTGGTATCAAATGATACTGCCTCCCCATTTTGATTCATCAAAGAAGTACCCTCTGCTCCTTGATGTGTGAGTATTCGAGTTACGTGGCAATTTCATGTTAATAATCACTTTCATGTACTTCAGATTCTCTTAATAAGATTAGAAAACATGCCAGTTCTTTCCCAATTACTTCTTGAAGGAATTTTAAGAGAATGAAAATGAGGTGTATCCCAGTTTGTGATAGATTCCTGTACCGTAAGATGATGTAATGTTTAACAAGTGCCTATTTTGCAGGTGGCAGTGAAGCAGGCATATTCTGTATCTTAATTAAAAGCCAGGATGTTAGTGTTAGCTTACCACCTTCTCTGCTCTTAGAGTTCTTTAGGAATAATTTTGAATGAAACTACATTCCAAAATTAAACCTTTAATAAGCTATTTATCTTAACGCTAAAGTAGTAAGTATGACATTGCATTTTCTCTGTGATGTTTGACTGTCAACTGGTGTTGGCAAACTGCATCCTATGGTCAAAATTGTATTCGTTGTTTTTTCTTAAATTCGAGACCTTAAAAGTCATAATTATAAGGTTTTAAGATTTAGCCCCTTCCTCACCCAAGTATATCTGCTAACTGAAAACCAAATTAGATTTTTGTCTGTGATGAAAAGCAAAGATGTATTTTTCTTTTTTCTTTCAAACATTGGGCACAGCCTTTCCTTTATCAACTCAAGTAATCCTGGCTTGTCTCACTTCCTCAAAATATTACGTGAAATCCTGGGAGAACCTATTAGTCAATAAGCAGTGTTGTGAAGTCTGGAGGAAGTGTGCTAAGCCCTTAACTTTAAAATTGAGTAGGTTTAAACACCTTAAGTGTACCTTCAGTGCCAGTCCCGTATGAGGTGAGTGATGATGTGCAAGCATGGACGCTCATCAGTAATTGCCCAAATGCTGAAGGGTGCAGACCTAAGGAGCTGCTTTGGCTTTGCTGCTTGTTTACTGTATGAGCTGGCTGTGCAGCAGCATTGTAAGGAAGACGTGAGTAGCTCAAGAACCATTGTCTTTTGTCTGTGACTGCTTCTGGAGCATCACCTTACTCTGCAAAAT
This sequence comes from Anser anser, assembly GCF_964211835.1. NCBI lineage: Eukaryota > Metazoa > Chordata > Aves > Anseriformes > Anatidae > Anser > Anser anser. Next base: position 18,085,440 of record NC_139726.1, on the reverse strand, counting down.
ATCTGTTGTATCTGCTTTCTACGTTTTGGTAAAATGACTATCTTGCAGCTTATCAAATTCAAGGGGTAAGAGAAGAAAGTGAGATAAGCCATGTCAGGTCAAGCCGGTAAATAAGCTAATACAAAGTTGTATTTACCATGGCTTGCCTATCCTTGTGTTAAAAAGATGAAAAAAATATTTTTTTTCACAAAATCATTTTTTTGTCGGGAAAAAGAAAGCTGCTGTTTTTTTGAAGACCTTACTCTCCTTGGAGAGGGCTGACCAGACCTTCAGACCTAAATCTGAATTTAAGATGTGAGAGTTATTCGCATTCAGGTGAACAAATGACCAGACTATTATTCTACTCATTTTTTTCTATTCTGAGAAACAAACTAAAAGCATAAAACAAGACATGTCAAACAGACTGCAAACACATGCTTTTTCGTCCATTCTTCCTCAAGCATTTCTGTTCTTGGTGGTATGTTTTCTTCTAACTGGAAATTACTGAAAATTAGCAATTAATTACAACAGAAATGTTAACCTTTTCCTTTGTTTACCAAGAGATGACTCCTCAAAGAAAGCAGCTGTTAATTTTTAGATACATCTTTATTACAATGCTACCAAATTATATTATATAATTTTTGCCTATTGAACCTTTTAATGAGCAGTTAATGCTCTTTGCTTGTTAAGATTTCGTTTGGTTTTGGTTCTGTTTTTATCAACTTACCTGTGCCTTTGTCAGGATCACTTCTGCTTCATAGTGATCTTAAGAAATTCCTGCAGCAGTGAGAGGATCTGTAGTGTACAGAAACAAAGTTAGATATCGAGAATTCCTAATAGCTTTTCTTTGCTTTCAAAACTGGGAAAAATGGGTTATAGAGCAATAAGACCCACTTACTTGTTCATTTCTTACTCTGGTGGGCCTTCTGTTGGACAGCAGCTAGGGAGTGCATTGCAAACATAATTTTACCATCCAGGTACTTACTCTGATTTCATAGTGCTCAAGTGCTTCCAAGTACTTTATTTTAAAGTTACAATTTAAATCTTTTATTCCTTTTTCACAATGTGTGTAAAAAATAGTTTGCGTAGACTGTAAGGAACACTTAATTTCACTGATGAAACAAACAGTAAAAATGCAGAAAGTAGATTCTTTTCGTTTTCCTTTAGGTAAGGCTGTTTGTTGATTTCAGACTTTAACCAGATAAATGAGTAAATGGAACAGAAATAGCTGTACATCATCACTTTGAAACTCAGATATGTCAAAGCATACAAGGAAGAATTTGGTTCAGATTTCTGATAAGCTATTTAAAGTCAAAATCAAGAAAGTTTCTTATTACAGCAAAAAGCAATAAAACAAAATTCAAATTTCAAAAAGCATATTGCTTTTAATGTCCAAGCAAGTACCAGTGTGGAGTCAGTTGGTGATGCTTTTCTTTTTCACTCAGTCTAGTTTAAAAGTTCGTCCTTCTTTGGTTGCTGAAAATTGTCAGGAATAACTGTGCTTCAAATGCTCGATGAGAGACTATGTGAAGACTAAATGCTTGAATTCTGTGGGACTTCTCATCCAGGTATGCAGGACCCTGTAGTCAGAAAGTAGATTATGTCTTCCGGATTAACTGGGCTACGTACCTTGCAAGTACAGAGCAGATCATTGTAGCAAGCTTTGATGGCAGAGGAAGTGGATACCAAGGGGATGAAATCATGCATGCAATAAACCGAAAACTGGGAACCTATGAAGTGGAAGATCAGATTTCAGCAGCTAGGTGAGCTACAGTGAAATGGTCAATAAGTGTTCCTTCTTTTCCGTGCTTACTGTGCAGGGAAACAGGTGAATGTTTTGAATGGTCATCTTGAAATTACTGGCTAAAACATAACTAAATTCTATGTTCATTTTTTTAGGATGTCATTTAAGGGCCAACCATCATCTTATGCTTAAAAAGAGAGGAGTTAAGGTTTTAATAACAAGTTTACCATATTGCCGTTTTTATAGAGATGATAACTGTCACATTATTAAGTAAAGCACACTACTGTTGAATGGGTAGCTAAAAGTTTTACTCCAAGCTTTTTGCAAGTTTGTGTAGTGACTGAGACTTGCATGTGCTACAGTTCCCAGCATTTATATTGTAGTTGATCTTCATCGCTTGATTTGTGCTGTAGAACCTCACTGAACTTAATGGTGTCAGTATGACTCTGAATCATATAGAATTCAACTTCTGGGGTTTGCTTTTGGGGATTTTAAAATGTTAAGGAGTTTAAACAAATGTGTTTCAGATTTTTTTGTTCTTTTTTAAACCCTCACTTGGATTTATAGATGTTGACATGTCCCTTGCTGCTGCAATTTGCGTGTGGCTTTTTTACTTAAAAAAAAAAAAGGGGGGGGGGGGGGGGCGGGGGGGGGAGAGAGAAGTGTGTGTGTGTGGGGAGACGGGCAACTGAGGGATCTAACTTAATTCCAGCAAGTGATACAAATATCAGTGGGTGTTCAAGTGTTTTTGCAGACCTTCCAGGTTTTACAGTCCCTGTGAAGTGGGACATGCTTATTCATAGAGGTGAAAAGGGCCAACATGATGAAAAATAGGCACATCTGTATCATGGCAGAGACCTGCAATCCATTAAGCATTAAATTATTCTGTTTGCTTTTAGAAAATTTTCTGAAATGATCTTTGTTGATAAGGACAGAATAGCTATTTGGGGTTGGGTAAGTACTCAAATTAGTTTGGCTGGCTTATTATTTAATTGTAACATTTTTTCTGGTGTCAAGGGGTGTTTGTTGCGTGCTTTCTGTTTAAGTATGTGCAGGATGGCATGCAGGATCCTGAACTAAATTGCTGATGGTGGGCACCAGTGAATAATTGCTTGGTGGCAAGATGATGATGTCAGTGATTCCCTTAGTACCTTTTCTTATGGGGATAAACACATCTTTGTAGTATGAAGTCAAGTGTATAATGAACTGTAGCAGGAGGGATTTTTTTTTCTGCAGAAATGGAGGACTTAATGCATTCCCATCTTACTTCTTATGAGTCTCAGGATGACTAGTTGAAGAGCAGTCCTCCTGGGGCTAGGTTGGGGGTTACGTATCCTGGGTATCGAACCTGTGGGTCAACAGAATTTCTTTTTCTTGAGTTTTCAGATTGTCAGCCTCTCACTAGGTACATTCATTTTGCCAGGTTAGATAACGTATTCATACGTGGGTTTTTACATGTAATGTACATGTAATTACCCATACATAGATAATTAGTAAGTACATGTGTTAGTTTGCTGATCTCATTGAGAGGACTTGAGTATTGAAGTTGGAGCAAACATGTGGCTTTGAACTAAAGTTAACCATTTGCCTGTAATCCGTTTTCAAGACAAGAACGAGATCCAAAAATTGCTCTTCTTTTTGAATGTGGGTGGTCACATTTTCTTAAATAACCTCTTCAAACTATAGTGAGTGCAGTCATTTGGGCAGTCGGTGACATTGTTTAGGTATCTTGCTGCCTGAATGCTCAAGTGTGTCAGATATTTACTCATCTGTGTATCAGGATAGACTGCAAGTGAATTTTCTGTGCATACCAAGAAGTGTATTGCTGCACAGTTCCTCCCACAGACTCAGCAGAAGATCCTTCACTCCCCAGTCACAGTCTTGCTCTTGACGCTTTGGAGGAGAGTTAGCAAGTGAGCTGCCGTAGGCCTACTCTGAGGGAGTTGTAAATTTTTGGGTGCCCTGGTGCAACTACTCATCAAGCGCGTTGTGGGCCTCCGCTTTTCTTCCACCCACTTCACCAGCATGGAGAGGGACACAGCGGTTCAGCAGTGTCTTGTTTCCTGTCTTTCGCTGCTGCCTACGGTGCTACCAAACACTGTCATTCCAAGCTGAGTCACAGTTCAGTGGCGTTTGCACCCCTTTTCCACAGCAAGCTCTCATTCATCAGAGCCACAGCTGCCATGCGCTGTTTGATGCCTGTTTCCCCCACTGAGCAGGCTGGGTGAGATCTGACCCAAATTCAGAATGGAGTTCATTAATATGAAAAACGCTGAGCCTATAAATGTCTGATGAACCGTTTAGCAGATGGGCCCCATCCTTTTCTTTCTGACTAAAATAACAGCAATGTTTTCTTCTCAGTCTTATGGGGGATATGTGACCTCCATGGTGCTTGGCTCTGGAAGCGGCGTGTTCAAGTGTGGAATAGCGGTTGCCCCTGTGTCACGTTGGCAATATTATGGTATGTGATGGCTTCCTTGTTACAAGGATTCCCATATGTCTTGCAGTGCACATGCTGCAAAGTGTTGATTCATAGCGCAGAACTTTGATTATCTACTAGATGCCATGTAAATGCCATTTGGTCTGTTTTTATGAACTCATGGGTATTGCATTTCAGAATTAAACCAGTTTCCTAAATCTTACTTCTTATTTTAAAAAGTCAGATCCACAATTCCAGATAATCTCTATGACCTTTAATGATGAAAAATTGTTATAATATTTGTAGTAATACCGTAATGTGTCTGCAGTTTTATTCCAAAGCTGCCACGTGTTCTGAGGAGCTGAGACCAGTACTGAATGTCAGCAATCCATCATTAGTAGACTTTGTGTATTTAAAATGCTACTTTTTTAAGAAGAACTGTGAGACCTAACATCATATTTCATGTCCTCAAACTTGTCTCTTAAAATGACAATAGAATTTGAATTTCCTCTGTATTTTTCTTTTTAGAGTGTAAAATCCGGACTTTATAAATCTAGTCTTATGAAAAGCTTGATATGAGCTAAAACTGAACAAATGGACTAGTCTATACATGCCTCAGGCTTATACTGTGTAAGGTGGTATATTGCATGAGGCTATAAAAACAGTTGTAGGGGACCTCCTCCCAGATTAAAAAAAAATATATAGTTGACAATATAGTATGTGTTAATACAATGTGACCATATATTGATATTTTTCTTGCTTTGATACGTCCAAAAACTTTCAAAGGAAAGCTTTCCATGGCAAACTTCTGCTAAATAAAGGTATAATTTATTCTGCATCCAGCACAGAGGCTGTATAAGAGCGTATTGTGTGCTCTGGCTAAGTCAGCAGCTCAGAGCATACTGATGGATATTTGTAGTAGTCCATTGGGGATGCAGAGATGTTTTCAATGTTTCAGACATGAATATTACAGAATGGTAGGGAATTTATTTTTTATTTTTTAAATTTTAAATACAGATCAGTATCTTTAAAATACATTTTGAGTTGAGTAGATAAAAGAAAGGGTTATGGAGGCATGTTATATTCAACACCAAAAAACTGTGACAACACTGGTGAGAAATCCAATGGATATTAGAATATGGTGAAATAGTGTCGGTTTGTATGGCTTAAAATAAAGCAGCAGATCTGCAAATGTGATAGGATATCATGCTGAAAAATCTGTGGAAAATCAAATACTAAATTTTGACTATATATGATAGATACCAGCTGAGTCCCAATCCACTACAACATTTTCATTTCATAGTTTTTAAGTAGTAAACATTTACATAAAATTTCTAAGCTTTATTTTTTTCAAATGCCAGTCATTTACTGAAAGATTTTCAGCAATTTTCTTAGGCTTACCGAAAGAATAACAATAAGGTAACATTGACACAAAGTACTTTATTAATATTCAGCATTCAGGTGACCATGGCAACAAGATTAAATATTCTGAATAATGATGGTTACCTACGTGGCTCATTGTGGAAAATCTGTTTTTAATCTTCAATCTCTTCTTAATTTCCAGCATGCGTTCTTTTTGTGTGTAACAGACTGAAATTTCTGGTAGACAGAAATACTGAAAAACTAAGTAGTATATTCTGATTATTTTTTTATTACAGATTCAATATACACGGAGCGATACATGGGCCTTCCTATAGAAAGTGATAATCTGAAAAACTATAATGTAAGAAAGAAGTCACTTAATTTCATTTTTACATGTGTTGTTTCTTTTCTAAGCCACTCTGTTGTTCTTTACACAGTCTTGTTCCTTCCCCAGGGGAAGAATTAAGTGTTTCATCATTCCAGTGTTAATTGTTGCATTGTGCTTTTAGGGGCTCTAGTTTCATGCTTTTGGATTCAAACAAGGCAGTTACTCCTTGCTGTATGCTGTGGGTTTTCGGTTGTTTGTTTTGTGTGTTGGTTTTTGTTGTAGTTTTTTGTTGTGTTTTTGTTGTTTTGTTTTTTAAGTTCAATTCCATTTGGCTACTTTACAGACTGTAAAACAAGCTGTAAAAACAGTTTTATTTTAATCACCAGGAAACAAATTTGTTTTAAAATTTAATATGATCATGGGCAAACTATGTTTTATTTAAAAAAAAAAATGCACTGCATTTCTCTGAAATTTATTTTAAAAAACACGGATATGGTGTGAACTTTCCAATTTATGATGTTGCAAGCTTTAGTCAGGGAAAACAAAATCTCTTAGGTAATAGGAATCCTTTACAGGTAGACAAATCTGTCAGTACTCTGATCCCATAAGCAAACTGCAGACCAGCTGGAAGCCAACATCATCATCAGGGACAGAATTTTGGCCTCATCTCTACGAACACAGGGTTTCTAAACTTTCATCTAAAATAACTACTGTTTGTCCAGAAATTAGGGAATTTCCAGGTGTCTTAATGGGAGCAAAATACCTGTAGATTATGTTCATTACAGAGGAGTAACATTGCTCGTCTGAGTACCAGCTGCATTTTGTTGCCTAAAGGGCTTTTCGAAATTCCAGGTAGCTGAGAGTAGGGCAGAGCTGCCCAAGCCTTCTGTAAAGTGTTAAATTTCAACCCAAGGTCGAAATACAGCAGCTCTTGGAGAACAGTAAGTGATCTGAGGGGTACTTTGTCATTGGGATGTTTTAGAGAGGTTTAACCCTGATGATGCTGGAACCAAACACGTATACTAAAGCAAAAGAGATGGGGCATCCTCTCGTTTTAGCTTGGTAAATAGGTTAGAAAACAGCTTAGGACTGATTGTGGCTTGGGGGGGGCGCTGGAAATCAGTGTCATGGGTGGGGGGGACGGCTGGAGGTTGTTGCACTGACTTGAAAGTATGGTAAAATGTTTAAGTTCATGCATATATGCGCTGAAATACGGACTGGAACGCCTGTTTTGCCATAGTGCTACAGTGATCTAGTTTTGTCAACTGCTGTATCAGAAGCCCTGGTCAAAACCAAGGAAATCAGTTGTGATTGCTGGGAGACTTTGTACCGTGTCTCTCTGAATTGGCGAGCTGCTCAGACCCACTGGGGACTGACCAACAGCCTGCAGCAGCCTGCCTACTTTTTCCAAATGTGTTTCTTTAAGGCAGTGGGAACAGTAGGAGGTCTGTGAGGTAGCAGTGTAAATAGAAGTTACTGTCGTTGTGCAGAACGAACGTTAACGCTCTGGGTGCACAAAGTCATTCACCAGCTTCACGGCACAGATGGCAACAGAGGACTGTTTAATCCTTTCAAGCCAGGAGTCGGATTTTCTTGGCATAGGATCCATTGCTGGCAATGGCCACGTTGAAACTGCCAGTACCAAAGAGCTAAAGGTTTCAAATGTGTTACTCAGAGGACTAATTGGGGAGAATGGTGGTTAGATGGAGGAGGGGTAATTGCACAGATCAGATTGTCACACTTCACTGCTCCTTCTAGAGACAGGAAAATGCAACTTGAGGAAGTCTTCATTCATTGCTAAAAGCCCCAAATAATGCATTACTTGGAATTTGCTTTTCCACATAAACCTGGAGGGGTGGGTGGGTAGCTTGAGGTAGGTTTGTTGCTTTTCATAAAACAACAGTGGAAGAGTCATGAGATTTTGTTGTTACTGAAGATCATTACTGACTTCAAGCAAGGAACGTGCTGGGCTGTAGCCCCTTTTCTTCGGTGCCCCAGACCCCTGGCCTGCCTCCTGGCCCCTTACCCACTGCTAAGGGTTATTTCCTGAAATGAATTTGTTTAGCAAGTTGATGCAAAATATGTACTGGAAAGCTCTCCCAGCTGAAGCTGTTAAAGCATTTTTGAACTGTTAACTTCATACTGTCAGGTTTGCGTGCTGGATCATATATTCTCTATCCTACTGCATCCAGTGTAAACCTGACTTGAAAGGTTGCATAAAATCTGCACTGTGTGCCCTGATTTAAAAGAAAGGGGACTGTGTACACATCTGCTTAGAGCAGATGCGTGCTGCTGGTGCCTTCCTAATGCACAGTGTATTGCTAATGACCGTGATGTGATGTCATCTCAAGAAATGGTATTTAGTGGTGTTGAGAGGTACACCCTACCTTTGTGTTACTGTGACATTAGGTTTCACATTGATAGATGAGAAGTCTGGCTTGTTAACAGTCTGAGGGATGGCTCGCAATCCTCTGAGGAGGCTAATTAGGTGTGATCGGTGCCTTCTAGGTGAGTTGTAGGGTATTTAAAGTTAGAGCTTTGTAAAAGAAACGAGCAAGCATGGGTGGAGCTTCCAATACAATTGTGAAAACATCAGTACAGATCCTAGGCTAAATGGGAGAAAAACTGTCTGCCTGGGAAGAACCGTCCCTGACGTAAAGGACTTGAGACTAAAACAGGCCAGAGCTACAGAGGTCAGATGCAGTAGCCATGTAAAGCATACCAAAGAGACTGTTCAACTTGTGAGATTATTTTGCAGTTCACTCTGAATTTGATATGCTTTTGGCAAGTGTTTGAAACAGTCATAGATTTGGCAATCCTTTTCTAGCAGATTTGAAATGTTCAGTCCTTAAGAACTGCTGCATCATTAGGTTATGCAAAACAGGGTACAATTTTGTAAATATGCCATCTTGTACTGATTTGACATTTGTTCTATTATCTGAGAATATGCTAAAGGGAGAGAGACCTTCAGTTTCAGCCAAACCTTAACTTGTTTGTTGAGTGCTGATAAAATGTTGACTGCTGTGTGATCTTTAGAAAAGCCAGTTACACGCAGCAGGGCCTAATTCTCTGTACTTGTACACAGTCCCTTTTCAGAACCATTGTCACAACAGTGTAACTATGAAAAGGAAAGGGGTAAATTAAGTTGCATTTACATACAGTCCACTTGGGGGTTGTTTTTAGCTGTTGCTTTTGAGTTGTAACTGTCTAACTTCAGATTGCTCCTACCCTGCAGTCTTTTTTTTTTTTTTTTTCGGAAATACTATGTCCTTAAAGCGCATTTTAGGGAAGGGACTCTCTGTGTTGAGTATGGGTACAGCAAGTGGTAAATCATTTTAAAGTAATTTTAAAAAAAAAAATCTCTTCTGTGTGCACCTTACTTCTAAAGTATTTTAGCTTGTTTAATGCTTGGAAGGGGAAAATACGTGACATCACTTTCTTTAAAACTGCTTTTGGAAAGTCAAATTCCCAGAATTGTACCTCAAGGTTGGCTTCCACTCAGAAGGTGTGCTGTCCCTTAAGCCAGCATTTATTTGATGTAAGAAAGCTTATGAAGAGCTATCAAGTTGCCTTGTGCGCATGTGCAAAATGTTTCATTCAAAGGATACTGCGTGTGTCATTTTCTTTTTTAATCACTGGGCTGATGCTTTGTAAATCATTCTTTTGGTTGGCTGCTATACCAGTGCTTCTTGATCAAACAAAGTCCCCTCTGCAGATTTTGGTGCTCTTACCTAGCAATTCCTACTGTATGATCCCGACATGTTTCAGTGGATGGTGTTATGCTTCCAACGTGCACAGCTTTCTATACATTATGTGGGACTTTTGCTGAACTGCATCCTTCCTTTATCAAAAGATGGCAAATACACTGTCATGGATTAGAGGTGCTTTGTTGCTGCTTTTTTTTCTCCCGATGAACTTGTTTTTCAAATGTGGTTGAATAATCATCACAGAGAACAAATTTCAGTTATGAAAGCTTGAAGTATGCTATTTTTGCAGAAGGGAAAAGGGATTTAATATTTATGTTTGCTTTACAGATATTGTGTGTGTGTGTGTGTGTGTGTGCAGATATACATAAGAAAAGCAAAACATTTCTGTTTCTTGGTAATATGTATTTGACATTTTTTGGTGTGCTAAATACTAATTCATGCACAAGGACACAGCCTTTGTATGAGGTAGAAGGAAAAAAATTACACATTCTTTTGTTCCTAATTTTTACTTGTTTTCTTTGTCATAGTAGCTTTTAAGTTGCAGTGCTATACAGAGAACTTCCACAGGGATTCAGGCATCTTCAGCAGAGAACCCATATAAGGGTGCTAGTGGAAGGAAATTTCATTCAACGTATTGTCCCATTATGTTGGGTAGTTTATCAAGCCTCCACTATCTTACGTTGTCCATTTTCATTTTTCCACCCTCATAGCAAAACGCTGTCCTGTTCCCTTTCCTTGTCCAAATGCAGTCTCTGAAGTCTTTACTTCCCTCATTCTTTAGCACCTGGTGCACCTGGTCACAGTGCTCAGGTGATTAATAGGCCCTCGTAAGTGTGTCACTTAAGTGTTTTTAATTTGTTGAGTTAGTTGCTGATTATTTTTTCATTGCCATATTATCTTTTAATTCCTAAAATGCAGCTTGACTTCTATTCATAGATTTGGTCTAGTGTTTTGTGTTGTGTTTTGTTTTTTTTTTTTTTCCTGTCAGGCATGTCTGTATCACACTTCAGGGAGAGTGTTCTTTAAAACTTCTTGGCCATTGTTTACTTGAGAATGGGGACATACAAGCTCTGTTGAATTTAGCTACAGGTAGACTGTAGTGTACATCTTCGTGGGGAAGATAATGCACGTAGTCTCTGTAATATCTTCTCCTCACTATCATAGGGTGCCCTGTTGCCATGGCAACATTTTTTAACTTCTCTGCAGTATCACAGAAAACCTATGGCAAGTGGTGTGCTGCAGGCTAACAACATGTTAGCAATGCATTAAATGTCTATCTCACTCACAAAACTCTTCCCCTCTGGAATTGCCTGTTACTTTTCAGACACAACCCTTGGTAATAATTGCAGACCAGTGCAGAATGGTTTGTGTGTGAGCACAGTGCTGTTGGATATGTGAACATGCTACTTTGTGGGAGGCGGGCAAGGGTTGCTGCTTTTATCTGAGAAACCCCAGACTGTGTTAACAGGAATCAGTCAGTTGGTAGCAAATCATCTTCTAACAAATAGCACCTTTTTTTTTCTTTTTTCCTTTTCTTTAATTTCAGAGTTCAACAGTAATGGCCAGAGCTGAAAAATTCAAGGAAGTTGAGTATCTCCTTATTCATGGAACAGCAGATGGTGAGTTGCAGTTAATTAGACATTTTAGTATTACAGACAGGTTTGCAATTCTACTACTGACAAAACAAAAGCATGAAGGGGCAAGGCTGTTACATTTACGTCAATAAAATAATACAGCTTTCTTCAACTAATTTGTGTTTCAGGCAGCAGTGCTGGGGAGTCTTCTGTGTTTGTTGTTTTGCTTTTTCCCCCATAGTAGTACAGAATCAAAATTTTGTTTACCTTTTTCCTTTTTTTCTTCGTTTTTCAGATAATGTTCACTTTCAGCAAGCAGCACAGATAGCCAAAGCTCTTGTGGATGCTGAAGTGGATTTTCAGGCAATGGTATGTCTGTGTTCTGTGTATCATATTACAAATGGACTTATATTATGAGAATGATGGCATCAGCTCCTTGTAGTTAGGTACATATCAATTGCCATCTTAAATGAAAGCTCACATACTTGCATTTCACCTTCAGTAATATAAATCTTAACATAACTTTCCATATATCTACTGCATAAGGAAAAAAAATGAAGCAGCTGCTTCTGATACTTGATCCTGTTTACCTAATCTTTCATTTTGTTAATTTTTCTGTGTTCTCAAACAGTCAAGCTAGTCCCAATCTTAGCATACACCCACAGCTGGCTGAATAGTATCTATCTTACTGTATAAGAAAAGGGTAACTTCAGCTAAGTCCATTTCTTTACCCAACATATCCTGTCCATCATTTTCAGTGTTTCTCTATTACACTTGTAAGACCTCATAGTTGCCCCAGCATACTGTGCATGGGAACCCCCAGAATAAGGTGCTGGTGCTTCCTTTCCTACTTTTTCCCAGACCTTGGGGAACAACAGATAAAGTACAGAATGAAGGCAAGTGCACCAGTGTATATGAGCTCCCCTTCAGCCAGACCTGAAGGGCTGAGGTGGTCAGAGTGGACGAACCTCTGAACTGAGGAGCTGTACCTAGCCTCCATGTGGACAAGTAACCTATTTATTTTGTACTTAGCATGACTAGCTGCTGTATCCCACAGAAATCAGGGATAGAAATCACAGCGCCTTCCTACCCCCTTTGCCTCAATGCTGAATTAGCCTCTCAATGGCTGGCTGAATGTTTTTTTGTTTGTTTTTGGTTTAATGTCTATCACACTTGATTTGTATGATTTAGGTGTAGCAAGAGTTAACATTCTCTGTATTTTCTTTCCTGCAGTGGTATACTGACAAAGACCATGCCATCACCGGTCAAGCACATAAGCATATTTATACTCACATGAGCCATTTCATAAAGCAGTGTTTCTCACTGTCCTAGCACAGGAATGGCACTAGCATTTTGGTTGTTAGACATGGGTTTTCTCCAGAAAACTCTGTAGTTAATGGACAATGAGCCAGTATAAACCTTGGGATACCTGAATATACAATGAAGTGCTAATCTTTATAAAGATTTCTGTTGCCAAGCTACTATTATTGATTGCATTTAATCAAGTTATTAACATCACCAGAACGTAAGTTGTAGACTTCCATAAAGCATGGTACTTTCTTGAATCAGTACTGTTTGCTTTGATATTTCAGTCTAAAAATGAAAACCAAAAAAAAACCAGTTTCTATATGGTATAATGAATAGTGAAAATAACATCAAAGATGAATTGACATGATCATCAGTTGAGGAATAAAAACAGTGTTTCCCAAAATAAGATCCCTGTGATTATTTCTGTGAAAATACAGACAAAACTTTGAACAGATTTTGCAGAAATTACCTAATGTATGATCAATGATTACTTCAGAAATAGTACCATGAATGCTGCAATGTTAGTATTTTCTATGCAGATGGAAACGCTTTGTTAACTGCAGTTCCTTAAGTTAGTATTTTCTCTGCAAACTCTTAGATTACAACTGAAGAAATCTTGCAAGGAAAGCTCGTAACCATCTTTCACTAAAGATTTTAAATGAAACCAGCAGCACTGAATTTTTTTTCTGCTTTGGTAAACTGTTATCTGGGAACTCTAGCAGCTCACTGTTGTTTCTTTTGAGGAGAGAAACTGCTTTTTCTTTTTTCCTTTTCTTTTTTTAATTTCCTATTTACCAACGAGCAGGCTACCTTCTTTGCATTTTAACATATAGCACTACTACATGACCTAACTGTCACTTAAAGCAAGGATTAGACTGTAGGTCTCACATGAACATGCTGTTTAGCAAACCTGCTCTTCATTGCAGCTTACCCGTAAACTTCTGCCTTACCTTCAGCACTCCAGGTAGGCTTCTCCATCTGAAAATAAGACTCGTATTTTCTTAATTTCACATAGATCATATAAACTGGGTTGCATCTTTTCTACAAAATGTGCTGCTTTAAAATAGTAAGTCATTAAGTTACAAAAGGATGTATATTCAATGTCATTGAAAATGCTGCTTAAGAAATAACTCCTAGAATGTTACAAAAATACATTAACTCTAAGACTTACAGTGAAATTTCTGGTTTTGCTTAATGGTATCATGATATTAGATATGATTAGCATGTGGTTGCATGTATGTATGTATCGTGTGTTACTAGTGATGTAAATGATGTGACTGTAAAAGTAGTCATACAGGCAGATAAAGAACAGGGAGGTCTGAATTTCTTTGGTCTGGTACATCTTCCCCAGCTCCAAGAATAATGCAGACAATGAATAAGATGATAGAGCTACCTCAGGGAACTGACAAATAGCACTTCAACTTAAAAATGCATGAACGCAGGTAAAATACCTAAAACTGAAGGCCCAGAAGAAAGCCAGCTTACTTCATTAATATACGAAGCTCTGCTCTGAGACAACTGGTTGTGGCTGAAGTACTACCACATGCTAGAGTTAGGCACTTACATACTAGTTAACATTTTTTCCTCTTTATTTTTTCCAGGTAAAATGGTAAACTTAAGTTCTTTGTACAATACACTTTGTGTAAAATATTAACAGAGGCAGCAGAAGCCTGAAGTGTGAACTAAAGTTTTCTGGCTGGGAGGCTTCCATTCTTTGGTTCAAAACTTAGTGAAGCTCAAAAGGTGTTCTAATAAGACAGAGTTAATAATTTAAATATTTGGGGGTTGGCAAAAGTACTAGGCTTTAAGGCCTACAGGTACAGGTGTTTTTCAGGAGCAGAAATCTGGGGCCCTAAGAATAGCGGGAGCTCCCACCATAGGCAGTAGCTGAACAAATGATCAACCATTAGACAACTTAAATACTGTTACTTTGAGGAATTTTAAGCTGTATGAACTTACCTCGTGAGCTGTTAAAGGACCCAACTACTGCTGCCTGCTCCACATCATCTCTCCCAAGAGCTAGCGGAACCGACTCATGACCAGTAGATCAGAATCTAATTCCCACTCTCTTCCTGGAACAGGTCAGTTATATGCCATCCCTGATGGCGCACTTACTGGTTGTTAGAGACATACCATGTACACCACCACCAACTACGCACAGCTAGCCAATGCTGGTTGTAGTGCATGTTTCAATAAGATCCCACTTGGAAATGAAGCAGGACTGAGCTATACGATTCAGATATTTGTGAGGCATATTCAAGCATCAGGTAGCCATTTAAAACACTGTACAATGTTGCATACTTGCACATTTTGCAGTGTGAAAATAAAAATTGAAAATTATTTAGGATAAATATTTATTTTCACGTAACATTTCTTAATTGTGAAAAACACAATAGTCTATTCACATGTACACATAAACTTCTGTAATAAATTACATCCAAGAAATGAGTAATTTTGACCAGGAATATGAAATTAGAAGTAAATATAGCACTACATTTATATTGTGTGATTCAGAATGTTGAGATTAACATTGGAATAGCATTTAAATTCACACAAGAACAGAGTGACTGTTTAAAAAAAACACTCTGGAATACTGAACAGAAATACAGAATGCCATTGAATACAGTGATTTCTTAATATTCTAAGAGTTGGTCAAGTGAAACTAATACATCTTGATTGTATACATTATCTGCAACAAAGTCAGCAACATATTAAAACACCACCAGGCTGCTTTCGGGACGAACCAGTATTGCACTTCTATACTAACCTTAAAACAATTGGAATATTATAATTTATCATCAAGTACACAAAACAAAGCATTTAACCTTAATGCGTTGGCATTTTTTCCTAAATTTATAAATACAAACATTTAATTAAATGTAAGTCCTTCGTTATGTCCGTTACATGTCTTCCCTCCCCCCCCCATAGAAATGGTCTTTAATGGGCTTTGATAATGCCAAGTAAAATTTAGAACAGTGACCCTACTGGTTTGCAGCAAAACACAGTTATCATTTATGGCTGAAGTAGTAAAACACACATATGCACTCACGCACACAAAAAAACATCAGAAGGAATACTTTAAATGTGCTGGAAATGAAAAGTAAGTCACATGAGGACTATGGAAAGATTAGCTATTTTGGAAAGCTAGGGAATGTTAAAGCCCTGTAACTGAGTTCTTAGAAAGATTATGAGACTGTAGATGCTCATTCTTAAGATTCAAAGCAATAGTGACAACCTTCATTTAATCATTTAAAAATTTATCTTAAAAAAATTTAAAAATTAGTAAGTTTCAAATAATCCATAAAACTTTCCCTCCACATTTCTATTAATTCAATACCTAATCTCATAGTCCTTGTTTTACACAAAATAACAACTTGAAGGATCAGGCAATAACAACATTGTTTATGAAAAATGTCTTTGCAGTAGCTTTAAAGCCACATTTTACTTAGCAATGTTGTTTTTAGTCTTTTAATCAATATGTACTTCATAGAATAGTGAAAAGAGCTGTAACAAAATCAATGGCAGGATACCCATTTTAAGTATTATACACAAACTCTGAAATTAACAGGTTTACATTTGTTAATAGAACAATATAAATATGCACTTTATGCGGCTGTATTTTAGGCAATAAAGAAGAAAATCATTGGGCCGGTGCTATAATTGCATGGGCGGTATAGTTTGTATCTACAAAATTTTCCCTATTATAAAATAATGGATTCAGTAATGACATAATGGAGTTGTTTGGCCTACCACAGCAACATTTGTACAATACAAGATAAGATACTGTAATCACAGATTGCATTTTAACAAATACTGTACCAATGTTTCACATCAAAGGATGTGGTGGTGTTTTTCAACCAAAGTGAGAGAATGTTTATAATAGATACTTTAATATATATATTATATATATGACTATGTTCCAGTTACATACAAATTTAAATATTAAATACACTGTATTAAATCAAGGAAAACTGCACAAATACAGAATCTGACCCTGCAATCTCCATAGCAAGAGTAATCCGTGACTTCAAAATGACAATTTGAGGAGGAAAGGATTATCCTCAGTAGTTTGTTCATGGGTCAGATCAGTTCTCACTTAAAAAAATTCTTAAATCTTAACCAGTCAACTTGGGTCTCCTAAAGTCATTTCCTCCAATTAAGTGATTTAAAAAAAAAAAAATCTAACAAGTGTTTCAAGTTCATCTTGAATGAAGATTAAGTATTCTCACACAGGAAAAGTAGCAAAATACAGTACAAATCTATTAACAAGAAAGTTGAATTTGAAAGAAACTTTGCCTGTTAAATGTATGATATGAATACTGATAAATGGCCAACACCAGCAAAGGAAATCAAGATTTTTTGCACTGGCTACTGCAAACTTTTGCACAAATACTAGACAATGTAGACATTTAGACAAAGGGTAATGAGATAAATATTGCACTACATTACCTGTGCTAGTTTGAGATGAAAGACAAAAGTTACAAGATCAAATCAGTTATACTTAGTGGTTGTGGCACTCCTTTCATTCATTCGTTAAAAAATTAACTGAAGAACAAGTCATAGACAAGTCTCCCGGTCAACACCTTTCCCTGAGTCAGCTTTCTTCTCTTTTCTGATTTCAGCACTAGAAAAAGAAAGGGGAAAAAAAAAAGGTTGCAACAGCAGTATCATATAGATTAATGATCTACCTGAAAACCAATACCGCACTGGTATTTTGATTAATTTTTCATGCAGCATAGCACAAACTGGGAAGCAAGAGAAAGTTGCTGTGTTGAATGGTGCAGAAGACATCAGCGAGCATTTTAGTGACGAGGTAGATAGAGAACTTTAAGATGTACAGACAGACAAGTCAGCCCAGCATGCAAGCAAAGATAGACACTTCTTTGTTTTTGGCAAATACAACTGTTAGTTAATTAAGTAATGGTAACATACAGTTCCCAGATAATACCAGCATTTTCTTAATGGCACAAACAAGAGGTTACAGTAAGTATTACTTTTCTTTAACATGTCTTACATTGCTCAACATCCATTTGGAAGGAATGTTTCAGAACTAAAGAAGGGCAAGCCAATTTATAACTGTAATATTTAGCTTTCAGCCTTCACTGGAGAGAGCAGGCAATGACAGTAGCAGAGGGGCAGGGGGGGTGACAATATTCCCCCCTTGGAGCTCAGCTTAGTGTATACTTGCTCATGTATACATATAAGGAATAACGCATTTGGTGGGTTTCCGTTGTTGTTGTTTTGTTTGTTTTTTAAATAAGCCTGAAAGTTAGATCACGTAAAAGCCATATTACCAGGAACTCTGAAGCAGAGTTCAAATTTGGATTCTGCTTTTTTTTTCCAATTAAAACAATGTTGATTTGCCTACAGAAAACAATACATGTGCAAAGCAGATTTATTTATGTATTTTTGTGAAGAGAGTCCTAATTTACAACAGCATAAATAAATAATTTTTTTAAAAGTCATGTTGTTGCTATGAGTCTTAATCACGCTACAAAAATGCAAAGAGGCTACCACAACACAGGCAAATCAAGCCTTCAACAAAGAGTGAGTGGCAGGGTATCTACACATGTTTCTGAGAACAAACCTGTACCAAGCACATAACCTACCAGGTTTCATGGGAATAATTCCTTAACTAGAATGAATGAGAAATAGGCTGAGTTACACAAGGCTTAAAGGAAAGCATGATCAATTCTCAAATTCTTAAGGTGATTCATGAACAATTTTACAATCATCCGACATTTTTCTTCACATAAAAATTGCTTTAAGGATACAATTCAGTTCAGCCAGAGCTTGCTTCTATGCCTATGGCAGCTTCCAGAGGTGTTAATGGAAATAACTAAAGAATACCAACTTCTGCCACTTCAACTGCCAAATCTGTCACCTTCTGTAGAACAGTGATAGGATTGGGTATGCTACACTTCCTGCACACAAAGGGTACGCAAACAAATTCCTAGGGGGGGAGTTTAAATTGCAGCAGTACAGCCAGCAGAAAGTACTTTTGCTTAGTAAAGCAAACACTAAGCATGCGTAGTGTGTCTTAAAGTCCGTATTATTGCGAGGTTTTATGTGTAGATACCAGGAAAGTCTCCTTCTATTTAGGCTTTGCATCTCCTGCAGATGGAGGCTTTAATTAATGCCTAGAGTAATTTGGAAAATAAAAAGGACAAGTCCAATCTTTTACCAGTAAAACACATACCTCGTGGAGCTGTAAGGGTATTTAAGCACTCTTCCTCCCTGCCCACTAAGTACTCTTAACAAGCATGAAAAAGAAGGTTTGGGATATGAGACTTGCTTACCTTCAGACAGAAAAGGGAATTTGTGTCAGCTGCAACATAATAGCTTTTTCTCCAATATTTTAAAAAGGCAGCTAGGACTACTGTTTATATACGGTCAGATCTTCTCCATATGTTTTGAAACTATCTGAAGGGCTTAATGTTATAGACAAAGACAGAGGAATATTTAATTACATATACCAAAGAAGGGTATGTTTCAGACAGGTGCCTTGGTGATCAATTATATCATGGCCATACCCAAAAGCAGACTTTTAGCTCCTAGACACTTTAATATTGAAAAATTAAGGTATTAAGGGAGAGTTCAGGTGCCTGTATGGTTAGGCAACAGCTAAGTAAGTAAATCTCATGCAAGTCCACCCTTCAAAGACTTAATACTGTTATGAATCTGTGATGTAAGAATTACCACATACCACTTTGTCTCTCCCCTACTTCAAAGAGCCAGGGGTGGGGCTTATGACAGATACTCAAATCATACTGAGAAGTTGTTTGTATAACCCCTTCTCACCCAAAATCTCTGAGATCTTTGTAGTTTAGTATTGACCAGTCTTTTATTGGTCAAGTCAACTCATTATTTAATAAGTAGGAAGAACTTCCAGAGCTGATGTATTCCAGCAATCATTCTATGTTGTCAATTGGTCAGTCTACACAGAAGGCATTACATGCAATCACAGTACAGTATCATTATTTAATTATCCCTATTTAATAATATTTTCAGATGCTGGTGTAAGAAAATAGATGTCACAACAGAAACAGGACTATTATATGCTTCTGTATTTGAACCTTAAAGGCATGATTAATTTCAAAACAAGAAAATGAAATGTTTTTCCCCCTATGGTAAGGCACCCCTCAGTGAATTGTCTTTATGACTGATACCATTTCAAGCATTCATTTTTTCATTCATTACTTACCTAAGATCGAATTTTTCTTATAACGTTATGTGCATTCAAGATTAAATTTTTTTTTAGCTCTGTCTCTAACATAGTATTTTCTGTGGCTTCGTTTATCAGAAGCAAGCCTTGCAAATTTAAAGTTCATTGAACCTACTTCTGTCTGGGAATTTGAGAGAAGCTAGAGCACATGAAAATATTAGGATTTCAGATTCTTCAAGAGGTTGGTCACTTAGAACAAGACACTCATACCTAAAACCCTGATCCCTTAGGTTTTTTTCACCTGAGTCTTTGTTTATGTGAGCAACGGTGTATCTGCTATTTTGCTGCAGCATAAAGGCCAAATTGTCTTTTACCCGTATGTTGTCTGAGCCACAGTCTCTGCAGATGCTCGTTGCTCAAAGGATCTTTGAAAATTTCAGGTTAAAACAAAGTACATGTCTGCATAATCGATTGTACTATCAAAAAAAGCAATATCTACCAGAAAAATTAAAACTACTGCATACCCACTGGCTGTGAATGTACCACATCACTTTCTTCTCTTTCTCCAAACTTTAACAGCCTGGGCAGCAGAGGCACGTACGGTAAGAAAATCATACTGTACATCCTTTGCCCATGCACCAGACTGATTTCACTGTTATGGGATCCTTTTCATCCCATGTGTAGGGTGGAAGATAAATCAGAACTACAATGCTATTTTGACTGTCATTAAAATAGCAGTAAAATGATGACATTGGTCTGCTCCATGGGTGTTTAAAATGAAGATGCTCTGGTCATCAACTGTTCATCTTGTTTATGCTGTTTAGGGAAAGGAACAACACTGAGAGGCAGCATGCCATTTTGGGGTGACAAAATTTAAAAAAGTATTTCACTAAGATCTTTTTTCCTTAAAAAAAACGTTCCCATAAAACTATAACTAGGTATTTCAAACATGGAATTTATTTTGAACATTAGATTTAGAAATGGACAGAATTTTGCACTTTAAAAAGTCACCGAATTACTAACAAAAATATGCTAAGAATAAATTATACTTAGCATTTAAATATGCTACATCTACAGTTTCTACTTTTAGTATAATAAAAATGAAATTTTAATATTAAGGGCTTTGAAATCAACATCTTTGTATTCCTATCTGAAATTTCTTTTCATTCTGTCTCCCCAAAAATAACACAAATTGTGTAGGCAACACCACTTTGAACTGGAAAAAACAATAAAGGAAGAGTTTGGGGGACGGGGTCTTACCTTTGGGGAATCAGCTTCTATAGTGATTAGGAAGGGGAGCTTATGACAAAAATGTGATATGAAACAATTAAGTAGAAAGTACTGTTACATTTAAAATTTATGGAAACACTGGAAAATCTTTCTTACAATAGCACTGTGCTTGTATTTACTATTTCCTTATCCCCATCACAATTCTCTAGTACAGACAAAACATCATTGGTTCATTTTACATCTGTCTGGGTTAAACTTTAAAGGTATTTATCTGGTTTGAGTCCAGCTGAAATAGGCAGAAAAAACTGACCAGAAGTGATGCAATCTTTAAATTATTTTCACTCCAAATATTGGTAGATTGCATTCAGAGTACTGGGCTCTTCATACAGATATTTCCAGGGCAGTAATGACTACTTCTTTTTCAAGAGGAGAAAATAAAAGCAAGCAGAACAAACAACAGCTGTTGTGCAATATCCAGGTGTAGGCTGGTGGTTCATTACACAAGCATCAAGCATGTTCAACTTCATTTTCCACTGTAGTGTAACTAAGTAGCATGCAAGTATTTGTGATTTTCTTTATAAATATACATAGTGAATTTGTGTTTTGAGCTTACAATATTTTGACTAGAAATAATTAAAGTAAAAGGAAACCTCAAGAATTAAAACTGCAAGATGCTAGAAATCTTTCTAATCCCTAGTAAAGTGTTTCAATATTGGCTTGAGTCCAATATATAAAGCATAATGTAGTAGAGGAAAAAAAATTAAAACCTTTTAGAAGGAAAGCTTGACTCCTTTTCTTTTGCATTCTCTGAGGATATCAACAACGTCTTCCACACAGCAGTTTTAGCCATTTCATCAGAAATGTTTATCACAGATGGGTCATCTCTAGGCAAGAATAAAAGTAAATACACAATAAAACAATACGCAATTAGTCTTTGTTACCTATTAACTCTACATAAGCCCTCAAAAACTGATAGTGATGAAAATAAATACGCACAATATAATTTGAGAAATCATGTTAAAGAATCCTGAACAATTACTGAAATATTCTCTTAATATATCTTAGCTTCTTTTTTTTTTTTTAGTATTTTCCTCCTCCAACAGCAATTAATCACAGTAACATCAATAAAATATATTGTGTAACTTACAACTAATAGACAAAGAAAAAATTAGAATTTAGAGTAGTTCAGTTGGAAGGGACCTACAAAGATCAAGTCTAACTGCCTGACCACTTCAGGGCTAATCAAAAGTTGAAGCATATTATGAAGTGCAATATTCAATTGCCTCTTGAACGCTGACAGGAATGGGGTGCCAACCCCTCTCCTTCTTTTCTTCTGTGAAATTAAATATTTGCCCAAGATGTCACAGTGTGACACTGGCATAGCTGGATTAAACAAGAATCCTAAGAGCTCCAAACAGTTATCAAGGTACTTATGTTCTGACTTATGTTCTGAAATTCCAGCTGCTTTGAAAGTAATTTGAAAGTAATCAAAAACCTTGAGAAAGTCAAAGATATAAGCAATCTAAATAAAAAAAACATCCCTGATTAAACAAGGCAATCAGTAGCTTTAAGCAGCACTATGTAGCCATTACGCCGTTAGCTTTACCTGGACTGCTCTAAACATGTATTTATACACTCAGAAGTAATAAAGCCTTAAACGTTTTATGAGCGTGACATTATTCCTGACTTCATGGCTTACATATGGTTTGAGTGTCCATAAGACCTCACTAAACTTGTTTTTGCATTTGGGGGGGGGGGGGGGAGGGGGCAAGGGGGGGATGACAAGACCACTTTATCAACCAATGTCTTTGTTCTTTTTTTTAGCTGTAGGCCTGTAACCCTTTCAGTACAGGAGTTTACATACTATTCAGGCAAGTTTACCTAAGTAAACACACTATAGATTAATATAGATCACAGCTCGAGATAAATTAAGGTAAGTATTGTTAATATAAAATAGAACAAAAAGGTATAGACAGAAGAAGAAAAAAATAGAACATTAGCAATCTGGTGAATCAAAAACAGGAAATAGGCTGTGATTTTTCAGACACACAGATAGTAAAATACAACTATTTGCCTTAGGATATGTTAAGGTAGCTTCATATTGAAATATAAAAGATGGCCACTCTGAGATAGTGTTCCTGTGAACTCGTGTTAGTGCAGAGATTCCAATCAGCAGACATTTCCTGTCCTCATTAAGAACTTTCTGAAAACTGTAAATGAGAGTAAGTCCTTATGGGCTGGCCAGGTGTGTTATTACAATCTGTAACACAGGTTTTCATGCTTTTCCAGTTGTTCCATCCCTGAATTATGCCTCATCAAGGCAGCTCTTAATTCACTTACTATCTCACATTGCTAGGATCTTAACTAGAACGTTCTAAAACATGATAGTTTAAGAACCTAGTTTTTCTGGAGTGCGTTCAAGACCATTGCTGGTCTCTGCTAGCATCAGGGTGAAGGAACTGACTTGCTTTCACAAGCAAGTGAAAGTTTTCATCTTCCTTTCACACTGTGCTTGTCAGAAGCCGAGGTTTGTCATGAATGGCCTGACCCAAGACCTGTCCGAGGGAAAACGACGTAGTGTGGTCTTTTCCTAAGGACAGTGAGATCATATGGAAATACTAGAAAGGGACCAAGCTTTTTAAATGCTGCAGTATATGATTCAGTTCACATGGCTGTACTCTACTATCGGACATGCATTCTCCTAATATTCAGGGAGCATTAAGTATAAATACGGTGGCACGTTTATGTTATTTAATTGCAACTCACCTAAAAGAGGAAACGTATATTTTACCTGTAATGTCCTTCTAGTGGTAACTGAACAGTCCCTTCCTCTTCCATTGCTAACATACTTTGCTCTTCCTAGGAAGAAGGAATTTAGATGTGAGACAGGATATGATCTTGTGAAAAGTACATTTTACGTACTTTAGACCTTTGCCCCCTTTTCTTTAAGTATTTATAAATAGTTCTTGAAATAACGTACTTTCCAACCCTTAATTTAAATATTTGTGATTAAACTGCCTCAAATTTTAAAGTTGTATCTTCAGTTAATGTTATTTTTCAATGCCAAATGGAGGCAATGCTTTTGTAATAAAGAAAGAGAAAAATCAGTTAGTTACACTGAGCGAGCAACTGTATGGTGTATTTTTAAAAATCATGCATAACTGGACATATACATAGCAATGTTAACGTGCCAAAATTAGGGAAGCCAAATTTAAGTTTGTGCACATAGTTTTAAAGCTGACAAAAGTTTTATTGCAGTGAAAAGTAGTAAAACAAGACACCAATATTAGTTTTCATTTAAACAGGGAAAAGGCTTCTATGAGGACAGGAAGTAGAGAGAATTAGATATATCTACAAAAAACCTTTTTGTCCCATAATGACAACTTCAGGAAATCTTTATCTTAGGGGGAAGGGAGAACAAAACGTCATCTCTCAAGGACCATGTCCTGCTTGCAAGAACAAAGGGAAGCAAGTCTCTTGTCTTTCAGACTATAACACCTCAGGGCTTCACAGACATGTGCCAAAAGAGGATTCTCAAGGCTCCCACCACCACTAGGTCAGGAAAACTGCAGCAGCCTTTGCAAGAGGTTAGCTCTGAAGCAAAACCTCTGAAATAACAGTGGCTTACGGCCTAAATAACAGGCAACCATGTGGGCAGGTAATTCCACAGACTTACACATAAACACACCCAGGTCTTGTAATCACATTAACTGTCACAGTAAATTGCTGCATGGGTAGCAAGGCAGCTCCGGGGAAGTTAAATGTGCCTTCACATGGATGTAACCATCAAACCCTGCCATAAACTGTCGCACTGTGTGTGTGAGTGTGGCAGATGCCAGAGACCTGGTCTTCTTCACCTTTATTGGATGGCTTGGTAACAGTTTACCCTAGTGTTCGCTGGAAAGCGTGGCAGTGGCTCTCCCAAAAAGAGAGGCTTGCCATTATCTGGCAGAACACTGAAAACCCCACATGCCTCACACACTGGTAAGCTGGTATAACCTGAAAGCACCAGAAGAATTTTTGCAGTCCTCCATGTTTCACTATTACAACTACCTTTAAATTTTTTTTTTCTCCAAATGGGAAAAGTCTCTTTTTGTTCATTCCTGTCTCAGATAGCCATAATTGATTTAAAACAAAGTGGCTAATAAAGGAAGACTTATGAGAAGAAGGCACATACAATATCCACTATAAATGTACAAGGCCTCGGAAAAACATGGCCTAAAAATATAAAAACAACTTAAGTGATGAAATTAGGATCCAATCAAATAAGTTTCAGATCTTGTCAACTATATTTCTGAATATTCTTGTGGGTTGAATACTTCTATTTTTAAAAGCCGTGTGATAGCAACTCTCCAATTAATTCCTTAGGCTACATGTCAGAAGTTTTATTACTAGTTAATTTTGTCATTTCCAGGCTTCACAGCTTCATAAGTTTTTGACAGTTGAACAGTTTTAATAATAGCTCCAAATATTTAGAAATGCCAAAATATGTAAAAATAGCCTCTCAAAATAGACAGTGAATGAAATAAAGTAACACCAGTAGATTTTCCCAGTTTTGTTTTCTGATGCCATCCTATCAAGCACGGGAAAGAAAGTGACATATAACCAAAACACAAGGATAACAAATAATTCTTTCCAATAACCAGACCCACGAGAACTGAGCTACCTTGGTTTCTTTTGGTTACTGTGAATTGTTACAACAGCTAAATACTGTGATGAAACAACACTCTGGTTTGCTTCAGTTCAAGGGGGAAGAAAACAAACCATGTATTTGAACTTCAACCTAGTAGTTTTACAGGCACATACTAAATAGTAAATAATAATTATGATACTTATCACCTAGGTAGAAACTTTTTCCGAAAATGTACTCTATTAAAGTATGGTGCATATGTCAAAAAAAGTAAAGTTATAGTTCTCCAAGTTACAGCTGAGGCAGCGAGTTGTCAAGGGTCACAAAAGAATGCAAAAGAGAGAGAAAACTAGTTTTCATGGTTATATTTTCAACTTATTAGCTCGTGTCCTATTTCTGCATATAGACATACCAGGGGGAATCCTTACCCATACCATTTCACTGGTCTCAGATACCTCATGGCACCCCTGAGGATAAATTGCTGATTTACCCATTCACATTGTCTAGTTCTTGTGGTACCCTTGTACTACCAAAATCTTATGCCTCATTGGTCACAGGCCTTTGCAGAGGTCTTCAGGGGAATCTTACAGGTTTGTCTGCCTGACTGTCCCCAGAGCACTCCTGCCTGAAAAGACCACAGCCTGCCAATACCACACGGCACAGTCTGCACCTTCACCTCCCACTGCCGCAACTACTATTCAACAGTGCTAGAGCAGGACACACAACTGACATTTCAAATAACCTGGCACTGACATGTTGTTCTTACTGCTCCTGCAGTTAGTGCTTCTCTGTCAAGATGTCCTTCATTCATTTGGACCCATGACTTAGGGACATGGTACTAATGTCCTGTAACATTGACCAGGTAGCTATAAATACCAGTGACACAGGAGAAAGACCTCAGTTCCCTACATATAAAGTTATTTTACCACAGTTTTGTGAGATACTCAAACAAGTTATTCATGAAGCACAGGCTAGGGGGAAATACTATCAGATGCAAAACTGATTAGGAAACTACAGAAAGTAGTTATCAGCATTTCACTGTCAGAATACAGGAATGTTCCAAGTGGAAATGCCTAAGGATTTGTCCTCTGTTCATGTACATTCCTTGAAAGGAGACAAGGAGTCCAGATCTGAAACAGTCATGGCCCTGGGTGGTTGTGCCACAGGCTGTAACTGAAAGATTTGGTTAACAGGAGTAAGCAATGTCCTTTTTTTCATTAGAAAGTGAAAGTAAATTGTTTCTGCAGTAGCAGAAGAGAAATGCTGGTCCAGGGTATAACAGATTGATATTGCTACAGGGTTAGGACACAGGTGAGCAGGGAGGGCAGAGGTGGATGGCATGCAACCTGTGTATGGCTCAGAAATAGCTGGGATATGTCATGACACTTAAATGCAGCAGTGCTCTCCTCAACATTGCCAGCAGGGGTGAGACAAGTCCCAATGAAGCATCAAAGTACCCCAAGTACCCAAGGGCTTTCCTACAGACAAGTTCATCACTCCACCATCAGCTGAGTGGGTCTCAGGAGGAATCCCCAACAGTGCTGTTGATACGATGTTATCTACATTATGGCAGCATGAGATTCTACATCTGATAGACATCCACATCTTAGCCTCTTAGATTTGTAACCTTAAAATGACATATAAAATATGAAAATATTGCAGTTTGGACACTTAGAAAATCTACTTTTTGCATTGAATATGCTTTAATTACAGAACTTTCTCTAATTGTCTGAAGGAAATATTGATAATGTGTTTCAAAACAACAAAACCCCACCCCAAGACACAACAAAATCCACGTATTTTAAACCATGACCCACCTCTTTCTCAGCATCTTCTAGTTTCTTTTTCTTGCTCTCAGGCATCAAATCATCTAACCAACTGAGCTCCCGTTTAGTAAAAAAGAAATCCATGAGTTTTCGGACAAATACCAAAGCTAGGACCTGTAAAGATATTTATTCAAAGAATTAGGATATTAAACAAGTAAAACTGATATTTACGCTTGTAGAGAAACACTTTCAAAAGTGACCACAATTAACAGCTGTAATTTTATCCTTTTATCCTGGAATTTTAGTTTGGACATGTCAACACCTGGACCTCCTTTGTTCAGACAGAGCATGACTTAACAATGACTGAGGTTCAGTAGATAACTTTTATTTTCAATTAGTGAAATAATCAAGGCAAGATTAGTTAAGCAGCAGAGAATATTTTTCTTTTGTTCCCAGCAAGACACAGAACTATAAGTTCCTCTATGCAATAAACAATCTTCCTTAGTGAGTGAATATTCTTTCAGTAAAACAACTAAGCACTACACCTTAAACAGAAACATCAAACTGTTTTTTAAAAAAATCAGAAGAATTTTCTCTAAGAAATATACAGTAGGGCTATCCACAGATATAAACTAAGTGCAAACTAGACTCAAACTAGAGTTTATACATAGAACTTTTGCTTATAAAGTGTGAATTATCCTCACACGCTGAAGAGAAGCAATATTGTAATTACACTCCACAATTATTTTTTTTTTATTCAATAATGATTACCCACAAGTGAGAAGAAAATGGAATTCTAGTGGAAATAAAAATATTTCATACCATCATGGGAAAGACAATGGCAGCTCTTGAAACCTTTATAATCCACAGGAGTACAAGACAACTCAGCTGAATTACAGTGAAGAGATGGACTTTTCTAAGAGGAACATGCCTCAGATAAATAAAATCTGGCTGATGCTTTGCAGGCATCCAGAATAATTTTATCCTGTCAAAAAGCTGTAAGAGAAATTTTTTTAAGTGCGTATCAAAATAAGCATCAAAATACGCAGTTATTCATACACTACCTATAGATATCACAAATACCTAAGATTCAGGCTTGTTACTCTAAAGGCAAAAACTGTGCAAAAGTTCGGGTGCACAGGAACTACTTCAGTTACAACTGTAAGCCATGAATCTATGCTAGTCCAACAGTGGTAAAAGACTCATCTTCTCTATGGTTGAGCCAAAGTTCTCTGAGTAAGAATTAGAATCGTATTATTTAGGTAAAATTTAATTACTTGGTTAGTCATACATCTCAAGTTCCTTTCACTTTTATTATGCATTTGTCTCCTTAGATTGTAGATCTGCTGAGGTACCAGCGTCTGCTAAATTACATTCTGTATAGCCACCCTACAAGAAAAATCCTGCTCATTACTGTGTAATACATTACATAGAAAGGAAATAGTTACTTTAAAAAATTACTGCTAGGATTTCAGGTCAGGAACTCTTAAAGTTATGGAAAGCCAGAATTCAAAGTAGATATGAATCTACTGTGAATCAAAATGAACAGAAGCTTGCTGATTCCATCAGGTACATGCAGCATTACGCTGCCTTTCTTACACACTCAAAATCTGTTTTCCAAGAATTGAGCTCTGCTCCTTAAGCACACAAAATGTTGATCATTGAGGGATCTTTTCAGTCTTTTATCTCCTGTAGATGCAACTCCATTTTTTTCATTTTACTTCACTAAACACTTCATCCCAAGCTGCTCTCTGTTGCATACTGCACTCTTTCTTCACAAAATCACAGAAGAAAAAAAAAAAAACGATAAGCCAGAAAGTCAGCTGCGATGCCATTAGGAATGTACAAGAGGTTCTTGTTTTTCAGACTTGCTTGTCTCCATGCTGACCCAAAACTTCATGTCAGCTACCGCAGCTCAGTGATGATGGTGATGCACCATCTCTCCCTGGGGGAATGAGCCATGCTGTATTCACACAATCTTTAGGAATTTTAAGTTTCAGGAATTTTTACTGTGCATGTAAAACTGCATTTTTTAAAGGGTTATAATTTGGCCAGATTTGAGCAGATTTCTTTTTCACAGAAACAGCAAAAGGCACATCCTCCCACAAAAGCCATCTTTTCAAATCTCAATTCCTTGTCCCAACTTGGGGGAGGAAGAAAATGAGGGGGAATGCACTTTTCCAAGTATAGATAGCCAGATTTTAGCATGTCTTAAAAATATTTCTCAATAGAGTACTTGCCCATAGTTCTGAGAAACAACTGAACCATATTAAGTTTAATTATAAACAGCAGTAAAAGCCAAACTACACTTCTTAGAATTTCAACCCAAATAAGACCTAGGCAAAGTTATAAAAGAAGAGTCTCTGAATAGAAAATACCAATCAAAAAGCAAAATATGTTGTCAGCTTTGCCTATGAATAATAGGTTAAAAAGGTCATTTTAAACTCACAATTGAAAATTTAAATAAAGAAAAAAATCGGGCATTTTCTTTATTCTTTGTATTCAACAACCTCTTGCACAGTACAATTTGTGCTTTTGCCATGTGATCTTTCTCAATGATCTATGAATGTGTATCAATAGCTCAACTTTCAGTAACAAACAACGGCACACTTGAAATTTCAAGTGTGTTTGTGTCAGACGGGCTAAAGGATTTAAATACCGTGCCATTTAACACTGCTGTAGGCCAGCAGAAATGGTTCATACAATATCATTACCTGACTGCTGAAGTGTCTTGCTCGTGACAGAGGCTCACACTTAAGGCCACCACAGGAACGCTGCCCTTTCTCTAGGCCTGCCCTATATACCTGAGACCAGAAATTAAGTAGCACAGGTCTTGCAACGGTTCCACCTCCCTACCTGGGGCATTTATGTGCACAGGAAATATCTTCAGAATCTCACCTATGGCAGTTTTATGGCAGTTAGCCAAAAGCCTCATATAGACAAGTTCAAGATCAAGTGCACCACTACAAAGCACTAAGTTGGAAGCTGAAAAGGAAGTAGGCAAGCAAGTGAATGGGGAGGCAGGAGAGAGGGAAGAGATCTTGATAGTTCTTACTCAGATTTCAGCCACAACCAAAATTCCCTTGATGTACCAAGGGAGAAGAGAAAAATAAGCACCTAAAAAAACATAAAAAAAAAAAATTGGAGCACATTACCTAAAGGGAATATTCTATATTTAGAGGGAATTCATTTTCCTTTTTAAGTGAGTCACTTTCAAGAATTTAAGGTTGGCTACATTCCTCTAAGATTATATACAAAAGAGAATGAAATAATATAATAAAATTAGCTACACATTTAATAGAAAGCATCATCAGTAGCATACTCTACTTATATCCATTTTACCTGAATTCCCTTTAGAGATGAAGCACCCATGTAAAGAAATACTCCATAAAGTACTGGCATAGGAATAAACTGCACATATAAGCAGAGAAAGGGAAGAGTATATTAAATACCATTTAACAATATTAAATGCTAAACAGTTGAAATTCAAAGTGCCATATGCCTGCATTAATCAGACAAGTTGTAAACTCAGATTCACTCAATTACAAATTAATAATGCTACTCAGATCACAAAGCAAAAGAAGAATCTGTCTCTACAGCTTTATTTTTCTCTCATGGCCAGTTCTGAGGACAATGTACTTTATTCACTATTAAAATTAACAGAACTACAAGAAAAATGTGTTTGGTTCATACTTAAATGTTTTACTTAAAAGACTGCTCAGGAGAAAGTATCTGAACAGTAAAACTATAATCCTCAAACAGCTATTCAAGATACACAAAAAATATTTCACGTTGCTGAAGGAAATGTTCTGTGCTATAAGCATTTATAAATGGTGAATGACTTATGGAATGGCACAGTAAGAGAACACAGTAAATATTCAACCTCTAAGTATAAAGTGTGTAGGTTACAGAATATTTCCATAGATAAGTATTTGTTTTAAATACTAAATGCACAAAATATGTTCAGTTTGGTTTCAACAAAGTGAAGTTTTTATGATGTACATAATAAAACAGTACTGGGATTTTCAAGTTCTAAGGGCTTATTTCCTTCACTGTGACAACATGCAAGTCTAAATTCTGATCTTACTGAAGCCAGCAAATGGACTCTTAACTGATTTCACTGAGGCCTGACAATTCTTATAAACACTATTACGCATATAGATGGTATTACATAAGCATATGACTAGACACCCAGTTTCAGGACACTGGTGAGCAGTGCAGAGCATGCTGGCAGCATGAGAGAATTTTTGTGTTCATTGCCAAGAATTAACCACAAAAAGTCTCCTGCAACTGTGAAGGTATTTTTAATAACCCAGAATTCACAAAATGTTCTTAAATTATCTACAAACATTTACTTATTTGTATAACTGAGCAAGACTGGTTCATGACAATGATACACCACAGGTGAATGGCAGAATTCACTCTGACTTCAGCAAGACCAGATTTCATTATAGGGTTTCTGTCTTTACGATGTTAGATGTCCCTAGTGATTTTATTAGGCAAAATTAAAATTTCACTTTAGATTATCATTGTGCAACATTATTATAGTTAGTAATGTGCCTGGAAAGGGCAGTCATTAAATAATGCAGTAACAGCAGTGAAATGTTCTGTGTACTGCAGTATTATTTATCTTTTCATTATTTCCCCAAAATTACCTTCAGAATACTTGTCAAAAAGACAGATGAGCCCATCAGGATAAAAATCATGAGCCCTGTGACTCTTTGCTCCCGGATTCCAAGAAATTTTGGTTGTTCCCCTGGAGCAGAACACTCCGATTCCAGTTTTAAGCTATTCACATGGGAAATAGAGAGGACAGTGGCTGCAACAAACCATGGCAGTCCCATAATAGAGCACACTCCAAGCATGACTGCCACCATGAGCAAGTCAAGATGGTATCCGCATCCTTTCTGCAAAAAAAAAACAAATGCAATGACAGCAAGAAGTTACAAAATGACATCTGAAATAAGAAGATTGGCAGGCATTCCTAATGAACAGCTAGAGACAATTAAAAATTACGTGACTTGTAGCAGAAAATAGCTTTCTTTTACGTGGTATCCAGGCTGGGTCGGTAGTGGTGGCGAACCGGTTATCTAAGGGAATTCCTACTGTTCACTTGAAATGATTAATTTTATTAGACTCACTTCTGTTGTAAGTGTATATATCATAAATCCAAAATAATTTGGTGCCACAGTAATGGGCAACAAATAGTTTTTGTGCTTGTAAATACAATAATAGTAAGACAATGGAAAATACAGACATTTTTCTGTTTTAAGTAAATCTCTTCTCTCAATAACAACGGATGCTAGCGTACAGAACATCCAACTGCACTGCCTACTTTCCATAGCACTAATCTTAATAGGCCATCCATCCATCCCTACACAGAAGGTAAAACTTGAATTTTGATTCTTTCCTACATAAAACCTCTCCAGTTAACATTTACAAAATCAGTTTATGCCCTAAATGGCCAGAAAACCACATCAATATTTGTAAAGTCTTTATAGATGGTAAACACATGATAGTAATAAGTGTTCCCTAATGTACTTCCATCTAATCTAAGAACAGGCAAATAGATATTAAGAGAAATTAAGCTATAATTAGGCTATACATTAAACTACAAAATAATCATAATCATCACCAGGTGCTGTTTTGCTGGTTTCCCTATTCAATATTGAGAAGTAATATAATAAACATTTATGGGAAGCCAGTATAAAACCTTTGGTTTTGGACTATCTCTGTAGCAGTCAAATACTTTGTCAATTTACCAGCATTATGCTTTGCTTTTGTAGTTGTGGACACAACATTTTGGTCAAACCTCAGGCACATTTAAAAGCCTACATATTTGAAAACGACCAATGATCTGCATCAAGCTTACTCATATAAATGTATGTTAGCATAGCTAGAAGGAATATTTCTTTTTCTATTTTAGTAAGTATCCAGGAATACTATGTAGCTGCAAGCAACAAATCAAGATATTTTTCCTTTAAAAAGTCAGGTAGTGAGTTACCTCCACAATATGGCAACAAATCCAATGTCATGGTCTGATGAAGCCGTGATGTTCATGCAAACAATGAATATGTTGAACCATAATTTTGCCTGTAAACCCATGCAAATGCCTTTTGACATAAAAAAAGTAACTAAACTAAACTTGGAAGGGTTTGCTACAGAGACTGCCAAAAGCTGAAATGTGCACTATTCAGAATTTGCTATGGGAAGTATAAAAAAAGAGAGGAAGAACAAGCTGGAAGCAAACAAGTCATTTCTTTCCGAAGACAACTTTAATTTCTAAAATGGGAAGTGTCTGGGTTTATGAAAATGCAAGCCACATCAAAATGAAAATGCCATCTTATTTACTTACTTTATCTGAAAAGGGGAATTCATATAAAATACAGAAAATGAAAAGAACCAACTCTAGCGGCCTTCCCTCACTCCCCAAAAGCACTCATGAATCTTATCTCCAAGACACATCTTGACAAGCTCAGAGACGTGTCAAACAAAGATATTAGTTACATGCACAATGCACTCAAAGAAAGAGTTTAATTCTAAATCCTAACAGAGACACCTTTTTTTACCTTCTGACACATTTATGAGGAATGTATCTGCTAATGCATACAGAATCCGAGAGCATTTCCTCACATTCATACATGATCTGAGGAACCTGACATATGGGAAGAAAAGGAAGCATAGCAACAGGTGATGCTACACCAGACCCCAGCAAAACTAAAACGCAGCAAGACAAGGGGGCAGCCAGGAGGACCATCTGACTCCCAGATGCCAGTGCTGAAAAAACACATTCCAAAGCTTGGCAGCAAATTCCTGCATCTGTCAAGTTAACCACATGCAATGCTATGGATTGACATGAAGAGCCAGGCTGACAAAGAGGGCAAAAAAAGAACATATCAAATGTCACAATCATCCAAGAAGAGGCAGTGCAGAGTGAAGGTTGCAAATGCATTTGCTAAAGCAACTTGGGATTGGATTGCTGCTTATTAAAAGTATGTCAAAAAAAAAAAAAGCCTAAGCTCGCTGCATATACATGTACAGAAACCTGCTGCTAGATTTTGCCCAACAGTTTTTCAGAGGGGTGATGTCCCTTTTTCTCTCTCCATCTGTAGGCAACTAAAGTGTTAGAGAACAGAGCAGGAAGTTGTCCTATGTTGTTTTAAGAACCCATTGTGCCACTACAGTTCAGTCTTATTCTCCTCCATTCTTTAAGAGGGAGGACACACAAAAAATGGATGGGTAGAAGTACAGAGAAAGATGAAGAGAGAGGGAAAAAAAAATCTTGTAATGCAAAATAACACCTGTTTTTTCTAAGTCCGGTCCAGTAGGCAAACACTGTCAATATTTGAAGACATAATATAACAGTGATGAAGGAAATGATTAACTTCCTGGTTATTTTCTTTAGGTGAATTGGTATCATACTCCAAATAAAGTATAGAGGATAGCATTTTATTGATTCAGAATCTCTGTACCAAATCACACTAGTAAAGACTTCTGTAAGGCAGCAAATCACTGAACACAGGGCACAGATACCACATAGCCTGATGGAAAAATGCATAACAATGCTTGATAACAGTGCTATATAGCATAAAATAAATTAGCATCCTCAAGTAGATGAAAATATATTACATAACCTGAAGCAGAAAATGACAATAAAATGAACTATTTGACTGAATACCTTTAGTTTGTGTTCTTTTCTATTTATAATGACAGCTGTGATCTGCTGGTCCATAAAGATAAGGATAGTACAAAGCAGGGCTGGAATTACAGCAGCAATGACTGTCCACCAAGGATTAGGCCCCAAAGGAGTAATAAACCATCCACGATCATCTCTGGTGGGCTACAAAAAGAAAGTCATGCATGGCTAAGGATATCTAAGGATTATCTACACAAGAACACACACAAAAACATTTCTAGGATACAACTTCCTTTAAAATGAATAAATAATCTCTCTATATAAGATGACAGAAAAAAATGCTAAACTTCCTATAATACCAAAAAGAGAAGCTATATGTAATAATAGCATCTAGGGTACTGCAGACTTGGTTATATTTGGAAGGAGACCCACCCAACTACACAGGCCACTGATCAGAGCAGTTTTATAGCATATGGCGAGCACAACAAATTCTTAATAGTATCACTACTCCCTGACTACAAACATATAATAAAACTACTATAGTGCACTATTTTATCAAAATAGTAAGGCAGTGCAACTAATCAACAAATTACCTTAAAAGCATTTGGAACCTGAAGTTTTGGTGATGGAATCCCAATGGCATAGTCAATTAAAACCATGGACAAAATAGTGAGAAAGACAGCAAAATCGCTGACAACAGATCGCACCTATGATTATCAAGAGAAATGACAACTTTAACAAAAGCACTCGTGTCATTTAGGACCTATTAGGACTCATTTCTTTTCAGAGTTTCAAGATATTTTTTGCTTACAGATAAAACCATACTTATTCTGGCACAATTTTTTAACAGAGAACAGACACAGTGTCCATTTTACCAGCAGCAAACTGAATTTGCAGTGCAGCTGGCATTCATGCTTGCACATGACTAATGACAACTTTTGAATTAAACAAATGGCACACACCTTTGTTGGGAAGTATCGGCTAGTTTTGAACTGCTTCAGTGTGGATGACAGAGTTACTGTAGAAAAGAATAAGATGACAGACCAGAAGAGGACATCTGGAACGTAAGGGCCATGATGACCACAGGCTCGTCCAACAAATGCTCCATGAAACTTTTTACATTCCTATCAGGGAGAACAAAGTAATATTGTTCTGAAAAGTATGCTTATGCTGATACTTTCTTTCCAATCACTTTCCTAAACTTCAAGCAATCAAGATTGTATTAACAGAAATAGTAAAATCATTTTTAGGTATTTATTCTTTGAAAAAATAAGACTACAAGTATTTCTATCTGGTCTACGTGGGAAAGTCTCAAACCCTCAAAAGAATCACTTTTTTAACCACTATTACATGATAAAGTCACTAAGATATACCATAAAGAAAGTCATTAATTTAAAAACAGACTTATTTCAAACTGAACACACACATTTATTTTCTGTTTCAAACACAGATTTGCTCTTCCTAATTCCTTCCAAGAAAGGAAAGTTTGAAAATAACCAAGAGAAAGGCTGCTCCTGAATTCCTGCTTCATTCTCAAGAATTGACTTTTAACTTCACAGGTCAAGCGAGGAAAAGCTACTTGGAATGTACGGTATTAACCTAAAAGGACACCAATACATTTAATACCACATGGGGGCGGCACATTCCACAAATCATCTTTTGCTTTAAAATGTGATCAGGTAAAATGTATCAGAACCCAAAATCTGTATTATTTTTTTCCAATATAATTTAAGATCAACTGTGCAGTAGAAAACATGTCTGATAATTCTCCAGTAGCATCCTTAGCTGTTAAAAATCATACTTCTTCGTCTTAACAAGACTTTTTAACAAGCAGTGAAATAGAGTGTAGCTATAAAAATAGGAGCTACAAGCTCTGGACTTGCAATCCTTTCCTTCTCCTTCCCCAAACCCTCCATGCATATTAAGACAAAAAACCACAGCACCAAGAATCAGAGATTGCATACAGCCATATCCTGACGGATTAGGATCTTTTTGTTTCAAATGAACTGGGTCACTGGCTCATCAGATGCACAACACAATACTGCGGCTTACCATGTTATGAGAAACTTTGTCTTTGAACAAATGCTGGCTTGAAAAAAACAGTTTCTATTCAAAGGCCATGAGACTAAGGAGTGAAAAACTTTTTTTTTTTTTTTTCCTCTAATAGTATACCTAGGATAAATGTGATGTACTTTTGACTGATGAAATTGAGGTGTTAGCTGGGAAAAAAATATTTCAGGAAATATTTAACAGGAAATTCTCAAGATTTTGGGACATCAAACAGAAGACTTATCCTGGCCTGAGCTAGACCTTGACGTTGGCATAACACACGTTCCTTGTGTAAGAAGAGGCACCTACGCATCTACTGAAAGGACTTTGTCACCATCAGAATAAAAACTCTGATCATGCTTAGTTTGTCCTAGACAGAAAAAAAAAAAAAGTTGTTCTTACTGGGTCTTACTGTAGGTTTTTAAGAAGAAGTGTTTGTCTTTCCTGAACAACCTAGATCTTCAAAACTTAGAACTTATACATCAGAAAAGAAACATTACAAAAGAAACAACAAAAAGAACTGAGCAGCAGAAAAGACAGTGGGGGTAAAACTGACCAAATTTTTATAGACAACTAGGTATAATCTTTTATTGCATTTCTATAGCATAGGAGAATTGAAGTTTCCTGACGATGCTTGGAAGAAATAAACACATGAAAGTATGAAAAAACTTGGATATTTCTTTGACAATTATAGGGATTCACAGGAAAAGTTGGTCAGTTATACTGCTACGCATGTAAACTCAAATTTTGGTAATAAGGTTTTTAGAAGTTTTGAAGGGTTTTATATAATGCAGCTGGTCTTTTACATTTATAGTTAAAACAAAATCTGTTATTTTAAATCTCCTCAGCTGCAAATGTACTCTGAAAAACACTGTCAGAGATCTGAGAAAGTGAGAGGAGGAGTCTGCCCCTGCACAGATGCTCTTTGAGTGTGCTGCAGTTTTGAGAATATTCATTCTGGATTGCTGGAATCCCTCAGGCCAGCAGTCCTCAACTTTCTCTCTGCTGTTGCTACACCAACAGAGTTGAGGAGAAATCCTTGCTATCAAGATATTGACAGCCATGGAAGAGTGCTCTTGCTTATTCATGATAGAAAGACACCAGTTCTTCTGCATTCCTGCCTTTGAAGGAAAAAATCTGTGGGAGGTGGTCAAGATGGATTGGGATTTAAGCGCTTCATTTGGTTGTGCTTACGATGGGGTTAATTCTCGTTTATTTTTTGAACCTTTAGCTTTATGCCTTTTTCACTCAATTCTCTTTTGCTTTGTAATGAAATGATATCTTTGTGAGAAAACTGTTGGCTAGATCACAATATGCCATTTTAATCAGGTTGCAAAGGTTGCTTTAAAGAAGTAAAATCTGAAATAGTAAATCCTTTAAATGTAGGAAAGTGTACCATTTAGAAACAACTTATCCATGTGAGCTAAACCAAACTGTTTGTAGCTTTTTCCTGTCCTTCTTCCCAGTAAAATAATTTGCATAACTAAGACATCCGTAAGACTGAAGACCTAGGTAAGAAATTTGGCCACTGAACAGGAGCTTTACAGAATTTCTTCCCCTCCTTTCCTTTATAGCGTGAACAGCTGGAAGAATGTTTTAGGGGAAATAAATGCTTCTAGAGTCTTTCTACACAAGGGAACTTTGGTTTTGCCATCTGGCAGAATTTAGGACAAATCCGTTATCATTTGACATGTTTAGACTTAATCTCAGTCAAACTCTTGTGCTAGTGTGTCAAGGAGTTTCCAAAGCAGGGCACAAAATGCATATACTTGCTTTAATGTGTACTATCAAAGACTGCATAATGATCTACCAAAATGTTTACAAAAAGAGAGAATTCTACGAAGTCTATGTTAACTTTTGTTAAGTATATTATATGTTTTATTTGAACAAGTAGGATCAGAAAAAAACATAGTATTTTTCCTATATATATATATGCTGCTTAAGAATAGATAAAATGCTTATTTATGCTTATACTTTTATTTACTAAGTTCCAATATTTCACTTACCGACACAGTTAGGTTCCCCCATGGCACGTCAGATGCAGATATATTGTAGTCCTGCCAGTACTGTAAGGTTTTATTGCTAGGATGTTCTGGTTCCACACAATTGCATCTGAAAAGACAAAACAGTATCTTTTCTTTAATAATAAAAGATGTATCTGATACAAATCCAAATTATCAACTTTATGACATATTAAAATCGTGCTCTACTTTGCCATATAATCTTAGTTTAAATGAATTCAGTAAATGCATGCTTTAAAGCAATTTGTAGTTCAGTAGCTAGTGCTATTACTAGAGCAAAATTTGCTGTGAAGTGCATACGCATATACAGTATGTAACGTGACTTATTTAAACCACTGTCCACAGCATGTTTTTCCATCTATTTTCCTCCTATTCTATTGATACTTTTGAGCACAGTTTTTAACACTGAGAATGTGCCAGTCCTGTTCCACTCCCATGTACCAGTACTTCCCTACATGGGATTAGACACTATGCACAGTTCCAGGGCTGACACGTTTCTGAAATGCAAACTGTCTGCATTCTGTTTCTTTTTCTTTACCAGAATGCCTTTGCGTGAAAAACGGACAAAGTGCCTGGTCAACTGCTCTCTGCAAGATCACCAGCACCAAAGGCTCTGGGAACTTTTGTGTCTGTTGTTTTTCCTCTCCCCACAGCTACTTTAAAAGCATACTTTTCGTTCTGAATTGTGTATTTTAACATACATAAAGGTGAAGAGGCAGTGTGGGAGGACAGTACTTCAAAAAGGCAATTTAAAACAAAAATTAAGTCTTTAAAGCCTCTGAAGCAACTGTGGAAGGCTTTTTCTTTGACAAAGACTTCAAAATCTGCAGGATACTCTGTAGGTTCCGAGACGTCAACTGTGCTTTGCAGTTCTCTTCAAATTAATCCTACTTCAGAAATCTATAGTACTATCTATCCTGCTCATATTTTAACTTGCTTATGATAGCTGCAAATAAATTCTGTACTCCTTTTTCTGATAAAAGTGTCAGGAGTAGCTGGGTACAAAATAAAATCTAACTGTACAGTAGAGAGCCATTAAGCACACATTTGCATTCCAATTCTAGCAGAGTATCGCTTTATTCACTTAGCTAAGCCATCAGTTTTCTCTGTGGACGTTTATCTTTCCACAAAACAAGGATGATGATTCCTACATAAAACTGTGATATTTTCTGTACATGGAATTCTGCCATCTACATTATGAGTACAGAATAGTGCTATTGTATTTCCATTACAATACTATACATGTGACAAAACAGCTGCATTTAATATACAGAGAGGAAGAGATGCAGGTTATCTTTGTGCAAGTCCTTGCTTTTATTATAAATGCAGCTATTTATAAGAGAAAGAAAAAAGTCTTACAGCCCATGAACAAAAAGAAAAAAGAAAAAAAAAAAAGAAAAGCAATGGCATTCAGAAAAATAGAGGGCCTGAGCCAAAAGTCATTGAAGTAGACTGGATCTTTCAAATAGACAATATGCTTTGGATCAGGCCTCAAGTGCAAAATGAATGCGTGTTCAATGCATGTTTAAAATATTACAAAATAATTAAATGAAGCACATCAATAACAGTGAGTTAAGGTAGCATAATAAAGTCAATAAATGGGATGTCTATGCTACTGCAAGGGAGTATTTGACACTCATGCAACAATACAAGTGTGGCTATTTCAGGTTACGATTGTTTCCTGGGAGCACAGGAGCTCCCTGCCCCCTGTGGTCCATCGCTGATCGCAGACTGGCCAGACGCTGGGCGATGGCCCATTGGAATTTGATTACAGTAGGCCAAGGTGATGTGGGCTGTTCAATCACAGTCACTTTCTCACTAGAAGGGAAGACTGTGCATGTCACCAACACTATACAGTACAACTACACGTACTGCAAGCTGCAAAGTTCCATTTAGAAGTTAGAGAAGCCACAATTTTCTATTTCCTTAAACTCAAAAGCCTGACAATTGAAGGCATAGTTCAATACAGCTCAAGTAATTCACCTTCGGATGAGATCATCACCCTGTTTATTGCTAGATCAATACCACTTTCCTTCTTCACAGCATTTGAGTCTGGCCTGTACCAAGTTTTGTTGGCATTTACTGATGGCAGATCATCCTTCAGAAAGTGACTTGTGCAAACTCTGCCCATACAGACCAAAAACTTTACCCTGCACCCAGCTTTTGCAATTGAATGGGTGCAGAATTAGGCCCTAACTGTAAAGATCAGATCCTGCTTTCTACCGAAAGAGGTAAAATTAAAGTCAGAGTAGATCTTTGTTTAGGATCACAGAAATGGAAGATGGAATGACAATCCCTCTCCAGCCCAGAAAACACAACTGGAGGTACCATTCAGTGCCAGAACATAAAAGAGCAACTACCAAAATGTGACATTTCATAAGAGATGTAATTGCTACAATGATGACTATTTCCCAAAACAACTGACCTACAAGAAGGAACTCACATTAGAGAAATAAGGCTTTCTACTTTCATCTCTTAAAACTTTTAGTCTCTTTCATCATCATTTTTACTCTAACAGAGAGGTCAGCTCTCAGGAGAAAAAGTAAAATACGCTGAATTATTAACCACGAACACATCTTTCTATTTTCTTGATAAATTATTATTCAGAAAGTGGAATTAAGTAAAATTGTGTTGCTTCTTGAAGGTTCAAATGTGCTTAAATCCTTTTTAAATTGTTTAAGGTGTTAGGCACTTGCCCACTGCAGGAGATGTATGTGGAGTTTATGCTGTTACCAATAAGCAAGAGACTGTACATACATCTAGTAGTACATTTTCTAAGCAACATACTCCGCTCCAAATACAGTAGCAACTAAGCAGTATAGTCCCATGCCTATTGGTGATAACAAGCCAGCAATCACCTTTGCTATGCCAAAAGATACGGAAGGACTCGATTCTTTTTCATCATGACTAGGAAGAAATTGCTTTTTTCATGTCTAGAACATAGGCAGGGAAGAATACGACATTAGTTGTGGTGGCAAAAGCATAGGCATCACTAAAGTAAAAAATAATAATAATAATAATAATAAAAAAAAACTCTGCTGCCAATCTGCTGATTTTTTTCTTAAGTTTCATTAACTTTGGACAACCATCATAACTTCACTGTGCATGACATTTTCTGCATCTTGTTCTGTTTTCAACAAGCAGAGCTAGGGTTTGACAACAGCAGCTTCAGGACACCTCAAATTACTATCAGTGTTCCCCAAAAGGAACAGTCATTACTAACCCTATTAGCACTGAAAAGACTTGTCTGTATGATCCCTCTTTCCTTGGGACAAAGGGAAAGAGAATATGGGTTGGTAAATTAGAAACACATTGTTTTATATGTAAAGTTGTTCCCCCCTTTTATCAGCAATAAAATCACTGCTGCTCAGCAACCAGTCGGGTGAAAGGTTCTGTACTAAAACACTCAATCCTGAGTGTACCTTTTTACTACAAAATAAGAAACGTATTCCCTAGGCCTATTTACTTGATCAAAATTAACGTAAGTCTGGTGGGAGAATCCCTAATTTCTACCTCTCATCCCCAATTCTTCAAGCTCATTCTCCGTGTGCTTATGAAGCTCCGTTGAGCACACCCTCCTCCCCACGCAGTGCAGCATGGTGTGAGCCCATTCAGCTGCCATTACAGACAATGTAAGAGCTCTGAACAAGAGTCTTGCATGGTGTTTTTGTGAGTAAATAAAAAACACTTACATGGTGCAGCTCCTTTGGAAGCCTCATGGCCACTCATCCCTAGGCAACTGCCATTTTACAGTATGTTCTTTTCAAGGCTGGGAAACACTTCCCACTAATGATTTTATTCCCACTAATGATTTTATGCAAGTCATAGGGTTCTGTTTTAGAGTTCCTATATTTCCAGCATGTACATACTAAAAACTACACCTAATAATACTAGATAAGGCTCTGCTCTATAAAAGGTGCTACTGGAGCTTCTTCATGATTAGCTAACACACTATTTCCCCTTCCTGGAAGGGAAAAATCTCTTTTGGGCTCACTTAATATAGAGAATGAGATTTACTTGATATGAATATTTATTATATAAAAAAAAAAAGCAGGCAACTATGACAAGTTACAAAATGTGCTTGGTTAAACAGTATGTCTCACTAAATATCAGAAAACATATTTGGTAAAGAGTAAGAAGCTTTTCCCCTAAGAAGCAGACTATGCTCTATGCGTATGCTGTGCATTGATAACATAACAGAGTAAGAACATCATAGGAAACTGAAGATAACATCACTAATTTCATTTTAAAAGTAATGCATTACCACATATGCATAAGCATTGCTAACATTGTATTTACAAGGCTGAAGGAAAGCCCAGCAGTATCAGAATGCCACGCATGTTTAGGTTGTCTCCAAATATACTATTTTCATGTGACTCTTACGAGCACTTGAAGAGTCCTTCTGTTTGTCCAGCTGCTACACAAAAAGAGACAACAGCATCATAGACTTCATCTCCTCTGCTGTCCCGTATGTACAACACCTGTATATCCCTGGCATTATATTTACCATACTCCTTCTCATGTCAACATTCATAACGATGAAACCAAGGTCTCAGTGGAGAAGAAACTGGAAGCAAAATAATTAATACTGATGGGAAATGGACTTGTCAGTTGAGTTCTATTCTCAGTATCATGAAATCCTTTCAAGGCACAGCTGTCACGGCAAGATGAAATTTTTTTCTTCATTTATTAACGAGATCTGCCATCCTGAATTAGACCATTGAGTCATTAAGTTAAGTAGCCCCTCTCTGAGGATCACGAACATCAGTAGGCATCTAAGTATATTCTACAAATTTGGAAGTCTATATAGCATGGTTGGTGAAGTTGAGGAGAAAAAAAAATGTAAAAGTATCTAGATAATGCACTCAGAAGCACAACAAATTCATATACACATAAATATATCTATATAAATATATCGGGGGGGCTGGTGTCACAGTGAACAAATCACAAAGAACTGGGTTTCTTTGGATAGCTCCTAAGAAGGAGAACATTGTTCTCCCAAGGGGAAGGTCTAGAAAACAGATTTATAATTATATTGTAGTTTTGTTAAACTTGTCTGTCACTCATAAAGACTGGTCTTTATTAGCTGCCAGGTGCAGAATGCAGTCCATGCATTCTTAGCAATGTTATGGTATGTAACTGCTATAGAGAGAGTTTATCTTGAAGAAAATCTGTGTTATTATGTGGGACATTTCTCATTTTCATTATTCAACTGAAAGCTTTCACTCAGAAACAGTTCTAGGTTGTAATCTAATCCCACTTCCAAAGTTAAAAAAATAAAACACTTATACCTGAGAAGAGATTCACAAGCTATATGGTCAGATTAACATTAATTTTTGATCATTCAAGTGTAGTGTACCAATACACAAATGTACTATAAAAGTAATACAAGGACTGTACATAAACTTTTCTAGATTAAGATGACATTGTATAGACCAGCTGATTGCCATGCAGAATTGCTTAACACAGAGATCCTATTCCAAAGCAGAGGGGATAGGGAATAGGAAAGAATGAAGCTAGGTGAGCACTTACTGGAC
Source organism: Anser anser (assembly GCF_964211835.1). Lineage (NCBI taxonomy): Eukaryota > Metazoa > Chordata > Aves > Anseriformes > Anatidae > Anser > Anser anser. Next base: position 18,040,985 of record NC_139726.1, on the reverse strand, counting down.
TCAACAGAAGGAGAAAATAAAATGAGTCAGTCAGGTTGAATAGAGATAGGGAAGTCCTAGAATAAAGCAAAATTATTTCTAGATTCCAGGGTTTGCCAGGAAGCAGAAGGGAACCAGCACTTAAACTTGATGATGGCAGTTGCATGGTTCTGGGAAGAAGAGGGACATTCTTAGGGGAAGAAACAGAGGATATGGCACAGTTACTTAATTGTAGGGGAAAAAATGTACAAATGGGGGAAGAAAATCTATATTCATATCTGCCTACAAAGAAATCATTACATGAACTGGAATTCAACTGTATGTTTGGGATCCCAATGAGAATACCATGCGCTGATCATTAGTGACTACTCATTCCACCTGCAACTCAAGGAATACAAAGCATAGAAGAATGTAATTTGCATCCAGTAATAATGTATTTGATTAATATCAATATATTCAATATATATATATACACATATATATATATTGAAAGATTTAAAGCTTGTTTGTGCAGATAGTGGTATGCACAAAGCTGATCTTCACAATGACTTCTAGAAGCAATGGTTTCTGTAGCCTGCAAAAGATACTGAGATTGACATGATCTTGGCTCCTTAATTACATCAGAGTGGGATTTTCTACTCCTAATTCTTAAGTGCATGTCAATACCAAGACAGATTGTAATATGCATATTACTATGCCAAGAAATCACTTTAAAATTATTCAATGTAATCTGTTAATAATTGAGTAACTTCTGGTAAAGAATATTAAAAACAACACGAATCCACCTCTCTGAAAAAAAGGATTGATAAAAAACAGAAGGTATATAAAGTCCCAAGATCTGAACCTCACTCAGAGAAATAATATATTTTCTGTATTCACAGATAACTTTCTTAAAATGTTGGTCTTTTAAAGAATACTGGATTGTTTTCTAAATCTCATTACTTTCATCATGGATGTTCATTTAGTTTTCCTTTTGAGAACCTCTATTTTCAATCCACTCAGTAGCAGAGGTCTCCTTTCCTAGCAATATTTAACGTATACATTAAAACTGATGTGCATCGGTGTTACAGACAGAATTCACTAACTGGAGATATATTTGCTATGGGAGTAGGAAAAAGCAGGAGGAGGAGAATGCAGAAATAAGAGTTGCTATGCCAACCTACAAATGCTAATGGCATGACAAATACAAAAAGGTCACAGAAAAAAAAGAAAAAAAAAAGACCAAGAAAGAAAAAACAGAAAGCCCAGACCAAAAAATGTGTATTTCATTTAACAAACACTACAGCTACTGTATTTAAATTCCTTTAAAACCATGCATTTTAAAAAGAAAAAAACTGCACCGCAGCAGCACACTGAAAATCAGGTTGCATTTGTCCTTTTTTTGATCTAGTTCCTAAATGCCTAATTACCTATAGTCTAAAGACAGAACTTTAACTTTAAGAAAAACAGATTTTCCTGAAAGATCATCTGAGGATCATAGCCAACATTTTAATGCGGAGTAACAAACAAGCATAACAAAGAAAAAGAGTAAAAAGTGCATCAGGACTAGTTATACGCTCATTAGATCGTGCAACAAAAGATACTTTTGTCTTTTTGAATTTGATAGGATTCTGTAACAAATTAATATATTCTACCTAAAGTGGTAAAATAGTAAATAAGAACACTTTTAGGAGGACTTTGAACTGATTTTCAAATATTTGGGTATGTGCAATTTAATAAAAAATAAAACAAATCTGTTCTAAATGCTCTTTTTATAATCTTCTAAGGTTTATTATGGGAGATACTAGTAGTGACTTCTATGCTCTTAAATGTAAGAGGAGATACATGTAGTAGAGTCTTTTATATCAAACTCCTGCGGTGGAGATTGTTTATGACAGAAGTCAAACCCACCCAAAATACGTCTTTCTCACTTGAAATATGGTTACAATCTGTTTGAAATACAAACCATTTAAAATGATATTTTGTCTTTCTAGTACTCCAAAGGATGATACTAACAGCACGCCAATGACTTTTCCTGAGTCAAAGTCGTTTCTTCACCAAGACAAAGGCACCAATACTGGGATGCAAACCAACTACCTATGGACATCAGAGCATCCTTAGAAAGGCCTAATAAGGGAGAAGGCTAGGCCACAGCTTAGACCAAAGCTTCAAATATATACATTACCCTGACCTATTTAACTTCTTTTGTTTTTAGTAGACAACAGTGAGAATACAGAAAACAGGAATTTTACAGTATAACCTGAGTTTTCTAGTACAGAATTGCAGATTCGAGATAAAGATTTACATAAGCTTTGGCAAAGCATCCGAAGAGAAATGAGTTGCTCAACCTTTTGAAGTTCATCCATTGCTAATTAAAGAACTGCCAAGGCTTTACTAACAATTAAAAACTTGTCTTTAAAATCCCCGAAGATAAAAAAAATGCAAACAGCTGTTTTAATTAGCAAAACAGCAGATACTAATTAGCTTCTGTAACAGAGTATGCTGGTCCTTTAAGGACAGGACCAGTTTCAGTCCAAATCTGCTACCCATTTGAACTACAAATAGAAGGACTGCAGTCAGATGCTGCAGAAAAAAGCTTCTCATTTCTCATGAAAGTCCGCAAATTCAAGTCCACAAAACTGAGATTTTTACTTCAAGTAAGTTTTTGAGCTTACTTGTCTTCTAGTAAGATCCTTCTGAAACTTATGGATCTTTCTGGAATTGATAAAGACATTTAGAGTCATTCAAACAGGTCCTGAGGGTAAGCCGAAGCTGTTCCTGGCTGTCTATGTAGAAGGAACCATAGCAGCAACAGTAACTTTCTGCACCCTTCTTCACTGGTAAACTGGGTGGATGGGAAAGGCCGGTACCAGATGAAAACGTTTACAAATATGTTGAAAAGGGAACATCAGTTTTAACAGTGAGGGAAATTAAATCAGTCCCTTGAACTCCTCCTGGCAATGTGTGCTGAAGGAACCAGACTATTAAGAAAACACTGCTGGCCTTTGGAATATGGAATGAAGTGAGAGATTTTTCCTTGAAGAAAGGAAGATAGAGATGAGGAGGTCTTTCCATTTACCTGGAAGCAAATGGACTATGATGGCTTTTTTTCAGATGAAAATTGAAGGAATATAGCTCTGAAACCTAGGAAAAATGCCCCCTGTAACATAACTGAAATATGGTGCTGACTGATTTGCTAGACTGAATGTTTGTTTTCACTGAATGTTATTTTGAAATCATATTCCAGACTGTTTGTATTTTAACTAACTTCTTTTTCGAAAAGTTGTATACTTGTTTTACCTTCATAATGTCTCGGTCCAAATAGGTTGAGTACTTTTGGAATGATTTAAATAAATCAGGCAACCATTTAAAAATTCTTGAACCCAAAGAAAGTATTAAGCACAGAATTTTTAAAAACCATAATGCTTTTATTTTCAAACTCCGTAAGGTTTCAAGCTCTGCCAGTAAGCTTCTCTGACTCTGCACCACAGGGCTCCACAGAGACCTTATAGCAGTCTTCTAGTACCTCAGGGGGGCCTACAGGAAAGCTGGGGAGGGACTCTTTGTCAGGGATAGGACAAGTAGTAAAGGTTTTAAACTAAAAAAAGGTAGGTTTCAAATAGATGTTGGGAAGAAATTCTTTACTATGAGAGTGAAGGACTGGAACAGGCTGCCCACAGAAGCTGTGGATAACCCACCCCTGGAAGTGTTCAAGGCCAAGTTGGATGGAGCTTTGAGCAATCTGGTCTAGCAGAAGGTGTCCCTGCCCATGGCAGGGGGGATGGAATTAGATGATCTTTAAAGCCCCTTCCAACCCAAACCACTCCATTATTATAACATTTGAGAAAACTGGACTTGCTATCTGAATGAAAAAGCAATCATGTAACAATGTAAATTCTATGATTTTTGTTAATTAGAATTTTATTTCCCTCAAAAGTTTTTTTTTGTTTGTTTCTTTCCCACAGTATTTAAAGAAAGGGGAAAAAAAATCACAGTATTACCTAGATGAATCATCACTGCCACTACAAAACACTGTATATCACAGAGACAGTTAATTTGCTGGGTGTTCACACACTCCAAATATATCAAGGAATGTAAAATTCAGTTTTTCAAGGACGATACATGACTTGCAAAAATCAGATATTAGCCTCAGCAATACAGGTACAGTTATATCGACATTTCCACTGACAGGTCTTTTCTACTCAGGAATTTCTGAAATTTGATTTTTTTTTTTGTCTTGTGATGATCACATGCAAATGATAATTGAGATACCTTCACGTCCTGGGCAAATGGACAATGTGTCTGGACAGAGTAATGTGCACATATCTGTGCTGCAGACTTGTCGAGTTCAGGATGCACCCAGCCTTTTGTGAATGCACTGGTAATTTGGAGAGCTGAGGTGCAGTTGCTCCAACACAGCATATCTTTCAGCTCTCCCAATCTTTTGGGGCCAGTTCTGAAGAACTAAGACAAACTATGGTGAAGGGGAGGGGAGGGAACAGAAGAGGCTGGAATTACCACTTCGCAATGTTCAGTGCACAGATCCTTGGAACAAGCAGATGGGCTCTTAGACAGCAGAGCAGACAGTGAATTAGATGCAAGATAATCAATATGCATACTGATGTCTCCAACAACCAGGTTTAATGTAAAAAATATATAAGCCACATCTCTTAAGAACTATGCTGCCTATAACTATGCCTAGAGCTACTTGTTTTGACATTAGAGGGGTCAGTTGCCATGGTCATGTTATTAGTAATAAATAGGCTGTTGCTGCAAGTAGAAGATACAACAGATGCCGTAAGTGAAATATAATGTAAGAGCTGAAAAGTCAATTTATTTGCACTATTCAGAGTGAATGAGTAACTGAGAATATATGTATGAAATGATGACCCTATAAATAATTGTACATGACCATTTTATCATACAATTTTGATCATGATATGTGATTCTGTGATTCTGTATTTGCCTGAAATCATCAGGCAGTAGTCAACAAACATCTGGAAGATGCTTGTCCTTCAGTAATTGCATTTGGAAAGCTCTAAGACTTTTGTGCTGGTATTCCAACACTATAGGACAGGTCAATAGCTTTAATTGGAGGGTAACAATTGCTGCCTTCCCCCCCCCTTTTTTTTTCTTTCTTGTGTGTGTGTATGCTCTGCATGTTCTGTATTCAATGAAGACAGTTACTAAAGACAGGCAGTGAGTAAACAGCACCCAGCAAAAATCATTTTGGCATTCTGATTAGTGAATGGGATTTTAAACAAAAACAAATACATTGATTTTAAATGTAAGGAGGAGAATGATAAAACTTTATCATAAAATATAGAGATACCTATCACTGTACCACTATACCAAGCAAGACTGTTAATTTAACTTTCTGAAATCTCAAATAGATTTGCAGCTAAAAGCAAATAAACTCAGCTTACCACAGATACATAATATCCCCATTTTTGTTTTTCATTACATATTTTAACATCTAAGCTCTGCCTGCTAAATGGTTTCTGAATAAAATTTTGTCTTTGTATAGTATTTCAACATCTGTTTGTCAAAACAATATGAGAACATCATATTCTGTTTCCCTTTGACACAACTACTTTGAAGTGGTATAGGAAAAGAAAATCCACAAATACTGTCCTATATAAGGCTCTTTAGAGTAAAATATCAACTTCATTAAGTTAAATGAGATCAGGATATAATCTAACTGCATTCATGGTCTATTCTTGATGTTTACTGCCTTCTCTTCAAACTAGTATTTCTTTGTCTACCAATTAAACTCAGAGAAAAATACTATTTTTTCAGCATAATGACAGAGCATGTCACAGCAGAACTAACAACAGTTTCTATATTTTAACTTGTTCTGTGTATTAAGGTATGCACATTCAGATTCAAGTTTTACTACCTGTTTTACTAGTGATGACAACATACACAAAGCTCAATTATTTTCTCTGTTGCTGTGTTTTGTTTTTCTCAGCTTAAAATGCAAATGAGACATTTAGTTGAGACACTCCTGTTTTTCCACTGAACAGAAGACGTGGCACTGTTCAAGCATTGTTTCTTTTGGGCCCCACCCTGCTCATGCAGAGGGTTCAAATGGGTTCAGTGGAATAACAAAGACATTTCTGGGGGCGGATCTTCTCTGAAAATGCTTTTTAATGACATTTTAGTTGCTGGGGTGACCAGGCTTAATTGGCCTCAAACCAGATTAGGATCTTGTCCTTTATTAACACTCCTAATCAAAAAACACTTGTCAAACCTTGTCAAACATAGTAAAGTACGGGTGCTTAAATGGAGTCATATTAAAAATCTTATTAAGAACAAATTGATTATGACAAAATCAATCACTTCTGAGAAGCACCTAACAACTCTGAATCCTCTCCAGTTCTCGGAGCTTGAACCTTAGCTGCCATGGAGGCTAAAATAAAGGGAGGTACATCAAATTTTTATATAGGTCAATATTTCAATTTGAAGAAAAAAACAGGTAAATATGATATAAAAATATGCCTGAACGCTCAATAAAATATTATGAAGCACCAGTACAAAGTTATACTAAGAGTTCATTGAGTTGCACCTGATTAAATAAAAACGTAAACAAAAAACTAAAGCTGAGGTTGCTCCGAGACTCTGTTTTATTGTAGGACTCCCAACTTTCACACATGTAACCTTTCCAAAACTCCAAGTCAAGATATTTTTTACTTAAGATTAGAGTTTGATACCTCTAGTAATGACTGCTTCCATGTGCCAGAATCATGTCTAACTCAATGGCTTCTACATGTTAAGTTCACAACTATTGAAAACTTTTCCTGCTGTGCACTAGACATCAGAAAGATCGTCTCCTATGAAAATACCCCAGTGGTAAGAGAAGAAATCGTACTTACGAGTATTTAGTCAGAAGATCCAAATCATTATGCATGTTGATTGGGTATGTCTCACTGAGATGAAATAGCTTCTCTAAGGCCTCATAAATGAAAATGATGCAGATAAGAGAAGCAAAAGCTTCTTCAGTAAACCGTGTAATATAACAGACTAGGGAGCTTGCATCAGTTGCAACAAGGATGATGCACAGGATTGCAGTCCACAGTCCAATGCTAGCTCTCAGAGAAAGATAGGACAATCCATACTCTCTAAAGAAAAAATAAATAAACACAGTTTAACTTCTGTACAGCCACAGTTTCCTAGATGTAGAAGAGGCAGGTCCAAAATCGTTTTTCCTAGGGATGTGTTTATTTTGGATACAGCCTGGGGGGCAGCAGAGGGAAGGCAGGGAGCAGGTAGGATGACGGGGAGCAGAACCAACCCACCCTTTTTGCATTACCAACAATACACTTCTTACAGTCACTGAATAATTTTCAGTCTCCAAAAGTGTAAGCAGTCCACTCCAAAACAAACTCCTGATCTTATTTCTTCAGATGTTGGAATTTGGTGATCAATGTTTCTAATTTTACCCAAAAACACCTTAGCAATGATGCATATCATGATCTCACCCATCTCAAACAAGTTTGCATGCAAATAAGTCAGTGGAGTAAGTCTTTACCTTGCATATAAGGATTCCATAAATGTTATTTGGTCATACACTCTTAGCCATTTCATTTAAAAATATGTTTGAAATTTTAAATAGCTCTACTCCACTTACTTGCAAAATTTGAATAAGATCTTCTCAAACACTAATACCGGTCCTGTGCTGCCAAGTATTGTGAGGGGCTGTCCACCAAAGAGAGAGTAGGCAATTCCAGTCATGGATGCTCCAAACAGCGATTCTATTGCACTCTGAAAATGATACAGATTGAAGTGTCTATAAATTTTCAAACAGGTTCTTTTAGCAACGTATTGATTTGTCATCTTCCAAACATTGAAACACAAGTATTTTAAAGGTTGTGCCCTCATGCAACAACAGTAATAATAAAAAAATACTAACCACAAACCTACAAGTGTAAGTTTGCTTTGAAAGTTCAGATTTAACACATACTATACGACCTTCAGTTGCTTCTCCTAGTAGACCACCAAATGTGATGACAGGAGACATGCAAGCACAGTAGAGAAATAAAAACGATGCCAGACACTGTAGACTGAGAGCATCCCTGAAGTCACTCCAGAAGAACGGAGCTTTTCTTTTTATATCTAAAATCAATCCTCCAAAAAATCTAAAAAATAAAAGAGAGAAAATTAATGAAAAAAGTTTACTGAACTTTTTTCCATAATATTCCTTAGTAGCTGCAGAGAAGCTATGCTCCCTTAATCAAATGATACATCCCCTTATAATTCATCCTTCCCCAGAAGAAAGTTTCTGGGAACTCTGTTCTGGTCGCTTTAACCAGGAAAGTGTTTTTAAAACAAAATAAGAAATTGTTTTTAAAACAAAATAATTTGCATGGTTCTGTTTTTAAGATTTTCATGTAATCACCCAGACCCAACTTCTGAACAGTTGTTAGCTCCCACGCATACAACTCTAGTATTTTTGTGAAATAATTCTTTGCATTTCTTTAATGAGAGAGCTACTATAGTGCCCATTTGCCCACACTTCTACATGTAGAGCACATCACATTCTTTATTTGAGAACCTCTTCCTACATACACTTGGTAACAGAATTAAATCTAGGCCATAACTTTCCAAGGACAAGAATTGTCATATTTTGTCATTTACGCTACGCTAAATATGATCAAATATTTAGGAACAGACAGTCCATTACAATAAACAACAAAGTTAAAACAAATATCCCACAATGCTCTTTTTCTCATATGCACACCGTATCAGATGGTGCTGAGGTAAAGTGGGGAGACAAAGTGTTACCTGCTCCTAAATACTAAAATGATCCTTCAAGCCTGCAATAACAGATTCACCAGAAGGAGAATGACATACAGACAGACTGACCATTACGCACCTCTGCTGCACTGTGTACAGCAACACTGCATCTGAATGTTTAGCCTTGTGTAGGTAGGAACGACAGTTAATTATCAAGAGACAGCAAAGAAAAGGAAATGTCTAACGTACAGCTACCAGCATGATGATGCTGCACTAAGGTAACTCCTGATAGCTGATGGGCTTACACCACACAATATTAGACAAGAGAATATAAGTATTCCTTGGAACAAATTCTTCCCTCAGATGTGTGTATGTTGTAGGCACCACAGGAACTATAGTCTCATATACCAGGCCTTACCGAGGCCAAAAAAAAGTGCTACTGCACAACCCAGAAAATTCAACAACAAAATAGTTGTAAGCATTCATAATATATGTGACAAGACCATTTCCAACTTTTCCTTCAAACAGAAATCAGAAATGTTAACTGAGTTTAACAGCAGTCTGACCTTTATAAATAATCAAGAAAGGAGCTTGCAGTAAATACAATGTGAAAATTTAATTCCTCTTGCCCTCTCTACAAATTAGCAAGTATTATCTTTTTCAACTACATGGTATGCAAATCAGGAATAAGGCCTCAAAAAAAAAATCATATGCCAAGCCAGTCACTTCTTAAGTGGGAATTAGACCATTATTATGTCTTTGAAAGTATACCAGTTAGTACACTTAAAATTTGGAATATATTTTCACTAACTTTCCAGTGCGTTGCAATTCTGGTCCAGAGTGCCCTCCAGGTTGTTCTGGATCGCCATGGGCTGCAGTCCCATTTGGCACTCCTGGGATCTTACGCTTCTCCTATCAGAAGGAAAAGATACTTTTCTTAGCTCTTTACAACCAAACACAATTTTGGCAAAGGAAATAGACTTTGAGAGTTGAAAGACTAAACATTTAAATTTTATTGTTAGATTCATCAGCATAACCTCTTCATAAACAGTTCTGTAACCAGAAATAGTAGAAGGAACTGTGACCTAAAAGAAATTTAAAGAATTGATCAAAGAAAATCCTGTTATCAGAAAGCATTTTTAAGAGCAGCATGCCGGACTGCTTTGATCATTTCTTACTCTTATCTGGTCATTGCATTTTGACTTCACTAGCAACTTAGCATAACCAGCAGCATCTATTGACAAGAACTATGAGTAACAAATCTTACACTATATGTCTGAAATACACAGCAAAATTCAAAATGGATTACAACTGTCGTCAAAGAATAGGAGAATAGATAAATGATGGAAAAGCTTTGTGAACAGTCACTGTTCAGTAACAATCCATGCTGAGTAATTAAACACAGTCATGTCATACTATAAAAAAGCCATCAAGAAAAAAGGGATTCCTTTTTCATAACCTTTTCTGCTTGTTTGAATCATCTTCTGAGGAAAACTGCACCTGTAGAAGGACATACACTCACATGCAATGGAATATTTGGGATTTGTGTTTGTTTTTTTTTGTTTCAGAAAACTAGGATACTATAAGCTTAGAACAAAAGCAAACCATGGCTGTTTGTGATGATCAAAGACACTTATGACCACTTACTCCTCAATTTAAGATCTTTAGATCCATCTGTCTTTATTCAGGAGAAACCTAGTACTGAACTGCATAGATTGTCATCACTATACTACGTTTTCAAGACAACAGTTCTCTTTAAGCAAAGTAACCAACAGAAAGAATGCAAAATGCCTATATAGTGATTTTGCTAAATGCTAAATTAATGAGACTTAATACTACTCAGCAGAACTTCATTTCATCACAACCTTTAAAAGTACTTTTTACAATGTACAAACCTGAGAGGGAACATTTTTAGGTGGCTCTATTCGAATTGTTGGGTCCCATTCTCCAGGAGGAAGAACTGTAACTTGATCAAGAAACTCATCAATTCCGGACACCAAGTCATTGCGATCTTTCGCTTTGTACGCAACATCATGGAACACCTGTGAAAAACAAAGAACTGTATGTGGGAAGAAAAAGAGATGGGGAGAGGAATACCCATAAAATACTTCACAATGGCCCCTAGACTTCTGAAGTTGAAATCTCAGCTCCGACTGACTAGAAAATCTGGTACATAGTTTCCATACCAGTTTCAGCTAAATTGGTGCTAAATATTCCAAGGAATTTAAAACTCAATTATACCACTGGACATTAACTGTGTAAAATGGAATCTTCTCAGTGAAGATACCCTTGCATGTTACTCTTGTCTCTCATTTTGTTACCTCCTTATGACAGCATAATCTGGGCAGTTATAGGCCGATGAAATGAACTTAAAATCTATTTGTGCATGATTTCAACCAGACAATTACATATTGCAGGTTCCCTGTTACACCTCTTCAGTCACCACAAGGTTCCCTATTATACCTCTTCAGTCAGTACAAAATGACTAAAGCCAACTCATGAATAAAAATACCTCGTCCGTCATTAGTGTTGCAATTGATCTTCCAATCTCATGGTATTGTTGCCCTTTACCCAACGGTCCAAGAAGAATAAACAAAAATCTGCAAGTTAAATAAAAATACTGTATAAGGCAGATGAATGCAAGTAACTATATACATTACAGAAATACTTATTTAAAATTGGACTAGAAGAAACTCTGTCAAACACAGATACAAGTTTATGGGGCCCAATAACATGCATCCCAGGACCCTGAGGGAACTGGCTGACGTAGTTGCCAAAACATTCTATGTCATATTTCAAAAGTCATGGCAGTCAGGCAAAATCCCCGGCGACTGGATAAATAGGGGAGATTTAGATTAGATGTGAGGAGGAAATTCTTCACACGGAGGGTGGTGAGGCACTGGAACAAGCTGCCAAAAGAAGTTGTGGATTCCCCGTCCCTGGAGGTGCTCAAGGCCAGGCTGGATGGGGCTTTGGGCAACCTGATCTAGTGGGTGGCATCCCTGCCCATGGCAGGGCAGTTGGAACTGGATGATCTTTGAGGTCCCTTTCAACCCAAGCCATTCTATGAAATATTATTTATAATCTCCTTCAAGATCCTCACACACATATTTAAACATGAAGCTCTAGTTAGAAAAAATGTGAAAATAACTTCCAGAAATATATCATAAGCTTCACAGTCAGACTTGATTGAGACTACCAAAACCTCCTTACATAACAAACCTTATCTTACATAATAAATATATGCAGTTATAATCTAAATACAGAAAACTTTAACATAAATTTAATGTTAGTTCTCTTAATTTAACAGAACCAATTACTTTATTGTTTCTGTTAAATTTTATTACTTTATTACATGGTAGTATTATTGCAATATCAGGGTAGTGAAATTACCTCTGAATAAAAATAATTTTAAAATCATTTTTTCCTCCCATTAAGAAGGCTCTAGATAGCCTCTACTCTGGGCTTGGTGTTCTCTAAAATGCACAGGATATGTTCAAACGAAATAATTTCCAGGTTTGCTGAAATGCAAAAAAAAAAAAAAAAAATTGACTGTTTAACATTATTAAATTATTTTAAAACCAAACTTTTCACAGAAAATAGTTTTCTTAATTTTTCATTCTTTAATTTTCTTTAGGCCAAAAATCAAGACATCTGCCTTGTTTTAATTTGTTTGTTTTTTTGCCTTTTTTTTTTTTTTTTTGGTGGGAGGTTGGGAGAGGCAATGGAGAAATGGAGAAAGGCTTTAGAAGTTTTTTCAAAGCTAAGTCTCTCAATGTCCCTTATACACATGCATGAATCAGAGAAGATGAAAAAAGTCATATCCAACGTAACTACAAATTAAAGCAAAATTTATACTATATTTATATTATACTACACACTTAAATATATACTAAATATACACTAAATATACTATACTTATTATACTATACTTATTATTTTATACTAATTATTTTATACTATACTTATACTATCTGACTAGGAGCAAGGATTTGAGTCTCAGTATTTCATATTCTAGATGAATGCCATGAACAACTGGAATACAGTACTGTCGTCTGCTAGAATTCTACTTTTACAGAAACAAAAGAGGGACGGAGAAAGAGACAGAATATATGCAGACAAAAAAATAAAAACCAAACAAAAACTGAAAGCCTGCTTAACAGTTAAGCCAGTGAGCTCAGACATGGGAGAATCAGACTGGAATTCTGAACCAAATCAGCCCCAGCAGGAAACAACGTATCTGCAGATCTACTTAAAAGCTTCATATTGGGCTCCGAAGTCTATTTTAGACATGACAATAATTCCTTATAAATTGTTCTCAAAGCCAAAGTACTTTATTAGACAAGGTTTCAACTAAGAAAAAGAAAATCTAATAAAAATTTATGGTCAAAAGTCACATTCACTTTCATGCAAGTATCTACAAAGTAAATTTTAGAGGAGCATAGTATTTACAGCATATTTTTCATCCATTTGCTATCCCTAGTTAATCAAATCACAAAGTTTTTTTTCCCTTTAATTATTTCCTGTATCATTTTTTTTCTTCTGGACATAATTCTGCAGTATCACACAAGTAGTTTCAGTTCCAGATGAAATAGTCTACGACATTGCTTTGCTGCTGCTTCAGCTTCCCAGTATTTCATCTGCAGTATTACCTGTTTGTATAGGATAAATTCTGTTTTGTAGCCTGACAAGCTATCTTTTCTACTTCTGCAAGGAATTATTTTCTTCGCACACTAACAGCATGTTTCTGAATATACATATGTATAATTTAAAGGGCAGGTGGCAAATTTCATAACCCAATACATGGTGAAACTCACTGAAGGTGACATCACCCTGTCTCCACAAGATACTTAGAAAAACAAAAAGACACATAAATCTAACTGTACCTAGTTGGAATTGGAACTTCAGCTAGTCCTGTAAGCAGCACTGCAGGAGATAACCTAACAAAAGCAACAACTGCACGGTCCAGGAACTCCAGTTCACCAACTAAGATGTTTGATGCTTCAGCTCCAGGAGGTATCTTTTTCATGAAGTGTAGGTCAACCTGGGAAAACAATATCAAATTATCAATGAGTTATTTCCAGGGATTTTTTTTTCCCCTGTTTTGGCCAATGATGGCATTATATTTTAAATTTACAATTATTTTCATTATTCAGTTTCTACTACTCTTGTCTGTCAAATAACGTTTCAAAAAATAAGAATGTTTCTCAAAAACTGATTTTTTAATATTTTACTAATTTTATCTTGTAAACATAGTTAAAGTACTCCAGAAATAATTATAAAGGCAACAAATCACAATATTGGTAAGAATCTAATATTAATTTCCTATTAATAATTTTAACAAAAATCGTAACAGAATCAGTAATTCATAATAGAATAATTAATAGCAGCAGAAGAAACTAAGACACCTCATTTTTCCATAATTAACAAGTGTGGAGATCATGAATTCTTATCTTATAGTTGTCATATTATAATATCAGTGAGAAAAAGAACAGGCTCTACCACCCCAAATTTTCCTTCTACTGCTCTAAGTGAGATCTATTTTTGTTTTCATATGGACTTTCATATGGGGAAGATACTTCCCTTCTACTGAAAACAAGAGAAAGTAAGCTATGACCACAATTGTCTCAAGAGAGAAAACTAAAGGAACAAAGCAGAACAAAAATTTTGGAGTTTTAAGGCTATGGTGTTGACTTTTCATGGGGGGGAAGACAGGAAAAGAAAAGAAGCAGCTTCATCACAACATTGCTATGTAAGCTCTAGGTATTTGCCAAGGAATGTGTTTATTTGTATTTATTTTCTCAGTACCAACCTAAAGTTTATAACAAAGATCGACATGAAATAATGGAGTATATAATGTATGTTTGATTTCATTATACACCAGTATTGCCTACATTTCAAAATGCATGAATTTTGTCATTTGCTTTCCTTTTATTAATCTAAACACAACAACAGCAACCAAATCCAATATAAACTGTTAAAGTGGACCATTTTAATGTCTATCTTACAGCCATCTGTCAGTACTAGTTTGCATAGTTTTTTGGTAATATTTAGAAAATTGTTTTCTTGCAAATGGCTCTGGCAGTAAATCAGAATTCAGATATAATACAGTTCCCTCTGTAAGAAATCTTATTTCTCTAAGATCACAAAGAGATGCTACCGTAAGCTAATCTAGACAAACAACACCTCACTAAGCTATGAGACAAACATCAAATCAACCTGAAAGGTTGGAGCCCAAGTACTTCATCAAAGTATTACTGAAATAAATTTTTCTGTTCTCCACTCAAATCACAAAATGACTCTTCAGGGTTAAATACAAAACCCAAACAGATTCATTCTGCATCTACTGGTGCCATTTTAGGTCATTTCTACTTGAGAGAAAGCAAGTAATCTTCCAGGCACAGGTACCAATGTGCACTCTGTACTGATTTTACTTTATGAATGGATTTAGCATTTAATAAAGTCTTGTGTACCACATGCTACAGTTGTCACCTTAAGGTCCCACCAACATACAGATCACAGGACCAAGACTCAAACCTGAAAGAAATACTCAACCCCATCTACCAGAAAGTATTCCTAGACACATTTCTAGTACTACTGATAGCTTGAGAGTACAAAATCTTTAAGGTACTGAACTGAGCCCCAGTCAAAAGTAAAGAGAAGCATCAAACCGGGTAAATAAATGCAAACCTGAGGTGTCATTTCTGCTATTTAACAAGCACAGAGGTAACCCTGAGTGAGTTTGGGACAATTGTAAAAGTTACATTCTTTAAACACTCCTCCTAACCTATCCACCATTCATCTCTTATTGCAAGAAGTCTTTAGTTGGACAGGCCTCACATAGATCTTAATCTTAACCCTAAATTGAGCCACATTCATGACTTGGCATTTAATAGCCCCAAAAGGCTGCTATTAAACATCAAAGTAAATGACCAATGTGGAGTCCATTCCCTTCCAGGCCACCTCGAGGAAGGAAGAAGGAGGGGGAGGGCTCCCACAGAACCAAACATAATTTGGCATGAAGACAAACAGAAAATAACCAACATTACTTCTTAGGAAAGTCCTGACATGTATTCATCAAATTTACTTATAAGCAGAGCTATCCAGTGTTCAAAAACAAGTCAGCTATTTCCCATGGTATTTGAAAGACCAAACTCTATCTGTATTGGAACTGCAGTTTTGATTCATAAATACTGTTTCAACATGGAGCACAGAAATGTTGCCTTGAGAAGGGACATAGCTGCAGTCTGTTCACGCATTTCATATTTCAGGACAGTTGAAGATCATGTCAGCCTTTGTTGGAAGAAGCAGAGACCAGCAATTGTTAAACTGCCATCCCCATCCTGCTCACAGACACAGGATAAAGTAGTGCTGTGACAGACCATTTAGAACACCCTCATACTGTCCTGGGAATACAAAATCCTCATGGTGTTCCCACAGGAAGAGGAGCAACACATTTTCAAGTACAAACATCAGAAACTACATCTCCCTCTTTATGCTACTGAAGTAACATTCAAGACAGCTTTTCCTGATGTCTCATGTAATTCAAAAATAGATACCAATACAATCAACACAGTATCAGTGCCGTATTCGTGTTGTTGATGGTTGAATCAACTCCAGAATTTGGAATATTAGAAGTAGCCCAAGGGAGACAGATTAGCAAAGAGAGAATACGTGAGGTAGTCAAAGGTGCTTTTTGGTAGAAGATAAATTAAATTAATATGTGGAACAAAATTAGAGCAAGAAATCACAATACTCAAAAGAAAATTAGTGTACTGCTCTACTTTCCTCTCAATCTGTGCATATAATTCCAATTATAACCATTGGGAGTTGCTGCAATAGCACATTTCAAGGGGAAATTGTACTTTACTTATGCATCTTCAAAAGGATACATGTATCTATTTAAAGGCAGTCAAAAAAGGTATTTAGATTAGACTTCTTTAATGTTATTTCATTCCTGCAAACAAAAGCTTCTTTCATATTCCTGACATCCTTGTGGCTATCTAATACTGCTGAAGCTAGCCAAAAGATGACACATTGATCTCTTCACATGACACTTTAAATAGGAAGAGCTCTTTTGATCAGCTAAGCTGCAGCACTATACAACTAGTGGCTGAAGGATCAGATGATGCAGCCCCGTTCTTGTTTAATAAAAACCATGCATATAGATAATAGACCAGGATTTTGATCCTACAAGACTCAAAGCAATTGTGGAAATACGCAAGAGAAGCACTACTGAAAGTCATGTCGTTCCCAATAGGTTCTTGTGAGCATCATCTCTGCACAGCTTAATGTTGAATGGCCAGCTTTATTTCTATTTGATATCCTTTATAAAAATGTTATACCTTGATATTAGAACATTTGCCAAAACAATTAGTTTTTGTTAACACTTTTAAAATAAATACCAGCAAACCAAAATTATAATTGACTTTCTATATTCTCAAGTATTTTTAAAGAATTAGCCTGCATTTTTTTTTAGCATGTCACAGTTTATAGATCTCTTTTCTACCTCTGAAGAAATATGGTCCACAATACATCCCCAGCCCTCCTCCTTTCTTCTCACCATCTTTGACAACAAGATCTGTTTCCCATCTTTATTTCAGCCATATACCATTCCTAGTCTGGCATGTTCAGTCAAGAATTCAACCGGTGCAAATAGCTACTGCTGCTAGGAAATATCTCTGGCACCAGATGGAGCAATCACATAACTCTACTTTTAGCTCAGCTGCACTAACATTAAGATTCAACAGACTCAAAGTGCTGCTCTTCAGAATTTTGGTTTAAATTACCTTTCTTCACTTACTCAACCTTTGTTGTATTAACGTGTCAGTTGAAGCCATCTATTCCTGTCAGGTCTGTCATCTGTATCTAATGTGACAGTTTGTTTTAGATACATACAGACTTCTTAAACAAATTAGGATTCTCCTTTACATTAAAGCTGAGAAGCTGTTTGCTTTTCTTTGCTATCTAACATTGAACTGTCATTGCAATCTCCACTACTGAACAGCTAACATCTTTTGTGAAGTGTACTGAAATATCTTGGCTTGCCAGAAGTATTAAGTTATAGGTTTACAGAAACACATTCTGTTTGAGACATCTGGAATCCACGATTGCAGGTTATAAAAAGAGTAGTTTGCATTCAGGCATTACTTCTACAAAAGTACAAATCTGAGAGGTAAATCCAAATTGTAAGAATTCTGAATTACCTTCCTTATTAAACAATTTTCTGTTCATTTCTAAAAACTCCCCCTACAGCTACATACCTATTGTATTGTTACGTAATAAATGTGTATCTATGTTTTTACACTGGTTCCTATTACCAGTAATTTATCAGGAAAATTAAGAATTCTTTTTCATTAGATACAAACCCTGAGTTGCACTAGCTATGAAAATTTTTAATGCTCAAGTAAAATTTGCACTTCATAGCTTTTCCTAATTCACATGGATTCTTTTTTTTTTTAATTAAAAAAATCTGTTTGGTATTCAGGAATCTCTCTTTGCCGTCAGTGAACACTTACCTTGCTAAAGTCAACAGTGCTATTTTCTCTGCTCACATCATTTTTGTTTTCAATACAGGCTGGAGCAGACTGTGGGGAAACAATCTGACCTGCTAACAAAAAATACCATTACAGAATACTAACACTCACTTCTATAAATAAAGCAATATTCAATGAAATATTTGGTAGAATTAAAGAACTATATACATTCCATATCATATGTATATATTGAAACATCCAAACATGGCATTTTAATTAAATACTTAGTTAGAGTAACAGATTCTCAAAAATGAACATTTATCACATGCAGCTACAAATTGGAGAACGTAACTTAGAAAATACTCTTGAATATTGGAAGACATATTCTTGAATATTGGAAGATGAACTTTATGTGCCAATTAAAGCTTATGATTTTTAAGTTATTACATTTGAAGAAAGTCCTGCATTTATATAATTTTTGTAAGTAACTTGAGGAACTGCCAAGTTTGGGGCAGTATCTGTCTGCAAGACTACTCCTCACTGAATAAAACAGGACTACTAATATCCATAAATTTACTCATGTGTGTAAGAATGTTCTGATTATAAAACATACTACAAAACCTAGCATAAGAGTGGGCTGCTATAAAAATAGTTATATTGGATATTAAGATGATTTCATCTCAGTATTGAACAATGTGATATAGACATGTATAAAACAAATGTTTCAGCAAACACATTTTCAGAAAATTCCTGTGACGATTTAGTATAGTATTTTTTAGAAGTTTTAAAAACATCTCAAGATGAGAAGAGTTTAAACACGCCTCAGTCTCACGTAGCAAACAGTAAGCCTTGTGACCAGCTAAATTTTGCCAACCAAAGCTCAAAAAGAAAAAAAAGGATTAAGTAACAAATATAGGTCGCATAAAGCACATTTTTACTTAATGCTCCTGTGCATCGCCAGAGGACACCACACACACACACTGTGGGCGTGGGGCTAGCAGTAGGGCATCATGCAAACCCCATGGGTTAACTGGACATTCCCTGCTTGCCTTTACTCTGTCACTCTCCCTGGCATGGCAGGAGCTGCTCACAGCTCTGAACACCACAACAAAGTACAGAAAAAAGTGCTAAGTGTATGAGCCAACTATCTCTTACTGCCCTAACACATACCCAGGAATAACTGCAGAGTCCAGCTGGCCCAGAATCAGCATCTTGTGCCCAGCATATATTTGTTTCCATAGCAAATAAAGTCTCTCATATGACTAAGAAATGATGATGTGAAAACACTGGTTCTGGTGAAAATCAACCTAAACTTGCATAGTAACAAAGACCATATGCTCAAGACATATGAAGATAAAGACAGTCCTAAGCTAGGCACACTGTTTGGACAATTCAAAAAGCCATGGTGTGTCCGCCCTCACATCTTGTTACATCCATTTGCAGTCTAAGCATATCCTCAGCCAGTTGGGAAATGGAGCACTTTGCAGAAACCAGACCTAACAGAACAGGAGACACGCAAAAGTATCTCAACCATGGCCACAAAACTGTAATGTCCAGCTTCTGTCACAGCTGACCAGTGCAGTATCCTTGTCTAACTCTGGTCACGAATTGAGCTTGAGCTCAATTAAGCTGAGAAACTTGCTCAAGGAAAAGGTTGATTTTCATGACAATCAACATTCCGTTTTCCATTAGGCAAATCTCCCACGCCACAAAACAGTTTTTTGACTTGTGCTGCATCCTGGTAGCTTAGCCAGAGAGATTTCACTTTGATTAAGTACAGGCACAGAATGTTTCAAAAGGTATTAGTAAAAAATCTTATTAAATGTATCAATCTTTAAAATGTAAATACTTTTATTTTCTCTCTGATTCAGGACAAAGCTCAAAACAAGAATAGAAATTCGGGCTTTTGTTCTGCACCACAGTGAAACTAACAGGAAGCGACAGAAAAACAGACACATTTCATATGGCAAAAATTATGGATTAACTTCAGAAGGCAATATATTAATGAAACTTAAAAGAATTTACATAAAAATAAGACTATGAATTCCTAAGTTTAACATGGGACACCCTTCGCCAATTGGAAGCCAGCAGTTCTTAAATATGCAAGATAAAAGGCCATGCAACATTTCTGTTTTAATTAGAACTTACAGAAGTACCACTGAGTTCTATCATTGCTCCACCATCATCACTCGGTATCCCCATGCTCTATATTTCACACCATAATTTTTTTCTGTATTGTTTATTTGGCAGTCTTACAACTTTTTACAGGAACTATCCTGTAGTATTATAACTTTCAAAATAGCATATATCTATTATTTTGATGACAATGTACATAATACATATATATACATAAATGTATATTATAATGTAACAAAAAAACCCTCACAGTGATTCTAATATAGGAGCCATAAAATGCACAGAGAACATTTCTACCTTAACTTACTCCCAGGAAGCCTTAGATTTGCTTAACTTACTTTCTTCCTTTTAGAAACTCCTCTATAATCCAGGAATTCTATGAATGGAAATACTTGTAATAATTAGTCATACAAATATACACATTATGTTATAAAGATGTTATCCACAGGAAAGCAAGAGAGGTAGTAGTTCATTGTCTTTCTGTTGCTAATTATGGATTTACATTCGAACTTTTTTCTGGACCCACAATTTCAAGAAAATGAGAGCATGGATATCTGCCAGGGAGAAAAAGATTCTGACCAACAAAAGAGATGGACCACCTATTATACTACTGAATTTTTAACACCATAATTTGAGGTGTCAAAAGCATCCTAAGCAACTACTATAATGGTCCAAAGGTTAACTTTTAAACATTTTGTCCACTTTTCCTTTAGGTAGTAAAAATATAGATGGTGGGAAATAAAAGCCACAACGAGTAAGTATGTGAAGTTTAAAGAATAGCATATGTTCTTTTTCTGTGCCAACAGAAGACCTCAGACTCTGATTTTCCCATATGCTGAAGTAATCTGAAAGAACACAAGTTTTACCTTGAGGCAGTAAGAGACATTTAAATAGCTCTGTAACTTAAAGACAGCTTTCTGGATCTTGGAAAAACAATTTGTTGGGTTTTTTTACTGGATTGAATAACAATCAAAAGATACAAAGTAGAGAAGATAGGTAATTTCTCTTCTTACATTTCTCCTATAGATCATAGGAAATTTTTTTAAGTTTATCAAACACACTGCAGGAATGCGTGTTCATAGTGAAACAATACAGTCTGCAAAATGACAATCAGCAACTTGGTCTTTGTGCAGCCCTTCAACAGAAAAGGAAAGACAGAAAGCAACTGCTTTTCTGGAGATATTTTAACTCCTACACACATTTAGTTTATTAAATGGCCATATATTTTGCACTTCAAACAGGTAGATGCTGTGCCATGGTGGCCCTCTCCCTTGTAGAAAGACTATAAGACTACTCGTTTTCACATTTGGTAGCTTCCTGTATTCCAGAGCTACAAAGATGGCTTGAACTTAATTTTGTGTAAAATTTCATGTTAGAGGAGACTTTTTGAGGTGAATACTCTCAAGCACATGAGAAATTCTCTCTGGGGTAGGACCAGAAGCATACTGATGGAAACCATGTGCATCACCATGCTACACTGGTTTTCCATTTATTATTCAGCTTTCAAATGCACGTTGGCAAGTATGTATGTGCTTTATCCTCAAGTGTACTTTAATTTCAGCAGCTGATTGTTTTTTCTGAATGAAGGACATGGTTATTGGCATCATGGTAGTCCCATGAAACACCAATCAATTAAAGAGCTGTGTGAATGAAAAGGGGAACTGCCACGCTACACCTGGACCAAAAAGAGCAAGCAATATGCATTTCCTCTCTGATTTCCACCAAAATCTCAGCAGTCACCACTGCATCAAATTGTTTCTTAAATACAGCTACGCTAAATCCAAGTCTTATAGAAGTCCTTATAAAATCTACAGCTTAAAAGCCTTTATTTATCCTGCAGTCAATCTAGATAAAGCATCTGAAAAGCTGCCTTCTTTGAGATGTCATCAGAGAGCCATCCAGATTTTTTTAAGTACCAATCAAATATACAGTGTGGTATCATTGAAATACCCAGCCTACATACAAAGGAACTTAATACCTAACAGATAAAACCATGCTAAAATGGATGTTAAGGCTTATCTATGTACAAAAAGCTAATATCAACACAGTTTATAAAAGTTTTAAAAATTATCTTCTAAATTGTTATACATAAAAAGCGATATTTTTTTCAGATAATGTGAAATTGACAGAGCTTCGAATAGAGAAAAAATTCACACAAAACAATTGTCATGCAAAGACAAACCACATAAAATCCATCAGGTCCATATTTGTTACACTAATTGAAGTTTGCATTTGCAGATACAGAACTGAACATTTTGAGACTATTAGTCTTGTCAAGTAAAAAAAGTAAACAATACCAGTAAATTAATCTCACATACAACATACTTTTAGTCCCTAAAATTGAAGGCTTCAGACATTTAGCTATGAATGTTGTATTTACTAATCAATATCCAAGAGGTCTCTAGAATGCCAGTGACAAAAACCAAGAACAGCGTTATTCAGACAAAATCCAAGTTAACGCAAACTGGATGCAACTGAGACATCAAAGGAATTTTAACCAGAAAAAAGTAGTTTACATTTTCTAAAGCATATGTATTTTTTCTCACTGAGAAAAAAAAAGTCTGATTTGCAAGCCAATTATCCTAGCCTTCAGGCTTTTCACTGTAATTTGTAACC
This sequence comes from Anser anser, assembly GCF_964211835.1. Taxonomy (NCBI): domain Eukaryota; kingdom Metazoa; phylum Chordata; class Aves; order Anseriformes; family Anatidae; genus Anser; species Anser anser. The sequence continues at coordinate 18,018,063 of NC_139726.1, read as the reverse complement.
AACTTGCCAAATCTAAATGGACTCACTGTCCACCTAGGCCAAAAAGCAAAGAATGAAAAGCACTAAGTTCTCCTAAGTACATATTAAAATTCTGATATAACAGAGCAGTGACACCATCTTTGCACACTGAATTGTATACATATTTTTAGGTATCTTGATAGATAATATTTTAAATCAGTGGAGAGCCATCTCACTCCCATTGTACCTGTATAACTGCAAGCAGAATTTGGTGTTTGCTAATGATACATAATAAAAGAGGATATGGAAGAAGCCACTTAACCCATTTTTCTAATGGTAGGCCTCAACCTCTAACATAATTCACACAAAGTCATGCAGTTTTAACTAAATTGCTATGATTTGCAATTTTACAAATTGATGCAAGAAAATGGATTTACAAAGAAATAGCATCAAAAATTACTTTTTCCCAAAAGAACAACATTATTCCACACAAGCTTCTGATAAATGTGCCACAGCTGCTGACAAAGGCCTTAAGTATATTTTAATCACTATAGCAAGAAGTTGCATGCTGTCAAGAAACTGAGATGAAGACATGGGTGTACATTTGAAATGATCTGAAGCCCAAGCAAGAATAGGTATTTATACTACCTCCAAACCTTCAGGGAGTTTACAGAACCCAAAGGATAGGAGATGAGGAAGATACAGAGATGAGATGAGCCTGTTAGAGACAGACACAACAAAGACAGAGCAAAATAAAGAAATACAAAGATGAATGATACAGTTTTATACATACAGATTATACATTTTAACATGGGTACGAGGAAATGTGGAGAAAGGATAATTATCAAATGAAAATGTTTTTAAATACAAGTTATATTTTAGTAATACAGTAACCTGTGGAAAATACATTTTGATTAAAATGCATACATTTGAAAAGAATATAAAGAAATACAGTATTAGTTAGGTTAAACTAGAACCATCATTGGGCTTGGCTTCACTGCAAGGAAAGCAGGAGCAATTCACCTGATCCAAAATCACGACTGGCAGAGAACTTGGGAATACATATGGCATTCACTGCGACCTATTCCCAGAGCAAAGGAACCCGGTCACATACCTAGGAATGCCTCCCTCCCTTTTCATGGGGCTCCAAGTACTGTCCATCTGTCTCCATAGGGTAGTATTGACATCATCTGAACTTCACATGCTGTAAAATGGCACTGAGTTATGGCATAAGCGCTTGGACTGATGATTAGGAGAGATTAGGAAACTGAGGAAAGTAACAAACGCCATCAGAGAACTGGTAATTTAGATTTAATTGGGATACCAAAACATGCTGTCTTAAATTAGATGCCCAAGCATAATCTTAAACAACTCTGCAAGTGCTCATATTTCCATTAAACAATGAAGAAGTCCAAACTGGCCAATCATACTAACTGAAGTAACTAGAAAAATGCTTGAAAGAGAACCTGTCAAAATAAAGTGCTCCAGCAGCTCATTCCATTAAATATGAAGATCCCTAATTTAATATGCCATTGATTTCTTCAAGTTCTTTGGCATTTGAATAAACATCCCCTTAGAATTCCAGAATTTGTCAAAATCAAATATGATGCATGGTATAATGCAATTTTTATGTTAATAAAGTGTGTGTTCATATGCCAAGGGAGAAGCAGTTATAAATGGCATACAGAAATGGAACAGAAAACACGCACAAGATCATGTTATTATGGATAAAGAACACTTCAACGGTGTGCATGGAAGTACAATTTGAAAGTCATTAATCCTGACATGCACCACTCCCCTAGTTCCTTCCTCTTCAAATTTAATCGGTAAAAGGTCTGCTAGATTCCATTACATATATACACCCACACGTATGCACTCTGAAGCCTATAGTAAAAGTGAAATAGCTAGTCAAAAAAAAAATTTATATCATGAAAACTTCTTTTCCTAACTTCATTATCATTAAATCCACTACTTTCCTGTGCTTTATACACTTAAATTCTGAATTGAAGAATGCTTTATAGAAGTGGAGAGGCTTACAAAACTATTTTAGCATTCCTGTAACGAAAGAAAGGTGTGTATTCGCAATTGTCTTTTGACTTTTTAGACCATGTCGTGGGAATTTAGACACAGTTCTCAGATATCAGAGTGAAAAACCTATTAATCTCAATAAAAGAAGTTAAATCACTCTCCAAACCAAACTTTCTAAAGTTGATTTACTAATGGCAAAGATTCCTATTTCTTACCTGCCTTTTAGAGCATTTATGCTAAAATTATTGCTACCCTCATAGCTAATAGTTTTGGGTATTTGGTGTCAAATTGGATTAAAAAAAATAAATCATTTTTGCTGCTCTTATGCCAAATTTGACTGTCGCTTTTTATTGGAACATCAAAAGCAGGCTTTTAATTCTCACAGTTTTGATGCTTAATGAAAAGTGAAAGTTAAACACAGCATGGCAGCATTAAAAATGCATGGTAAATCCATAGCACCCTGACATCTTAGCCCTGCAGAGGATGTGAAGAAAAGCCATTGTAAACAAAAGATAATACTACTAAATACAAAGCAAATTAATTAGATGGTCTGACAGACTCTTAAACAAAGAAAAAATGGAGGGAGAACATATGTACAACTATCATCCAACAAAGATATCACAGGGGCCTGTCAGCAGCACAGCCATATATGGAATTCAAGTTTACGTCTTCATTTTCAGACTTTATTCTTAAATATCTGGAATTGGAGACACCAATAAACTAGCATAGTCAAGAACTTGGACAAAGAAGGGGTTTTACATCCTCGACTGTATGTACCTCATAGCCTAGATGGCAGGGACTTACTCCTCTGAACGACCTATTTCATGAACTACAGATCCCTCTTTGTTTTGACCACTGATTTTTATCAGTTATACTGCCTTCACTAAAACCAAATTTAACCAGACTAAGAATTTTCTTATAGCCAGAAAAAGTCTCTAACTTCCCCTGCATCATTCACCTTCTTAAAGGTGCATGTATCTCTGGACTGTAAGCTCATCAGTAGTATTTAAGATTACCTGTTTTTCTCCCTACAGTTTTCTATGAATTAAGCTTCCCATCCAAAAAATAAAAAGTAAAAATAAAATATTTTACTATTTTAATATATTTTTAGTACTAAAAAGAGAGAACACTACTGCTACTGTTGACAATACATGGAATATTTTTTGTTCATATATACTATACCATGTTTGTGCACAAATGGGTAACTAGCAAGCTAAAATAACGCTTCAATTGTACTTTACCAGTTAGTCTTCAAGAAACAAGGAAGTGTCTCACAACACACTCCTGACAATAATATCAGGTTTTAACTCTTAATTTTGCTTTCTTTTACACACACTTTCACGTAATTCAAAGCTGTATATTAACAACACATTTTTGTGTTATTAAGAGAAGCTTGTACACATGCTCTATGACAATCAAAAAAAGAAATATATAGCTGCAGTGAGCATAACACTGTAGCGGAACTCTAGCATCATGGATCATGGGGCAACGGCAGGAAAAAATGATCAGAAAACTCTCTCCTGCCCCTGGCCAAGTTTCTAAGGACAGCAGAGTTCCTGAGAATTGAACACCTCAGCATAGATTCCTGCATAATTTACATGCCATGTGTGCTAGCCAGGGTAAAGAAGTAACTAGGACTATGCTAGAAGAGGCAGCAGTCCCCACTCCTTTAATCCTGGAGTGCTCAGGTAACAATTGCCTCTTAAGCCCATGGGATGCTTATTGGCTGGTGTCTTGAAGTGAAAAAAAGAAAAATACGTTTCTTTTGAAAACCAAAAATTTAAATGGAATTTTCCTCTTCTAAAGCTAATACTAATTTTAGTAGACTTCAGGTAATAAAATAAAGTTCAAACCTTTTAATGTAAAAGGGTAATGGATGGTAAGAGAGAAACATAAAATAAACCAACCCTTCTTTGCTTTATCATAGGGCCATCATCTATTTTGAAGAGGTCAGTACAGGAGACTGCCAAATGTGCATTAACACTTATGGAATGCAAGTAGAAGAGCAGTGCTTCAAACTGATTAGAAGATATCTGTGTCCAAAAAGACTGTTTTTGGAAAGCTTCACTGTAATTTAGCTAAGAAGCTGATTTACTTTTCCATAAACGTTCCTACAATCGTTTAGATTTTTACTGTTTACAGTGCATTTAACTTAATTTAAATAATATAATGGCAGTGATTGGGTGATTTTTTAAACAAGGGGTTAGAGTGCTCTGAGGCACCTCTACAAAAGCATAGGAACTTGAAATCAGTAGTTTTTCTTCTTGCAAAATAAGCACAAACAGGTGGAAACCTTTAAGAATGTGTGCCCCCCACTTAAACAATCACTTAACCACTGGGTATATGAAACTAGTGTTTTCAATATGCTGTCCTGATTGGAATCTATTTCTTTTAGAATTAAACAGAGATATGAAGGTTCCCACAAGAAACCGAGGCAAAAGTGAGATGTTTCTGGAGGGAATTGCTGCATCAGTTCTACTAACATACAGAGAAAGTTACTGAAATTGAGCTTATAATATTTTCACGGCTTGTCCTGAGGGGTCTTTTTAAGGAGACCTACTTGTTATATATGACCTATTGTAAAAAGCTTATGGAGTGCAAGCATCTGTCTTTCCTCCTATAGAAACTGAGAAATACGAACATCATAGCATTAGCTTTCTTAAAAGTTACTCTAGAATATTTGTTTAAGGCCATCAGCAAAATTTGCATAAAATCAACAGAAAAGTTGCCTTAAAAAGGATGGACAATCATCCAACTTAGCTTTACTATTACTGTGTATCCATACACATAATCACTCACATCTTAACGTACATTAGTTTTTCCTTACTCTTAAAATGTTATTGTGGCATGATAAATATGTTTCTATTTTATATCATCTTCATATGCGATTGTATGTTGCCTTTTAGGTCTGACAGTCACTCCTAAGCAGCTAGATTTAGAAGTACCTATTAAAACTTTACATAGCAATGGCTGAAAGAAATGATCCTTCCTTGAAAACAAAGATAATCTTTGTGTCAATAGCCTTGTTTTTCCAGATCAAACCTCACTATGACTCTCTCACTCTCCCTTCCTGTCCTATGCCTCACAGAATATAGGTACCTCTTGCAGCACCTGTATCTGTGGCTGTTTCCTCACTCTCCACTTCTCCAGGTGACAGGTGAGCTCAATACAGCCCTGAACAGAGACACAGCAGAACGGATTGAGATTTCTCTAAAGCTAAGGCATTTCTGGAATAAGAATCACTCAGCCCAGTGGTGCTCAGACAAAAATGTTGTGGGTATTGTGATAATACTATGTATGGAGGCTCAGTAATTCTGCAGTGCATAACTCTAGTGAATTAACTGTACATATAAGCAAAATTTTGCTGTGAGTTTCATTACACATGCTTGTGTTCATGTAAATAAGAAAGAGGAATAAGAACAGATCTTTCACTATGATTACCAATAATAACAGTATCGCGTATAAGGGCTTCTATAAAAGCAAGAAAGAAAAAAGTTAAGCCAATATTTTACTGTAGAACAACTCTGCAGACTTGCTCTTGCATTTTCATAAACATCATTTTCCAAAAAGTGATTTTCTCAAAGAATAATAAACAGTTCTTGTGTTTTGTCTCCAACGGTGTTGCCTTGAAAATGTTTTTCTCATTTTAACCCTGCAAACTCAACTGCAAAATCTCAAACACTTTGCCTAAAATGCCATGCATGTAGTTGAGGGGTACTGCACTGGGGACAATGTATTATGCCAGTTGTACAGGACAGAATGCCACATTAACACAGCTATCCTGCTTCCAACACCTGAACTAGTTCACATGGACATATCTGCACAGCACTGGGTTGTTCCAGATTCCTGAATTTCAAATTTAAGCAAGCGTGTTACTGAATGCATGAGGAACCACTCTCTCACGTAAAAGGTACTGTTTTTACACAAGAACTTTTCAGAGCATAATCACTTTGAGTTCAAGCTGTGGGTACAAAGCACACACAACACTGAGCAGACAAATATTATCGAAAGCTGAAAATGCAAAATAAAGCAACGCATTACCATTTTTATCCATGGAATGTGGCTCAGACTGCTTCTTTCCAATATCAGCAAAGGATCTCACAATTGGGATCCTGTTGCTCAGTTTCTTCTGGTTCTGATGGTGATGCTGTTTCAATAACGCCTCATGCACTCTGTGACGAACATCCTCACTGAGCTGCCCAGAGCCCACCTGCTGATCCAGAATCATATCTGAAAAATAAATACATAAACATAGTAAGAGAGGGGAAAGGAAAAACTTTGCTTAAAGATGTTGCAATAACAATAATTAGCGCCCTATAGGATTACCAATGAAAGGTATCTGTTTGTTTAATGTGACAAGTATTAAAGCATGGTAAGTTTTATCTAGAAGTGTTTCACTCCCATAAATAAATGTATAGATAAATAAATAATGGTATTGATGTAACAAAGTCAATTACTCAACAGGAATGTCGTTCCCATGTTAAGGTCACCTATATAACTCTGAAGACATTCCCTAAGCATTCCCATACACAACGTATTTAAACCCAAGATTATGATGTATATAAGGTGCCTCCCCACCACCCCCCACAACCAATACCTTATGTGCTACAAAGGACCAGCTTACTGTGAGGAGAAAACTTTTTGATTCCTTTTATGGTTACCACAGAAGATCACAGTCTAGTTCTGTTTCTTACAATTACGGTTACAGAACTTTCAATGCAATTAAAAAATATATATATGCAGTCGAGTTTCCCGCATTTGGGGAAATCGCAGGGGTAAGCACAGCCGGAGTGCAGGGGATGAGCCTTGCCCTGGGAAAACCACCTGCCTGATCATAGTGTCTCCCCTGAGGTAAGATGATATGGGAAACTTTGAAGCATTACTGGGAAATAACCAACAGGATCTCTTTCTACTGCCTGATGCCTATGTTCATGCAAGAGAATCGTTACATGGATGTGTGAGTCAAGCTGATCCTGCTGCTAAAATAATCAGTCATTTTTCCAGTCTGCTGACAGAAAATATTAACATATTCACATTCAAAACTCCTAATAAGTATGCATTACACATTTTGAATAGGAAAGAATTGTTGAGAATTTTGTAGGGCTTTTTTATCATTATTTTGGGAAATTCTATTAGCAATTAGTAATAATGCTTAACAGAAGGAAAGGGAAAAAAAATCTGTATCAAAGCAAGTAAAACAGCATTTAAGTACACAATGTCCTTACACATTCATTAGAATAAACTGTGCTGCACAAGAACAGTCATAAAATAAAGCTGAGTCAATAACTTCTTGTACTGAAAATTCAGACAGCTCATGATTCTGTGCTGGAGTCAGATTCATATCTACCAGTAAACTCAGTGGCAAAGCAAGCAGAACAGAAAAAATAAAACGCAGATGCACCATCACTACAGAAATAATGTCAGGTCTCTGATAATTGCCAAGAGCACAATTGAGAATATAAAGCATTAAATAATTATACTAGTTAAATGCAGAGTTTAATTGCTACGACAACTACCCACTGTATATAAATTAAAAAAAAAAAAAACACAACCATTTTTCTGAAGTTCTCAGAATCCCCATAACAATCCAATGTGTCATACATCGCCACTTTAAGAACTGAACTATAACTGCATATTTCGCTTAAAGTGAAGGGGCTACCAACAGCTCTTTATGGCAACACGCGCAAAAAGACATGACTAGGTCCGTAGCCAAACACAGCTGTCAACAGATGCAAACATGAGAGATGTATCCACATCTCACCATGTAGAGCAGTGCAGAGCTTTCCAACATTGCCTCTGACCCTCTCCCAGCAATTACATTCTGCCCAGTGTTAGCAACTGTGTTCACCAAACAGCTCATGCCCAGGAGTAACACTGCCTGGTGCTGTGCCTACACTAATACAGCTGATCTTTGGAGTGCTTCACCTGTCTCTAAAGGCAACTTTTATCTCCAGGGTTAACTCAAATGCCACCAGGTCAGGTCTCTCTGCACCCCCAGACAAGACAAACACATTTTTACCATGACTCTAGACTGCCACGGAAAAGAGAGAGAACTACGGTAACAAGAGAGTGACAGGCAAAACAGAAGGTAACACAAGTTCAAGAGAATACCTTCAGTAATTTTTTTGCAGAAGGAGGCAAGAATAAGGACAGATTTGTAACACAAGGGGGAAAAAAAAAAAAGCACCAGCTCCAAGAAAAGTCTCCATTTTCCTACTCAACTTTACTACTTTTTGAGAAACAGCCTCTGCCCTGAAGATAAGACTATCTTCCCTTTTAGACAGGCATAGTACACGAACTGGCACATCACAGTTCCCAAAACAGGCCAGTAATTTCTGTAACATGAGAGCTAGCTGATCTTCACAGGAAAAAAAAGTAAGTAATAATCATATAACTTAAGGCATAAATGCTAAAGCACAATTGAGAAGATCCTTTTTATTTCTGCTGACCAAAATACAAATTGTAAAAAGATGAATAAAGAAGCATTACCTTCTTTGAGTTGCTCTAAGACAGAAATCAAAAGGAAGAGCTGAAAAAAAAGGACTTCTCTAGAACAGTCAAATTTAGGGTTGTGGTCATCACCTTTCTTACAGATCAGTGGAACTCCACTTGTATGGTGTCATTCCTGTAATTACAGTATTTTCCATATTAAATACTAATATATATTAATTTCTGAGGATGATGTCACTATTTAAGATGTGCCACTCGAGGAGAGAAAATGCCAGGAAAAAGAAAATCGTATCGCTCTCCTCTTACTAGCTTGGATGCTCTGCCAGACTCACTAAGAGTCACACAAACCATGGAGGGAGGTAGTGTTGTATGCCAGTATGGTGACTAACAACTTGTATTTCCTTCCAAACTGAGAAGAAAGTGGCTTACCTCAAGTTTTCTTTTTTTTTCACAACTTCCCCTTTACTGTAGCATGTCTGACACATGCAAAAATGGGAGATGAATTCAGAATTGGGAACAGTGAAGGCTACTTTTTTTTACCTTGATACTCCCAAGTTGTCATTCCTTTAAATACAAATCTATTTGCAACAGCAGCTACAGTTTTAGTGTAAATTACTGCCAGAATCCTGTATTTTAACCGTTTTCTCTAAACCTGAACAGGTTTGAATAGTAATAAGAAGACTGACTCCATTAGCACCTACCATTATAGGATTCCACTTCAGTTTCTTCACAAGTTTTTCAATATATCTTTTAAAAACCCTAGCCTCTGCAATGTCAACGATAACTCTCTTGATTACAAAGCTAAGCTTGAAAACACGGGCCACACGGTTTAAGATCTGAGAGTAAATGTTTAAAAAGAATGTTTTTAACATTTCATTTTCAAAATAGACACTAATTCCTTCATGCTGTGTCAGGAGGATCCAATGTGATCCCACCAGCTGAAGCTGCACCTGCTTTCCAAAGTTGTGGTTTCGCACTTTTGTATCTCGAGCACATGACCATTTCTCATATAACAAAAAAGAGAATAGACCTGTAACTTTGCAGCAATGTATCTCAGCTATATACCTATGTAACAGCAGAGACTCTCCAGGGTTTCTGTGCTGAGCAACAAGGTATGGGCATTTTTTTCTTTTAATTTTAAAAGAACATTCACGAGAAAAAATCTTGGTGAGCCCTTCTATCCAGGGATACAGATCACCATTATGTTTTTCAAGGCTGTTTCACAACCATAAGCAGCTTTCAACGTGACAATGTGTGGAATATCCAGCAATATAGCTTTACCCAATCTAATTGCTCCTATCATACCATTTCTTCTGACATTAGGAACACTAAAACAGAATGTTTCTTCAGTAAGGAATCTGGACTTATAAGGAACCATGATATATATTTTTTAAGCTTTTAAAGACATGTACTCTTCCTGCTCTAGTCACATAAAAAGATTCAAAGGAACTTGAGGTTTCATGTAATTTCAAAAATGCTTTCTCCATTCAGACTCCGTTACAATACATCATTTACACAAAACATACCCATCCGTAAATTGATTTTGAAAGCAAATGTGAGTACTTAATGTGAGCACTTAAACAAGCTATTGTACTAACTCAAATGTAACTCCTCATCATCTGTGAACAATTTACCCAGACTGCAAATTAAAGCATCAGGGGTGCAGACACTTCAAATTAGGTCAAATACAGCGTGGCTCACATCTATAACCCCAGCAGAGCAAACCATATCTACCCCACCCCTAGGGTCAGCTAGGATGTAAAAGCAGATTAGCTTCTTTCACTCACTGTGGAGATGACTAGTACATACCACAGCTTCATTGTGGGTGCTGTACAGAGACACACAGCCAGATTCCTGTGGAACCATCCCAGGTCCAAACAAATAAGAGAAGTTAAGAGAACGGTCAAGTGACAGCTCTCTCCCTGTTGCTCAAGGTTCACAGCACACCCATCATGTCATGCATATAGTTCAGGGAACTCCGAGGTGAAACACAGAATAAATTTATATAAGGAGTACTGCATTTGTAACAAAATACCTCTGAGGTCAAACAAGTAACATCTAACCGACAGACAAGCTAAACTGGGCCTGTCTTCTGCAGTGGTGAGTAAACAAATAAGATCTGGAGCTCTTACTTTTGAGCTGTACAGCAGACAAAATATAAGTTCGGAATTCATGGGCCTGATATATCCTGATATTCTCCTGATATAGGTTGGCATTCACAGTTTACAGCAGGAGAAACTGAACTCAATATACGCCAGTGAGGTTACTGGTATTTACACCTCTCAATCTTCCAAATTTTGTAACTGCAATTGCAGGACAAAATGAGAGATTAATGATAAAAAAAATAGTACACATGGGCTTTTCTGTGCGTCATGATTGCAGTGACAGCTGACTACAAAACCTAATTTAAAAGCCAAGGTTTGTTTGTATTGCAGTTGTTTTCTTTCCCTTTAAAGACAGGGGAGAGGAAACACAAGCAACCACAAAGCAGTGTTTTATGCAGGACATGAAGCTGAAATGCTGTCTTTTATACTAACCTGCAACCTAATATATATGTTTACCTAGTGAGTTAGGCACTAGAAGCAATAGAAAACTAACAATTAGGATTCTTGATTCTGGTGTTTACAAGGGTGATTAGATGTGAGCTATCTAAGCCAGCGCATTTAACCTGTTCAGCTAAGGAAGCAGCAGTTCCAGTGCACTGAGTGCCAGGTGCTATTTTCAACTCTACCTGAATTTACTTTGTTCAACTTCTCAACTGAATTACTTGAAATGTTACACAGACAGTGAAAAATGTCTGCTTTTCAAACAAAGAGTCTGCAATTTTACTGAAGAACAAAGGCTAGCATGTTCACAAAACTGTAAATAGTACACTAGGCTAATATTCCCAACTTGCAGCTCAGAGAGTAAGCACTGCTGTAACCCAGAGCTATCCTAACACAGTGGATGCTACCAAAAGAACAATGGAGGCCTCATAAAACAAGATATTTTGCATCTCTACATGGAGCATGAGTCACGAGTGACACTGGTTCTGTCTACACACACGATGAAAAATGAAATTGACTTGTGAAATCTGTAACATTCCCAAATTTGTGGTTAACATGGGAAAACACCAAAAAAAAAAAAAAAAAAGGATGCCATGCAACTTAGATGTTGGTAAGAGCTTTACAGTTCACCCACAGACAAAGGAATAAAACCTGATAAAGGCTTCTCTGTAGAGGTAATCACAACATGGTAAGCTGTAAATAAAGCAAACACAAACACCTGTGTAAGTGAGAAGGTGAAAGCTCAACAAAAGAGAAGTGGAGGGTCAAACTGAGAGAAACAGACTGCTCACAGGCAATCCTCTGCTTTGTTATTGTGTTTGCAATAAAAGCTAAGTTTACCATAAAAGCACTGTCAGAAACATAATAAAGCATGAGTGTCACAGCTGAAACAAAGGAAAACAGTGAAATAAAATCTAAACTGGAGCCAGTTTAAATATTAAATACATCATTATGATGGAGTAATATAGCTTAAAGCAAACAAAGACAAAAGAAGACTTTTTCAGATTGAAAGCTTAACGTGATATTACCAAAATCAATAAAGATGCACACTTGGGATGTAATGCCCTGGGTCGTTGAGCATAGAGTTCAGTGACCTCAATCACAAGATTAAGCTGTTACACAGATTGAAAATTCAGTCGTGAGAAACATACAAAAGACTGGTTGGGAAAAAAACAGTCAGATCTCTGGATTGGAAAGCATGAGAATATTTAAAATATTATTTTTTAATGAACTTTTTTTTCATTAATAAATAGGACTAGCTAATATTTCAAATGTGTGCAAGTCACCAAAGCACCACCATGCAACTCTGAGGCCACAGTTTGTATTTTACAAGGTTTGACATTTGTTCATAGTACACTCTGCACAATTAAAAGAAAACACGAGATCTGTGATTCATATTTTAGAGAATGTATTGCCATTAAAGGCTGGACCAAACAGTTTTTGAACCAAACGATACAAAATGGCATCATATGTTAAGTGGAAGAACCTTTTCGGTTCATTCAGTGGTTACAATCAAAAAACCAGATGGTAATCTGAGAATCTACACGGTTTCAAAGGAACTAAATGAAAATATCAAAAGAGAACATTTTCATCTGCCAACTTGAACAACACAGCGAAGCTGCTCTCTAATGGTGCAGCCAGATTCTGGCAAATACCTCCTCAAGAGACAAGTTCCAAAATAAATTGTTTTGATTACATAGATTTTTCAGACTTCCTTTTAGCATATGTTCTATACAGAAGTGATCGATAAAATATTACTACATCAAATGTTCAAAGGAATTCCTTGTGTTTGCAGTGCTAGCTTACTGATACAGGAGCCACAGCAAAGACATATGAAAAAAGAGTCAAATATTAAGAATAGTAATAAAGAAAACCTAAAATACATTTAATAAAAATGCACTTTTAGAAGGATACAGTTCAGCAGAGGAACTGAGCTGTTTTCAAAGAAAAAATAAAGTCTCTCACATAAAATTTAAGAATAAGTTGAGAAATGTCAGAAATGGTCATGCTGTTTCCGTGTTTGATGACAACGTTGGAAATTTATCTCAGGAGTCTCTACTACAATAAGATACTGTCTGTGAATTTAGCATCATAGGTATGAATAAGCTCTTTATCAACACAGAAAATTGGGTGTCTGTCCAAAGAAATTTACAGTCTTGTAGATCAAGTCATTTTTTAATAAGAGTTGGAATGAAAAAGAATCTAATCAAGAATGGACAAGCTGGAAGACAGGATGATTTAAAAATTCTCACCACGTCATTGGTGCCAAAATATTTTTACGCAGAACTATCAGAGTTTCCAGGGATGAAATACAAAATGTTCCGAAAGCCATACAAACAGTGTAAGAGATGTTTTTCATCTGTAGATTTTACCACAAGCCCATTAAGGTCTTAAAACACAGACTTTAATAAAAGAAACTTTCAAGGGCTAAGTGCTGGGGTTTTAATGCTTTAGTAAGTGTGTATAGATTAAAAGCCTTGACTAAAACAAATAGGAATTTTTTGTCTCAATTTAGCAATGTAGATTAAGTATAACTCTTTCAAGGATACAAAGACTGGTACCGCATTTACAGTATAATTTGAAATTGGAATGTAGCCCAGATAGCAAGATGTTACCAACAAATACAAATACACAACATGCATTTCTCCCTAACAAAGCATTAAGGCAAGTAAAAAGAAAAGAAAGTACAGGTGAACAACTAACTTACTTGTTCTCCAAAGATATCATGAAATACAGTAATGCAGAAAATTATCAACAGATTAGGTTTAAAATGACAACAACAAAAAAACTCTGGTAATAAATTGTTAATCAGAAGCACAAGAACTAAAGTTAATCTAGGGAGTGGAATGTTCGTAACAACTGAAGCCAAGAGGCTAGTTTCTTTGAACTCTCATGGTCAGGATTGTCATATACAACTGAAATACATACCAATGCCAGGGTAAAAACAATGTTTGAATTGTATAGCACATAATACATAGGATTGTAACTACTGACAGTGAATAACAGCTGAGTAGAAGAGACAGGAAAGGATTTCCTGAGAGATCCTGCCTCATGCTCAGGTCCGGCAGTTGTTCATAAGGAAAAAGAGCACACAATCACATTACTGGGAATTGTCACATTTCTAACATACCTAGCACACATTTCTTGGTGGCATGCTTGCCACCACTACCATTAAAGTCATTCCTCCTACCAGTGATGCCTAATTTGTGCCACAGTCTTTCTAACATTTTGTAAACTGGAGAGAAGGAACTACATACATAGTAGTACAGTAACAAATTACAAAGAAACATGACCAAGGAAGAGGAAAGCAATACAAATAATAACAGACAAAAGCAAATGGAATAGCAACTTTATTTCTAGGGAAATCTCTCCAGAGGAACCTGAGACAGAACACGGGTAATTTAGAGAATGACTCACTCGCAATAAGAACCTGCTGAAAAGTTGCTTAAAAAACAACAACAACAACTCACTGCTTTTTGAATCTGCAGTGGGAAAAAATCCTTTCTCAAAGACAAAGACACATGCAAACCCTATCATGTATCAAATCACCTTATCAGAAAGACATGCCTGTCCCTCAGATCACATAAAATAACCAATGAAATACACCCACATCTGCCACAACATAAGGTGCTTATAAAGTGAAAATGGTACATACTAATTCAGGAAAGTCATTCTAAACCTCCTCTCAGAAAACAAACAAACAAACAAACAAAATTAAAACATCAACAAAAAAGTTTTCCTAACCAACAAATCAAGATATCCCAGAAACAAGACTGATTCAAAACAGTATTTACAGTAACTCATCAAATTCTATAATGAGGAATGACTTACATCTGTCGTGAGTTTCAAACCACAATTAGTAATGCGAACCTGGAGTTCTTGGACATGTTAAGTAAACAAATAAACAAAAACTAAAAGACTACAACTAACTAGGGATTAAGAGATTATAAACATGAATTTATTGTCGTTTCACCAAGCAGTATCTTCCAACTGGAGGACAGGGAGGAAGAAGGAAGTTTGCTGGAGTTATTTTTATTGTGATAATTCTTACCTTTTTATCTACTTAAATAAAAACAATTCTGGAAGGGATCTCTCTTAGCTGACTGTGGAAGTTGCTGAGTGATTTCTGAATTAAAACCATAAAGCTCAAACCTGAAAATCTTAGTGTACTACTTAAGCAAACAGTAATAAAAAACATCAAAAAGCAGATGACTGTTTCTTGATTTTTTTTAAATAAATAATAAAGCAGCATATACTGATAAACACCTTTGTTCTTGCAAATCAGCTGCTTTTTGTCCTTTATGTTTAGCTTCTATCATTATCAAGAAAAAATACGAAGCTGATTCAGACTATGATTCATGGCAGAATCAGATCTCAGCCCAGAGTAGAAACCCACACAAATTACTGCAGATTTGGATTAATAATATTTTGCGTCAGTTTGACATAAACAATTTAGGAAAGGTAAACGCAAAAAGCAGCTAACAACAGCTAAGTGATTTTTGAATCCACTGTTAAATATAACCCACTGAACAATAACTCTCTGACCTGATAGTTAACTAAAACAAATTTTATCTGACCCCTACGTAGACTTTCATATCATCAGTAATGCAGTTGTCTTCATAATCTTGAGTATTCAAGTTTTCTTGCTCTGTCTTTCATATCTTTACCTTAAAAGGTTTCTATTTTGATTAGTGTAATTGTATTTTCAGTTAACATGCTATTTTGTGCCTCTAATAAGGCAACAGTAAGGCCCCAACAACCACTCACACACAATACCTCTGTGCACATTCTCTTTTCCTTATTTGACATCTGTTACATCATGATCGATCTTTAAGCAATGTTTCTAGTATGCAGAATACCATAAACCTTTGTCTAAAATACCAATACATTGTATAATTCGTATAAAATATCAAATATATGATTTACAGATACAGCACCATTTTCAGAAATGTGCAATCCAGTAATGTAGAAGGGAAGGTAAAACTTTTAAGCAGATATAAAGTTAGATATACAAATAAAACAATCCTCCTCATTGCTTTGGAGGATTTGGAGTCCGATAACCATCATGAGCATGAGACCAGCCCTTACTAAAGGTAGATAAACAGAAAATTAGAGACCCCAGATAATAAAATAGCACAGCTCTTTGCTCCCCTGCAGTAACTAGTTACAGACTTCTGGGAAAAAACAGGAATACCGAAAACAGCAATCAATCTCAATCTCGTATTTTTGGGATATAAGGCTCATTCATTATGTTTGCTTGCATTCTGCTTCTGCTATCCTCAACAGCTCTAGAATCACACCTGCCAAATTCACTAGAAAATATGTACTCAACTTCATCTAAAGAAGTTAATCCATCTTAAAACTTTTTGAAAAATTTACACATAAAACTATGGGTTTTGATTTCATTCTCAACTCAGATACATTTTTTAAACTGGTCTTCTTTCTTGTTACATAGTTATAATGAATGTTCTTTTGTCATTTTTTTAAGCTAGATTGTCTGCAATTAGTGTAACACCAGCTTCAGCATGTAGAAGTTAACACACTCATCATTCACAATGTAAGGTGCCACAACAGAGTACATCTGTTCTACTGAAATATACCCTCAGTGTGCTCTCTACTCCATTTTAATTCTCTTCTTACATAAGAACTGATTCTGAAAATAGCAAAAACTGAAAATACAAAAAATAAATAACGCTTACCAGTTGCGTCAGATTTTAGATTCTTATTTAATATACTGAATAAATTATTTCCAAGGGGTTTTTAAACTGAACTGATTCTTATGCAAAAGCTTTCTTGTAAGCAACATATTACTTGATGTTTATGGTTAATTTTCATAACTATTAAATGCAACATCAATACATACCTGCAATTTCTTCTATGGAGTTAGCTCTCATGTCCAACAAAACCGTGCCATTCAGGATACAGCTTCTCAGTTCAAACAAGCTATGAAGTGACAGTGTGGCAACATAGGGTTTGCTCCACCTCTCTCCACCATCCTCTACATCTTCTTCAAACTTTAACCACCTGTGAAAACAACCAATTTTATAACTCCACTGTGCATAAGAAATGTAAAATACATTATTTCCATGGGTACTGCAAGAACACTGTTAAACATGTCACAGAGACAAAAAGAGAAGCATTTTAAGAAAGAATTATTGTATTTTACAAAACCTTTGAGTAATTCTCCAGGAAAAAAAATATAATACTATGATGGAACAATTATGAAAAGGATAGAGGAGAAGAATTTGTGGTAGAAAAAAACAAAAGCTATGCATAATAAGAAACACAGAATTTTCTCCATTTAGTCTCCACTTGGGACTAAACACAAAAAGAAGACAGCTAATAATTTAATCACAAAAGAGCAAAGATATTGTTCATTTAAAGTAATGTGTATTGACATATTGACACTTCATGGAATCTCAATCTATAATCACCACCATAAGCTTTTCACAAAAGACACTGATAAGAACTTTGTTAGCCTGTTAGTTGCTTAACTGCGCTAAGCCACTCAGCAAAGGCAGTAAAACATTATGCATAATTTAGGCTATTTTTCATTTAAAAGTTCAGTCACTTAAACTGAAAACCTCACAGGCACATATATGCATGTGCAAACACACACACAGTGTAAACATCTGTGTACAGTCTTTCAAGTCCCAAAATATGTGCCTTACTTGGGTAAAACTGCCACATGAATACCTGAAATAGCACTTTAGAATCCAGTAATATCATCATATCTATTTTGAGTCTCATTTGCCTCTTCCCAGGTTCTGTGTAAATCTGAAGAGACTTCAATAAAGTTAAAGGAGATGCGAAACTCACATAATGAGATCAGTCTTTTGTTATTAGACAGCTAAATGAACTTTCTTGCAATTTTTTAATTGTTTACTGATAAAAATTACACTTAAAACGTTCAAAGAATACTAAACAAACAAACAAAACCCAGAGAAGTCTGTTGACATAAGCAAAACTGTTTTAAATTAACGTTATTAAGTCGTTCAAGCCTACACAGATGTTGCTGTATGGAACCATGCAGCCTGCCAGCTTGGCAAGGCTTGAACAGCTGCAGCCACAGCAGAAGCCTTTTTCAGATGACAACAGCAACAGCACTTGCTTATTTTATGTGGACCAGGCAGCAGAGAAGTAGAGAAGACTCTCACAGCTTGACAGCACTTTGACGATTGTTTCTAGACAGCAAGGAAGAGTAGACCTTAAGACCTCTAAAGCTGAGCAATTTCCAGTGTTCCAATCCCTGCAGCCCAGTGACAGCAGACGCATCTGTCCTCTTCTGTTCCTGTCGCACCCAACTCTGCTCCTACCTCTAAAATCTGCCTGTGTACCCCTAATTTATATTACACTTTCCTCCATGCAGTCACTGTGTACCAGGTTCTTCCCCTTCTGTTGCTAACCTGCAAGTAGCCACCACTTCTGTGACCCACTCATCACCAGCAGATTGCAACATTACTAATGTGCTGCCCTGCTTCTAACTCCACCAGCTGCCTCCAAGTAATTCATTTCTCCATCATGTGCATACACCATTTGCCCCCTTCTCTGCTCCTGCAAAATCTCCGATCTCCTGTTTCTAGCTATATTCTCCTCTTTGTGTTTAAACATTTTTCTCTCCGTTTCCTCTGTACTGGCCAGTTACCACGTCTCAGCTTTGCCCATAAGATGCTCCTCTCAATCAGACTTCTATTCTCCACTTTCTTCACTGCAATCTCTTTTCTCTCTCCAAACATAGCTGGGCTATCTCCTTTACCTTTTCCATTCTGCCAGAGAAGCAGCAAGAAGGACATAGCACACACAAAAATTTGCCTCCAGAGAGCTGAACCATGAAATTAAAATTGAGTTTCTACTATGCATATGCAAACAAGGTTTTCCACATGGATATTCAAAAGCAACATCAATATGTTACATACACATTAATACACCCCACTGCTACCAAACTCAAAGCCATGATTTGAGGAGATGAGATATAACAAGTCAAGTCAAGAGAATTACAAAGAAGCGGGGTGGTGAGGGAGGGTGTTCATTTTGCAGTTGCATTTGAGCTTCATAAAACAAGGCTGCTCCTAGCTTATTCAAGGTGCCCACGTTTCCAACCTAAAAATGTGCTAGACCTATTTGTGGCCATAATATTCTAAACGTGATGGATTAATTGCTTACTAAGTCTGTAAAACATCCACGGTTTTGCCTTCTCATCTCTTTGTTTCCTGTCTATGTTTCTAATCCTTTTAGGAGTTTTATAAGATTACTATCTTCATTCTTGGGTATAACCAGTTCTTTCTAGTGTACAATCATTTCATTTTATGCTGATTCAAACAAAAGATTAAAAATCATGCTACATACATACTAAAAACAATGATCCAAGCATAGATTCTTACAGAATCCCTCCAGGAATCTCCTACTGTCATTGCCTTCTTGTTCATGTAACTAGTCTTTAACACTGCTTATCTGATTATACCGCTACAGTCTGTCCTATTTTGAACATACTGACCAATGCTAAATAGATTTGAAATGACAGATGAAAGACAAACATGTTCTTAAAAGTTTCCTGAAAACAGGTGACTGAACAAAAACAGGCAACATGTTCAGCATTATAACCAGAGCTTATATCTCACATAACAAGAAAAGTTGAAATCATGACAACAACTTTAAAGTTTGTAGTGTCAATCAGACAGGAAAGTTCAAGCGCTGCATTAAAACCCATAGGGAAATATTACTATTGCTCAAACAATTATTCTTGCCACAGTGATCAAATCCACCTGAGTTAATCGATTTGAAGAGTATTAATTTTATGGGTTGCATCCAATTTCCTACTGTTACTAAAACTTATGTGTTTTAACACATTATCCTGCATTTTTACTTAATGAGCTAACAGTCTGATATAGAAACATAAATCATACCCAGCTGAGAGAATTCTACATTTAGACTAAACTTCTATTTTAAGAAGTGTTACATAAGTTTACTCATCAAGTGAAAATCATGTTTATCACCTTTTAGCTTTTCAGAATTATTCCTCTGTTATGTCAGATAATCCTTATTTAACATATCAAATGAGAAACAGCAGCAAAGAACATAAACAAATCTATAATCTTATATACAGTGATTCAATTCTAACTGTTCAAGTGTTTGTTTTTTTTTTAAATCAGAATAACATTTCAACAACTCTCTGAACTCATGCACAAGATTCTACAATAGAAATGGCTTTGAAATCCAAATTCTGGCATGGATCCTAAGTTTGACAATTTTCTACTCTTTCGAGTTCTTAGACAAAAAGAAAAAAATAATATATTTACTTCTGCAGCTCAACCCCTCAAATTGATATGGTTAATAAACAAAAGCCTTTTACAATTTTCCAGAAAACAATATCAAACCTATCTACATATTGAGCTCCATGTCATGTATACTATGTGCTTGGAAAATATTTTGAACCATCTTGATTTGGTCTGATCACAGAACAACAGCTTCATTCATATGATTTCTTCTGCTCATAGAGGTATACCAATAGAATTCTCATAGAGGTATACCAATAATGAGGTTTAGCTCCTCTGTTCACATATTTGCTGGAACAAAGCATTCCACGGGAGTTTCACCAAAGTATGTTATCATAGGAAAATTATTAAACACATGTGTGTGTATACATATAAAGGATCTTCTACAGTCATCTCCACTGTTTTTTCAGGAGTCAATAAAAGAGCGTGCATACTTCATCGTAGACTTGGTTACAACATTTTCGTGCGTAATATGCAGTGGGTGAAGTTTGAACACAACTTATTTCATAGTCTGCTATGTCCACAGCAGAGAGCTGGAGTATGCATTCACTTAAAAACCCTCTCAAGACTCAATGCTAGTAGCATAACTTTACAATCTGTATCAACCTCCACATAAGCTTTTCCTCGCGTAGGCTGACTAGAAAATGAACCAAAGTAAACAAGACTGTCAGAAACAAAAACGGAAGTGACAAACCAAAGGTTTCTTTGACCTAGTATCTTTGGAAGGAATTTTTGATCCATTTGGAGATGCTTTTCACTTCTTCATACACCTGATTTTTCCCTAGTACATCCATTTTCTGATCAGTTTCAATTTACTGAACAGTTTAGTTTCTAAACTACGGACGGAGGTTTAGTTTCATAACAACTCTGCAGCTTCATTAAAATACAAGCCTAAACACTTTCCTCTTGGTTCCAAAGTGTCTATTTTCCTCTTTGCAACATATTCTTGTCTGTTCTGGAAATATAGTAATATTCTCCTGAAATTTTCATTTGATATTAGCAGGTAATTGAGAAACAGCAGTTTGGGTAAAACTTGCTGGAAATTAGCCATTGCTTTCCAGCCATGAAAGCAAGCAACCATAGGATACATCTGAACATGAATTTCTTTCTTAATTTCTGCAATTTTCAACTGCAATACTGTATGTACAAAACAAGACAAACTGTTGTTTCTTTACAAACTTACTGGAAATATTAAATATTTTTTCAGGATATAAACTATACATCATGCATTCTCTACACAATTGTACAGCTGGGCAATATATAAAAATTATTAAATCAGTAAGATTGACTACTGATTTTAAAAGATTTATATTTTCTCTGTCTTTACATCAATTAATACAGAAGAACTTACTAATTTTACCACCTCTATACCAATAGAACCAAGATATTTCGTTGTGCTTGATGACTAATTCCATGGATGGGACAACTTAAATCAGATCCTTGAATGGAGTTGGCTATAGCATCGATATACTTTTTTTGCCCCTACTAATTCACCTGCAGGAATACTTTTATTCATTAGAAATGTTAGTCAAGAATTGGAAACTGAAGAATGTCAAACCTTAGAGACTCCCATGTGCTGGGGGGTGGGGAGGAAATCTACAAAAGGACATACTCTTCCAAACAAATGAAATAGGAATAGAGCACATTTACATAAAGAACACCAAGTTTCAGTCAAATCTTATCCACAGCTCCCTTTGATATGTTACTATTTTGATCAAGCGAGAACAAAATGTCTCAAATAGTTCTACAAGTTTGCTCAAGATATATATATATATATATAAAATTATTTTTTTAAGGCTGAATTGTTCATGCAATTTCAATCAAACAGAAAAGAGGAACATATGGATTAATTGCATCAGAGTTGATCCAACCCCTTGTTCCAGCAGCACTTGGTGAAATGAATATTGAACCACTTAGTGACATCACTCACTAAACACAATTAATGACCAAGTCTCCATCTGTATCATTTGCCTTTGAATTAATCTACCTGGAACTATGTCCAAAACCACACAACAGAACTTGCAAATACTTCTAGTACTTGCAAATACTAAATACTTCTTCATACCCAGATGGACAAAATATAACGAAGCTGGTACAGCAACAAATTCAGAGTTTATCCTTTCCATAACATGCTTTTAATCAAATCAGTATTTCTCAAGTCTTGGATCAAGCACTACTACCAAAAATACTTTACTGAAAGTACTTTACAATAGCATAGATAATTCCAGATGAGTGTTCAGTTCTCTGTCCTACACAGATTTGAATATTTCCTTACCTGTATTGGAAACACTACTTGTCATGCATACTAGAAGATTATTTATCTTTTTCGTATTAGCACCTTGTCATTCTGTTTTCTACTCTGCACATCACCACTCCTTCTCCCGTCTCCAGTGTATTAGTTTCTAAGTATCTGATCTTGCATATTAAACACCATCTCATTTTTACTACTGTACTCGAAGTCTTCTTGTTCTTTGTGTATATCCTTATCTATTTCTAGACTAAAACTACCTCCAAATTTTCATCATCAGCAAGTTTTATTACTGTAACTCTTTGCTTCATTCAATAACAAACCTATTTAATAACTAATTCTTTCTGTTCCTTGTCACTTTCCTCCAGTTTCGTCTTTCAGCATGACCTGCTGCACCTCTTCAATTAGCTCCTTACCCACTAATATAATTTTTATTAACTAAACTATCTTATTGCAAATTCTGATTGCTGTATCACATCAAATGCTCTACTAAAACAAATAAATCAGATCTACTGTTTTTCCTGTCAAAAAAAATCAATTTTCTGATTAAAAAGCATTATTACATTAGTCTGACATGATACACCACTGAATTGTGCTTTATGCAATTTTCCATTTAGTTCCAAGTCTATAATTATTCTTTCTTTCAAATATTGTTCTAAGCCTTGCATACTTCTGAAATCCAACTAAAAGGCCTGTGTTTGTTCAGACCATTTTTCTGCTTTCTTTAAGAGTGTTGCTGTGTTTGCTGTAGTACAACAACCCACCTGATAGATTCACAGAAAGACAGGATTTACGATACTCCTGAAGTTCGTGTTCATTCATCTTTCTAGAATGGAAATTATTGCACCCTCTGATTTGCACAGATAAGGCACCTTGATGCTTGTTTCCACCTTGGATTTGGTCATTTCACTGCCATATCTTACTTTTCTAATAGTAAGCCACCCCATGTCAAATGCTGCCCAAGATTTTTGGATCCAAAATAAAAAAGACCATTTATCTTGACCAGCTCTTTCTGCATGGCAGCCCCCCTCTTCATCTCATTTGTAAAGCTAAAGATTTTTTTTCCCTATTTATTTATGTTCAATGTCTATATGTTGGTCTTCCAACTTTCAGTACATCATGCACTTTCTGAGCTCCAAAATACAGTCTTCTTGGCTGTTTTTTCCTCTTCTTTTTCAACAATCTTATTTCTTAGCTTATTTCTGTTTAACAAATTTTGTTTCTTTACTTGCCAAATTACAATAGGAAGGGCTATACTTACATATAGATCAATCTAAATCTCTTTATTTCAACTATTCCTTTTAAGCTCTATTTCAATTAGCTATTTAAATTAATGAAAATGGTTATAATTTGTCAGAAACACAATTCTTTGGTGATTTGCAAAGGGAATTTTTAGTTAAACTAAACAAACTGTTATTTACCTGTTAAAAATGACATAACCCATTGGTTTTTTTTTTTTTTTATCACTACATGAACTGATACCCTTCTTAGAAGAGGTCCTATATGTCCCTAATCAGTACGAGAATACTGCAAATAATTACCTTGATTAGATTTTCTCTCTCCGAATATTAATAAGAATATTTAGGAACACTACTACACTAATTTTATAGCACAATCCCCACATGAGAATTTTCTACATCTAAAGATCTATATTTAGTTTCTGTCCGTCCCTCCTATGGACACGTAAGAGAAGGGAAGGTCATAGAAAATTTTGTGGCCCTCTGGGAAAGTAGGAATTTGCAGTAAAATTAAAGGCACAGCGAACAGCCCATGTACATAATTTCTCACAAAATCCATTCAGCAATTCCACATTTTGTATCCTACTGTAGCCAAAGGTCTGGTCCACAGATTTCTGGGCAACTTTAAGAGGTATTTAAATTTCTAAGAAGAACAGTGAAACTAAGTGTTTGTGATACCTCATTTAGATGTATGAGGAAATAAGCATGCAAAAACAAATTTATTTTCCAGTATTAATGTATTTTCAGCAGAAATGCAATCTAAGCAGTCTTGTTACAATAATTTGGCAGAAGCAAAATAATCCAGCATTGAATATTCAAAATCTCAAAAGTAACTGTTCACTGTTAGAAAATGGGAAAGTTTTTTTGCTCCAAAAGTAATGTTATTCCTGCTTTAACATTTTATCAGCTTCTTGAAGATTCAAACATAAAGTTTGAAAATCTATTAAAATGATGAGCTAAAGTATGAATAAAACCAATAATTCATTATTTGTATGTATAGTCTGTTTACTTTGATTTTTCCCTTGATATTCGTTCTGACCTATATTTAATAAATCCAGATGAAAACATTTGGCTCTGAAAAATAACAAATGCTGTAATAACACTAGCAGTTTAAGGATTAAAATTATGGTTTTATTTAAGCTGTATATCCGGAATCTGTTGCCACACTTTTGATATCATTCTTCAGAACACCAGCAGCCAATAGCTACAGATAATTTTTAACAAATCATGTAAACACTTACCTTGCCGTTTCCCTCCACTCAGCATCCTCTCCTTCACGCCAACAAATTTCATCAAGCTCAGTAAAGAGATCATGAGGAATGTGCTCCTCATCATCATCTTCCGTTCCAAGAATAAACTGCACCCTTTGTGATGGAGTATCTGGAAGAAACATAAAAATATCACTTTTTTTTCCACCAGAGAAAGCAAATTCCTAATATTTCATAAGATTATTGAGACTCTTTCTCTAACTTCACTTGCTGCTACACACAAAACATGATCATACTTATATTGTAAAAATATTTATACACAAACTCTTTTTCAGATTCAGAACTCTATTTACTGTAGTCGTCTAGTCAGCAAATTAAATAAACTCATCTAAAGATGGAATGTGACGTACAGAAGTACTGAGTGTTAGAAGCTGAAATGGTATCTCACAGAAAAAAAAAAGTAGCATAGATAGAGCTGATTAAAGTAATTTACTCCGTTGTTACAAAAAAAAAGCCACATAGTAAGTCTGTACCTATAGACCTAGCACAGCTCACAAATCTGGCCTCCTACATTTGCATCCTTTGTTTTACCTAGCAGGAGAAAGACTCCAAAAAAACCCCTCTGATGTCAATATTTAACTGGGAACTCCAACCATCACTTGACCCTTTTAAAATGGTTGTTTCAGATGACCAAGTTGCTAATCTGACCCAACTTCCCCATTTTATTCTTCCCGTATCTGTTTTCCCTTTACATTTCCATCATCATTTATTTTACTTCATAATCCTTCACTTCAGACCACTCAATATACTTGAGAGACGTACTATTTTTCTTTCATATTACTCAGTAAATTTCTGGAGCTCACAGAACACTCTAATGTTCCTTATATTCAGCATTCACAGCTCAAATGTTTTAAGTCTAAAAAAATAATAATTAAAAGGAAAACAACACTTATTTGCTTATTTAAATGAAAATCTCAGACTAAGAAACTCAGGGTGGAAACCACTCTCTCTAGAAATATAGTTTTTTTTTTTTGCTAATGAATTTTAGATTTCTGAGAGGAACTGGAAGTCTTTTGTGACGGCTGATAGGGGCCAAGATGCCAGTCAACGAAAAAAATTACTATGCAGCAGAACAGCTCAGCAATTCCTTGAACACTGTCTAAATGACGTTCTGTTTTACAACCATATTTGTAAGACAAGCTACACTATTTCCCATCCAGCAGTGAAGAGCATCTCTGAACAGGACACTCAAAGTCTTTGTATTTTGGAAAAACTGAGATGATAGCACTCACTGAATGCTAAAGAGCAAATACAGCACTGGTCAAAAAGAATTAAATGTCCAACTGATGCAAGAGATGAAATTCAACAAGATACCTCTTTTGTAATAGTAGTAAATTTACTACACCAACGAAACACTAACAAGACAACGGTTTTCACTTGATGCTTATTCTCCTTAACACAGTGTAAAGATACAGTATGGTAAAGCCTACTGACTTTTTCCACAAAGAATGGAAAAAAACAGGGTGAGATATAGGATAGTAGGAAAAGGAAAAAGATAGGCTCAAGTACTACTAAAAGCTCTAGAGAACAGAGCTGCAGGGGGACAACTAAGGGGACAAAAATTTTGGTAAATCATTAAAAAACAGAAGTAACCTCCACTTTACCCTTTCTTTTGTTGCTCATTTCTCTCACTGTTCTCTCCTTTTTTCTTTAACATTTCAACCTTCCCATTATTTTAGACCCCCTTTCCACGCTCTACCATTTTTTTTTTTTAATATCCTGCAGGATACATATTCATATCCACATGTTGGTACATTCTAGGGAAGGAAAAAGTAAATGCAAACATCAAGATGTGATCAGAGAGTAGGATGTGCATTCTGGTGAAGAAGCGTGCAATTTGTTAAGACCATTTCTCCGAAGGAAAAGATTCAATGAGATCTGAACTTACAAAGGACAAGCACATATGACTAGTGACAGACCATAGAAAGCAAGCTACTGGTAAAGAGCTGGACTGCAGTGAGAATATGAGAATAAGCATTGCCAAGAACATCCCGTACCCTTGGTAAAATCAGCACTAGGAACTGATTTACAGCAACAGCTACTGCTAAGTAATAAATGAGTAGAGTTGTATAGCAGAGCTGCCGTTTTATGACAGTTGTGATACTCATGCAAAGGCACACTTTCAATGTGGGAAAGAAAGCAGGGTATTTCTGAATTCAGGTAAGCAGCAACAAAACCTTACTGCTGTGGTTTGCTCAGAGTCTTCTGTCTGACATTCTTCTGACTACAGTTAAAAATTTACATAAATGAAAAAAAATGCACAAAGTTCTCTTTTCCTTGTTAACACACCAATGAAACTAACTGCTAGATTCTGGATATAATTTTTGCTACTTCAATTTGTATTTGCTTCTGAAACATGCAAGCCACACCTTAATTTTCAGACAAGTTGGAAACTGAAAAAAAAAAAAAAAAGTTAGGTTTGGGTAATACAATGATTGTATTTTAAGGACAAAATTCTAACAGAATTAAACAATAGCAACATGATAAAAAAAACAGATTTGTTGGTTCTACTTCTGAAACTGAGTTAACAGGATTACACGTGAGTAATGCCAGATGGATTTGGCTCTTACTCATGGGAGTAATAAATATCAAATATGTCATTAATGTGTTATACATAAAATGAGTAATGTGTGATTCAAAACCAATATGAAAGAATACTTCAATTGCTGACTGTCAAACTGTGATAACTTAATCCTCGGTGTAAAAGCATAATATTTGCAAAATAGGACACTCAATTTTTTTCAAGTCTAGAAAAACAGAAACTGGTTTAAATACATCACTCCTTCAAGTAGTAACGCCAGGTTAGAAAAAAAATCTTCATTTTATTAACCATACTTCTATAAAGAAATGGAAGTAATATAGACTAAGCTAAAATGAAAATAAATGAATGGAACTAATTTGTAAAATAATTATTTCTAACACTGCAGTCATTTTATAACAGAGCATAGAGAAATTAGAATCAACATGAGTTTAAAGTTGAACAATAAGCAGCTGATGGTTCTCCCAAGTAAATGGCTCATCACCAGGAAATCCTTCAGAACCCGCTAGGATTGCACAGAAAGCAGTCTGGTACATGATGGGAGCACGAGTACCGTCAATAACCACCCGTGCCTGGCTAATGAGCCATCGCAGTCAGGAAAAGTTGAAGCAGCCTTCTATTTGCTGGGGCTCCACCAGCCCATAGGAGCCCACTGCTAACGTTCACATCACCCACGTAGCACTCACACAGACACCCAAACCACCCCTGATAGCTCAAATTCAACGCCTACATGAAAAACCTAGGAATTCCAAGTTTAAAAATTTGTACCTTCACAGCGCTATCAAAAGTGTAGAAATTAAGAGGTGGTGGATACAGTATTGTCAAAAGCATGAATTCACTCACACTGGGATTCAGTACCGCAGAGAGGAAGTGAACCTGACATACCACTTCAATTACTTTCAACGTAAAGTCCTTAACATCCCTAAGCCAAAAGGAAGATACAGACATGCCAAAAGAACAGAGCTGAAAGCCAGAACTGCTAATAACTTAATTCCCAGACGAAAACAAGCAAAGCTGCTTCCTGGAACAGCACCGAGTGTAGGCCAGGAGGAACAATGGCCTGTACCGCCATCCTGCCTCATAAAACACACGTCGGAAAGAACCATGACTGGCATTTTCCTCTTTTAAGCCACCCCAACTACAACCACACTTCTTGATCAGCACAGCTCCCTCTTGCCTAAGGGAACAAGGTGAACGCAAGACTCAGGGTGGGGTAAAAAAGAATCGTTTTTAGCCCCTCCACATAAGCCCGGCTCAGAGAAGAGCCCGCGCCAGCGCTCCTCTCAGGGCAAACTGCAGCTCCTCCTCAGCGCGGAACTTCACGCACTCTGGCCAAGCCATGCCACAAACAGAAACACAGCTTTGGGTGCATACCACATGTATTCCACATTTTGTCCTCTACTCTTGATTAACTCTAAAAAGGGTATAAAGATGTATTTCTGGGAATACTTACTCTATTACCTCACTTGTCAGAATAGGATTCAGCATTTCTAAGCCTGTTGGGAACCCGCATTCCAGATCACTATTAACAGGCTAATACTTTCCACGGGGGTCAGTAGATAGAAGGCTGAAAAGTTATTTTTCTAAACTAGGAAACACACTAAACATTAAAATAAAGTTTATATTACAGAAGTTTGCATAAGATAGTAAACATCATAGAAAAGATTTAGTTACCGCCTCATGCCCTTGTGCATTCTCATTAAATTAATATTAAATACACAAACTTTTTTTTGGTTGCTCACTGTATAAGACAGGCTGCAGACAGGGTGTGAACTGGTGTAACATAGTTGACACGGACAACAATTCACCTCAGGTGAAGAGGAGGTGGAGTGAAAAACTCCAAGGATCATAGGAAAGACAGCAGCACCTCAGACACAGACAAACATTCCTTCTCCTCCTGCTTGTGCTCACCAAGGAAGCAACGGATGGGGGGCTCCCCCCCACCTCCATCCTGTGCGGATGAGACATTGCCCTTCAGCTCAGCAATCAGCAAATGTAGGGATCATAATTTTTTTTTAAATTATGAAACATGAAACTAAAATAAAATTTACATTACTAAAGTACACATAAAATAGTAAACACACAACACGCTTCTGAAAATCTCTTCAAAAGATCTTAGAAACTCTGTGTTAGGTGGGAGAAAGTATATTCCCTTGCTTGCTTCTGTTTTCAGGAAACTGCATTTTCCTCACATTAATTGTTTCCATTACCTCAGGGCTGTGACAAATAATCTTATCTTTTGTATCTCACAATATGGACAATCCCCAAGCTTCTATTTCTCTTCTTTTCGCTAGACTCTTTAAACTGCTGTTATGATACATTACTATAATCCAGATTTACTGCAATCTGTTCCCTAGCTGCCCAGAGATCCAAACTTCCAAGTTCATCCTTTGGCAGACAAAGCATATAGTTAAGGGTAGGGGAATTCTCCTACAACTGTACTGTTTACAAATAAATTCATTTTCCCCATTAATATCCCTTTGAGGTTTGAGATTAGCTACTGCACATAGTTAGCTTAGTCCTTTGGTTATACTTTCCCCTAGCCCCTCTAGAGAAGTCCCCCTTTGCAATTCACATTTTTGCTTGCAGTACCTTCCTGTGTACAGTCCTCTGCTCAGTTCACCTCCAGGCCGGCTCAGCTTCCTTTGCCACATCTTGTATTATGAATTACAAACTTAAGCCTCTTTAAAACTGGAGAAATATTAAAGCCAGGTTTTTCAAAAACACAAACCAAACCTTGCACAAGTCCTGCTGTTGTCTAGTCTTAGAAGACACCACACGATACTGAAATCAAACCCCAGTCCTCACAGCTGTGTTCACTTTACCCTCACAAAATTTGTCCTTAAAAAGACATGCTGCAGAGAGCTGATGTCTTGCCATTCTACTCCGTTCTATCCCAAAACAGAAACCACTCAAAATCGACACTAAAATCCACGTGCATACCAAGTAAGTGTAAACCTACCAGACAAAGGGAAATCTGCACCATACTTTCACTGCCACCACAACTGGCAGAGCTGACAGAGCTGTCCACTCTAGCTTGTAGCCTTGCACCAGCAGGTGCTGGCCCCCATTACCCTCCCAGCAAATAGCACTGGGGAGCTGCTACTGCCTAGAGACAGCTTTTTTGCCAGATTAGTTTTAACCTGAATCAATTCCTTAATTTAATTCACGGAGCAGCCACAATACTTGCACCACAGGAAAGCTGTGGAGGAGGGTAGCTTGAAGCGTGAACCTGGGGCCTTAAATACAACAGCAACATTTCAGCTATAACAGTAGCCCTCTTCAGTACAGTGAACAGCATTGCTGCATTTTAACTACAGTAGATAACTTCACTGGATTTCTCTTTTCTCTTTTTTTCCTTCCAAAAATTATGAGGCAAGATGGTAGAAGTCAAGATGTTGTAATTGCTTAGCTTCCAATTTTTCTATCCAAAAAAGCCCCTCCATGAGAAAGTCATGTAATCTAAAAATTATGCAAAGGCACATCGTTATGGCAAAATAGAAACATCTTGAGCAACCTCATCCCATCAAGAGGCAAGAGACAGACAGTGAGACAAAGATATGGGGAAAACAAAAATAAAATTTCATTAAGTAATCTGCGCCCCCAAATGACAGGGCTCACTCCTTTTTCATCCACTAAATACACATTCCACATATTGATTGTCTACAAACTCTGAATCTGCACACAGAGAACATTTGGGTTATTTTTGAAGAGTGACAGTAGGAGATTAAAAAAAAAAAAAAGCTTCTGCGCTGCCGTCAGAATGTTCTAAAAACATTATCTGCAGAAACCATCCCTCAGAAAGTAGCTGGTATAGCTTTCCCAGACAGGATTCAGAGGGATTACCAGGAAGCTTCCAACCATGGGTATTACATTGAATACAGGTGTTTTCCAGCCATTTGATACAAAGAAAGCTGTTTAAAAACTTGTTTTTCACTAGATTGGAACCAGGTGTGCACCTGTCCACTCTGAGTGCGGGCAGGCACAGCCCCACAGCACCATGTGCACAGGGCAGCTCCCTGACTGCAGAGTGATAGCAAAGCAAGATCTGCACCTACGGAAACTTCACAGACGAAGTTATAAATTATGCATCTATAAATTATGACCAAAAAAAAGCTTTATCCCCTGCTTGGTTAACTGAGCAGTATGGAGCACTTCACGTCTTAATATTTCAGGCCTTTACTTCTTCCAGCATCTCTATTATTCAGTTCTTCATCTCTGTCTTTATTATACCTCCTTTCATACTTCACTGCTTCAAAACATTGCTAATTTATTCTCTTGTAACACAAAAATCCTCATGTATTTTTCTGACTTACTTCAAAGCACTGTTTTCCATCAGCTGGTTGCACAGTGCTTATTTTCTCTCTCTTTCTTCTTGCACCTGCTTGTTGAAATGCTTTTTCTTTACCATCCTCCTCCCCAGTTCCCAAGAACGCAGCCTCCTACTATTCAGCAGAAATGCGTTAAAAGGGCTCTATGGTGAGAGGAAGCTAAGCACATTTCTGCATGTTAAATTAAGTCAGAAGGATTCGTGAATTAAGGGATTATTTCAGATCGGTTCTCTTAGGTAGTACAGTCCCTCATCTTGAGTTAGGCATCGAGGAGAGGAAGTGCATTCGCCTTCCTCACAACTTCCCTGAGCCTCTGGGTTCTGTTACAACCTTGGGGTCACGGGGAATGAGAGATAACAAGCATGATTGCAGTTTAGTGGATTCAGATTTAGTAAGAGAATTATCCTTTACTCCCTCTGAGTAAATAAATTATAGAAAAACTATGCTTCTTTTCTCTGTATAAGTGATGCTTCTCCCCTGACAGCACAGCAAGCTGCCTAAAACTCCTGTAAGGAAAATCCTCAGCAAAAGCGAGGATGTGGATGTAGACTACCAACAATGAATAATTTTGTTTGCCTGCTCTGACTGTGATTAACCCCTCCATTCTGGTATAATTTTAAGCTTTACAAAGACAAATCTATTTCACTGTTGGGTAGAGGATGCCACATTTCTGCCTGGATGGACAGATATCAAAGCTCAGACAAAGTCTGTTTCTCTGGCCAAGCTTCCAGGAGTTCGAATAGCTAAGGGAAAAAATCCTCAAATTTTACTAGTTAGATATTATTTCAGGGTGGAAAATTTGGATATTTCCAGATTTTTCTGAATGTTTGATAGTTCTGTCTTTGGCTCCCTTAGGAAAATAATTGTAATCACTCAAGCATTTTAAAGATTATCTTTGGCATTCTGGATCTGAAGAAGACTGAGATGTTTCTGGCCTATATCTTTTCTGTCTTGGGCATTATAAAAGTAATAATTTTATGTGCCAAGACTGACACACCCTTTAAGTGGTAGCTATACTTCCTTCATAAGTGAAAATGTGTCTTACAAAAGTGCAGTCTTGCATTTATTTCAAACGAGTATACCTGTATTATTGCTATTCCACTCTTGGAGCTCACTTGAATATAGGTTGATTTTCACTCTACATAGGATTGCGCTGAAGAGCACATCTTGTTTGCACAACTGTCAAAGACTATTAAACTGAGCCAGCGTAGTTTATTTTTACTTTTGACATTAAGAAGGACACAAGCCTAGGTCTCCAGGAGTTGAAAGAACAGAGCTAAATTTTCAGCCAAAATGTGTCACATACTGGCACTTAAATAAAACCAGATGACTCAACAGAAGACATCACTTCATAGATTAAGATATCTCACTTCTTGGCTAATGTAACTTTCAATTGTTTCTTTTTAATCTGACATTATATGTATATATGTATATTCTATTTGAAAACTACTTAATAATTTATGAACTCTGTTGTTTTCCAAGAAACTGATTTCAATATAGCATAGGGTCTTCATACATTTGAAATACATTCCAGACAGAACCAATTCAGCCAATTTTTTCTTCAGCCTTAAAAACTTCTCATATCTAAGTTTGAAAAAAACTGCTTCATTCTCACGAATGTGACATCCTTGTGAAATACTTGAGTATTTCAAGGTCTTTACAATACACTTAACCATCAGCATTTATAATCTACTTGGTCTAAAGCTTTCAACACACATAATATATACCTAAAATTAAAATAAAATCTTATAATGACTATTCTGTAACCTAAAGCTACATTCGCACATTTCTCTAATGATTTAAAAACATTCTTCATTTGCTCACTGACAAATGGTTTCCTATACATGCTTCCATTCTATTTTTAGTACTTATTTTAGCCTTGGACATTTCAGTACACATGCTTTTACACGTTTTTGGTACACATGAACAGCAAAGAATATTCATATGTTTTGAGACAAAGCTTGCCTGATCTATTCATTACTACCTTTTCCTGCTTTCTATAGTTGTTTTTTTTAAAATTTTGAGAACTTCAGAAGTTTTGTGTTATTGTAAGGTTTGTTCATTGAAAGGTATTTTTTCCCATTTGCTCTCAAGTCCTCAAGAGACTCATCTCATAATGGCATCTTACAGTATCATGTGAGGAAAAAAGCAAATGCAATCTGGATCGTTCACGTCTGTTAAAACACTACGGGTTCAGTGACATCAGCATTGTTACAAAACTAATTGTAAAGAACCACAACTCCTCTATGTTGTTTTAGGGGCAAATACTCCAGAATCTTCACTGAGCACTACTGGTGCCATAAAGCGCTTACTCCACCTCAGTGGTCAAAGCACTCTACGTTTATGTGAACACTCATGGACAGTCTCCTACAGCAATAGGAATTACTGAGGTTTCTCACTAATTAACCACCCCTGGTTGCTGACGTTCATCAGAAGAACAAATCTTGGCTCTTCAGCTGGGACGAGACAGGCTCTACTAAGTTCTCCAAAACTCTGCTCCTAATGATATCACAACAGGAGGACAGACTGTGCATAGTTGTACTGATGTTTATTACTAAAAGACTTACACAGAAATAAAATTTAACTTACCAAAAGGAGGAGATTCTCTCCCATCTTCTAATCCCGAATCTCGCTCTCTGTCTCTCTTTCTGTGTTTATGTCCACGGTGCCTATGACGTCTGTGACTCTTTCTTCCACCCAGAGGCACATGAACTCCAATGAACAACGTTCGATGGCCTATAGGTAAAAAAAAAAAGGTCACCTTTTAAAAAGGGGCTGTGGCAAAATAATAAAAATATTAATAACTATAATATCATTAATGATGTGATTATTATAACTGTAATAATATCAATTATCGTTATGTTAGTAGTTGTAATATTATTAATTGCAATAAAGATAATATAGTGTCACACATATACAACTTCCTGATACAGGACAAAATCCCAGTTTTGAAGTCCATGTGATGCAGTGCCAGATTTAAAAAAAAAAAAAAAATTTGCGTCTCTGTGTGTGAACTTTGATTAAAGCCAGACAGGTGTTCTGTAAAATGTCTTCCAAAACAGTAATATCACAGAGACACATGGATCTCTTTGCATTGAACATTTGGTAAAGTTGCTGTTTGCCTTGTGTGTACAGGAACTTTACAAAACTCATTGCTATTTATGAGCCAAACCTTGACAGAATTCTTGTGGGAAATTCACTGAAGGAAAAAAAAAAAAAAAGACTGAAGAAAGAATAAAACGCCATGGAAGCTAGACTACAAAATCCCTGTGCAAGGTATTTTACTGACATCATATTTAATCACATCATAAATACATAGCTGGTAGGTTAGGGTGCTTTCATTTTTCCTATTTTATTTCAAAAAGTAAATGAGAAGGTACACATTGCTATGCTTGCCACCATCTTTGAGCCTGAGGCATTTATGTTGCTGATCAAGCCCAGAAGATTTAGCTCCCTTAGCTATGTGGGCTAGCAGGATCAGAGCACACAGTAAAGCATTCATAAGGGGGAGAGCACAGGGCAAACGCGTAGAAAGTACCAAAAAAGAGATCAAATGGGAAAGGAATCATGACTCTCTACAGGCAGGTCTCCTACATTTACTCAGCAGAAAGACATAGTCCAGATTACTCATCTCAAATAACGTTTATTTTCTCCTTGAAATGAGCATAACACAGCTAGCGGATAATTGCTGCTTTGCTGCAATCATTCAGCAGTGTCAATCATCTGAAAAAGGTCAAGAACATTAAGCTAAGGTAGCACATGATCTCTAATCCCATGGAGACTCCAGTGGGGGCAGAAAACACAGCAAGGCAGCTATTTGTCACAATACATCAAAGAAATTCAAAGCCGACAGTAATTCTCTGCAGAGGCAGAACTAAAGAAGCTGGAGACCAGGCTCTGGACACCACACTAGTTTATTTCCTCAACTTTGGTTGGTGTAGAGGAGACTAGAAAGCAGACATCAGTTTTTGGGACTATTCTTGTATGGTCAGGACATTTTTCTGAAGCAAAGGCCATGAGTTGAAAATGTATTTATTTAACATACCTCTTTCTTCTTACTTATTACATTTAACCCAAGAAATTATTTAAAGAGAACTGCTGCCTTTGGTGTATTTCAAATGTACTGCAAATCAGTGATGCATGAAGCAAGGAAAAATGCATTCCATAAAAAGAATTCATTAAAAAGACACCAAAAGACAGCAGGAATGTAGTACTCAACACATTCTTGTTCACTTCCTTGGGTAGAAAAAAAATCAAAACAATGTTTTGAGATAAATTTAAATAAAACATATGTATTGTATAAATTATATATATTATTTACATACTATATAAATGCAAATAATATAAATATCTGAGAAAATACATTAATATACAAAGATGATTTACAATCTGAAAGTTTATTAAAGAAATACAATAGGCTAATCTGCTCTGCAATGTCCTTTATACAGTTCTACAAATCCACTGTTAAATTGTATAAATAATTTATTAAAAAAAAAGATTGTTCTCAATCAAATTGCACATACCCAGGGAACAAAACTTAGAATATAGAGTTAATTTAAATCTATGCATTGATAGCATTAGAGGCTTTGGCCCCTTGCAGTTTACCTTCAAAGTATTAAAACACTCCATAAGTAAAAATATTTTACGGATTAAAGAAACAAGAAACATTGTTATAAAGTGCTTTTTTAATTTTACAGGATTAATAAATCAAAATTATATTATAAAATATTTTAAAGGGATCCTGTTAATTACATTTAATTTTTTAGACAGATGGAAGCACAGATAAGCTCATATAAAATTGGGATTTATTCTAAATTTCTGAAGAAAAAGGGTATTGTGCTGTGCATACATGGAGGTATAAAATCTATGCCCTAGAAAAGACAAAAATGAAACTTACAATATAAACCCATCCTGCAGAGACATTTCTCAAAATAAAATCTAAGTACAGGGTTGTTTAGGGTTACTGTATTCCACAGAAGAAATTTTTCTTTACACCTAGATTTTATTTTAAGAACCAGTAGCAAATTAACTATGCAAAAAGGCAACTTCAGAAAAGCAAACCTTTTCAGCACAGTGCTTGAAAATGACAGACCTAAAAAACACCTTCAAAACGGCATTCTGGGTCTTTAAAACAGAAGCTTGTTCTAGGCTACCTAACTTATTCATGAAATAAACGGAAAGGAAATTAATTTAGTGGGACTTGTAAAGCTTTGAAAACATATATCTCATTGTAATTAGTGGTGTTTGCTGGCCTAACTTGGGAACTTGTGGGAATCGGAAATCCCATTACAGTCGTCTGAATGGACGTGACATTGCAAGAGAAAATACAGACGGAGAGAAAGGAATTTACGTGCTTCCTTTAATTTAGACAAATCAAGATCTTTTTAATGGAATGCTAAGAGTGCGACCTTTTTTGCCCCAGTTCCTCTCATTCTCCTTCCAAACAACCGTACGCAGAAAACACACACACACACACACACACTTGGTAGGCAGAACACACACATGAAGCACTTTCACCTCCCTGTTTCCCCATCAGTAGAGGATCCACAGGTCTCCATGCATCAAAGGTGTTCTTTCAGTGAACCAGGCAAGTTGGTGCCGGTTGCATAAAAGGGAGCTGTCCTGAATCTAGACATTCATGGGCTCCTGGTGCCCACGGTACATCTGCCTCTGCTTCTTCCCACCAGCAATGATTCAGCTCTGCCTTGGGCCCCTGTTGAGACCCAGGCTTACAGGTCACTGCTCACAGGCACGATGGGCAAGGGCAGATAGCTCTTGAAACATTTCCAGAAAGAGAGCAAAGGCAGGCTATTGTGACCTACTATGGAAATGCACTACAAAGTCAAGATGCCTTGAGAGAGAATATTGCCAGTGGTTCAAGTCAAGTCCCCAGTGACAGCTGACCTCAGCAGGAGTACGGGGGGTTCTCTCTCCTCTAGAAAACACTCACTGCCTTGAAGCATCTTTTACGTGTTGCCAACTAAAGCTGAACCAAATGCAGTGTTCTGTGTACTCAAAATGAACAGTGAGGTAGAGACAGAAAACCAGCAGTCCATGCAGAGTTTAAAAAAATGCCTTTTTCCTTATAGGAGAAAAAGTGATTATGGTGAATTGTGTAGGAGTTGAGAGTACATGACTCATTATTCGTTATTGTAGTGCAGCAGGGAGGCAGAGCTAAAGAGAAAGCAGACAAGACAGAAGCTGTGCTTCCTAAACCAACAGTTTACACGGCTGTCTGTGGATATTGTTTGCTCAAGGGCCATTTTTCACCTTTCTGCCATGCTGTCATTTGAAGAAACTGACAAAGTCTCCCCATTTTTTTTAGAACATACATGCAACTTATGTTCTAGTTTAAAATGCAACAGAAATTATACAGAAATCTTTAAAACCCTATCTCTGGCCCAAGAAAGCATTAAGGAGCATTGCTCTAAAATCATTACAGGACCTTTTTAAAGGGCACTGATCGATCACTGCCTTCCCAACAAACAGATCCTTTTAACAAAACATTTTTCCAGGTTGTAGCTGGACTAAAAAAACATCTCTTTAACTGCATTCATGTCCACTTCCTACTTCCCTATGTTGCTCCAGAGGAGTCCAAAGACACTGCGTGCACAGTCCTATGACAAGATCAGGCCTCAGACCTTCCAGACAATTAAAAAAAAAAAAACTCAGCAGAAACAAAATGTAAAAGGATCTCCTCAGACATGCGTGCTCATTCCACTGCTGTTTATCTGAGGAAGAAAGTGACCTATTTTTCTATTAGTTACAAGCAAGGAAGAAAAAACAAAAAGAACAACTATGTAAAGAACTAAATATTTCTATCTCGTGATGTTGCGATTTTGTCATGCACATTATGCAGCTTTCTCTAATAATGGTGAATGGTCTGATAAAAATGAGTGAGATTCTACTAACAGATTGTGAAAATTTCACTGAAATATTTTGTAGGTACAAATGTCCTCATGTTGCGATCGTGACCCACAACATTATGCAAAGTTCAGAGCAGAACAAATTCAACCTTTCTCTGCTCACACATCTTCCATGAACATAAATAGCTTTTTATTACGAAATTAGTTGTTTTATGTCAATTTCACTTATTGGAATTTTACGGGGTGAAATATTTGGAAATATTAGCTCCCACAAATATCGAACAGGTTTCTTTTCAGTGAAGTTCAGAGGAAACTAAAACTTCAAAACCCAAAACAACAAAATACCGTGGCTTTCAGCCAACACTGTGTGATAACTTCTCTGCTTTCATTATTTCATTACTCTTCA
This sequence comes from Anser anser, assembly GCF_964211835.1. Classification (NCBI taxonomy): domain Eukaryota; kingdom Metazoa; phylum Chordata; class Aves; order Anseriformes; family Anatidae; genus Anser; species Anser anser. Next base: position 17,978,913 of record NC_139726.1, on the reverse strand, counting down.
TGTGAACCTTCAAAGTGATTTTGCTAAAATGTCCAGCAGCGTCATTCACAAATCTGTAAAGCGAATCCCCCTCCCATGAACATTGAACACCTGGGAAGTGACAAGAGACCCTCCAAAAGGGACCAAACTGGTCAACTGCCTAGGCAATAGTGAAAGCACAACTCAAGAGAAAAAAGTAAGTGAGATTTTGAGGAATATTTTGAGCCATGGGTAAAAGCAGACAAAACTAGATTAGAGGTACTACAGAAAGACATGCCTTGGAAATGACAAAGGAACAAGCTAGAGTATGTAGTGAAAGAATTCTGTGCTTGTAAAGGCAAAATGGCTCTTTCTAAGAGACCTTTTCACAGACAGCTACAGCTGTACACATCCAACATTACAGGCACAGACTAACCCAAATCTCTCTCAGACTTTTTACTTCTAACATTTTATATTCTGCTCCTCTAAGCATAATCAACATTGTCACAGGGAGCACGAGGTATATCAGACCGTCAGGATGAACAGAGCACCCAAGGGAAGCAGATGCAAGGAGGCTTGGAGCAGGGGATCTGTACTGATGGGACAACAAATTATTTTCAATAGGCTGTAGCTTCCCGGCAGTCAACGATACGGGAGACCTTGGTCAGTGTTCCTGTCCAGCCAAGCAGAATTAGTAGCTGACTTTCTTCTATGCAGGGGCAAGGCTGAAGCAAGGCCAGCAGGTTAATATGATTAATGTTCTTTCAGTCCTGTGACCTGCCAGGTCCTATTCATTTGCAGGTAAATAATGTCAGTGGCAGACAGGTCCACTATTATGTTATTTCTAGAAGAACAACCAGTTTCTGAGACTGAAAAAGCTACTTATCTGCTCTGGAGCCACTCTGATTTTTACTAAATAATAAATGGAGATTAGAGATCAATCACAAGGACTTTTTTCATACATAAACCCTAACTGTGCATAACCAAAATTTCAAGAAAATGATTTTTAATTCACTGTCACAACCTAGATGAAATCAAAAAAGAAAAAACAACTAAGCTATCTGTGTTCAAAAGAGAACAATGAAACACTCTCAGATTTCTCTTTTTTTTGGTCAGCAGGACATCCACTATCAAAATTAATCTTCATGAATGTTGCTTCTCTACAAAGCATCTCTACAAGCACACTAAATTTTCAAATTAAATTTTGGTTTATCAAGTTTAAATCATCAGCTTCTGCATCATATTCAGTGTTGTTCTAGTGATGTTTATTTCCTAATTTAGCTGAAGTCTTTTGCGCCTTTTGGTAATCAGTCCACATAATCTAACTGTTATCAGAGGTGTCAGAATGCATATTCTCATGTACATGATTTATATACTAGATACCATGTTTTATGTGTCTTGGGAGACATAAAAGAAGGCAAACTTGATTTCCCACAAGACAATTTTTTCTCATACTATTTAGGCAGATAAAATGTACAAAGGAAAAACAGCTTGAGCAAAATCTTGACATCTCTGAGTCAAGGGCCATTTTGCGATTTGCTTCATCAGAGCCAGAATTCATTCCTGATTCACTCCTGGGCCTCCACCTAACGATCCCATCTCCAGCCATCTCCCTGTCAAAGCTGCTTCTCAAACCAGGCCACAGTAACACCCACAGCAGTTCTGCAATCCTGCTGCAAAGATCCGGGATATGCAGCTGACCACCCATAGCAAGGACAACAGCGGAACAGTCATTTTTCACTCTTAGCTAATATGGTGAGTATAAACTAAAGATCTTAGTCTAAGTGCACTTAGTGCCAATTCTTCTGTATATCTATGCAGTTTTTGCATATATTTATCGTCCAAAAGTCTAAGCAGGTCTAAGCAGATGAACTGAGAGCATCTGAAATCTGCAGACACATACAGATCAATCTAAATACTTTTCATCTTTGATAGAAACATGAAGTACATGTACTCATTTTGTCAGAAGCAACTGAAGCAACTGCAGAGAGCCAGAGATAACAACAGGGAGTAGGCTGAGTGCAACTCCCTCTTAATGTGCCCATCTGTTAATGAAAACACACCTACCTGCTCTCAGTACAGGTACTATACTGCCTGTCATTCTACAATTAAATACTTTAGTATCCAGAATCAGTGCTGAATTCTCACTTAAGAATTCCACCACTGATAAAAATAGGACCATATTTATTATAGTAGGAACTTTATCTGTATGCATACTGAAAGGTAACATGCAAAATATGTGATTATAACCAAGGGAGATAGGCTTCTTGTCTTGCTTTTAGGAACAATTCCTCCGTCGCTTTATTAATGCGACAATCAGACAAATGACCTGTTCTGTATTAGTGACTGATCTTGAGCTGACAACTTGGTAAAAATGAATTATGTGGAAAAATCATTCGTGCTGAAAATCTGAATGCCAGAGCTCTGCACACAATCTATTTCTGTAGCATTACAAAGCTGAAGCAAAAAAGATACAGTTTGAAGTATATACTGCAAGTCCCATTATTGGCATTAAGATGAACACTGTGTCTCTTCTGCTCCCATAGAACAGGAGTCGCAGTACTTTCATATCTCTCTCTCTCTTTTTTTTTTTTTTTTTAAACCCTGCTGCTCAGGGAAAGAAAACACTGATCTAGAGAGACTGTGGCAAAATTCTGGTCTTGGGGATGTTCCTCCAGGCAGCATTAATCACGATGATATTTTCATGCTTTCAGCAAGATATGTACTTGCAACATATTTGCACAATGGCTGCCCCAAAATAGGCAAATACAAGTATCTGCCAGGCCAAGAAATTTAAATTGGAAATTTTAGTACATATTTAAGTCTGTATTATGACATTTGAATGCTGATAGTCTAAAGTTAAAAAAAATAGCAAAATAGTTTTATGATTTCAAAAAATTAAGCAGAGGAAACTGAATCCTGAATTTCAGATTGAAACAACCCTTAGTTCTTCATACAAGTTGCAGTTTTTGAAATGTTGCTGATACAGTGCTGTTGAAACTTAAATCCTGTCAAAACTAGTCTTTGCTAGAATATTCAGTAACTAGCTATTTACATTTTTAAAACATAAACCCAATTAAATGTCTGCCAAAGAGCTAATTGCATAATACATATTAATTATCTAATTATATGATTTTACCAAGCTTTGCAATTAGCACCTGACTATGTAATTCCATATTTTATAGCTGAAGTCAGTTATGCAATTAGGAAAAAGGTAAATTTTTAGCAAAACACCTCACAATGTACGTTGGGTAAGAATAAGACAGTGACATTTGTGAGTCACATCCACTGTTTCCAGATGGAAAAGTGCCTAGATGTGCTGTGAAACAAATGGACATGCTATTAACAGCAACCGGATTATTAAAATTTACCATCTCTTCAAACCTTTTAAAGTCACTCGGTATTTCTAGATTCAGTAATTATATATTTAAAGACACACTGATCTGATCTCGGAGTGGACATGAAATTTATCTGAGAAAGCTAACCACATTAAGAAGGATTTTACATTGAGTAACTGTTCTGTTAGAACACTGCAAAGCAGCATGATTTGTCTTAAAGAAAAACAGACTCATTGGCCAATGAAAGAATTTTTCAGTGTTCTGAACAATTTAAATTGATGGAAAGATTGGGAGGGGAGGTTGGAGGTTATTGTTGTGTTCTGATTTCTATTGATGACATCATAAAATCAAGTTTTTAAAAGAATATTTTCAGCGATATTTCACAGGAGTAACTCTACACATACAGGATAGTGGGGAAAATAGTAATTGAACATAGTTTTTAAATGACATACTTGTTCAAATTTTGAGATGGAGTTTTAGGTTCCACATAGTCACGTGTGGAATCTAAGATACACATCACAGTAATTCTTACTGCCATAACGCTAAAGTCTACCCATGTGACTAAGCTAATTCATTCTCCAGAAAGCTGTCCATTCTTATCATCATCAGTAAAAAGGATATTTTTCTGGGTAGACTCCCCCACAAATATTGTGTTTCAGGATCACGGAGAAGGGAAGGCACAGAGTCCTACTTCTTCTAGCAAGTGTTTCTCTAACGACACCAGAAACAACAGTTTTAAGTTGTGCAAGGATATAATCAAGGCACTGAAGACTACAGAAGACAAAAGAGCAAGATTCTAGAAAGAGACTCTTGTACAACAGCAATTCAGTGTCACCCAATAATTATAACTTTGGGGTCACGTATCTCAAGTGTAAGTGCAGTCATAACCAGAATAAGTTTGGGATCCAGTAAGTAAACCAAAATGCAACTCTTTCAGATACTATCTGAATTATTAGGCCAATATCATAAACCAGTTCTCACAACCTCTCGCTTAATTCATAGAATCGTAAAGGTTGCAAAAGACCTCCAAGATCATCTGGTCCAACCATACTCCTACCACCAATATTACCCACTAAACCATGTCCCTAAGCACCGCATCCAATTTCCTTCTACTTGGTGATGTTGGATGGTTTCTGCAGTATATATCAAGTGTATCTATCAGTCCAATCTGTGAGACTCCAGAATGTTTTTGTTCAGCAAGAGATGGGACAAGGCAAGTACATGAGGATTGTAAAGTATAGAAGCCATATAAATACTAAATCATCAGTCCTGCTTGCATTTGCATATTTGAAAAATTAAAAGTAAAAAGAGTTATCTAAAGTTTGTCTGGATCATCTTTGTCTGTAGGACTTGATTAAAGAGCGCCATGAAACCTAGCAAATTTCCACTATAGTCTGCTGTGAGAAATGACTACCATTTCTCTTTTTAAAATAACTGATGAGACTGTACTCTCCCATTCACTTTTGCATCCCCCCATCAGGTAGTTTACACATTAGAATTTGGTTTCAGTATTCTCAGAAGAAAGAGACAATATAATACTCAGAAAAGTAATCTCTCACCTTCTAAATCTTCCTTTTCAAAATGAGTTTTGAGGATGGAGCGAGTTCCACCTCTATCCACAACAGCCTCTTCATCATTTCTCTGCAAAACAGAAAAAAGAACAGGTCAGCCACTTCTCATTTGGAATCTATTAGCAAGATTGAGTAGTACTATGAAACAAGGATTTGTTTACTATTTATTTATTTACTCTTCCCATTTGGAAACCAAAAATGAAATTCTTAAAATGTTTATTATTAAAACCTACTCCTTATATGTCAGTTTTTACTGAGGTATGATTACAGATACCTTTGACATGAAGAAGCTCTGTTAAAACATGCAAGATATATGAGTAAACTCCAGTTACTGGGAACTAAGAAAAACATGAGTCAATAGGACAATGAAAGAAATTAGAAAATAAATATCTGGCTGAAGCAGCTCTATTCTTGTGCTCTTGAAGAAAGAGACAGTACATGTATTTTTGTTTTTAGGATACATCCTGAACCACAAACAGAATTTCCAAATTATTAGCACTAACACTCCTTATACTTTGGCAAAACTACAGAATTATATTCAACAGCAATATGATGAGAAAGAAAATATGAAATACCAATGAAAACCAGTGGCTTCACTTACTGATGAATTGCAAAGCTTTTGTTTTACTTTAAAACACCAAGCTGTATTGGCAAGGAAGGCAGAAAGCATACACTATTAGCATAAAATAGAAAAGCTATTCTTCCTTAGTAATTCACATTTTGTGTTTAATTTTATATTGTGGTCATATATGCACTTTAACTGTATTCTCTACTGCACTGTAAATGTACTGTGTGATGAATTAGTTTATTGTCCTCAGATTAAAAAACTACTATAGAAATTAGTCATTTCAGTCACTTCAGGCATGAAAAAAAATCACAATTCCCTAAGTATAGATATGTTTTGGGAGCAATCTAGCAACAAGACACTGGATGTTGGGCTGAACAAAATATTGGTTTTCCTATGAGTGTGACATCACCCATTGTAAAAAACATGCTAAATAAAGCCTATAATTCACAAAGTGATTTAGGGTGGTTTCCATTTACTCCACAGAGTAAATGATGATGAAGAAACGATGAATTATGCAAAAATTTCAGTTAATATACCATTAAAATATATTTTTCATTAGTGGAAGGGTTTTAGTAGGTGATATTAGAACTATAACTACATGATTTCAATATATAAAATTGGTATCTTAATGAAAGTCTGAAGCAAGGGGATTTAAATACCAGGGTTACATGCAAAATATATATCTATATATAGAATGCAATAGAACATAACAAGAAATTAAACCACGTGAGCACCTCTCCTTAAAGAGCAGATGCCCCAGGCAAAAAGATTCTCATCTAGAGCTAGATGTCACGAATTCTAGAGCTACGTTTTTGTTTCAGACTTCTCTTTTTTTTTAAAAAAAAGATAGCTGTCATGCTGTAGCTATCTTATATAGAAAAATCCTAGGAATGTGTCATCAGCAAGCATCTGGGCTGTTAAAGAAAGAGACTGAGAGCATTACAGTGCCTTTACTAGAGCTTTCCAGCAGATAATAGTATTAAGTAAAATCTGACAATGAGAAAAGGCTTTGTATTGAAACTGTTTTGTCTTTCAATAATTTAGAATTAGCTGGTAACCTATTAAGATGCATCAGGGCAGTATGATATCACATACACAATTTGATCATCTTAGGTAAAATTAATCCATTATTTTAAGAATTTAGACATAACTACATGCGTGTGTGTGTCATGCTGGCACAATGCCACGTCCCTGGGTGAACAGACAGGCGGGATACCAAAGGCCAGGTATTACAGCCACGTCAGTAGCGTTATTCTAGTGTAAGTCATAGCCACCAGAATTGTACTGATACTGAAGAGGCCTTATGAAAGCAATGTTAGGGGAATTTCTGTAATAGGGAGAATATTAAATTTCTGGGTAGTTTAAAGCCTTTACAGATCATATAAGTAAACTAAATACAAACTAATTCATTAATATTTATCAAAATATGCTCATACACTTTGACTTCTCCTTTTCCATGTGTTCAATTTTCAGCTTCTGGCAATCTTTTCCTTCCCTGCCTCCTCTTCCTGTAATGTCACAGCAAGTCTCAGCCTTGCCTCATTCTCAGAAGCGAGTTTATTCCATTAATATTACAGGGAAAAACAGCTTAATTGGGAGTTTTGTGTTGTTGCCAATCCACTTGTCAAACTCTGAGCAAAGTCCAATTAAACAGGCCTTGCACTGTGCACTCTCACTTCCCAGGGAGCGGTATGAAAGCCACCTTGCATTCACCAGTAAAAAAGTCACACTGCATTTAGTCCAGAAGTAATTTCTGTGATTCCTGTGCTGCCTCCTTGGAAGATAGGACAAGGGAGGGAAGGGCTTAATAGCAGTTTAGCACAACTAGATCTTAATCTCATTTTAAGGTAAGCACCACAGCAATCCAAGTAATAACAGTGGCAGATCCCCTCCACTTTCACATGATGGTTAACTTCAGTTGGTAATGCTCTGCTTTCTATTAGCATGTCATGAAAACTATGAAATTATTAAATGTTGCAATAAGAAACTGAAAGTATAGGCAAAAATAACCATAACAGTCATGGAAGATAGAATTCATGCTCTGAGTGATTTTTAATGTACCAAGCAGCCACCAACCTCCCCACTAACATCCTCAAGGAGTATATTAAAGCCATGACTCCACTGCAGTTTTGCCCACCAGTTTCAGCGTGATCAGAGCAGGGCATGAAGACTAAATGTTTTTCACAGCCATGCCATGTTTATACCAGAATTCTGCTGCTTCTTCCTTTCACCCCATTTGAAGATGATGAAGGTCAGAAATGTTATATGGTGCATAAATCTGCTAGGACTTTGGTGTTTAAATCATATTGACATACTGGAGCAGTCTGCAAACAAATTTATGGACACACTGACCAGGTATGAGTCCTTGGAACTGTCCATTATTGCAATGAGTTGCTCGCTGAATCCAGTGAACACTGTGGTCTACTGTTAAAGCATGGGAGAGGGATCCAGGAATTCCCCAAGCGCTAATCCTGGATCTGCCACTGACTTGCTGTGTTGGCAAAGTCACTTAATCTCTGTGCCTCAGCTTCCCCATCTGTAAAATAGGGATAATAATACTTACTTACCTACCTTCCTTACCAGACTGCTCTGTGCCATAATTAATATTTCCATAGCATTTCAAAACTGAAGTGCTAAATCACTCGATTTAGGAAAGTGCACAATTTACACATGTAAAGAGATGATAGGAAACAACAGATTGATAAAAACCAACATTTAGGCATTTTGTTGTTGTTGTTTATGTAAAACCAATTTGTATTAATACTTTGCAATAGTTCTACAGTGCACAGTTATGACAACTGACTGGACAAAGGTTACATCATAAATAGATATACCAGGCTCACTTTCTGTTGGTCTAATTCAACAGTAATGCTACTGAAGCCTGTGGAACTACGTTTCTCTGAATCTGTAATCAGCGTGTAATATATAAATGGCCTAACATTTTTCTCTTTTTAACTGTATTATAATCTGTGTTATCACACAATGGTTTACCTAAAACGTGGGGACAAAATTATTTCCTTGAAACAGTAAGATATCGGCAAACACACACAGTAGAACAAATAACATATCTGAGATAAAAGAGTAAGAAAAAGCTGAGGCTTTCATGTGGAAACCACAAGCTCCTTAGAGACCAGGGCTGAGCAACCCTACTCAGTCCAGGATTTCACCTTGTACATTTTCCAGATGAATGCTGAAAATACCTTCACCACACAGCATCTTTCACTGCACTTATTTCACAGAAAAAAAAAATCTATTCTAATGAAAAAGCCTTATAAATACAGTCAGTAGAGAAAAACAGACTACAGTAATCTTCTGCATCATTACAGTGCAACTGCACATTTTTATATGGAAACTTACTTATACTTGAATAAAATGAAAAGGAAATAAACTGTCTTAAAAAAACATTTGGCTTTTTTTTTCTATGTAGTCATGAAGACTAAGAGTCATCAGGAGTTCTAGAACACAGATTTTCAACCCTTACTTCAACAACTTGTATAACAAAATATGAAGTGTCAAGTTGTAGCAACAGTTGCAGGATAGGTATATTGGTTAGGAGCAATAAAAAGGCTCAAGGTTTAGAAACCCAGAACAAATGTCTGAAGTGCCCTTTCCACTTATGTATTGACAGGCTCACTACCAAAGCTGGAAAAATGACTTCCTGGAGAGCCTTCCAAATTGACTCTCTTTAGCTCTGATACAGCCCTAGCTGCTATTCATTACGTGCTGCCACGAGATTGATCCTTAAACCTGGCGCCTGCCAGAACTGTGGACGGCCCTTCCACACCACAGATCAATTTAATTAACGGAGAAACTACTTCTTTAGAAAAGCAGAGAAACATCATTTTATAACAGATGTTTGCAGGTGGTTTTTAGTTACAACACTTATAAATTGTACATGCTTCCAATATGCAATAATATCTCTGTTATAAGGCAGAAGACTGAATGGAAAGAAGAGGAAAGTAACTCCTTCCAAGGGTGTATCCATACAAAGGCACATGACAAACATTTTAAAATACATTATGTGTGCTAAGGCAGATGCATACACTTGTAGAACTCAGGATATTTTTGGATGATGGAGTTCCATCATCTCAACATACATCCCTTATACTCTGGATGACAAGAAAGTAGACTAAAGTCTTGGTGACAATACACAGATTTATTTTATTTACTTACTAAATGACTAAATTTACTTACTAAATGACAATCAATATGTCTTGCTGCCCTTCCCTTACTACTCTGCTCTAATGGTATATTTGGTGCTAATATTTTAGATGGATGAGTCAAAATGGATAGCACAAAACCCAATCAATTTACATGGAAAACCAGAAATCATTTATTTCCTTTATCCTTCTTTTTACCTACGTTTTCTTCACATATGGCTACTTTCATTTCCCTTCTCTGATTTTTGGTCACTCTTTTCAATAAACTGGATTATTACTTTTTAAACAGTAAACAAAAGTCAGCTACTAAGAGTATTACTATTCCAGAAAATAGTTTGGGATTTTCAAACCTTCAGGTAAAACCCTCTCCCTTTTTAATTACATTCTTAATACACTCATAGTGCAAATTACAACATAACCAAGAACCTTTTTCAGCATCTTTCTTCCTATAAAATACATGGCAGAGCAGAAGCCATTTTGATTTTTTTCCACACTAGAAATTATGCATGACACACCTGCTGACTCATAAGAAAATAATCATGATATTAATTACTTCTCCATATAAGCCACTTATTGATGATTAGACAACCTACATAATTCTCAAATGCCATCTGGAACTAAGGAATGCCTGTCAGAATAAAATATTAAATGCTGCATTCCTATAAAAAATAGAAAGCTGTAATATAAAATAATTTTAGTTACTTTGTATATCAATATTTACAGGCTTTGGAGAAGAAACTTTAATATACTAATTTTAGCTTATATATTTTATCAAGAAGCTAGTGATAGAAACTGTGTTCACCTTTTGAATAGTCTGTAATGAGATTCTAAACATTTATCCAGACATCACATACACAGAGCGATTGCCCTCCCAGTGTGAAGATTCCAGTTTTATATTATTTATATATCTCTTTGTGTTGTAATTATTTCACTCCATAACATTTGTATTTTTAAGATCATTTTGGTTAAGTTAAGCTTGTCACTTTGTAAAGATGGCATTATTGCAGATAAAGAAAAGTGAGTTATTTGAACTCAACAGCTGCTGACAGCATATAGGGAATATCTTGTAAAGACAATTAACCTAAATGGCAAAAAAGCTGTTGGATGTAGATGGATGCCTCACTGTTGGAGAAGGCAAATCACTGGTGACTGCCATGTTCAGCCCTGTCCTTTAAACTGTCCTTGAGCACACACAGTCACACAAAATTGATTTAATGCACAATGTGTATGCCCACAGTTTAGATGCTACAATTCTTTTCTCCCTCCAATATTACTGTTTAATTGCTTATATTACGTATAATCACATTTAACAATCTGTTGAAGTGGAAAGGACAGTGAATCTAATCTTTCTGATGAAATATAATTGCTTTTTCCATTCTACTTTCCCCCCTATTCACCTATCGAGAATGACCCATCAAAACACATTTATAATTTAATAAGGTCTACAGAATTATTTTTAAAAGTCTCTCTTTAATTGTACTGTTGTTTCGTATGTTTTTGCGTTTTTTTGTTGTTGTTGTTTTTTGTTTTTTTGTATTTTTTTGGTGGCAGATTTCTGCAGCAATTTACTAGTTAACATAAAGCACATATTTGGTCAGCTTAATCCACATAGTTCAATCTATGCGACACAGTAGAAAGCAATCAGTTTTATTTTTCATTCCAGATTTGCATCTTCCCCAGGGCTGCATGTCATATGCATAAGAGCATTTTTCTCTTTTTCCCCTCTTCTTTTCTCTCTTTTTATAGCAAAAGCCACGAACTGTTTAGAGTATGACTCAATAAAGAAATACCATCTTCTGCAACACTGCTAAAAATTGCACCGATCAGCACCGGCTCCAAAGAACTGGTTTGCTCTTTACCTGAGACTGAGCACACTTCTAATATAATAATACTGTTCCTGAAACATATAAACATAGATAATCATTTCAGACATTAAATCCAAGCACATACTACTGTTATAAGGCAAACCAGACTAAACACAAGCAGGAAACGCACATACGATTCAAACACAGCAGTCTTAGAGACAAGTAAATGCTCACATTGCTCACATGTAATTCCTGGGGCTATATACATTGAAGCACCCTGTGCTGTAAGTACTATTATGCACAGTTGAGCTAACTATGTGCTGATGCATAAATTAATGCATAATCACTGAAGTATTCCCTTATTATTTAATAAGTAATGTTCTTCCTTAGAACAAAAGCATTTTAGGGAGAAGTAATGCATTTGTTGCATTTGCAAGGCAAATATGTTGCTTTGCTACATCTATTCTTCATATGCCTGTGCAACTGAAGACGAGATTTCTATTTAAAGAGAAAAATAGAGAAAACAATCACCAAGGTAAAATAGTGACCTGCTTTGTTGCAGTGGGACCTAGATGCACCACTTTCTCTGCACTCTCCATCAGAAAAGGATTCTGTTGTTCTAGTGGCTGCAGCAATAAAACAGGAGGGGAAAAAAAGAAAAAAAAAAAAAAGAGTTCCCACTCAACCTGTTAGAGCACTGGATATACTAAGGAAGCAAGGAACAGCTGAATTCTTTCTGGACTCTGGTACCTGCTTTGAGCACCTGCATTTAATTGCAATTGTACTTGCCACGTTTTGTATGCCTTGGAGTAAAATTATCGGTTATGTTTTAAACTACGCTGAGAGCCTTACAAAACCTGAACAAGACACTTACAGTATCATGTTCCTCTGAACATTTTCAGTCTTGCTATTATTCCTATAACTTTTCCCCTTCCTTCCTTCCTATCATATCATATCTGCTGGGTTTGTAAACTAATCTTCATTCAAATGCTAGTCTCAGCAAGACCTCTGAATAAATGAAAGGCAGCATTCCTTGCTGCTTGTGAAGGGATATACAAGTTGGGTCACATTTGTATGACTGAGATTTTATTCCCTTTGCTTTGTATTTTCCTTTACTACACTGTCAAAATACTTAAAAGTTATCAAGGCAAGGTACAGCACAGATTTCAAGTTCAGGCACGGTTATTTTCTCCTCCACGGTTATTATTTGAATGTCTTATGTCACCCTAATGCAGTCCCATTAGCAGAAATCCTCTTTTCTCACTTCATAGCAATGGCTATGTCAACTACGACAAAGAAGTCCAACAGCATGAAGATGTGAAGACTTATCCAAGGCCTAAATGAGATTTACTTTTAGCTTGTCTGGGCTCCCTCTTGGCTTGAAGCCAGGTGAGGATAGATCCAGGATAACAGTATTATTTAGATGTAGTTAGAAGTTAAATGTGCTAAGTTTAGCCTACTATGCAATAAGGTATTAGCTCCTGGATAGCAAATGGAAAAAAAAGTAAATCATGTTTATTGCTGGATTCTTAATCAGCAGTAAGATATACTGGGTTTTAAGTTGGATACACTTCTCATCTCAAGGGACCTGCTTTCAGCCTCAGAAAACAGATGTGTCTCCAGACCTTTTCCCAAAGAAACAGGGTCAGAGAGAAGAATCATAGAAGTCAGTCTTCTTGCAGCAGCTAACTCATGTGGAAGTAGCAAGTGCAAAGAAGAAAGGAGGTCATGACCAACTTATTAGGATTGTTTCAACCGCAGCTACAACACTGAGAGAAAGGACTTTTTTCACTTCTTTTACAACCACAAAAGTGTTCTAGTCTGGAATCTATATCTTCTATATACAAATGTATGCCAACCATAATTCAAAATATCCTTTTTTTTTTTTTATAAGCCAGCCTTATCAATAATAAATTGCCTCCCTTTCTCAAAAACATTGGTATAATGCTTAGTGGTTCTTCTGTTTCTCAGTCCTACCCACAGTATTTTGGTTGTATGCAGTAAACAAACATTCTCTACAACCACAGTACAATCCTTATTAATCAAGGCAGCAGAGAGGATATTCCAGGACAGAAATATTCTAAACTCAGATTAACTCCATAAAACGTTTGGCACCTAACTGAAATCGCCTAAATCAGAGATGGTATCACCCTCAACTCTTCTAATAGTCAATGCAAAATGACCACCACTCCCACAGGATAAGCGACATCTTAGGTGGCTCGACCACCACTGAGGATAGGCTGAAAATGATCAAGATTGAGGACTGTTTAATTGGGAATATCTGGAGACAGTAAACCAGATGGACTGTTAGATTGACTGTCATAATTCCTACACAGCCAAACTCATTTCTAACCTCCCTAACAAGTTAGCCAACACTGGAATCATTGTTGCTCTACTAGTATTGGAGGTAGCCTGAATGAGTCAAATCTAATCCAAGCTTTAAAAATACTATGGCCCTTCTCTCATCCATTACCAGGAAAAAACTTAGAATGCCAGAAAAAAGAAAAAAAAAGAATACTTAGGAAAAAATAAAAAAATAATAAAATAAAAACAGTGCAGAAGCAATGAAAGGGAAAAGGAAAAAAAAAAGGCCAGAAAAGAAATGTGGGATAATGAAATTGATAATGTGCTCTGAGAAGTAATGCAGCAAATAAATAGATTTCAGATACCAACTTTTAAGTTAATTTTAAGTTACTTGCGCATCGCTTCTAAATACAAGGGCTGTGCCTGGAAAAGCAGGGGAATGAAATACATCACTGGAAAGAGAATTTTCCTATCAAAGACTCAAAATACACTGTAACAGTGGACTAAAAATGAGGGATTTGTACAGTTTAAAAGTCTAGACAGCAAAAGTGCACAAGATATACTTTCAGGAATTTGAAATGTGCTGCCAAAGGTAAGTATGAATTTTAATCAGTAGTTCAACTGGTCTTCCTACCTCTCAGAGATTTAAGAATTTCACTCATACAAATTGCTTGTCTGCTGTAATACGGAAGTTTTAAACATCATCACTTCCATGACCTTGTTATTCTGGATTAGTCAAGATATTCGACAATAAACAAGCTAAAAGTTAGAAACAACCGATATGACTTTAATAGTGAGCTTTACATCAAAATTATAGAACATAACTTGTTCCGTAAAATGGCCAAGCAATAGTATAAGGTATAAAGTAGGCTCTAAGATGGCCATTAATACTCAGATTTAAGATCTTCTTTATGAAAGGAATTTTATTGTTAGAAAACAGCTTTGTCATTTTCATTGTCAATTTTCTCACAAGGCCATTAAATCAATAGATCCGTATGCACCCACTAACAGCAAGGCAAAACACAGTAATCTCAATCAGAGCTTAGAAGGACACGAGCAAACCTTTAACTATTGCCTATTTTAGGAGTTTGGGAGTCTTTCTGGTGGATATAGCTATAATATTTGAAATAGGAAGACTGTCAGGATTGCATTCCTGCTGTGGTACGGAAACTTTTCCAAAGCAAAAATTTTTTTCAACCCTTCTAAGAGGCATAGTATTTACCTGCTTGTTTACGTATTTGCTAGATTACTAATATCACATTATATTTAACCTTTCAAACTACTCCTTGACCTAGATGTCTCCAGCATTCAGTATTTTGAGAATACAACAGAAATGACTAAATATTAAATTTTACTGGCTCAACAAAAGTAATGAAATTTTTGAATTACATATGATTATTTGTATTTCATGATACTGCTCTAAAATAAAAACAATTACAAACACGATGATGAAAAAGAATACCCAGCAGATGCTCTTCATACCCTTCCTTGCCAAGACAACACCATCTTCTTTTATTAAAGAATGGATTTATTTTTTATGTGGTGAACACACTCAAAAAAAAAATCTTTATCATTTAAACTTTATGCTGCAAGCTACTCAGACCACTCTTTCACTTAATACAAGTTTGTACCAGGCTTAGTACAATAGGTCCCTTTCTTGGCATGATTTCAATGCAGATACTAAACAAGTAATAATAATCACCCAAACTGTATTTGGTCTTGTAAGTATCCTTGCTTGCAACTGCAACTTTTTTTTTTTAATTAGTATTGTTATTAAATATGTATGTGTTCACATGTGGAGAAAGAAGAATAGCATCTGTGGGCTCCATAGACATACATGTTGTAAATATACGTATGATGTGACAGTGATTTGAAATAAATAACTTATAACTATTTCAACAGCCATATAACTCAAAAGACAAGTTATAGTTTATAGGTATATAACCAACAAATAGTGTAAGGGTTAAGACTACATAGCAACCTAAGCATAGTAAGATGCACACACACACCTGCCCAGTTATTAACAGGTTATACTTACTTCTACAGACTACAGAAGAGTTTTGAGGAAGAGTATCAATGAAGACAGGGTATAGTCAAAGAAAATGCACAAATGAATACAAGAGAAACAGACAATTAAGAAATCAAAGGCCAGCAGAGCAAACACAAAATTCAAATTTGTGACAATCTCTCTCCTGGAGGGAAAGGATGGAAGCTGTAAAGCATTTAAAATAAAGACTCTAAGTTTGTATTTGAGAAGATGAGTAAACAGACTTCAAAAAGCAAGTGATGTAGGCAGAGGAATAAGCTAAGATGATATTAACACCACTAATCAAGTGAAGCAAAGCTGTAAGTATTGAAGTCAAGCAGAAAGATGAGATCATAACAGTCATGGTGTTGAGATGAGCAGGCCTTCAATGTGATTTACGGCTACAAGGACAAATAGGAACTGTCAGACCTCAGAGCTGCATAGAGCAAGAAAAGTGCATCAGGAAAGAAAAGAAAATCCAGGAATTGGTTCTGACATTATATTCAGATGACATCTGAAGACCAAGAAAATTTGCTGAGATAGGTAGAATTTAACCAGAGTGGTGGAAGACCACTAAAAAATACAGCAATGATGTCTCCATAAAGATTATGTTTATGGCTACATTATCCAAAGTTAAGATGTGGAGGAAGATGAAAAGGCTGAGGATGGATTCCTGAGAGACCTAAACACACACATACATACACAAAAAGGAGGAGAGGGAGAGGAAGACGTACCTAACAAGGAACTGGTCTGAAAAGAGAATCAACAAGGACAAAATGACAAATGCCTAAGAACAACAAAATTTAGTGAAGAGTACAGCACATAAACTGAGAGAGATGACAGATGGAGTGGAGGAGAATAAAGGACTAGCCTGGAAATCTTCCAGGAAGAAGTCAAGTGGAACATTAGTAAGATAAATTTCAGTGCAAAAGACAAACCAGAAGTGAGCAGTTCTAGAAAGGCAGCAGAAGACAAGAAATGAAGACAGTTGTACAAAGCATACCTTAGTATAGGGTAAAGGAGGGGGGGGGGAGGGTGAAAGAGACCCAGAGATAGGAAATTAATCTGGAGAAAAGAAACTACTGAAGTTTAGGGTTGTTTTGTTTCTTGGTGTCTTTACAATGGAGAGATTTGGGCATATTTCTTGTGTAAGGAAAGGAATTGAAGATGAGAGAGACAATTTAAAAAGAACTGCACAAGGTGGATATGGACAGGTCATGGGAACAGGTCTAAAGACTAGAAAAAAAAAAGAACATCTGTTTCAGATGAAGAAGCAGCAGCTTGAATTTTGTCCTTGGCTGATTAGCCTTTAAAAGTTCACATGGAAACAAAGGGAAACAGATAAACTAAATGGAGGCCTATAAAATTAGTAAAAAAATACAAAACAGGGAAAACTGCAGGCAAAGATACTTGTGTCATAACAAAAATCCTAGAAGAACAGAAATCCCTAAGAAGCACAGAAAGTCATGAGAATTGAAAGATTTTCACCAGAGATACTCAGCAGTATCTCTGCAGCATGGCAGATGGCATTAGGAACTGAGAAAGTGCATACTGGGAGTCAGCCAGGACCACGAATTTTAAGAAGGGTTTGGAAGTGTATGAGAAGAACAAAGAAAATAGAAACTAAAGGGAACTGATATGCTGACAGAGGAAGGCAAAGCATAGAGTAATAAAGGAAATAAGAGTGGAAAAGCAGTCATCAAGACTGACAAAAAAGCTTTTACAAAGTTCCATTTCTGGAGTGAGAGAATAAAAATGTTGAGAAAGTTAAAACAGTTATCACAGAAAAGGAACTCAGAGAACACAGCGCTTAGAAGAGACCAGGTCAGGTGTGTAGCTGATTAGGCATGTGGGATACAATTCAAATGAGAAACAGCCCCAGGGCAGCTACCGAGTTGGACGGTCATCCACATGGAAACCAAAGTGCGACAAATTATGAATTCAAGAAAAGAATGTTGCAAGTCAAAGGCAGACAGAGAAATGGGGAACAGGTAGAGTTGTGTGCATGGCAAATGGTAGCAATGTTAGAGAGGCAGACAGAAACAAATACCTATGTTCAGAAAGAGAGAGAGCGGGCTAGGTGCCAACTTCTTTGACCCAAATTCAAAGCAAGTATTACTGGAGGGAGCAGTGTTCATAAACACCATGGATGAGCCGGACTTAACAGACAACGAGGGAACAGAGTTCTGTGGGCTGGAGTGAACAGCAGGAGGCAAAAAGACAATCTCCAGGTTCTTTGGGACCGGTAACATTCTAGAAATATCAAAAAATAAAATGAAGAGCAAGTAATGAAGGCAACAGGGAGTTCTGAATTTGGAGGGAAAAAAAATAAAGTATGTGGTAGGAATGCTATACAGAGGAGGCTGAACTAGAGGCAGATGTAACTTAAAGCAAGAAAGACAAGGCAGAGAAGTGTAACCTGCACGTGGAACATAAGAGCATGAGAAGCATCTGACAGAACAGAGACAAACAAGCACCAATAAAGCAATCAAAAATAATAAGAGAAAAGAAACTGTGCCATCCTGATTGTTACTCTCATATTTTCTAAAACCTGTTATCTGAAGCTATTACATATACTTTCTACATATTCTACACATTAACTGTTTTAACAAATTACATGGTGATTAAAAATGCTAATTAATAAGGGTGATCTACTGTAACATAGCTATACCAGGAAAAGTTTAACAAGCTTATATTGCATACCAAGTCCATATAAACAGTACTGGAGGCATTTTATACCGATACTCCGTAACTGTATTAGAAATTCATTGCCAACATATGCTAATAAATCTTTCGCAATATAGACCTAATCTGAGCCCTATTCTCCTAGGAATTTTAATCGCACTTATGGATCATTTGCCAGAATAGCATTCTGATTGCTTAATTCTTCTCATGATACAGTACACAAGAGAGTAAAAAACATCCCTGGTTAAGTGTTCTTCTGCATCCTTGGACATACAGATGTCTGAGTTCTTGGAGAGTAAGTGTTTGTGGATTTTATCTATTTATTTATTTTAAAGGAGCTTGTTTTGTTATTTTAAGCCTGCTCATTCTTTCCCATGCTAAATGCCACAGCTGATATATCTGATACTTATCTTTACCAATAATTATTTTCAAGCAAAATATTTCAGAAGGCAAAGGACTGCGAACAGAACTAGGCTAGCTAATGTTTTATGTTCCACTTTAAACCAGACCTCTCCCAGCAAGTTACACAGGGACTTACATCGCCAGATAAGGGTGCAATCAGGTCTGCTATATATGGGGGCCACAGATGCCAGCTAACGTTAAAACTTTAGGAACTGATCTGCCTAAGAGGAAAAAAAAAATGAATTAATTGAAATTCATTCCTTCCCTGTCACTGTGATACGCTAACTTATGCTAGTAATGCATACTTAAAAAACAATGAGCATAAACACTTGGAAAAGAATTAAGGGTTATGTGTAATAATTTTATTTTCTTTGCAACATTTATGTTCAAGTGTGATTACATCTACAGTTTCAAATTGATTCCTGATCTAAATGTACCAGAACTCAGCCCAGGGAAGAAGGTTTGTAAACCGTAAGGTTTTCTATTTACATTAGGGTTCAACCACAAAATCCTCCTCCACAGTGGTGGAATTCTCAGCAGACTGGATCATGGCAAATAAAGATGTTACTCCACAAACAGAAAGGTGAAATCCCATATTCATTTGCACCTTGCACAACTCCAGTTTAGTCAATGGGAACCCAGCAGTATAGGAGCTAGAAAAGATTCGAGATTGTTTTTATTTTAAACTATAGCATTGCTATAGACTGAAACATAACACTTTAAAAAGTGTGCATCATAAGAGCTTTCCTCTGCTTAGAAACAAAATGATATATTTTAAACTGAGACAGAGCATAGAAAAGTCAACCAGAAACTAGAAACAGTAATAAGAAGTCAGCAGAACAAAACTGAAATCTCACTTGAACCTTTGTCCACCTATCAAAACAAAATGGCCCACAGTTTTTTTTTTAAGGCCAGTAAAGACTGAAACTACCTCACCCAGTACAGCTTACATCCAAACTGAAGTGTTTCTGACAGACGGACAAAAGAGGAGAGAACCAGCATAAACAGACGTCCCTACTTCTGCCTTTAGCAGTGGATCTGACTTTCACAGGGCACTCAGTGAGCCTGCCTATTCCTCCAAACCTCACAGGCACTAAAGCATCCAGTCTCAACGTAACTAGCACTCTGTCTATGCCATTTTCCTATTCATCTGCTAAACAATAAAAATGGGAAGAAAAGAAAAAAGCAACTGATATACTTAATGATTAAGTAAAAGATAAGAAACATTTCCTTTTCAATAGCATAGAGATCAAGTCAATAAATCCTGTGCATAGTTCCTGTAATAGACATTATTGTTATTCACTTGAAAATTTAATTCATGATCATTCTCATTCTTCTTCATTTTTCATCACCCTGAATCACAGAAGTAATGCACATGCCAAAGAATAATAAAAGATTACCAAAGGCGTGATGACTTTTTCAATCTGACCATAAAAAAAAAAAAAATGGAAATTCTGACATTATTAACTTTTATTGATCTTTCTTGTATTTTAAACCCTTTCTTAATGTTTCTGCTTCCTCAGTTATTCCTTTTGCTGTTACGCCGCACGACGTTTCTGTGGAGATCCAGCCAGCCTAGAACTGCTGTTAAATTTGGATATCTTTCCAACACAAGTACTCCCAAGATATCTCAGCAAACAAAGCCCAGTTTATATTCCAAGTTCTACAAGTAAGACACTGAATTTGGTGTGTAACATCCTTACTTGGAACCACCTCTGTACCTTTGAAGTGGAAGACCACACATATGATACCAACTTTTGCAAAGATTTCGAAACAGTATTTGTCAACAATCACCCAGTAAGCCTGCTGCTGCTAACGGGCAGATTCGAAGAAAACTATTATAAAGAATAAAATTACAGGGTATATGAGTAACTGTGATATAATGGAAAAAGAATTGATCCTGTGGTATCACAAACCTCCTTTAATTCCTTGAAGGAGAAAAGACTAGGTGATACAGGTTGGATTAGGTGATCTTGGAGGTCTCTTTCAACCTAAATGATTCTGTGATTCTGTGATAAACTCTGTAAATAAAAGAAATTGGTTCACAAAGTCTACTCTGATAGTCAAAAGGTTTTCAGCAAGAGTCCTCCAAAGAGTCAACTACAAGAACATAAGCAGCAATAGGATATGAGGAAAAGTCTCTGCAGGAGTTAAGAACTGATAAAATGTAGAAAACAGAAGCCATAAAGAAATTGTCATTTCTTCTGGCAGAGGGAGGTCACCAGTGCAGAAGTCATCGCTTGAATTCTGGTGAGATTTGCACTCATACATATGGTATCTTACACATGTATAGATGATTTTGGATTAGCAGCAAGGCGACAAAGTTTACTAATGAGGGATAATTTCCTAAGATCCATAAAGAATTCATAAAGTTAAACTTGAATATGAAGATCTCCAGAAGGCCCTTAGCACACAAAATGTGTTAAGGATGATAAACTGTTGTTGGAGCTCAGTGGGAATCGTAAACTGATGCATCAGAGGGAAAAACAATCTTAGTTTCACATACATAGCGAAATTTTCTGAGCACCACCACATAGCAGCAGGGTCTTGTAGTTTTGGTAAAAAATTCCATGAACATATCATATCGAAATTCAGTAATAGGAAATTCAGTAGGAAAAAAAGGCAAATAGAATACTACAAATTAGAAATGCATAGGGAACAAAATAAGGATATCATTATCCCCTCTATATACATCTAAAGTTTACCTACATCTTGAACATCAAGTTTATTTGGTTCCTATTTGCCAAAAAGGATATAGTTGAAATAGAAAAGATTCAGATGTAGAGAATAAGAATACCTAGTGTATGAAGGAGCTGTATTAGAAGTCTATAAAAACATGATAGGTATTCAGAGGCTGAATAGAAAAATTCCTGTTCAATGTCTTTGCCAACACAGCACCAAGGATGGCAGTATTAAATGAAGACAATTGGAGCCATATTCAAAACAAAGAAAAACACATAGTTCTTCACATAGCATGGTGGTCCAGTGCGTAGAATTCCAGTGGATACTAGAAGCTTTGTTGAGTTCAAGAAATGTGCAGACCAGTTCAGTGAAGAGAAATCTATCAAAGGTACCAAATCCGAGAACACCATTTCTGGAACAGAAAGTCCTGGAGCTATGAACTGTCATTGTGCCATTGCCCCACTATTACAGGCTTACCTAGGCTTTTGACCACTGTCACACTGATGAGATGCTGAGCTATGCAGACTTTTGGTCTGGCCCAGCACAAACGTTTTTATGTCCTTATGCTCCAGGGAAAGACATGGCAACTGAGGTAGCTAAAGGAGATCTGCAGTCCCCTGCTGAGAGTAAGAGGCCCTCTGACAAGAGACTAATAAGTTATAAATACGCATCAGTTCAAACTGATCAGAATTGCACTAGGAACCTGATGAAGCGAATAAAACCCTGCCTTCATTAACACAGATAATCTTCCAAAAGGAGGGTTACTGAGCATTGGGTGCTTCTTGTCTTGGAAATGATGAAATTGCCTGCTGTTTTATGAAAAGAGCAGTGTTGTTCCACTTATGTGCTACATCAGTGTACATCACTATGCGTAACCCAAATAGGTAAACTGCAAACCAAGAGGGGAACAGATTTGGCAATGAACATGACAGGAAGGCAGGAACATCCATTATGGGGTTAGCATCAGCTCCAGGGCTTAGCCAATTTATTTTACAGGATCACTGCTGCCCAGCTTTCTATATAAGCGTGTGCCAGAAGTGTCCGAAGCCAAAGAGCCTGAATGTCGTTTGCTATGACAAAATAAAAGGCAGTTCACCCTAGGAAATTTTACACTATCCATAGTAGCAGATAAAGGTGCTATTCTGCAGGTTTCTATATTAAATTAGAGATCTACAGGTATGTACAGTGTAGTCAAGTAAAGACAGTAAAATTAAAAGGAAGCTAAACTAGAAATTGATAATGATATTTTTATGGACATAAAAGGAGGCCCATGAGGGAAATAAAGTCTAAGCGATTACCAGGGAAATTTGTTTATAGCTGATGATACAGACATTGCTAAAAATGTAAATTTAATCTCTGTCTCAGCAATTGCAAAGGACACTAAAAAGGAAACAATTTAACACTTCTTATTGGTTGAAGCAGTCAAGAAAAGGACAGAGCGTGTCCCAGATCTGTGCTGAGGTTGCTGCTACTATAGATGTTCGGGACACAAGGCAGTGCTTGTAACTACTTTTGACAGCACAGATTACATCTTTCAGTGACATCCACAGCAAATATGCATCTTTGCATTAGAAGTTAGATGGCTGAGAAATCTCAGCACATCACCCTACAAAACAGAAAACCACTCAGGAAAGAGGAGGAGAGCAGAAGGCAGACTGGGCAATAACTGAGCCCAGTGAGTCACTGCAAGACACTCACTACCAGTAATGAGAAATTCCCTTACGACTACGTGCAGAAGGACTGGAGACAGTACACTGAGATCTAGCAGAGGGAACAAACCTGCTGAATGTAATAAGGCAATCAGTTACTGGAGAAAGTGGTCATCACTTCCTTCCTGAACAAAACAAGAATGCCAAGACAGATTTGGGTTTTCATACACTTCACATTTCATACAGTAGGTAAACTTTACTGGTGATGTCTAGTCTCTTCCATTAAATCCTGTGCCCCGGTCGTCTAAGAAGTCATATATTTTGGCACGTATTAGCACAACTACCACAACTGATATTCTGAAGATAAAATCAGTTACCAGACACTGAGCTTCATCCTCAAGAGTAACCACAGAGTCAGGCCTATACCTGCCATGTAGAATATAAGCATCCAGCAATTATCTTCAGCAGAATATACAGTGCAATAAGAAATCACTATATTATATTACTGATATTGTTACAGAACTATTCATTTGTATTTTCTTCATGCATTAGATTTTTCTAATGATCCCATAAACACACACACACCCCTATGAAATCTAAAATTTTATATTCACCAAATATTTTCCTGGAATACGACTAGAAAAGTTAGAAGAAAAATAGGAAAACATTTTGCTGCTCAAATGCAAGGACAAGGTATTTCTCTGCTGTTTCACTTGCAGGATTCAGACAAGTAAAAAAAACTGACACTGCTTTTGCTGGAAAATTTTAATCACAGGATTGGGGCATAAAACCAATACTGCTTTCATTAAAATAGTTTTAATTGCATTAAATGTGGATGCAAACCACATGGGTATGATTTCTTGCATGTATTTTAATGACTGTGTGTATGCTTGCATAAAAACTTTAATAAAGAGAATTCAGACAAGTAAACTCATTATGTTATCAGGAGAGAATCCTGAATCACTGATGGCTCCTATATACGTTATTTTATTTAGGCAGCTGAGGGGAGAAAAGGGAAGCTATTAAAGAGGAGTGAAGTTTTACAATTCTTCAACTCTCTCTCATGTAACTTAAAGCTGTTTTACATTTTAATCCAATGCACTCAGCTGAATATTTTGCACCAGCTGATGCTGCATCATGATGCTGCATCAGTTGAGAACATTTGAAAGCTCTGTCAGTGTTCTGAGGTTCCAACAGAAATCATTTTTGGCAAGTTGACTAAAGACACAGCTTATGAATCCCTGAAGTT
This sequence comes from Anser anser, assembly GCF_964211835.1. Classification (NCBI taxonomy): domain Eukaryota; kingdom Metazoa; phylum Chordata; class Aves; order Anseriformes; family Anatidae; genus Anser; species Anser anser. The sequence goes on along the minus strand of NC_139726.1, from coordinate 17,954,516 downwards.
CATGTTCCCCATAGTTCACCATTTTTTTTATTAGTTAAATCATAATAGATGATATATTTTTATTCAGTTCCATTAAGATTTACTTAGCTTCAACAAATTAAAATTCAACCTTTCCCTTTAGAATTAATTCTCTGCTCATTTCAGTTGGCATTTGGGGACTCAGATTCCGTACATCAGAAATTCTAAAACAGCAGGTTTCATCACTAACACAATTACTATGACTCAAATAAAGCTGTTTTCCAAGCTTTTCTTCTCCAAAAGATTACTAAAAAATATTACTATTTATAATTTTCAGTTCTTTCAGCCGTCATTGTTCAAGGATTCCTGTCCAAAGTTTCCTATATTTGATGGACTAGTTCACAGACCATCCAAATTTCCTTCCCAGATAATATGAACCTTCCCATCTACTCATCCTGGTCAAGACACATCTGAAGTGCTCTGTCTAGTTCTGGGCTCCCATCTTACATGGAAGACACGGACATACTGGAGTGAGCCCAATACAGGGCCAGGAAGGTGATTAAGTGATTGGAGCTTCTGTCAAGCAAGGAGAGGCTGAAATATCTGGGACTGTGCAGCCTAGAGAAGAAAAAGCTTAGACAGGACTATAGCGTACAAATAACTGATTGTAGGGGAGAGTAGGGAGGGCTTAACCAGACTCTTCTCATTAATGCCCAGTGACAGCATAAGGGGAAACGGGAACTAACCGAAATATGAGAAATTCCACTTAAACACATACGAAAAAAATGTTATGAGTGGTCAAACACTGGAACAGGCTACCCAAAGCAGTTGCAGAATCTCCATTCTTGGAAATATTCAAAATCTGACCAGACACGGTGCTAGGCAATGTGGTCTAGCTGTCGCTCCTCTAAGCAAGGGGTAGACTCCAGTCACCTGGGCTCCAGGGGCTTTGATAACCTCCAAATGTCCCTTCCAACCTCAACAATTCTGTGATTCTGCAATCATTTTTATTCTTACCAACTTTCCCCTTGATAAAACACAAAAATTATATTTTTTCCCTCATTTAATGTACTTAGATTGCTAGTACCCGAGTCTAAAATGATAAATAGTTCAATAAAGACTGCCACCAATACCAAGACCCTGATTCAGAGACAAGGCATTCCAGTGATCAAGACAAAGTAGCAAGCCAGGCTAAATTTTTATTTTCTGTTTAGTTTTGGGGTAGCCATTTTATTTCTTTGGGACAGAGCTCCCTTAGTAAAATGAGAATAATAGCATTTCTTCACCTTACCATCACTCACAATCCTGTAATAATGGTATGTACGCTTTAAAACCAATTCAAGGAAGTGATGGTCTCCCTTTGAGGGTCACACTGAAATCAGTAAGGTGCAATGGAAAGCATTATGGAGCTTATTCTGTAGTTTGTATTGATTTTTTACTAATTAATCTATCCGAAATTACCAGAATTATGGATCAGCTTCTACTTAAACTTAGCTTAGTTTTATCATGAGGGAAAGGACAATGATAACAGCAGTGAAACAGCACTCATGTTAATGTTTGTAGACTTGTTGTTTGTTTTTATTATTATTATTATTATTAACTTCTATTGATAAACTAAGTAAAGCAAAATAAGCATGGTCTTGCAAGGAAACAAGAAACAGGATGAGCAACTCCTATCACTATTACTAGAGCAGGGAAAGGGTATGAGACAGACAGACCATTGCTTCATCTCCCAAATGCCATTCTATGTAATGCATAACCGCTCGCTTTTACTGCATTAATCTGCTAACTTTCCCCGCTACTCCCTCTCAGGAGGTTCCACCTCTACAGAAATTGGTTGGGACTAACTACGACTCTACTCTAAATTGAACACATTACTGGGGCGTTATTACTGTGATGTGTTCACAGCAAGTTTCCACATTTTCATGTCCCAGCAAAACTCCTTCAAATAGTCTTCCCTCAAAACGATCACACGGTGATACTCTTGGAGTACAAACTGATAGAGTCATTGAGCTATGTATTTTGTGACCCTGCAGGTACCTATTGCATATTTATTTTATGCTACATTCTGTTTAGGGCTTTCTGACATGCTTACACTAAGCCTACCCCAATTCGGGTCATTAGGCCCAGTGATGGGGTATATGAATTAAAGTACTAAATGAGAAGAATCTGACTAGAGAATAGGATCATCTCCCGGGAGGGAGACTGATGTAGGACAAAAGGAACTGAATTCTCACTCTGAAAGTACTATTTGCTTCTAGTGTTCTTTTGCCATTTGTGAAAGCTTGGCCACAATCTCTCATTCACCCTAGTGTTATCATGTCCTTAAAAACTGGCACTATTGGGCATAGAAAGAGTCAGTAGTGTGGAATTAAAATGGCAATCAGAAGTAGGCAAAAGCATGGCCGTACACAACTGAGTATGCGCATGTGTGCAAGTATTCATGTTTAGAATTGGTAAATGACACCAATACTGGGCTTCTCATGCAACCTGCTAGTTGATGCAGTTCCTAAAACTTCCATACAGAGCTTTGATCCTTCATAAGATCTGCATCATCAAGTTCTGAAAATATGAATGTTTAAAGACAGGGAAACACACTATACTCACAGATGTGTATTCATAATTCATGGTCAAGGGAAAGGTGTTCTTTAGTTAGTGAGATCCTTTTTAACGCAGCATTCCACAAAGTGCACTTTCAAACACAGGTGCAATCAACTTGGTCTGAGGAGGGGAGGTAAAGTTTTAAAGAATGCACTAAAAAAACCATTGTATTGTGATACCATTTACGCTGCCATTGGATAACGGAGAGCTAAACAAGCAAAACAGTTTCTGTAGTTTTAAGTTTTCAGATCACTTCTGTCTGATTCCCTTTCCTCATGTGTGTCTCTACCTTGCTGCAACTCCTCCTCTTACAAGAACTTTAACTCCTTCATAGATTCCTTAGGAGTAATATTCTATTGTCCCCCACAAATGAAGAATCACCTAATGGGAGTATGCCCTTTGAGTGAAATAACATACTCAAACTCACTTAAAACAGTTGGTCACACTGGTATTTCAAAATGAAATGACCTAAACACAGACTTCCTCAAGCTAACATTATTTGCCAATTAATTTTGCTCTGTAGATAATTTCCATACTAAGCACGCCACAATGCATGTCTACTGCATTATTTTGGGATTATCATCAATGTCACATTTCAAAAACTGAATACAATTTGCAGAATTAATATAAATGATAAAACAGAATCCAGGGTAAGTACATGGCATACCATTATAGCTTCCACTTACGCAAAATTTCAGGAAGATCTAATTATTTTTAATGAGCAAAGAAAACTCCAGGAAGAACTTCAAAAGTCAAGATTTTAAATTATACTTGAATAAGAAAACCAAAGAGGCTGTGGGGAGGGTTGGTCCTTTTAAAAAGGCCTCAAATACCCCGCAAAGCAGCAAAATACCATGAAACCAATACTTTCAGGAATTTCATTCCAATGCCAAGAAACAGAATGTACTCATTGTGACTAATGCATTAAAACACTGAAAATAAATTCTAACAGATTAAAAAGATCTTGTAACAAGTGAAAGGTATACTGAAATCATTCCAAACCTAATCAAGCTTCAGAGTAGGGAAGTCTTTTCCCATTATTATTAAGAATGTAAGCTGGATAAGTAGACTGGGAAACTATAAATTATGGGCAGTACAAGTAATAAAACATTTTTTAGAAATATGTTTTTAATTAAAAATGAGAAGACAGCCATTTTTACTGAAACTATTTGCTGTACATTCTCAAGTTTGGTCTTCTGTGGTCTCCCACACATATTCATTTCCAATAAAATGTTATTAAACTGGGATGAAACTGGAATGCAATTCTAAATGCAAAATCAAATCCATGTTTTTACATGTTTACATTTTTAGGTGAAAATATGAAAATATTTTCAAACGTTGATCACTTAATCCTGAGCTTTGGGGTCAGGAAGTACCACTCACCCCTGCCAATCTGCAGTCCAGTTACATGTGCAAACTGTTGTTTCACAAGAATAAAGCAAGCAACAGAAATATTGCACATTACTTTCAGGCTTCAGCTGAGCTTTTAAAACACATGGCCAAATACGTTGCCATGGAAATGTTCTGCAAATACATCTAGAATTTCTTAAGATGGAGCTGAACATCGTTTTTGAAAATAAACTTCTACAAATTCTATGAAATATAATTGCTGTATGCTGTATTCAAGGGCAATAAAATAGGAACTCTTCAGTGACTATTATCTACCATTTATAACATGTAATGTGATAACAGTATAACTAATACCATTCTGTCCTTCATACCTGAAATTAGGCCACTATCTTCCTATGTAAAATACCCATATACTTGTTTTCTTTTATGTTCTCGGACTTTTCTATCAGTCACAATACGTTAGCAGATCTCAAAGTACCAGCCTTGCAATAAAGTTGGCAACAATTATAAACAAAAAGGATAAGTAAAAATGAATTTGGTTTTAAACAACATACTAAATATTTAAGTTATTAATCTTCCATTTTACAACCCATTAGTATTAGTATGCATCACTGAGCATAATAATTAAAAAGGGGAGAGTTATCTTGCCAAACTTTAAGCGTTATGTTCAGTGAGCTATTTTTAAATCTGACTGAAGGGGAAAAAAGAACTACTACTGCAAAATGAAGTAAGATCTGTGCCTGCAGAATAGCTCAGCTCTGTTACACAATGTGATATGTTCTTTTAAATAACCTGCCACTGTAGGTAAAGAGTTGCCCTACACTGTGCTTCATATGACAAATAAACACATTCACACAATAGCATTCTGTTGCCATGTAAAGACAAAGCAAAATAAAACTGCAATACAGCCTTGCCATTTTACTTTACAGCAAAGGCATAACCTGCTACCGTAACTTAGTTAAAAGAAATCATATTCACAATAAAAATGGGTTGAAAATATATATGGAATAACCTTACATTGTTCAAATAACAATTCACAACACATTAGATTTCCAAGATATACATTACTCTGCTTATGTAAACAGTCTACCCTATAAATCCTGTAGCAAATCCAACACGAAGCAATTACACAGACAAAGAGATTGCAAATGACCTAAAACTGTAAAACTGTAAAACCTTGCCTTAGAAATATTAGTAAACTATGAGGTCATACCTGATGACTTAACGACTGTAATGTCTCACCGGTTCCAAGCTGCATGACCTTTCTATTTCCAGAGACCCCCAAAAATTGCATTTCCTGTCTCACAAAAGTGCATCACAGACCCATCTATCTTTCAAAATCTTCTGGGCTAGTGAAGAAAGCATTAACAGCCATTCTGTCCATCAGTAAATGCTGGAGTCATTACCCTCAAGATATCAGATCTTAAATATAGTTTCCTCCGTGCAGTTACAGACATCCAGTAGTCAAGGAGGCTGACACAGCTATATCACTGATGCTGCTAATGCCATCTGAAAACAGTAAGCTTACTGCTTAAAGCAATCCTGCATCATCCAAACAGAACAAGCCACATCCTTCAACTCCTCACTTGCGTTTTTTGTTTTTTGTTTTTTGTTTTTTTTTTTTTTTTTTTTTTTTTTTTTTTTATAAAACCTAGAGCTGCCATTATAGATTTTGTTTTCATCTGTGGTCAGCTAAAGGAGAAATTAGATATTATGCAACCAGCTTTGCATTAACAAAAGAAAAGCAGCAGATGAAATGACATATCGAGGTTATCAAATTTTGCTTGCATGACCACTCCTCAACAAGCAATATCACCATTCAGAAGCAGCATCACAATCTGATCCAAAGGAAAATTACCAGAAAGAAATTACAAACAATTTACAGACAGCAAGGCATTTTAATATCTGTGTGGTACTGAAACAGCTATTTTGTGCAGCCTTATATATCTGAGTCTCTACAATTGAAAACATTGCTTGCCTAAGTATTTTGGTGTTTATTTTCAAGAAATTGCATGATCACTGCATTGTTTCCATTACTCCCTGCTAGCAGCCAGAAAACAGCATGCCTTGAAAATGTGCCAGTATTATGACAGCAAAAATGTGTTTTGATATCAAACAAAGCAATCATGCATGGTTTTTTTTCTGATACTAGAGACCTTTCAAGCTAACAAATGCACAGTATCCTCCTTCATAATTTTTAAACACTTAGGACTACACAGTAATAACCAGACTTCTTATTCAAATATGTATATGACGCAATTATAAAGCAAAATAGATTACTACTTAAAATTATTACTTATATTTATTTTTGCTATCATTCTAGCAACAAACTTATGCAAACAAAAAAATTCCCAACACAGAACTAGAAAGAAATATTGCAACCAAAAAACTGGAAAAGTTTTCATGTCATAACTCTTCTGAATTCTTGACCCACTGAAACATTACTAGCACTGACACAGTGAGAAAGTCCTCTAGCAACAGTCAGTCCATAACATTAAACACACAGGAACATTACCTCAACACATACTAAAATATATTCCTAGTGGTTGAGTTTTACAGACAAATAAAACTTGGGGAAAAAGAAAGAAATCATCCTTAATTGAACTATATTGGCTCAAATAGCTTGCATGTTTTCAAATTAATTTTGATGTCCTTCTTTACTTTGAAATACAAGCAGAAGCTGAAACTAGGAGCAAATGGTTTTAAATTAATTCACCCAGATCATATTCTGTTAGTTTAACATTATTATTATACACTTGTAGTAATTGCTCTTTTGAGCAACTTGCAGTTAATCAAGTTTGGCTTACAGTCATTCACATTATGACACTGATAATAGCAAACTGGTCTCATCCATGAATACCACGTATTTCCCTTTAGAGAGAGAAACTGTCTTCTACAAATTTTTAATTGTTTCACTTTATACAGCATGCTACTGCCACAACGTAAGGACTCTTCACCTACAGGGAAGGGAACTCACTTAGTCACACATTCCTAGAGGGTCTCCACTGACATGTGCTTAGGTATAGAAAACTCCTGGCTAACGTAGCCATCTTCAGTAACAGATGCTAGTTAGCAAAGCCCTGGGAGGCTTTAAGTGCACAAGGGAACCAAATCAGGCCAGACTTGACACTGCTTTTTATATTCTCCAAAAGAGTGAACCTAGAGGCCCAACAACCTGATGCTACCATTATAATGCTGATGATAGTGGCAGTCAGGGCGCTGCTTCAAACACTGTCAATGTTCTTGAAAGCTGACACTTCCAACGTTCTTCCAGAATAATTCATGAATTCACTTACTACCAAAAAAAATTACTAAATTATGAGCACTGGATATAAATACATATGCAAGGAGACAAAAAGCCCTTCAGAAAATAGACTGGAGTGATTCAGCAATAAAAGAAGAGGAAATTTGCTTTCCCTGATCAGTGTGGAATAGGAATATCTCCCAAGATAATATTTTCATTTCAAAAGGTAATTTAAAATAAATGACGATGCATCATTACTAAGTATTAATGTATTTATTCCTATGCAAACACTCAGTTCTTCAAGGCTATATTCAAATCAGTATCTGCTTACACCTACATAGGGGAGTACAACCACAGGAGTACAGTCCATGCACTGCTGAAAACCTCTTCTAAGACCCCACGTGCCACGCAGCCAGGATACAGAGGCCAGCAACGTGATATGAAAAAAGCAAATGACCAAATAAAAAAATTGGAAGTTGCCAACTCACCTCTCATAAATACTATGTAGGCTCTCTCTATGCTCATCTATTACATGATGATCTTCCTTCAAAGAGTGAAAACACAAAGCTAGGAGCTACAATCACCGATATCAGAAACATAATTTAGAGTTTCTATTCACAAGGAGTACAAGATCTCTCTGCAGTTCGAGATGTGAAGAACTCATGAGGCAATAAGGGACAATATAGAAGAATATTTCCCCGAGTTAGGTTAAAATCTCAGTACAAATTATAAATGCACTTAGAAGCATAGAGAATTTCTTTGTGCATATTATCGCAGCTGCAGAAGCTTTTCCCATAAGATATTCTATATCTTAATTCACGGCAATATAATTACCACTTTGCGAAAGCGAAAATTTTAACATTTCATTAGCAATGGGTATAGACAGGTGTAAATACAATAACGTTTTACAGTTATTTGAGAAATGTTAAAGCAAAAAGCTGATAATCCATTCCCTTTAGAGAATCAACAGGTATCACTTTATAGCATACAGAAGCATTACTCACGATACACAGTTTGATTTTATTTCATTTTTCTTCAGAGGAAAAGAGCAAGAATTAAAAAAAAAGGCAAATTCAGAGTTCCTATGGATTATGCAAGGTGAAATAATGGTCACTTTGAATCTATCACAAATCAGCTTTATGTCAGAGACCTGACAAAAGCAGGCAGCAAGTAGACAGCAGAAGCTCCATCACTCAACTTTTGAAATGAAATTTAAGTCAGATTTACTAGTACTAACGATCATGACAGAGGACATTTGAGATCAATTAAAAGTATCGCAGATTGTAAAAGTAAGGCGAAATGATGTAGTGCCGTACCAAACAAGCTGGAAGAAAAATACTAACATATATTCCTCAGCAACATTTTGAAGAAATAACTTTACTATGTGTATATATTAGTGGCTACAGCATAAGCAATATGAATGATGCCAAAACTCACAGTTTGGGTTTGTTCAAAAAATCTCTGGTGACAGTATTAGGAAGCACTGCTAGTATAAGAGAAATGGAACATCAACGGGAAGATTTGGATTACTTTTAGGACCACAAGAATAAAACTGAGGTAAAATTTAATAATGCAAAATGCAATGATGTGAACTTAAGCTCACTGAGTTTCTGCTAGAAATTGAGAGCTCAGGAGCTGAAAACCACAGTGGGAGAACTGTGGGGGCAAAAGCTGATCACAGAGTAATTATGAGCTACCAATGTGATATCCCTATGGAAAAGGAAATGAAATCTTAAAATTACCAGAGAAGATATTTCTCATATACAGATATCAATATTAATGCAATAATATGAAGCTTATTAAAAGCATATTGTTCATGATTCTGATCATCTATGCTTAAAAAAATTAATTCAAACTACAAGAGATAAAGACTTCTACAAAGGTCTAGGAAATTTGAAGAAGAAACTGAAAGGGTTTGTCTTGCTTAGCTTAACAAAGACTAACAGGGAGGTCTATGTAACTGTGACAATGCCAGTGACAAGGAAAAGCATAAGTATTCAGTAAAAGAACTACTGTGAAACAAGCACAAATACAGAAAATTTGTAATGCTGTTAGTTTGGGTTTTGTTTTTTCTACCTATCAGAAATTGAAGGTCTGCAAGAGCAAGAAATCAAACTTAAAGACCAAGACTATGCCTTTCTTTCCTATATATTTGCAGGAAAGGATCATGAAAATGCAGGGGTGAAGAAAAAAAGCTGAAATTTAATGAACAGCAGGATTAGTAATAACAGCAGTACTGAGAAAATTCAAGGAGACTAAACTTACTGGAAATAGATTTAGAACCCTGAACCAAATTAAAATAAATAAATCAAAATTTAAAAATTAAATAAACACAAATGACTCAACAACAGCTGGCTTCTGTACTGAAGACGCCAAGGTTTCTTCTTGATACATTGAATGGTATTAGCAATATAAATAATTTCTCTTAACCAAAATAATTCATCAGGTCTTAAGTTTCAGCTGATCGCTTACATCAACACAGATTCAAAAATATCTTTGTACTTGAGTGGAATAAGCTCAAAAGTAATTAACGATAGCCTATTCCTCTTTAATCCTAATGAAAGGACTGCTTCTATTACCTTCCTTTAGTCTACATATTTCTCTCTTACTTAATTCTCCCATTAAATTACTGGGGATGGGTGGTATTGTAAAATGTAAATACCCTTCTCTAGGCAAAAAAGAAATCCTTTTAGAAAATGTAAGTTTAACTCAGTTTAACTTTATAAGTATTAACTCAGTGAAATCTTGTGATAATTTATGGATATGCTTGCTCTGTTCTCTTAAATGAAATACTGTTCAAAGACTCTCCTTTTGTGATTATTTCAACAGGCATTACATAAATCTAATCAGCTCATCTGCGGATAACCATGACTGTGCTTAAGGGAAACTTGAAGCATTTATAAAACAAAATAGAAAATGAGGCAGACCTGAACCACCGCTGCATAGTCAAAATTTACAAAGGAACTGCTTGGTTCCAACTTTTCCTAACGGTTAATGTAGCAGTATCAAAATCTGACTCTCCAAATATTCCATAATCAATGTTTCTGAATCCTGGCACTAAAACTGAAGCATGTATCTTAAACCACTCTCTGATGATCCAGATCACTGCATTACATGCTGCTGACAAATTAGAATAAATGCATAACAGACAGTGGAAAAAAAAAAAAGGTTAAAAGATTTCTAACCAGTATTTTACCTTCAAAAACATCTTGAAAATGCCTGGCAACCCATTTCCCGAAAGATAACGCAGGAGACCTCCTGTGTCTCAGACTGTTGAGGAACCCAGGGTCTAAAGATGTAGACATATACTAGTAATGCTATACTCGCAGTGTACATAAAAGAGATAGGTGCTTACATTTGTACTTGGAGAAACACAAAAAATAAACACCAACAAAATCTCCCCATTGTTTGCAATTGTATGTTTACTTTCCTAGCAATATTATAATTTTCTAGACTGTATGATTTAAATATTTGTAAAATCAGATTGAAATGATAAATTTTAAACTTGTATCTACAAGGTTATATTTTAAATGACCATGATTTTCTTTTCAGACTTTGAAGAAAGCAAAGGTTTTCACCTTTTTAAGCATCTCAACAGTATTTTAACTTATGCCATAGCCTGTGAAAAACTTTCTCCTCTGATTAAGTGACTAGGACAAGGCTGACTAAGGACTTAACCTCCAACCACTGGGGAAGCTAGAATTGACCATAAGAAAACATTCTCCTATCCTCAAAAAGCAGATGGTGGAGTTTAGCCTCCATGTTGTACAGGGAAACAGAAATTTATTTTCCTCACAAATGAAAACATAACAATTCAATCAATAATGCTGGAATCTGATTAACAAAGCAAGTGCTACCAGCCCCTCCACAAAAGGAACAGGACAGATGATGATGCTCTGCATATCTCCCAAATATTAAGCAATACCGAAGGTGCAGCCTAGTTATATTGCACAACTCGTACCTTTCTTTCAATTTCAACCCTTTTCATCTCTCCCTTGTCCCTGAAGACGAAGAAAAACTTCTTCCTCTTAAGAAAAAAATGTCAGTTCACTAATTCTAGCTTCTTAAGCGCCTCAGAAGAGATCTGACTTTTCTAAATATTTTGCATTAAAAAGTTCTCTTTCAAGGAAAAGAAATGTTAAATTTTGACATATAATTACCATTATCCTCTCTGCTGGCAGAAAATGATGGCAAAATGCCAACTTGCTTGTCTGCTATAGATAAGACATTTCCAAGCTTCCATCCTTCCCTTTAAAGAAAACAGAAGGGGAAGACCAGCCAGGAGAAAGCCTACCCTGTCAGCTGATCCTGTAAGAAATAAAATTAATATTCTCTTAGCAGAAATCATTTTCTTCTGAGCCTGAGGTAAATGATATGCCTTACCATATGTTATGATGGTCCTTTCAAGAATGACAAATTTGATGAATTTTTCCTGGATGGTCTTTCTCTCGATTCAATCTCTTCTCATCACCTCCAGCTTCTGCTGCAGGCAAACTCTCAAGGGGCATAAATCAGCATAGCATCACCAAATTATATAACTTCTACCCAATGGGGATTTAGCCCCTTCCACTACAGACTCAGCACACACACAAAAAAAAGTGCATTCTTCAATAATCTCTTTGATCTGTATAGAATTACCATGACATATTGCTGAGCCTCGACACCGATACACTCATGAGCAGAAAACCCAGCCATTTTTCTTAAAGGAAGACCTCTAAAAAGACTATATCCAATCACAACATACACAGAACCAGCTCTAACGCAGTAAAAGTGGTTCAATTCAACAAGTGAAAAAAGCCAAAAAAGACAGATTTGTACAAGCTTCTTCAGAGTATATAAAAATACTGGCATATTGTTACTTTGACTACAGACTCAGCTGTGCACTTCTCCTTAGTTTACCTATACATCTAAGCATTAGGAATGTCTGAATATAATTTGTCATAACAAAATGGTGCACACAGAGAGCAAACGGGCTAAGATTAACTGCACCAGCTCTGTCCTGCCATCCGTCTCTGGGAGGAGACAGAGAAAAGCTATTCAAGCAGCACATGCCTAACTAAAAGCTAAACTTCTTATTTATGACTGCGAGAGCAGGCATCCACAGCCTAGACAGGCACTGGGTTAGAGACAGTCCCCCTTTTGTTGATGTAGGAAGAAGACAGGGGAGAAAGAAGTCCCCCAAACTCAGAGTAGGCCCCAAAGGGTGCTGACATTAGGACACTGGATTGAATTACAAAATTAGAGAAACAAACTAAATAGGCTACAGAAACTAGACAAATTTATAGATATTTATGGATAAAAGGGAAGAAAATCATCATTTCCTACAACAATTCAAAATGTTTTAAAACCGTAATTGCCCACACATTGTTTTAATATTTAAAACACAATTTACACCCAGTAATGCAAGGACAAGAATAAAAACATTAAGATACCAAGAAAGAAAAATAGCTAATGGTTGCTTCAAAGATAGAAAACTAGGACAAAATGCCTGTTGGAAGATACAGAGTCTCCCATAGGAGCTTCAAAAGTCAGACACTGCCTGCTTTTAAAGTTAAACTGCCTTTCAGCTAACTAATTCAGTACATGACACTTGTTAAAGAAACAAAGCAGAAAGGCCAGAGAAAGGTATAAGAAAAGCGAAATGCAGAAAACGTAATACTTAGAGACACATTCAAGTCATGGGGACTTCCTTGTTTTCGAAGGGGGGTTGGCCATTTCATATATGCTTGTGTTACAATGCTAAGCAACAACAAGAAAAAAAATTAGTTGATTCTTGTGAATAGCATTCAAAAGAAATGAATACACAGTTATATTAAACACTGTTTCCTGCTTTAAGAAAAGAGAATACTGCAAACACCAGAGTGAAATTATAATACCTGGAGTGCAATAGCAGATCTTGAACAGCACCTGTTGTGAAGACTCTTTACCCTTAAATAAAAATATTAACTATGGTACTGTGTAACTGTTAAAACTTTGTTTAGCCAAAGGTGCAAGGACTTTTTTCCATGATCCTCCATAGTCATTCTTTCCTGGGTACATACATGCTATATACACACACAAGGAATGTACACCATTACTGATCCTAAAATATTCCATGACTTTGGGCTGCCGAACAGATTTCTTGTGCATTACACAGAAAACATAGCTATTGGTTGACAGTGTAAAACCTAAACGATCAGACCTATAATTGCTAAAATTTATCCATGATAATGAACCTCCTGCTTTGTCCTGAAAGAAAAATTCAGCAGCAATCAACTTTGCCTTTCCTTTTTCCTCTGCCTCAGAGAGGCAGAAAGAAAGAGTTGTGTGAACAGCTTCCTAGAGAATAATGATGGCTGATAGGAGGTTCCTGAATTAGACAATAACTTTCCTACTTTCATCTCCCTCCAGTGATCATCAGTGGGACTGTCATGTGTCCTCCACCTTCCCGCTTTCTTAAAGACTTACTGTTTTCTAAGTCAGTGAGAAAAAAGCTCAGACAAGTTCTGAAGGAAATCCAAGGCTGCGTGGTATGAGATGACAGTCTGCTTCTGCAAGTGAGTATTTATTATACTACCTGATAATCTCCCCTACTCAAAACCCTTTTTAAACCTGTCAGTTATTTTACAGCTGTGAGCCAGGTTCCATAAAAAATTCAGAGAAAAGGGTAACTATGAAGCAAGGGCATTCTCACGACAAGACAGTTGTCCAGCACCCTCATCATACAGCAGAGGGCACATGGCTTTAATCTGTGCTATATCCAATGTTTCAAAAGACATCACCTTAGGTACTTAGATTAAAACCTGATCACTGAGTTCTCAGACCAGCCTCCAGAACTAAATGAAGGCCTGTAGCAATATCAAATTTGTATTGATAGAAAGATGTGACAGCAATCCATCAGATAAATAATAGTAAAAATAAATAAAAGTGGTAGGATTTCCACTTTTCCTTCCATTATCCAATTTTCCTTTTAATATGCACATCACTGAGGTATAAATGCTCTCATTATTGTAAAAAATGTTTCAAATTTTCATGCAAAAAATGTCATGCTATTTCCTCTGTCTTTACTAAAACAAATATTGACATTTAATACCGTGAAATTCACAGAGTTAGATGATTAGAAGCTGACTGTGAACTGTATTCCCTGCAGAACAGTCTGGCACGAGAAGTGGTGATAGCTTTACTATCTGGGACATTCAAAACTCAGCTGAATAAAATGCTCTTAATCTCCTGCACAAAGCCATCTTTTGTTATCAATGCACTAAAAATTGTAGTCAATATCACACTTCATAACTTGTTCAGCCATATCACCCCTCAAATAGCAGGTAATTAAAATACCTTACTCAAATATGTAACTACATCACTATCACACTGTCAAACCAGATACGTCTCTAAATTATTCTGGTTCTTGGATAGGCTTAAGGAAAGAAGTGTTTAAATGCAGCTTAGGATAAAAAATCTTCTAGGAAACTTGCCTACTGTTTGCAATTTTGTAGTTAATAAAATCTTGAGGAGACACTAGTGATAGAAGCATTAAACGTTAAAATTATCGAGCTTGTTTTTCCAAGCTTCCAAATTAAATTCCAACAGATGACCTCTACATTTTGACTAAGTTCTACTCTTATTACATAAAAAAAAAGTAATGAAATGTTAATATATTCATTATTTGAAGAGTTTTCAGATAAATTGCTAAAAGTTAAGGTTTTCAGAAGTGAGGCAGAATATATGAAAAAAAAATGAAGTTTTGAGTTAGCTTTAAATAAGTGGTACTCTAAATTCATTAAGTACATGTAAGAAACAGTATTTTTCTTAGTTCCTCCCAAATCTATTCTTCAAGAAGTTCTTGACAACTTTCCAAGATAATATATGACACAAGAGATGCTATCCCAGATATAATCCAAGAACACCTGCATAACTTCATCTGATTACCCGCAAATCCCTGTACAGTATGAGTACATAATGATTCTTTGAATCATCAACCTAGGTTTTGTTTCTGAGGATAAGTTGTACATTTTAACACGCTCAGTGTTGTGCGCAAACTCATAGGGGAACAGTATGTAAAAGAATCATGAAAAGAATCATTCAAATATGGTACCTGACACATACTACTAGTAAAATTTTTGAACATTCCAACTATGGTACTTTCATATTCTCTGGCTGGCCAGGAAAAATGTCAGTTTCAATTGCAGCCTCCTCCCTACCCTACAAAGAAAATAAACTTATATCAAGAACAAATATATGGCAGCCAGCACACACTTGGTAGCAAGGTGATAAGGGAACTCTTATCTATTATTTCATAAATTCTTCCTCATTATTACAGTTTTTACTCATGTAATTCATAAAAATGCTAATTTATCATACAGCATTTTAAATATCACAGCTATAGGATGAATATATATGATCATATATAGATATGAATATATAGGATCAATAATTCAAATAATTAGCAACAACAGTTCACTCAATGTTAGCAAGAAAAATAGAATAAATGCAATAAAAATAATTCATGCTAATGTAAAAGACAGTGCTTTACAATGAGCCAAAGGAAACAGTTCAGACCGTATCAGAAAAAGAAAAATCTCATTTTTTTGTGTTTTTTTTTTTTTTTAAATTACTTTCCTAACTTCACTTAGCCTCCAGCAGTCATTAGACCACCGATTTTATATATAGTCTGTTCTAACTCATCACAAGCCACTTGGCAAACAAGAAAGAAAGGTGGCTAGTGAAACAAAAATATGGCCTGAATTTAAGGCAGTATAAATCTGAGGCTTGTTGCCTCTTTCTCACGTTGAAAACAAAAAAACATTTTTCACCATCAGGAGAAAAAGAGTTAGTCTGACCCAAAGAAATGAGTTCTCTATTCAAACAGACGCTCCATATACTTACCTGATTACCTCTCCCAAGGATACAGTGCCTAAGACTACACTGTAAGTAAAAATCTAAACCTCTCATTTCTAGCACCATCATAACCTATTTCAAGTAAAATGCTTTGCTCTTCCTTGCTCATGCTGTCATGCACTTCTACCAACTTGACATTCCTAAGTCTAAGCCTATTTTCCAGGTCATCCGTATGACTTTTTTGCAAAGCCTTACAGCCACTGGTCTTTATACCTAGATGGCACTGTGCCCACATGGAAACTTATACAGCCTGTCATTTTTGTTACTGATGAGGTAAATAAAGCCTTCTGATCTTCTAAAAAGAAGTTCTAGACAATTTGGAGCTTTTTAGAGACATGCTCATGTTAACCATACAAAACATTTTTGAGCACCAAGCACGCTACCCAGATGGAATACAAGACAATGTCAAAGGCTGACCACCAACCTCTCAGATGTTCAGCAAGCCAAAAATTCTTACACGCAATCAAGCATAATGGGCCATTCTGGTCACGCAAACCAGAAAATACACTGGCCAGACAAGAGAAGGGTCTATTTCTTCCCAGCAAAATCTTTTTTTTTTTCCTTGTTTTGCCATTTGTCTTGTACATAATTTCATTTATAACACGATGCCTATAAAAGTCCAAGCAGCTATCAAAAGCCGTATTAAAACAGCAGGTTCTTTTTAAAAATCATTTTTCAAGCAGCTTGAAAAAAACAGTATGCAGTAGTTATCTTTCTGATTTTAATAGCATAAGCGCAGGTTTTTGGTGCTTGTTTAAGAAATACATGTACTGCATTTTATATGAATTCTTATTAAGCAATTTTGATTTGAATCAGTGCTACCACAGAAGCAATGAAGGCAGGCAAGGGGCACAAAAAGCAAGAGACAGAGCCTCAGGACTTCTCTTGCTCCTTCCCAGTGTGGAACCCTAGAGGGGCTCAGTGACACCTGGCATCAGCAGGGTCCTGATTTCTGTTTGGTTCATCCCTTCTTTTGCCCCCATCCAAAGACTTCCCAGGGCAGCTCCCCCTGCTCCTTTACCAGAAGGTTTCTGCGTTACCCCCCATATTGAGCACCACCTCTCTATGCAGTCTGTCAGCTATCCCATATACTAAATTAATAAATATAAACTGTACTAATTATTCATACAGTCCAGTCTGACACATTAGATTGAATGTCACGATTATCCTAAAGGTAGAAAGTGTTGAGTTTTACATAACATGTTCATTAAATGTAGTGAACTAATTAAAGTATGTTAATTAGGTAACAGACAAAAAGAACTTACTATTTGGTAGAGACTGGTCACTGCTAATACCTTGCATTGTGTTAATACCTTGGCCGTATTTTTATGCTTAATGAGCAAAAGGGAAAAGCTGATTATTCAGAAAGCAGAAAAAAATCATGTGTGTTACGTGTTGGAAAAATAGCCTCAGGTGACAGAGGAAACACATACCAAAGGAACTGGCACTCTAACAAAGAAAGTATCGTTTCAAAACCCATAAACACTGTGCTGTCACTGAGAATTTTACATTTTCAGATTCTAGAAAGCAATACTTTATTGTTAATGATGCCAATAAAGTTACAAAAAATATGATTTTACTTGCACAAGTTACCTGTTCTCCCTGTACTATGAAAATACTTTTTTCCTTTTTTTTTTTTGATTTACTTTATGAAAAATGAGATTAAGGTTTTCATATCATATACTCTGGTTAGCAAAACAATTGAGAAGCAAGAAATTATTATTATACCGCTAAAGATATGGAGTAAACATTGACAGGAAATATACATACGTCTGGCACTGGGAATAAAGCCCACAGAATGCTCTATATGCAATTAAAACTTACTGTGGGCTTACATTAAAGCAATGTTTTTTTCCTTCCGTATTTTATCCCCCTGCATGATTTGAAAGGAAATGACCAAACTTAGAAAGCATTTTGATGTACTGTTATTAGGAAAAAAAAATAAAAATCCTGTTAGTCCTCCCAATAACATTAAGGTCCGTACTGCATCAGGAGACAACTGGAACAATTAGAGTAACAAAGGAGTGAGATGCTGGCTTTCATAAACTACTCAGGACAAAAGTAAACTACTTAATTTCTTTGTGAAGCTCAGCAACATACATTTCGGATCCAGACAAATCAACAGCCACCTAGGCCTACAGGCCTTTTTTGTTTTATACTAAATTTCCATTTGTGGCTAAAATTCTGCTGCTACATATCTTGGATTCAACAGGGCAAAGAAATTCAGTATCTGACCAGATCCTAAACCTGGCCAATGCCTGGACTCAGGCGCTGCTCTTGCCTCCCAGCTGCCCACTCACCTTTCCGCAGTTCTCTGTAAAACAGTCTGCACATCCAGCACCACCTAAAATACAGAGAGGGCCACTGCTTCATTTTCTAGCAACACTGTAACACCTTCCACCCTGTCTGGTACACTTCAATATGGGACTGCTTCCCTCCCCGACCCCTTCCCCTCCCCCTTAGCCCAAGCACACACAGCTGAAAACAATGCGGTCACATCTGCAGATTTTGCTCTACCACCGCTTTCCACAAAATGGCGGCACCCCTCAGGAAGGGCCTGAAGAGAACTACTGGAATGGACTCAACCTCACAACAGACCACAAGATTATTATCCCTAACGCTCACTGCTTAAGTGTAAGCTTATTAGCACCAATTTCTGAGCACTCAGTTGCAAGGTCTTTCACCTCTCCCTAGTTATGACCTTTCTGAGAAAATTTAGTCTCAAGTAAACTTCCTTCAAGAACACAGCACACCACTGCCCAGGACTAACACCTAATTAGAGAGGACAGCACACTACGTACAAAGGGCAGACCATATTAACATGAGTTACACACAAATTCACAACATTCACCACTGTTGTATAAAGTTTCTTATACTAAGAATTAACAGAGGTGTCTAAAGAAGCAGTTAATTTTGTTTACGGTTTGTCCTTCAGAAGAATTCATAGATTTGGAACTGCAGAGCTTTTTGCCAGGAGAACCTTGCAACATTTCCTATAACATGTTTCTGTAACATATAAACAGCATCAAATGCAATTAACTGCTCTGTCAAGAATTCATGTATCTCTACTGGATGAGTATTCCCCTCAGCACATGAATCCTTTCTGATTCTTTCTCCATGCAGTTCAGTTTACTCCTGAATATAGTTACCTGCAAAGGATTTATTACAAATGAGTCTAATTATGCCTATAATTATTTTCAAAGAAGGATGCTGATCTAAATGAAACCCTGTGAGTACAAAAAAAGCAGAACTTGATCCAATTCTATGTGATGTATTTCCCTGCTGTATTTGCACTGAAATATAACTAAAATGCAATGGGTGACTGTTTTACAGGATTAAGGATATACAATTATTGATGAAGTTAGTGGAGGGAGAAACAGGGCAATGACAGTATGTGTATATTATTTAAACAAAATTTGAAATAACCACTTGGCAAAAGATTAAAATACACAAACCCAAAAGGTTTCATCTGTTAATGATTACAAATTAATAATTACAAACACAAGGAAGTCCCTTTCTTTATAAATTATTGTTTCTTCCTGAAAACAGGAGGAAGCCTGCCAGTATGCAGGATACTTTAAAAAATATTTTAGATTTGTAAACAAAGTTTACAAATGAAAACATTTGTATCAATTAGTTAACCATTTAACAAACAAAATATCATAGGCGTCTGAAAACAAAAATTTCTTGAACCACAAGGAAGAGATGGGGGGCCTACTAAACTGTGCAAAATAACTGCAAGAGATTTTTTTTTTAATGACTTTAGCAACAGAACCCAGGAGTTCCCAATAAGGAGTCTCTCGCCATCATTATAGCATAATTTCTGGAATAAGCCAAGTAGATGAATGAACAATGATGGCTCTGTTTTTGTGAGACAACAATGTAACCTCATCCTTGCAAGGACCTCAGGTACTAAGATGACATGCATTACAATACTCTTTAAATTAAAAACATGGCAAATAATCTTTTAGCAAAAGGACAGATCATGCACAGATTTCTGATCATGTTTTACCAATGACTGTTTTTTGACAGCTAACTGCTTTTAAGTTTCCTAAAAGAATTTTATAATTTTGTATAATTTAGCCTGTAGGCCAGAACTTAAATTTGTTTAAATTTACTTTTTGAATTTGGCTCAAAGAGCTTGAGCAGGTAAAGAAGGTGTGTTCAAATTCACTGCAACCATCTTAATTTCATGAAACTGTTAAGCATTCAACAAATATGTTCATTTAAAAGAGGAAAAGATGGCAAACATAAAGCTTAAATGGTTTAAGGATAGATGATGATAAAGTACAGTTTGTATTTGTTTGAGGGTTGAGAAGAATTATTTAGAGAATTATTTAGAATGGTTTAAGCAAACATAATTCAAAACAACATCAATAATTTTCCACTGTAAAATTCAGATTAAACTTCAGCAAGAACTTTCAAACAATTAGATTATGTAAGACTGTGAAACTCAACATAGTAAATGAAATTGAAAACCCAACTTTCCAGACACATAGAAGTGCTAGACAAAACACAAAGTAACAGCTGACTGTTTCCTCGTCAATTACTAGAAACAATAAAGAAATCGTCTGCGTTGTCAGGAAATAAATATCCTCACTAGTCTTACTCATTTGCCTGATAATGGCTCACAAATAAATTAGCTTTTAATTTAAAAGGATAAGAATACATCTGACCTAAAGAAATCAGATAAAGAGACTCAATTAAATAATAATCAAGCATACATTTTCTGTTCATTCGTCAGCAGGATATAACCACATAAGGAGAGAAAAAAAACTTCCTTAATGTGTGACATAGTTTAAAAAGTCAATCTTGTTTTTCTTATCAGCAAGGTTAGAAAATGGAAATCAAAAAAGGTACTGCAAGGATTTACATAAGGCACTAATAATTCAGCAAGAAAATTAAACTGAGTAGTATTTTTGAATGGTCGTAAATAAATTGCAAAAATAAGGGGATAGAGTTAAATATACACAACATTCTCAAATGTCATTAAAAATTAATAAGCATGAAAATCACTTAAAAAAAAAATCTCCATCTTCATAGTTCATCCTCTAAATTTTATAACGGAGTGCTGGGGAATATGCCAGAATATCTGCTACTAATGTATCAGAACAATTACTGTTGTGATTCTTCCAACAAAAAATTACAACTGTGATATTTATAACACTGAGCCTAAATATAAGTAAGCCTCCAAGCAAAAATACATTATTCAGATGATAAATGTCTTTCACTACATTTTTGTCATTTTGTTCTAATAACAGTTGCCCTATTTTCAGAAATTGTATATCGTTCAGCCTTAACAAGTCTTTTCCAGAGGGAGAAAGACTATTAAATTTATTTTCTAATCATAACTAGTTAGAGAAAACTCTGTCTCCTTAAATGAATATAATCCTTCGGCATGTAGAATCTTTTTTATTTTAAAGCTTTGGTATTTATACTATGAAAATGACCATATTTTTCCCAATGCAAAGAATAACGAAGCCAACGTTTCATGCCTATTTTGAAACTCTAATCAATTAACTGGTGTCAAATTATGAACAGCAAAAAAATCACAATCACCTAAAAAAATCCAATTATGAGCAAGATATGCATTTAAAAAACAGATACTAATAAATTGGAAACGTTTCCAATTCAAAATTTCTATTCCGTCATTCCATTTCAAAATTTGACTAAAGTCAACTTATTAAACCTAATACTAAGCCTACTTATCCACCTACATAGGTTACAGTACATGCAACCAATGATGCAGGGGTGCTATCCTCCTTTTTTGCTATCTATCTCTTATAATCCTCATTTAGTCCATCCTGAACATCCCAGGCCCATGACCAATTTCTTCAACATATTTGCAATCAATGTCCAACTCTTAACTAGAGATCCTGATCCTAAAGAAATAGAGCATATTTACATGAAATACTGAATGGCACTCTATGAACAGTGTAAAGGCTTCACCATGCTCTCCTAATGCAGGTCACTAAGTATTTGAGACAGGGGTGGAAAAACATTTTTTTCTGGAGAGAACCTGGTGTTTGGATGAACTTCCACAATAAATCAGCTAAATCCTGATTTTTTAAGAAATTCTGCAGTGGGGTCTTGTTTAACTAAAGCCTTTCTTCTCTAAAAATGATGGTCATAACACTATACCTCCGTATGTAATAAAACCCTGCCAACAAGAAACATACTGCAAAATTAAATTAAGAAAAAAAAAAAACTTACAGGAAGGTATGTACAGAAAGCACTCAAATATTATGCTGTAAAACTAAAATTTCAGTCAAGTGTCAATTACTGTAGTAACTGGATGAAGTTCCATGACAATTAATTAGACAAATTAACAAAAAAAAAAAAACCTCCAACTCTCATGTAATCCATTATGCAACCTTCCCAATGCATTATATAACACCAAGAAACCTCGGCAATGCACCAGCAATTCTATCTTCTGCATGGTGCCATGCAGGTCCACCAGCAAGTCCAGCTGTGATTCACTGGGGTGAAATTATTCACCTTGGAAGTGGAAGACACCTGTTCAAGTGCTCTCACAGCTGTTGAAGAGAAACTGCCACTAGATCACTCATGCTTTAAAAGAGTACTCTAAGGTAAAAAACAGTCATGCTACTTTTTTCTTATTTAGATTAGAAGTCCCAAAAATTTTAGAAACATCAGAACAAATTGTAGCAGCAACTCTATGATTATTTCAGTGGTATGAACTGAAATTTCCCTACTCCTCATAAAGAATAAGAACTATGAAATACAGATGCTAATTGACTAAAATTTTAAGTCTCTCAGATTGATCCATTCTGGATATAGTGAACCAGAAGACATTCTCACACGAGAAGTGGACACTCCAGAGTGCACTTGTATTTTAGTCTACGCCCATCTTTGCTACCTCCAACTTACACATCTTCATATACAAAGAAACAAATGAGAAAGCAGTTTTTGTTTGTTTGTTTGTTTTTAATGAAAACCAGTCAGCAGAAAGTATCCCATTAGAGCGATCACAAAGAAAATGCAGTTTGAGAACAGACTCATTATTGCTGAAGGGGACAAAAGCTAAAATGTACCTAGAGAAGCAAGCATCTTTAATCATTTGACTAACTAAACGCACTGCAGACTTTGCCACAGGCACCTTACCTCTGTAGCCCTCTCCAGGTTCTGCCCTTTTGTACTGCATCCTACGCAAAGCAGATCAAGTTAAGACAAAACAAATACGAACATTATTTAAATGAGCTTGTAGGAAATTCTAGTTTAGTAGTTTATTTTAATATTGTTTTGCAGTTAGATCGTTAGGTATTTTCCTAAACAGAGATCTATTCTCATTGCTTAGTGTAACACTGGAAGCATACTGAGTTTAACAAGAGCAAATGCCAGATGCTGCACCTGGGACAGGACAACACCGGCCATACGTACAGACCAGGGGATGGAAGGCTGGAGAACAGCCCCACAGACAGGGATGTGGGGGTTGTGGTCGACGGCAAGTTGAATGTGAGTCAGCGGTGTGCCCTGGCAGCCAAAAGGGCGTCAGGCCCAGCACTGCTAGTGGTCAGGGGAAGGGACTGTCCCGCTCTGCTCCGGTGCGGCCTCACCTCCAGTACTGCATGCGGTTCTGGGTGCAAGAATATAGGAAGGACATAAAACTATAAGACAGCATCCAAAATATGGAAACAATGATGGCAAACGGTCTAGAG
Source organism: Anser anser (assembly GCF_964211835.1). Lineage (NCBI taxonomy): Eukaryota > Metazoa > Chordata > Aves > Anseriformes > Anatidae > Anser > Anser anser. The sequence continues at coordinate 17,930,807 of NC_139726.1, read as the reverse complement.
GGCAAGACATATGAGGAGCAGCTGAGGTCCCTTGGTTTGTTCAGCCCAGAGCAGAGCAGGCTGAGGGGAGGCCTCATGGCGGCCTGCAGCTCCCTCACGAGGGGAGCGGAGGGGCAGGCGCTGAGCTCTGCTCTCTGGGGACAGCGACAGGACCCGAGGGAACAGCATGGAGCTGGGACAGGGGAGGGTCAGGCTGGGTGTTAGGGAAAGGTTCTTCACCAAAAGGGTGGTCGGGCACTGGGACAGGCTCCCCAGGGCAGCGGTCAAGGCACCGAGCCTGTCAAGAGTTCAAGAAGCATTTGGACAACGCTCTCAGACATAGGGTCTGAATTGTGCAGTGGTCCTGTGTGGGGCCAGGAGCTGGACTCCTTGTGGATCCCTTCCAACTTGGGATACTCTACGATTCTATGTAAACTACGATAAAATATATCTAGTCGGTTGTTAATAGCCAAGAGGATTCAATGCTTGCTTATATAACTCCTTAGGCGACAGTATATTTATTAACATTTTTTCAGTATTAATTTTCCATTATTTTGTCAGAAAATTATTACATTCGTTAGATTTTTTAAATTCAGATAAAGTGCCTGGGAATTTAATTCAGTGAAACTACTATGCTAAACCTAATCTCAGTAGGAACTTCCATGAATTTTTGACATCTAAATGTCTTTGAAAATGTGTACAAATCCTTTAAATTTCCAGACTTAGTAATTCTCATCTTCTCCAATATATTCCATGTATATATTTGGATGAAACGCTTTCTTGCTTTTTCAACTCCCAGCTGGATTCTCAACTTTGAATGAATCCTGAATTGACCCATCAGTCAGCTCTATCACACTTCTACATCTGCAAGTAATACAGTCCTGGTTTAGCTGGCTGAAAGTACAGACAGCTGAAGCAGCACAAAACCCAGTGATTAGGATCCTGAGTTTGTAAGTTAATTTCAGACTGCTGCTGTTGTAGCTGTCAGCTGTCAGGGTTAGAAAGCCAATATTGTATAGGACCATATGCACAATCACACCAAGTGATAACCTACTCCTGATGGTGTATCATAACGGACAGAGAGAGAACCAAAGAAGAGGAAAACAAAAAACAAAATGGAAACAATGAAGATGTTAGCATATTAGAACAGGATGCTATTACACATTTGTGTAAGCTGTAAAATTATTATAGAAATACCTGTGCCGGGGGGATATGATCCCATTTTCAGCTTTTAATAATAATCTTGGGCAACTCCACTGGTTTCAATCAAGTTACAAAGCATTGTACCTTCCCAAGTAAAATTTGGACAAGGCTTACTATACAGATAAACAAAAACTGTGTATGAAAAACTTCTACAGTCTGAACATTTCTTTGTTCTAGATTAGATCCAAACCTAGAGACTGAGTTTGAAATATTCTTAAAGATTTCTGTGATATACTTAAGCCCAAATATCTAAACCTGAGCATTAACCTTTAAAATAGAACTCAGGCTTGGTTTCTCAGCATAACACAATCCAAAACTGAAAAACTAGTTCCTCAATCCTGATACAGAGAATATTTTCTTAGGTTTCTTTCTTACTGATGTTTCAACGTAGGATTTAGTCTTACCTAGTCCTACAAGGAAGATGTTTCACAAGCATCTTTATACTACAGGTATTTGCATTCAACTTTTTATCGTAGCACCTCTGCACACCATTATAGACGTTCCTTTTAAATATTTGCAGTGGTGTAAGTTGAAAACCTGTTTTCATGTCTCTCCTGATCCATCTAAAAGTGTATGTGAAACAACCATCAATTTTGCAGACAGTGGTACTCTCAAATAAATTTGGGAAAAAAATACATTGCTCATTTTCCATCATACTAAGTTTTCCTGCCTCTGACAAACACTTACTAGGAGTGTGCATACCGCATACCTACACTGCTTGATTCTAGAGACCTGGATTCTCTTATGTGAAATTGCAGAGTAAATGGAGAGACAAAAAAAAAAAAAAAATCATGATTTCGGTATCCAAAGACTGAAGCATCAAAACTTTCAAAACAATGAATTTTCTAACTCCCGGAAATGTTGCAATATTGTTTTCACATTACAACAGGCACGTGTTGTCACCATTCAGGTAATGAGCTCTCTTTGCTTGCCAAAGCACGCAATAAAGATGCAAAGAGAGCGTGCAGAGCAGCAGCAAAGGGACAGACTAGATGCCATCTAGGGCCCATCAGTCGGATTATACGTAGCTAGTAACCCAATGAATCAACAAAGTGTAACAGTCTATAATTAATACAATTAAAGTGAAAGCACTGGGCATCCATCATCAGCTCCTACACTGGCTCTCCCAGGCTCAGTGGCAGCCTTCTGCCCTCCTTAGAAGTTCATAACTGAATCTGTAAAAGAATACACAGCTACTCGCCCATTGTAAAAACCAAGTGCTTTGCACGTCCTGCCAAGCTGCATCTTATAAATTGCTTGGCAACACACTTACAGTGATTGCTGAAACTATTTGAAAGCAATCTGGATTAAAAACTCAGATCTGTGATGACAGCCAGAACAATGACATTAACAAAACTCTAAAGATTCGGCAAAGAAAGGTGCTTTGGAAAGGAGGACAGCAGTTCACAAGCCTGTGAAGACGTTTGCATTTACAGAGCTCATTTGCTTACAAAGAAATGAGAACGTGTGGACAGAGCAGGAAGTTACCCTTCCTTTGCTACTGAATTCAACAGGAGCACACTCTGATAGACCTCCCCAGGTTGACGTTGCCCACTGCTAAAACAGCAAACATTTGACTAGTGCTACATTTTCTTATGTTTGGAATCCCTTGATCAGGAATATGTTTCTCCTGAAATATCCATTCCAACAACAACAACAACAAAAAGAACTGCAACTGACCAGAAAGAAAATGAACCCTTTGGCACAAGGAAGTAAAGACAGCGCATGAGTAAATGACAGTACAATGATCCAACTCATTTTGGATCAGCTGCTATTTTAAATGAGCTCACCTACAGAGGACCAGGTGGACTGCCATTGGTAAGGGCAAACAATTAGTTCTCTTTCCACAAAATCATCAAAAACATTTAAGACATAACCCATCACTGCCAAGCTGACAGTGACAAAAGCTATTTTATGGACCCCAGGAACAAAATCAAAAGCAGAACTGCAGAAATCTCTGAAATCACAAGTGTTTTTTCAGGCTGCCCCACTACTTGGTTCCTACTAATATAAGTTAAAAAAAAAAAAAGGAACTAGTAAATGGTCTTTCTTCTGGTGTTCAGTCCCACTTTCTGGTAATCAGCAGTTTAAAGTTTTCCTAAGCTGATCATTGCATCAGTTGAACTAGGATCATTGCGCTTAATTACCTAATTCCTTTTTAACCTATTTATACTTATGGCCTCCATAATATCCTACATCACTCCAAGTTTTACACTGCAACTCTACGCATTGCGAGAAAGTGCTTCTCTCTCTTTTGTTTTTGTCTTACTGATCGATAATTTTAATTGAACATCCCTATTTCTGCTATAATGAAATAGGATTTTTTTGGTATTCACTTTTCTTTACTTTTCATATCCTGCCTCCTGAATGACCTCATTTCCAGAACAACTCCAAAGTTACAGAGCTTCAATTTGAACACAAACTATGTCCCCACTAGCAAGAAACACTGAATGACACGACTTCAAAGTATGTTTCAGAACGTACACTCCTGAAATTGAAAGTTCAGGCCTCAGGTTGCCAGCACTCGGTGCTGTCATCAATGACATCATCTGAGACCACTCTCAGATGGTGACTGGCACTACCATAAGAAAGCTGTGGACTGGCTAGATAGCATTTAGTATTCCACTTTTTTCTTTTTTCAAGAAAAAATAAATACAGAGAAGGCGCTCTGGCAAGCCCTCTCATATCACGTCCACATCAGCAGCCACTAAACTCACCTCCTCTTTGAACGCAGGCATACAGTGTGTGAAGAACAAGCAACAGAACAGCAGGAAGAAATGCCTGAGTAGGGCATCAAAAAGTGGCACAATCTGGACAATGAATATCATGGACAGCAGAGAGAAAAACATCCCAGGGAGAGATTAAATTTGTTACAGAAAAGGTTACTAAGAGACAGCAGTAACACCTAAAAATCAGGACTTTGGCTCAAGAGACGAGACTAAAAGAAGCACACATAGGACGATTTGGGATTGTCACGCCTGATATTTTCACATTTTACATCTTTGCCATAAGAGATGAAATCTTGCCTATTATATTTTTACCTTCTAAATAAAAATCTAGAAATCTGTTTTCTTGGTGTTGAAGCTACAAGATTGCAAGATTATGACAGGAGCAGAAATTAGCAATAATGACTCGATACTGAATTTTCTTCTTTTTCTTTTCTCCATTTCTTGCTCTTTACATTATTCTCAACATGCATGTTTTGGATTTCTCATGTTCATAATCCATCTGTAACCTTAGCACTTCCAAATGATAAAAATTTCTCTAACACTTGTATTCCTATCCCTTCCAATCACGATATCTAAAATGAAACACTTAAAAATTGAGACTTTGAGAAGGAATTCTGCTACTGACTCTGGATCAACTCATTTTCCCACTCCTAATAAGTAAAAGATTTATTTATTTATTTATTTTAATTCTACAAACATTTTTAAAGGCACTTGTGAAAGCTGCTTTAAAGCTTAGAGTACTGCAATAAATCTCAGTGTAATTTTGCACGCCTTGAAGAAATTTGGTCATTAGAAAATGCTGAGTACCTGCTATCTCAACGCAAAGCCTGGTTTTAGATAATTCAAACGTAGTATTACCAGTACTAAAGCACCAGACATTTAAGGGAAAAAAAAAAAGGCCAGACACTAACACTTAATTGTAATGCTGACATAAAAACACACATACGAAATCAATTTTGTTGCAGACAACTGAACTCAAAATAGAAGAAACTTCTTACACATAGGCCTAAAATATTTTTAACATACATCTCCTATCAATTTTGTCACCAAAATTATGGAGCATTGATAAGGAAACCAAAAGAAAACTTATACAGTCTTGGACACTGCAAACAGTTGACTGAATATTTGCCACCACACAGATATTTTCAAAAAGATTTCCACTGGAATGAAATAGATTTTCATGGTTTTATATATATGAACACAAAACCACACCATTTCTTAACATACAAGAAAAGCCTGTTGGAAAAATACTAAATGGTAGCAGGAACATAATCAGTTACATTGTGGATAAAATAAAATCAGAATCCCGAAATCACTCAAAATAATTATAAATCAATATTATTTTCTACATAAAATGTAACCAGCAGAAATAAACCCACTCTTTTAATAATAAAATCATTTAGTAAAACCTATAACTGTAAAGCATTATCAATGCTGCATTACAGTTTGCAGACTATTTATCAATTCTTTTCTTTTTGTTCAAGATGATCTTGCCAGATTTATTTTAATGACATTCTTACTTTTCAATGAATATTCATGATGGAAGTACTATATAAACAGTTATTTCTGCAATCATCATGAAATGAAAAATTTGAGACTCAATGATTAAGTTTAGCAGATAACAGGATAACAGTATCTGGATTACAGTATTTAAACTAGATTAATCATAATCCTCTAGAATTTTTTAATTTCATAACCATAAAACAGCACTTCCTCTAATCCATAAGATTTTCTATTTGTTCTATCAAGAAAATTAAAAATGTTACTAGACTAAAAGACTAGATTTAGAAATAAAAGCACAAGCTAAAAGGTGTTTTTGAATTCTCTCAATTCACAATTCAGAATTATTATTTTGTACTCTTACAGCTAGTGTTTTATATGATGACAGTCATAATGGTTATGCTGCAATAGCTCACTAAGTTCTGGGAGCAATCAGGAGAATAACAATCTAGAGAAAAGAAGTATATTTTATTATTTTTGTATTGCCTGAAACCCATTTGCAGTCAAGCCAATAAGGAAGTTTACTATTAATATTTGCAGTGTCATAGCGCCTGAAGCAGCCAGTCACAGACCAGGACCTCTTCATGACAGACCCTGAATCCACAAAACAAAAACATGATTGTCATTCCAAAAGGTTCACACAAGTTTTTGCCTAAACAAATAAACAAAAAAAATCAGTTATTTATAGTAGTTTATTACAGTGTGGGTAAGATGCTGTGTTTGTTCTTGAGTGATCACAAGCACAGAGCAGATTTTATCAAGGCTAAACCCACCGTGCATTTATGTCAGAGCATGCAACTAAGGAACTAGAAGAGAAGGCTCTGATGCTACCTACCTTGCAGTGATTTTTTTTTTCTGTAGAGCCATCGTTTGTATGCAAGACAAGGAAGAACAGATAGACACAAACATGAAATAACGAAAAGCTTTTGGTCAGTGCCACAGGTATCAATCTCAACAGCCTAAAAGTCATCAAGAACGGGTTTTATAGAAATTATCTTTTTCTAATATTGTCATCAACGCACTACTCAGCATTTTTATGTGACACCTTCCTCTAAATACCAGACCACTTCTGGAGCAGTAATTCCTAGACTTTAAGATCAAAAAAATGGTTTCAGCACAAGACTGCTTTCCCACCAGACTTTCTCAGATCCTCCACTGATGCATCATCAAAACCTGTATTCGAATTAACCAAGACACAGAATGGGCACAAACATACACAAGACTGAATTGTACATGCCTGCGTGACTGACATAAGAATAAACAAAAGTCAAACAAAAAAAAAACTTATTGTAGATTTAGATGATATTTAAATATCATCCATCTTACCCATTTCAGTAAAAAACTTATACCAGACACCTTCACTTTTATATTTCCATATTTTTAGAAAAGATCTTTGAAGAAGCATCCACCTGTACTATCCAGCTTGTTTTTTCACAGACATACATATACTAACAACTTTCATATTTATGGATAAATCTGGGGAAAAAGAAAGGGGGTGGGTTGCTTTGGATTTGTTTTTTTGTTGTTTTTTTATTTATTTATTTTTCAGCTGAAATGTATTGGGGATTGTGAGCTACAATTCTGTTACCATGCACATCTCAAGTAAACCATGGGATTTTGACTAGGTATAGAGACCAGTTTCACCAACCATGCTATGTACTCCAATCTGTGCACTTGTGGAAGATGTCTGAGCTTTATGCAGGATAGACAACCTTTCTCCCAATAGTAGCAACCAAGCATATGTTTAGTTATTTTTTTTTTGGTAGGTTGGTTGGGATTTTTTTTGAAGTTAGGAAAGGGCAGCCTGGGAAACTGCTGCCTCTTCCCTTAAGTACTCTCTAACCATTTGATTTTTCACTAAAACATTTTTTCCATCCCTTGCAGCTTACTTCTCTACAGACTCCATTCCACCTTGCTCGTGTCCCTCCAAGTTAGTGACATATACTGCTCCAATTAGTAAGAAAAACAACTTTACTGATAACGCAAGATATGGTTTGCTAGATTTGTACCAACTGCAGCATATAACGTGTGAAGAATATAAAGTGCAAGCCACAAAACCTTCAGAGCCTGCATCAATCAGAGCCTCGCAGCACAGGCATCAAGGAAGTTTTGTAAACACCTTCCTCTTCTGAAAGAGAAGCATCTTAAACAGAATAAAGAACCTTTGAGAACAAGCGGCTAAGCTATCCTCTCTACTTCCGAACATTTCCAGTTGACGGACAATTGCAAGTCCTGCCTTGTTCTCATCTCAAACACTTCTTTACTCATCTTCTCAGCATTTCCTCTGGTGTCATAAGTTTTTAAGGTAACTAAAAGTCCACACAAAAAAAAAAAAAAATGGCTTTCACTACAAAGTCTATCAGTCCAGACAGGATGCGCACCCATAGATTTAATTTTTATGCTTGCTGTTTTTTTCTTCAAAAGTTTCTTTTCTTCTATAAAAGTTACATTAGAATTCCTTAACCTTTTCTTCCAATACCATTTCTGAGCAAAGTCCTGTGCATTACATGGGTTTTCAGTGTGGGGAAAACCTCCACAGTAGGGTTTTTCCTGAAGCCATTCCTCTACAAGATGGGGACTGTGGCAGGTCATTCCAAAAACATGAGGTAAGTTTGATTTTAATGGAGAAAGCAAGCTGAATGGTTACAGGGGAAAGAAAAATCCTTTTTATGAAACATAAGCATGAAGACTGCTGCACTACTTATTATTTCTGAAAACACGTTAACTTATTCTGGATTCATCCAGATGCTTCTCTCAAAAAAGATAGGGAATTCACTTACTGTTAGAATTTGCACATGAAGAGATTCTCAGACAAGTATGATACATTGCTTTGAGTGCTTTTACAGCTCATTGCCACATTTAATTTCAAAAGCTATTATAATGTTGCAATAAAAACAAGTGGACATAGTTATGTATTTCACTGTAACACAATCATTAAGACGAGAAACAGAACGATGTGGAAGCTTTCTAAAAGGTAATTTTATAGTCAGTGAAGTCTTACGTTCGAGTATTTTAATCATCTTTTCTAATGAAGGGAAATGATGCCAGTAACTGAAGGAGATGGGTAATATGGGTTATAATCTAGAGTTATGAACTTTTCTACACAGAAGTGGAGTGAATTCTGAAAAAGTCTCAGAACACAGCACAGCTGCAGAGACAACATAAACATCTGTATTGATGATGATACCTTTAGAGCTTATACATTGTAGTATGTCAGAGATTTTTGCAGGGGGAGGAACAACATTTTCTTATTCTATAAATTCATTTAAAATATCTATCATATAATATCCCTTCAGTCAGCACAATAATGCACTGTTCTAGGACATTCTTGTTTTATTTTGGTACTTCCCTAAATAGGTCACAAAAAATGATTAAAAGAAATTCTTAAAGCACGCTAATTTTTCCTGAAAAGGGATATAGGTTAACTACATTATCGTGAAATGAAAGGGAGGAGGAGAAGTACACTTTCCCACAGGCAATTTGAGATTATCATTTTTGGTACAGTCTTCATACTACAGAGTAGACCAGAAGAATGTATCCTCCTCCATATGAATTTTCAGATGATAAATTTACAGTCTTTGCAGTTTTGCAATAATACGCATGAGATGCTGCAGTGCGATCTCACAAAAAGATGTTCTGCATTCCCCACAGATGATACCAAACTTCCTCACCTTGAACTTGGGCAGAATTGGTGAGAATTTTTTCGTTAATATGGGCAACAGTGATTCAACCATTTTCCACATGTTATTCAGCAATTCTTGGAGCAGCATATCTGTAAGGTCAACCTTGAACCTCAGAGTAAAGAACAAATCTCCAGAGCAACTGAGTGGCTGATCTTGCCACTCAAATTCTCATCTTATTGTTACCATCACTTAATTGCAGATCAAACGAAAAATAACAACCTCCTATGTTTAGCAGAGCATATAATTTCTGGAGTTGGCTGAAAGCTCAAGGTTAACTTCTGTTTTACAGCTGTTGTAATAGGCTTTGTCTCATGACATAAGCAGATGAATTAATTCAACAAGAATGAGAACGATGTCTTCAACTCTACCAAATTCAGCCTTGAAAAAAAAAATCGTATCTCTAGTCACAGTTAGACTTTACTGATTGCCGCATGGGAATTTTGGCAATTTCCTCAAGCTGGTTTTAGACATCATTATACTGCTTGATTCCAAATAGAAAGCTTTCATACTTTTCTGTGTTTCCAGTATACTTTAAAAAAAAAAAAAAATCTAACTCTTAACTAGTGAGGAAACACACAAATTTTTCTTCAGTTGAATTTTAATAATACTATTGACAGGGTTCTGTTTGGCTCCTGGAAAATTGTCAAAGATATAGACAGACACCGAAAACAAAATCCTCCTCCCGGAAAAAAAACACTCCAGGACAAACTTACTCTTATAGATAGAATTTTTGGTCTGATCAGAGTTACGAGAGACAGTAGGATCTCACCCTGGAATTTATTTATTTTTTTCCTCCCCTGCTTGGTTTTACAATGAAAATACAGCTTTACGGAATGAAACAGTTCCACCTTAGCTTTCAGAAGCCTGATGTTTCAGTCCACTAAAAAAATACAAACTTGACAATTTTACTGAATCTTGTAAACACTGAGCACACCAAGATAATGCAGTCCTTTTTTTCTCAATTTGTATTCTATTATCATAAATCTAATTATTCAAATTTATCAGTAGCTTTTTCATGAATCTGAAAATTAAAATCCTTGAGGAGAACCATCTTGCATTATTTTTATTCCCCTGTGGATTCTATTCTTTGATTCTATGAAGAAAAGATACAACAACCACAAATTAGTACCAATAAAAAAATCCAAAGCAGTTAGGGTCTGATACACAGTCTCCCCGATTGTACCTTTATTTCTCATCCATGCCTACAACGCTATTAAACATCCGTAACACCACAAAATTGCAACAGAGCTCTCAGTGTTTCACTGGGAGAGATCAGACATAAAATCTCATTCTTGGTGATAGATTCTGTATTTCTAAAATAAAACTCTTGAACACTTTCATCTGTTGAAAAGGAAGTTTACATGTACATATGATCTTCCTCTCTGGAATTGACATGGCATTTACTATTGAATTTAATTACATAGTTTGCCAGACTAATTATAGTTTAAATATCTATTTTCCATTTGACAGAATCTAATAGCAGGGTTTCTTTTTTTTTTCTTTCTTTCTTTCTTTTCTCCATCTTTACATAGTTTCAGTGACTAAGAATGCCTCTAGAGAAAATCTAGCACAACTGCTAGTGACTGTTATCTGGAACAACTCAGAACAGTGGCTTCAGATCACTTCTTAACTTACATTTTGCCTCCTTTTAGTGCCAGTTTCCCAGAAAAGGTATAAAATGAACCTAACCTCTCAAAAAAAAAAAAATGTGTAGCATTTTTGAGCATGACAGCTACAAATTGATTGCTCCCAGTGAAACAAGTCCTGGAACTTCTTGTAGCTCCACCAGCGTGGACAGACTCCTAGGCTCTTTAAAAAGTCAACAGGACTGCATAAAGGCTTAAAAATCTGTGTTTAGGATTGTAATTTTGCAAAAAGAAATACACAAATAATGTACGATTTTGTATTTCTGTATGGTTTAAAAACATGCTTGGTTTTAAAGCCTGCTTTTGATCACAAAATTTGTTGACTGTTAGGTACCCATCTTTTTAATATGCTCTTTGAATGTGCTTATAATGAATGTAATTGAAGACACAGATGGACTTAGCTTATCTGAAGGTACGAACATTTATAACCTAGATAAACTGCTCCCATTTCCTCTGTTTGCAATATAATATATAATCCATCTAAGAAATAGTATTTCCAAAAAGACAAGAGGGAGCCGTTGTCACAGAATGATAGGATTGGAAGAGATCTCATGAAGCCTTCCTGTCCATCACCCAGCCCTAAGCAGGGATAACCGTGCATGCTTCTTTCCTGACAGGTATTTGTCTAACTTGTTACAGCTGAGTAACAGAGACTGAACACATATATTAGGCAATTTGCTCCACCATTTCATTATCCTTAAGCACAGGACAGTTCTTCTTAACATCCTTTCAATATTTTCCCATAACTGACTTCTTCTTAGAAAGAAACTCTTCTTTTTTGCAGCATCTGCAGCCTGTTACGCACTAAAATTTTGTCTGCCTTTCCATCTTCTGGCTAGGGAGTCCCAGTTCCTTCAAATCTTATTTCATATTTTTTAGTCTCACGATGCTTTTTACTGTTCTTCAACTGCCATTCTTTTCTGGAAGCACTACACGTAACACTGTAGTAATCAGTTAAGACCTTACAAGTGCCAAATATTATCTCATGTATCTGGAGACTCCATTTCTCCCTAAATATGTTAATGATGACTTTCTTTGCAGCAAGTTCTTGCTCTGTTTGATTAAAACTGAGAACTTGCAAATCCTGACATATCTTTCGCATCTCATCTGAATTCTAAAATCTATTTGTAATTAACCTCTCAACGCCTCATAAATAATTACTTATACAAAGTGAAAAGGCTCCAGTGGGTGGCCACAGAAATTAGCAAACATAAGGACGAATCAGGATTCATGATCCAGTTTTGTCCCAGCTATACAAAGACGTGAACTGGCTTTCCACCTGTTCCTCCATTTCCTTCCCTGTGCCATAACCAAATCAATCTCATGCAACTTAATCAGTTCCCTCTTTCTTTCCATTCCTCACTTCTCCAAGTTTGCACAAATCTCTCCATGCTCCTTTTTATTCTCATCTCACCCTCCTTACTTTAGGCATTGGAATAGGCTGCCCAGGGAAGTGGTTGAGTCACCATCCCTGAAGGTCTTTAAAAGACATTTAGATACAGAGCTTAGTGATATGGTTTAGTGGAGGACTTGTTAGTGTTAGGTCAGAGGTTGGACTAGGGGATCTTGGAGGTCTCTTCCAACCTAGGTGATTCTGTGATTCTGTGACTTCTTTGCATCTTTTGTAGTAACTGCATCTATTCTCTTTTACCTCAGCTATCCTAACGGACAACTTTGTAGAAGCAGGGTGGATTTCAATCATCTTTAAATATCTAACGCTTATTTTTTGTTTCATAAGAATACCTTTTAAACTTCCCTAAAAATTGCGTTGAACACATTCAGTTGTTGGCTAAGTTGGACAACGTACAAATGCCATTACTATCACAAAGGCAGCCACAATTACATGATTCTTCGAAAGTTTTGGGGTTGTTTGTTTTAAATACAGACCTGAAGACATCTGTTACAGTATATTACTGAAATGAAAGGAACATGTTATGCCCTTGGCTTTCTGTTCTCTTATCACATACATAAATAGTTGTTCAAGACAATTTACAACAGATTAAACTTTTCTTCACCTGCTTAAAACCTCTCATCCCCTGAGGTTGTAAACATTACTTGTTTAAGAAGCACTAAAAGATGTTGATGGAAGTATTTTGTTTTAAAATTGATTCTGTATTTCTTCCAAATAAAAAAGTAGAAAGGGAAGATGCAATTATTAGCAGAGGAAATGGAAACACATACTCAACAAGTAGAAATTGTGCCAACAACTCAAACCAGGCAGAAATGCATTAAAGCAGAATGATTTCCACATAGTATTAATAGTTTTTCTTGGTTTTGCACAAATATATATCAGGTTGCCGATTATTCTTAAACGGTAATACCACAGCACACCATGTGATTCAGAGAAATCTTTTTTACTCATGACACTGGCAAATAAAGGTTTTTCTGTGGTTGTTTTTGTTTGTTAGGAAACAAAAAAAAAAAAAGAGCCCCTGATTGTTACTTCATTTCTTTCTCACATTTTCTGGGGAAAAAAAAAATATTTTCTCTTTTCACTCAGAACTTGGAATCAGCCAGTAAGAGAAAAAATACCCAAAGCAGCAACTTAATTCTAAATTTATAGTTATAGTTAGGATTTTAGGGTTTTATTTTCAATGGTGCCATTATCTCAGTACTCTTGTCTTGAAAATGTAACGCTGCCTCTGTAATTTTCCAAAGGAACCACAACATTCAATAAAAATACCTTAACTGTTGCTATAATGCTAAATTTTGGGGAAGCGAACTGGGAATTGGTACCGTTAAACAAACTGTTGGGTCAGGCTCTGCCATCGGCTCTCATAATGAGCAATACACTTCATCTGCAAGTCTCACTGGAGGTCCCACTCAGCATTAACAAAAGCAAAAGAATTTGGCCTGTTACTGTCTGTAGCTTCCCACACTCACCTGCTGCATTAAAAATAGCTACTCCCCAAGATCTCGCTATACCATTCTCCCACATACACAGGCCTAACTAGCGATAGCTGTGTGCCATTTGCAGCAGCGACTGGAGTACTGGGTATAAACAGCATCTACCTACTATAAGCATAGTACACAAACATGTGTTATGTGTATCTGTGGACATATATCAGCAATGTTATGCATTAAGGTCTTATACCTACTAAAAAAAAGTCCTTGAAAAGACTGAGTGAGGAAGGAGAGTACATGAACTCGGAATGGAAGAGTTAGTTTTGTTTTACGTACATGGGTTTTACTGTTACCACTGTCTTCAGACAACACAGGAAAGCAATTTGTTATGCATAAACATAATCAACAGAAGTCTCCACACCACATCTATGCACACTTATGTATGTGAGAAGCACCAAACCCCTGTCAGATAACAACCCCATTTTGAAAGCCAGTGTTGATTTGCATAACAAGTGAGTTCTGGAACCAACCAGAAGAAGTAAACAGTAAAAACAGCTTTTGATACAAATACACTGTCTTAAGTGACAACTTGCAAGTCAGTCTACATGTATTGAAGTATATATAAATACAGACAACAGTATCTGCAGCTCTGATAAGAAATCCATAAATGATCCTCATAGAGACCTGCAGGTTGTTTCTCCCATTCTGTAAACAAATGACGACTCCATGGCAATCTTTCAATTACTCACAACTATTTTAAAGCATTCTGAATAAAAATACACTTGATGGCTGATAAATATAACATTAGATGATGATATAGAAAGCACAGGAGTCTGCATTTTGTAACCATATTAGTATACGTATTGAGCGATGGAAGCAAGACAAAACTCGTGTTTTCAAGAATTTTGAATAAACTGTCCCCATGTGGAAAAAATATTTTTTTAATTTAGTTCTACAATATTGCACTTATAGACTATTCACAATAGATTTCTATTAATTTTCACAAAAATTTGCCCACATTGTGTAGGAAGAAAAAAAGAAACAGAAGCAGATGCCTAATTTCTAACAAAGGTGCTGCAGCTGTGCAAGAACTGTTTCCAAAAGGAGTCTATAAAAATAGGCTAAAAGTGTGCAGATGAAAACCTACTTTCACTTAACTCCTCAAAACCACAGGTAACAATGTGTTATATCACTTTATAAAGTGCTGAGGGTTGGGTTTTTAATTAAAAGCTTGTATAACGAATCAATAACAACATATGACTAACACTACAACATAAAGATTCCACTTTGTGAACACTGTGGGATTTTGATGAGAAACCACATTGACGTTTCACAATCTCTGAGCACCATTAGAAGATAAAATTAATCAAAGACTACATTTGCTATCTTTTACTATGAATAGCAATTATAATGTATCGTGTTACAGTTTCACAAAAAAAAAAAAAGAAGAAAAAAAAAGAAACAATTAGTTCTGTTCCACATACCAAAACCACTACACTGAGCCCTTGAAGGAAACAAGTTCTTTCAGCCAGGAGCCTTTTTCTTCATAACCAGTGTCCATCAACCTCAGACGTAGCTTGGAAACAGAACTGTACCTGTTTTGCAGCTTGCGTGCCTGTTTCCACTTATTTCCAGTCAAGATGAGGATTGATCCCTAAAACAGAAGCACTCTAAAGGTACTGCTGTGTCACGGTATTACCTTCCAGGATAAAAGTGCTGAAGTTAGTACCGATCCCTATTCCCTAAACTCTGCCCTGATGCCAGGTACAAGACTCCCACCATGCAAAAGCCACTTCTGCCATACCATATGCAGGGCTCTAGACATCAGCCAGACTGAGGCTGCCAAAGCACATTTAGACACTTTACTGCTTGATGCACAGCGAAAATGCCAGCAGGACAGAGGGATCTCCAAGACTGCAGGAGTTGTGACTTTACCATCATTGCCGTGGCAGGAAAGCAAGGTTGCCTCGCTGAGACCCCCTTGGAAACAGCAAGAGCAAGAGAGAGGATTGAGGACAAGTACCATAATAAATATTATGTAAAGTATGGAAGACTCCCTTCCCCACTTGAAGCTTACACAACAGCTGCTGAACTAGTGAGCTGTAGTAAATGGGAGGTGGGATCCAAGCCCCAGACACGACAAGCAGTAGCACTGCCGGGGACCTGCAGCTCTGCAGGCAGGTGCTGATCAGAGGAGGGCTCTGCCATTCCAGACTGCAGAGGGAACTGGGGATAATCCTTCCCTTAGCAGCACACAAGAAATACTGCCTTCTGTGATCCTCCCAACAACTGCAGCCACCTTTCTCTCTGTGCATAGCCCTAGAAGAACAAACTTAAAGCCAGGTGGAATAAGGTAACCGTATATACTGCCCTTCCCAAAAGCGAACTCCTCCAACTCCCCGAGCAGCCGCTGCCACACAAGCGGAGGCGATGCACATTCACGAAGCGAGACCGAGCTGCACGTAGGCTAGCAGGGTACAAGCAAGAGCCAGTCTGCTACCGACTGCGGACTATCGAGCTGGGCTGAAACACAGAGGACTTCCACAGAATCAGTGATCATGAACATCATGGATGGAAACTGGATTGACAGTGAATTGTCTCTCAACGGCAAGGAACTGGGCAACTGGTCTGTCAGTCAAAAAGACAAGACCTTTTCCTACTCCTGCATCATAAGCTGCAAGAGCGGCAAGTAACAGGAATTAGGACTCCTAAAAGGTATCCAGAAAGCAACATGAAAAGCTGCTCCCCTGCCACAAGGAAAAAGGAGATGCCAGGGATAACCTCACGCTGTGTAGCAACCTGCCACCTGACTGCAAAATGGACCACGTCAACAGATGATGGGAACAGACCCCACAAAAAACAGGCTTGCCATGAGTGTCTCTCATCAACCTACGGCAGCTGAGACTTGGCTCCTTCAAGCTTTGTCAACGCTGTGCAGCTTGTCGTGCTAACACAGAACCGTTTTGAGAGCCAGAGAATCCTCCGCAGACCTATGCGGTGCGTTCCTGTGGATGTGCGCGCAGACAGGCTCTTGTGCATGCACATGAGAGACTTCTCCCTGCCCCAGACAGTCTGATCTCCAGCGCCAGACAGGAACCTCCATTCACAAACAGCATCTCGATACGAGAGCAATATTGACACCCACACGTACATCTTGCGTGCATCCGCAAACCCTGCGTTTGCGGGAAGGCAGGCAGGAAAGAGGGTCCCCAGTGACTTAACACCGTGAAAAGTACCCCACCAACTGATCCCCTCCATACTTGCTGGGGAAACGCTGTGCTCTGAGCCAAGGGCGCACCGCGCACCCCCAGCCACGAACCCCGCAGCCCCTCGCCTGAGCGCCACAAACTGCGACACCGCGGCGTGGAGAGACCGGGGCTCCGGAGGGAGACGGACCCTGACGTGCAAGCGCCAGACCTCAACAGATTCCTCTGCTGTCTGCGAGCCAGGCAGGGCCGGGGAGCCGCCGAGCCAGCCCCAGCCCGGCGCGGGGTCCCCGCAGCGGGGTCCCCATGCGCAGCGCGCAGGTGCTCGCTCCCCAGCGCTGCCCCGCAGCCGCCGGGGGAGGCAGAGGGGAGCCTGCGAAAGGCGACGCGGGAGGCAGGGGGATGCGGAGCGAGGGGTGCCGCCGGCAAGGGGATGCCCGAGGCGGGGGATGCCTCAGAAAGGGGCCCCGGAGGGCTGGGACGGACACCGCCGCATCGCTCGGCAGCGGAGCGAGCCAACCCGTCCCCCCGCACCGCCAAACCCGCTGCGACCCGCACGAAGGCGGCCCCCCGCACCCCGCAAATCCCCCCCCCCCCCGCGGGGCCGTACCGTGGGCAGCAGCGGCTCCATCTGCGCCCCTTGGTCCTGGGTCTCCATGCGGCGGCGGGGCCGCGGCGGCGGCGGCTGCGCCCTCCCCGGGCTGCGCGGGGCTGCGCGGCTCAGGTGGCGGAGGCAGGAAGCGGCGGTCACATGGCTCCGCGCCCCGCCGCGGGGGGAGGCAGGGCCCGGATCCACCTGCGGGATGCGGCCGGGGCCAGCCGCCGCCCCCCGGCCGCCGGGGAGGCAGGGGGAGCCCGGCAGAGGCGGCGGGAGGGGGCCTCCACGCGGCTCCGTGCTTCCGGAGGGTTTTGAGGGGGTCCCCGGACCCCCGAGCGGCACTGCTGCCCGCGCCCAGCCGGTGCCTGAGGCGACAGGGGAGCTGTGAGCAGCAGCGCGCGGCCTCCCGGCTCAGAGCCTTCAGGCAGGGAGCACCTTCCCCCAGGGCTTTGTCCCCTTCTCCCCTGCAACGGCCCCTCTCCTTTTACTTGAAAGTTATTAAAATATACCCATTTGCCATGTCTTTCTGGTTGCAGTTAATTTAATAGGAGGCTTACCCCCTCCTTCACCAAATTCTATCATTGCTAGACACTGGGTTTCCCCTGATCAACCTGCCTCTGCCTCTTAGCGGCTACATGCAGCCACACCAAAATCCCAACGAGCTCCACAAATAGCTTCTCAAAGCCTATGTCTGGCTGCCCACATGGGGCAGATGAGCCCCCACGACACTCATGTTACAGACGCAGGCACAGGACCGCCTGCCAACACATTTGAGATGGAAATTCTTGTATTCACTGCTTCCCAGTCCAGCTCCCCAGGAAAACATGCCCGCCCAAAGCCGAGGGCTTGAGAGTCAAGATGAACAGAGTCTTGCCTAGGAAAAATAAGCTAACAAATAAGCCTCTGCCTCCCTCTTCACGCTGATTTCCTTGCAACGCAGCAGGCCATGCCCTACGTTTTGGATATCCTTTGCAGCCTAAAAGTAGATCAATAAATAATTTTGATAAATCTGATTTAATCTCCTCTGGCAAGGGACGTATTTGTCAAGTTTCCTAAAGATAGTCCAAGTCAATTTATTCATGCATTAGGTAAACATAAAGAAAGCAGAGTCAAAGCTGGTTCTCACACGGAAGGGGGCTATTTTTCTGAGTGAGGACTTAGAATTTGGTCTTTGTACAAAGTGATATATGCATGTAACACTCTACAAAAAGACAAACAAAACTATGGTCCAGATTCTGGGACAGATCCAAAATGTATATTTCTATAACGATTAATGATTTACAGTAATTAACACAGTAGGCCACTCAGGTCACTAGAGGTAAGGCTGTGTCAGCATTTGCACAGTAAAATCCTATTTGCAGGAGCTTATAATTAAAGCTATAAACGTCACAATGAAGCTTGGAAAGGAATGTGTTTAAAAGTGATTTCCCTTCTTTAAACAAAAAAGAGCTCAAGTGAATATACCACTTGTGAAATGGGGAAGACTGGAAATGAACGTTAGTGTAAGCATCCTTAGTCTTCTCTGCCTAAATATCTCGAATGTGCCCCAGAGGATAAGGTACTGCAATCCATCAACCCCAGTGCAATTTACACATCTTTATTCCCCAAGAAATGCCCCCAAAACACACACATTCACACCGAAAAGCAAAGAGTAAAAACAAATCAAGTTTTGCCAGGTGAGGAGGGGCATCAGCTGATGGCATACATGATGTTATTCCTCCAATACTAACTTTCCACAGTGAGAAAACAAGATCAAGACCATGAGCACTATTTACAGAAGCTACAAATGAGTTACTGAATGGGTGCCCAAAAGAGAGTTAGGAGTTGTTTTTGCAAGGGTTCTTTGTCAGTGCTTTACAGAGCCAGGAGTACGCCATTATTGAATATTAGATGAAATATGGAAAAACTGGTGTTAAATAATTATTATTTGGCAACCTCAAATTATTCTGTAACATCCCACTCCAACCCATACAAAAATCTCAAGACCTCCATGGCCACAATGGTCATAAAGGCACAAATTGCCAAAGTCTAAGTGCAAGTCATTCTTTCAGTAGCTGTATCAAAGAGATTTAATACAAAGATGCAGAATATTGGATCCATAGGAAAAGCTCCAAGGCCAAAGGCTTTCCACACACACAAATGGAAGAACATAAAGGACTAGGGTGAAAGCATTATTCTTAGTCAAACACAACTAAGATGATACTTCCCCCATCCCAGTCACATCCTAGCAGTATATCACAACAGAGAGTAAATAATATATTTATTCTGTAATTGTTTATAATTGAATTCTGTTTTCCTGTTCTTCAAGGTGGCTTCTTTCATGCTTGCATCTGATCTGAACCACACTCCCAGTCACATCCAGCAATTCTCTTTTGCAGATTACTCTATCACGGGAGTAATGCCATCCCCAGGCAGTCTTAAAGTAGCTTCTCTCCCTGACAAACATTAGCTTTAAAATGAGGTTGAGTAGGCTTTAGTATATAGTTTTTGAACTTTTAGAATACAGTCAGGTCATATTTTCAAGCTTTTGTATAAGGCTGCTACAGAAAAGAGTAAGAGGAGGTTCTCAAGTCATCAGTAATACAAGAAACTTGAACGAACAAGTATTGTGAAATCACAACATGCAGATACACTGGATTTTTAAGAATACCTAGGATATGCTACTCTAAATACTTTTGTGACATATATATAAAAAAGATGAAGTTAGTCTGATGTATATATAATAATTATATAAGTTTAAATATAAAACATGTATTATTATAAATAATAATATATAATGATTACATAAATGAGATAAGGAGGGCTTCTACATTTAGCTTTATGATGGTAAAACTCTTAAAACACACTTCAGCAGGGAAAAGGAAGAGCATTTTTCTTGTTCTGTTATGTTCTGAATTTAGGTCAGAAACTGACCCGATCCCTGTCTGGAGTCATGTTTCAAAAGAAAAAGATGGCAAAAGTTGACTTCTATTATCTTACCTAACGTTACCTCTCGCCTCTTGGGCCTGAAGCAAGCTGGTTAGTCAAATGTTCTCCTGAATCACGATCAATGTTTTCAAACACCACTGAGCAGATGTTTTGTTCCTTAAAATCTGGCCACAAGAGGTATGTATTATATAAAAGGGGAAATATGTTCAAAGGGCACAACCCATTCTCAAAGTACTTGGTAGGTATATAACATACCTTTTGGAGGCATAATGCATATGCTTAACTACTTGTTTAACATAAAAAGTGGTCAGGGATGTAAACAATTCTCACTGCCTTGAACACCTGAACACAGCCTGTACACATACAAACAGATTTGTGGTAACATGCTGCTCCAAAATGAAGAGCTAAAAATCACAGATTTTAATCTTATGAGAGGTCTTGCAGTACTTCTCCTACTGTATCTTTGTAATAAAAGTTCTGTTTGTTTTTTTGTTGGTGGTGGTGGTGGGTTTTGTTTGTGTTTTTTTTTTAACCTAAGGAGTACTCCCTGATCATCAAGATTGATGAGTCCTTCCCTCACCTAAGTCCCAAGAAGGTATTCAGATATAAATAAGTGATGCTATTCATGTACTTATAATTTTATGCATGCACAAAAGCTGTTACAGAAGCTTAGTATCACTTACTGGCCCAGCACCACTCACATTTTTAGTGCCATATCTTTCTGTCAGTTTTCATTTTATGATCAAAATATGGCTATAATCTAAAAGGAATGCTCTATTTAAACCATTTCTCCAGATACAATTCCTGTTCTAGGAAGACGTCCTGGGTATATTGGCTCTTCTCCCAGTTTAGCCATAAAATATGTCACTACCAGAATGGACGAGGGGGAGAGAAATCGCTAGTAAGGAAGACTGAACTCTTGACTTTCACACAGTTGTTAGTTACAAAATGGAACATGTCAATCACTTATTTTAAATTGTCCTCACATTAGAAATATCCTTGGAGCCTACCTAATTCACTCATTTATATCTAATACTCTCACCATCTTCTTAACTCTAAAAGGAACCTGTACTCTTGCCGGACCTAACAAGGTCACCAGTAGCTTTTAGCAGCATAGTGAACAATTTCACACAAAATTTGGAATCAGAAAGGACTGGAGTTAGATTGGTTTGTGCCCTCCTGATTCCCACCTAAGTTCAAGCCTCATGTATGCTGGTAAATAGCGTGTACACAATACACATCAGTTCTGATTGCTTATGCTGTGCATATTTATCATTAAAGTATTTCTTTAACAAAGGGAAACCTTTAAAAAATTTGCAGGTTATTTTCATCCTCTCGCAGGTACCTGTATTTCAAGTAAAATTAATTTATTTCTAAGCTTCAGGATTCCTTTCTATTTTTGTACAGCTTATCATACAAAATGAAAAAGTAATGTCTGTACCTCTCAAACTACATTTTGACCTAAAAAAAAAAAAGATTGCCTTTAGATAATAAAAAGGAACATCCCATCAATCCATCCTAATCCTAAGATATTTTTTTTTCCTGTAATTAGAGAAACTATTCTGACAAGAAGGTAACAAAGGGGAGGGAAGAAAGAAAAAGAATCTGGCAGCAGCTTTTCCCTCTCTCCATTATTCCTCCCTATCTGAAAATAAATAACCATCTGGATCACTGTACTGCCTTTGTGACAGGTGGTACTCAGTTATGTTTCTCATTTTATTGGAAAGGAGTAATGACTCTTTCTTCTGCTAATACACTCTATCTGAAATTATTTGACTCTGAGTTAATTCATCTGAAATCTGATCCAAAAAGTTTCAGTGTTGATTGGGATATATTCTTCAATGGCGACGATTTCTTTTTTCTGTTGGCATCAGAACCAGAAAAAGTATTGTAATAATTGTCTCACTAATATAACTTCTCACATTCTTGAGCCAAAAAAGTAATGCCAATGAAATATGTCTGTGTCCATAAGCCCAATCCTACAACTCTTGTAACGCAGTGAGACAATCTGTGTTGGTAAAGAGTACCAAATATTTGTTAATTCCTTAATTCTCCCCAAAATGGATCATCTGCCAAAGGTGTTAAATTTTGTGGTGTTTGAATTCTAAGCTGGGCCTTTGATTTTTGCTATTTGGTATGTTAATATTAGAAAATGCTATTTAAAGATGTAAAATAAAATTAAGAACTGTGAAGACTAACAGATAAAGTAGTATGTAAAATGAATTAATATATCAGTTTGCCAATTATTATGCTAGCTACCCTTTCTAGTGTTATGTTTCATCAAGTACTCTCTCAAGTGAAAGAAATTCCTCAGACATATCATCCATTTAATCCGACTTTCTAAATAAAATATGTTGAATCAGGCTCTGATTAGTCACTGACCTAAATAATCCTTCATAAAGATTAGGCTGTCTTAATTTTAAGCCTACAATGGAGGGAGAAGGTTTTCCTGTTTCTTGCTCAGTTATTCTAACAGCAAATTATAACTGAAGATGTATCTTACAGATGTAAGACAACATTTGCTTAGATTGGGCTTCTAGACATTGGATCTTGCTACATGTCTTATTTCTAGGCCAAGAAGTCTTCAGGTAGGTACTGCATTAGTAATTTTCTTCCTTTACAGTGCTTCTAATTTCTTGCTGCAAGAAAAGACTGTACACTATTGTCATACAGCTCCCCTGACCTGTTTGAAGTCACCATTCTTATATGGCACAAGAACACAACAATATTCTAAACTTGGTTCGACAACACAACAGTCAGAAGCCAAACTATAGGCCTTTTACCTCTGGATCATCCTGTCTTCCACATCATGGAACAGGATAATTCCTCTCTTAACTACTGCACCACATGGAGAATTCCTAATGAAGTCTAAAGGGTCAGATAATGACCAACAAAAGACAGATGAGACTGGCTGTGTTTTTATTTGCTTGCAATATTTCAGACTCGTAAATACATATTAAAGGAAATATTATGAAGTGCATGTTCCTCCTTTCACCTTTCAAATCCTAATCGTATCCTTTGTCTGTCACTTGCTTTAGACTATAAGCACTTCAGCAGGGGGTCTGTCAGCCTCTATAACAGACCACACATCACGTGGCCTTACTGCGCTTGAGAAACCGGCACAAAACGTCAGCCAGTAGCTTTTTCGTATGTACTCATGTAACTAAAAAAAGAACTATGCCTTGACACGTATATAATATATAAACAGTAATATTTGGCACGTATATCTAAGACACCAAAGCTATCTGTGCTAATCCCAGAAACAGAAGCTCTAAGCCATGAGAACTAGGCTTATCTGCACCCAAGCCACGTGGGTCCTTGATGTAGTTCAGAGTTTATTTGGTGTCATTCCTGAGCTATCAGATTTTGAAAAGGAAGTTACTCCGACGCTTGACTTCAGAAAGTTAAAGGTTGCATGTGAAAGGAATACCAGAATACTATTTATTTAACATGGTGTCATTAACTGAGTCTCATGTACAGGCTCTTCTCACCCTTCCTAACACATCCCCCCAGGATGACCTGCCTACTTTAACTTTGCCTGGTCCCATGCCAGGGTCTCCACTGTTTGCTCCAAAATCAGATTAGCAGGGTATTAGCAATGAGATTCACACCAAAGGCACACTTAACAACTTCCGGATACACGAGCAAACTCTAGATTTCCATGCAGTTACAAAAAAATAGTAATAACTCTTGTGGTTGACATCTGATTCTCAAAAACTCATCAGAAATTCAGAGCTAAGATATCCGAATTACTATACTGAATGAAAGCACTGTCTCCACATTTTAAGTTGTCCCCACAGCAGGTGTGTTTGAAATCTACCTGATTTGGCCATCTATGTGTCTCTGATACTCTGCTGCTCTCGCCTTCTTCCTAATTCAAACAAACAAACAAAAAAAAATGCACACAGAAGGTTGCCAGTAGACTTTATCAGCAGAGTTAATTTCACACAATAATCAAAAGTGGACAATGTATTAGCAGAGGTTTATCAGAAAAATACTCCTTTAGTGAAGACAAACCTTTAAAAGATGGTCTATTTGCAACCTGCTACAGGTATTTGTATTTCAAGTAAAGCCACAAATCAATTTCCAAGCTTCAAGCAAAAGAAAACAATGAAAAAAAATGTTTCTGTAAAATACACTTCTGTATTTCTGTAAAAATACACTAAAATAATTTATGCAAACCCAGACAAACCTAACAACAACAAACAAAGGATGAAGTCTTGACTCTAGGGAGTCCGTGGAAATTTTGTTACCAATTTCTGTGGCAGTAAGATCTCATCTCAAAACTTTTTTCTTTTTAAGTCTGCACAGATTAGGTTATACATAACACTGAAGTTCCTTAGTAATCAAACCATTGCTATAGTTAATTTATAGAGCTCAATTTAGCTCCCTCTCTACCCATCACTTTTGGCAGAAACCTGGCCTTAGCATCACAGTGTTCTTTTATCAAACATAATTATTCTTCCTCCCTCAGGGAGCCTACTCAGATACCAAACACAAATGATCGAACACTCCCTCTTACTGCATTTTCTAATCAACACATAACTTCCAGCCCAAGCAGCTTTCTTGCTATTCACAAGATTTCTATGACAACTACTTTCATAATCATGTAATATGAAGTGTTCATTTTAAGTACATTTTGCTATTTTCAAAATTTCTAGCTCTCTAGTGGCTCCTCACAAAGCAACCATATCCACATCTAACACATTATTGACAAAGATGACAGAGCTGACATTAATAGTGCTTCCTCTCTTTCAAAATACCACCTTTGTCAGTTTGCTGCTTTAACCACAACATACAGGAAAAAACACATGCTGAGCTTCAGTTTTCTTGCTGTTAAAAAAATAATATTGATTTGCTAACAAAATAGAAATATATGCTCCCTTTTAATCTTCTACATAGTGCATTTCCAGAAAAATAATCTCTTACCTGAGATCCAGAATCCAGGATCTTGACTGGCTGGTGATTTCACAAGACCAGCAGCTGTTATAAACTGGCACAGCTCCAATACAGTCAAATGGGCTATGTCAGCTGAACATGCATTCCTTACTTAAGTAGCCAACTTTAGTCAAAAATAGGAATTTGGAAAGAATTTCTGCTGAATTGCAATTGCTTTCCTTCATACATATTGCTGTAGTTACTATAAAGTACAGAAACATTAAAGAGAAATACTTTTTCTTTTAGCTTTCAAATTCTGCAGAGACCAAATTCATCTATACCTCCTGATACAGATGTAATTAAGATGTAGAAAGTGAAATATTTACTGAATTACTGCCCTCACTGAAGTCACTAATAAAAGTCCCCGGGTTTTGTAAAAACTTGACTGCATTGGATTTCACTTACAAAGATTACAAAGTAGAGTCCTGTTTTGTTATGTTTGATAATAGTAACAATGGTGTTTTAAAAATATATTGGGAATCAAGTGTTAGTAACATACATTCTGCAAGCTGCTACCATACTTTCACAACATTTATCCTAAAGCTCAGAACTCAGCCAAGCACGTTGGATCTATCCAACCTGATTGCTTTCCATGATGGATTTCTCCCTGTTTGTGGTCAAGTGGAGGGCAAGCAGTATCATCCCTCTTGTCATTACAAAGGCTTTCAACACAGTCCCCCATAGCATCCCTGCAGAGAAACCAGGAAGATATGAGCTGGATGGGTGAACCACAGACCCATTGAGAAGCCGGATGGTCCATTAAGCCGAAAGGTTAAGTCAGTGGTTCAAAATCTCACTGCAGTCAGCTGCAAGGGGTGCCCATCTCCAGTCAGTCAAGTTTGGCACTGACACTAACACCCAAAGTTTGTTGATTTTGATGACCCAGATGATGGGACAGAACAAGCCCTCCTGAAATCCATGGAAGCACCTAAATTGGACAAGTTGTTGATATGATGGAAGACGGGGCAGCCATTTGAGAAGACCTCAACAAACAGGAGAAGCGGGCTGACAGACACCTCATGAAGTTTAATAGAGAGAAGTGCAAAATCCTCTACCTGGGGTGAATCAACTCCACAGGCTGAATCAGCAAGATCACAGCCAGTGGTTTACAGGGACATGATTATTGCCCTCTGCCTGGGGCTCACGAGACTACATCTGAAATAATGCCTCTAGTTGCGGGCCCACAGTATACAGAGAAGGGTCAACAAACTGGACTCTATTCAAATTATACACTTGCATCGCTGACCACCTGAATTTCCGTGAGCAGTTTAGGCTCATTTTGTAGTTTATAAAGAGAAAAAGTAAATTCTCATTTATAATTTATCTCACCCAAAGGTACATTTAAGGTGAATCATGACCTAGGTGCATCTGTTCCTCTCCAATGACTTCAAAAGGATTTCACAAAAATTGCTCAGCTGCCAACAACCACATTTGACAGATCTAACATGGTTGGAGTAACCTCTCAAGGTGTCCTGCATTATACATGAAAAAAGAAGAGACCACTTACAGAGTAAATATCAGTGTAAAGTCTGAGCTCCCCTTTTGATTTAATTTTGGCTGAAGTTAAATGCACCAATCACAGAACTGAGCTCACAACTTTTGTTTGGGAAAAGGTATGAAAATTAAGCTCAAATACAACTGTACTTTCCTGCTTGCAATGAGAAGGCATAAGATTAAAATTCCAAGTATGACGAGAAAACTAAGAAGTATTAATATACTGATATTAAAGGAATTATTTGTGCAAACTTTTACCAGGGCAGTAGGCAACTCTTATTAGAGCTCTCAAAAAATCTTATCTGCATGTCTGTCGGATCCCTAAGACTGCAAGTGTGGGGTTTCTGTCTCTTATCTATTTATAGGGTCTTTAAGCCCATTAAGAGATTAAAAAAAAAAAAAAACACAAGCTATTTAGTACATGTAATCTGTTTGCCATTTCTGCAATTACCACATTATTCCCAGACTTGTAAGTGTAAGGACACAGATGTAAATCCACTCCCTAGCCATTGCATTATGCTCAACAATGCATGTACTAGTACTCTAATATGAGAAATCATTGCCTGTTCCTCAAAAACAGAGCCAAGTCTTCATACATGCAAAATATGTTACCACCTGCAAGCAAGACCACAAGTTGTCAAAACTTCTAGGATTCTTCTAATACTCTCACCGCACATATGAAAACTTAAAACCCATTGGAGTGAAAGTGTGAGATTATCAGGATCACCTGAAGCACCAAACAAATATCATACTGACTGCACTGCACCACTGGATGCATGCACTGGGGCGCTGTTGTGTACTTTGGTGTTGGTGTCACATCACGTGTCTTGAAAACAGCAACAGACTGATCAAAACCTTAACCAAAATTACGTCAAACTGTGGTGTACATCTTGCACAATTTAGGCTGTGGGACATTAATGTCTAAACAACTTAAGACTGTTTCTCAGCTCCCATTCTGGTATAGCCATGTTGAAAGGAGACCATTTTCATTCTATTTCCCCCCCCAGTACCCTTGTTCCCCACAAAAAGGGAACCAGGACCTGGGGAAGCTGTAGTGCACTGCAGCCAAGACAAGTGGGACACCAGGAGTGCAGGACTCATTCCAGATACAGAGAGACTGGAAAACACAGAGTCCAGAGCCTTCTCATGAGAAGGAAATGCTCTGCCCTAACCTGAGAATCAATGGTCATAAAGATAATGCTCCAGCTCAAAGATCCAAGAAACTCACAGCCCAAATGTCTGGCTTCATACCTGCACCACATGTGTTACTTGAATTTTGCTGCATCTTATTAGACTTAGTGAAAACATTACAAGCTCAGAAGTATATTCATTTTTTTCCCCCACATTAAGAAAGGTATTTCTTCTACAGACTTGCTTTTCTCACATCTTTTGACTAGGCTACAACTACACATCTGGAATATAATAAATCACTTGTTTTGTATTCAGGGCTGGCAAGAGGAAAACCCATTAAGGGTAAAGAGTATTTTGTCACATGCTTATACTGCTCCTACCATTGGAGGTACACTGTATTTTAATTTATTTTCTGATACTATTTCAGAAAATATAACTACACTGCTATGGCTGCAGCACACATGGTCATTCCTTGGCTGTCCTTAAATTACTAAGCTATGAATAAAGCTGGCAGTGGAACTGCAGTAGCACCAAGTACACTGCAAGTTTGTTTAACAGTTTCTCTGGAGGAATTTGCAGTATTGGAAGTCTAACTTCGATTTCTCTAATGATGACTCTGACAGCCTAACAGATATAAGATACACAGAACATATGTGAAGAGCACTTGCCTGTAAGATCTTTCAGGATACTTTATGTTTCGAGAACACTCAAAAGGGGCAAACAAAATGAAGATCACAACAATGTATTTCTATACAGTTCCATAGGTCAGCTTCAAAAATCTCCAAAAACTTCTGAAAGTGGCTTTAACAAATTCAGTGTGAAATTTTTCCCATTTCTCCATTACAAGAAAAATTGTAAGGACAGGGCAATATATGATTATTAATATTGTACTGAATACTAAATTTTGATAACAAAATTTAAACAGATATTCTAATAATAAAAAAGGAAGAAGCCTGTATCTCAAAGGGGAAATCTATCTCAAGATACCCTTGTGAATACTATTGTCACAAGTTCTGCCATTGCTTTCAGCTGACGAACAAACCCTCAGGTGAGAGGAGTACATTTTCACCTTAACTGATTGCTGCTGTTTGTCCAAATCACAAGGCTACCATCAATCAGAAAAGAATATATTTTAAAGCCCAGAGGTGGTAAGAAACAATTTAATGAAAGACATTTTTCTCTTCCTTTTGGAGAGTCTGTAATAAATTACCCATTTTTCAGGCAGAACTACTTAGGAATGACAATGTATCATTGTGCTGGCTTAAATATGAGAATAATACGTTCCATTCATACCACGGAACAGTAAATACATTTTTGGGGACATTAAATAGAAAGAAGGTAAAAAAGATTCTCCAGCTCCTAAGGAATTTGCAGAACTCACTGTCTGGAAAGAACGAATGCAGTATCCAAATGCTGCTAGTAGAAAGAGCATGAGGAACCTCTGAGGTGGATACTGCCACCACCTGTGGTCATTTAAAGTAATCATGATTTACATCACAAATAGAACTTGCCCAAATTCACAAAACACAATTTGCACAGCTGTTGGTAACCATGCAAAGCCACAAGCCTTAGAAAATAGAGCCTTGGAGTCTTAGTGAAAAGGCAATTCTGCGTTTGTCTGAAACTCAATACGCTGGTGAATTATCCGAAACATGACATACAGTTACAACACAAACACCTTAGTCATGTAACCACAGACAGAGAGAGGTCTAGTCCACAACACTTGACATGAGGGTCTTGTATTAACTCTCATCTGTTACTGCAGAAGAAGCAAATACTCCATATTTTGAACAGGAACCTGGCGTCAACTGTCATGCAATAATAACGTACGAATGAGTTTATCCATCATATATAACTGATTCAGAAACTTTATCCAAAGAGTGACATTGGAATAGAAACCTTACCTGGCATCTCTTTTTTAAGATTCAGACCCCCTGTTTAAACATGGACCATACAGCCAAGTTAAAAATACATAGTTATCTCTTTCATCCCAGCAAAACGCATAGTCTCTTCAGTGTATGAACGCAAGGAATCAAGTTATAAACTGTTCTTCTTCTGTGGCACTATTATGGGACGTTCTCAGCAGAAAATCTACTGGTCACTAGTTGTGCCTATGGCACTTCCTAGCTAGTTGCCAGATATTACAGATCTACTTTCAGAGGGGAAACAAGTGTTAAATCTAATAAAAATCCTGATGTCTCACCTTCCCTCATCTCAAATTCAGAACCACTGGGAAAGTCAGTGCAAACCACAGAGCTGAGAAACCCAATGGTAGGTTAAAGTTTATTTACCCTTTCCAGGTAAAAAGCAGCTCAGGACACAGTAGACTTTTGTACTTACGATTCCTCCTTTAGCTGTGGTTGAACATGAAGATAAGGTCTTCCCCCCTAGGTGGAGGCAAGTCATTATGGACACTGTAGCTTTTCTAGACCTTGTAGGGCTGGCAGAAGTTGCTATTTGCCTCAAAGCGGTGTGAAGAAGTGAGGCAGTGCTGCAGTGCACAGGTGAAAGGCATCAAAAAGTAATGCATGCCACTAAAGTCTCCCCCACTCACTTAAAATCCTTCTATACCTAACAACAATCATCTGTGTACACCATCTGCCAGCTGTGAAGAAAAATAAAGTACTACTCTGGTTAGGACTACACATTCTGGTCAGTTCACTCACACTAAATTAACAGGGCACACCACTTGTATTTGCAATCCGATGATTTGATAAAGGAAAAGAGTAAGGTGGTGATATTAACATGTATCCTGTCACTCACTGGAAAGGATTAAAAGCCAAAGCAGATTCTGTGGGAAACTAAGAAACTGATTTAGTGTGTAGAGATTAACTAAGTTTCAATAGTCACAGTGTCATAGGGAAGACAGAAAAATAAGTGAGCAGAAGAATGTAAGGGATTTTTTTAGACACTTCATTTGTCTGATTTGTTTGCTGCATCTAAGTCATACTTTGAAACAGGACTGCTAAATTATGCCTGAAATTGGTCGTTTTCCCCGGAGTTTCACTTCTAAGTACGTACTAGAGCTACACCTCCACCATTTCAGGTCAGAGTGGGTACGGTCTTGCCCTTAGCACAAGGAACAAGGGCAATGTGCCAAATGTGAAACAGTCATGAGCTTCAGTAAAAACGGTCAGACAAAGTGCAGCTGTCTAAGGTCAAGTCCCAGGCGTTTTGTTCAAGTGAACACTAAATAAAAACCTTGTGAAATGGACACACTTTCTAAATAAAGCAGGGATGATCTTGAACTCTTAAGAAAACTGAATTAAATATTCATGTCATGCACTAGTCACAAAAAAAAACAGACTTCCTACGATACAAGCAGATACAACTGAGCCATTTTTTTCAGAGGAAGATTAAAAGCCTTTGATCGAACTGTATCTTTTGAGGAAGTAAAAGCTTTTGGGGGGGGGGGTCACAGTGATGCAGGAGTTGCAAAAGAATTGCTTGCTTTTAGTATATTGAACCTCCTTGAAACTAAGGATTAAAGTCAATTAATTTTTTTTTTAAGTATCAGTCATGAATCAGCCCTAGCAAAACTGTACTATACATCCTTGAAAATATCCTTCCTCAAAAAATTAAAAAAAAAAAAAGGGAAGAGCAACATGTCTCAGATATTTAATGCTTGTTACAAGTTTGCTTATGTAAAACCTCTCTTTCCAACCATACCCACCCCCCACCCCCCCCCCCCCCAAAAAAAAAAAAAAAAAGACACCCCCTCGCGTATTATCTAGCAGTTTGCATCCTTCTGAGTCACAAACCATGTTTTGGATGCCTTCTGTTGTCAGTGACATGGGCTTTAGTGCCACTCAGTGTTCAAATCACACAACTGCAGGGAGCTACTGTAGCAGAGCACTCAGTGTTATGTAGTGGAATGGTATTTGTTGATTCGTGTAAAAATAGGTGAATTTTAGAAAAGAGGACGATATTGATCCTTCACGTGATCTCATCTTCAGCCTTAATGATTCTCTTCTGGGCAAGTCATAGAAGTCACAATGGGGTTTTCAGAGGAACTGGATGAGCAGCATAAAATGATACACGAACTGGTAAACTGTTACAGCCATAAGAAGTAAAGAAATCTAGAGCAGAGAGGAAAGGACAGAGAAAGAAGTTTTCAAGACAAAGGAGGCAAGTCAAAAATCAGAGGGAACAAAAAGAGATGCTGAGCAAATACGTGCAAGTGAGAAAAGAACAAAGTGAATGCAAAGAAAATGAGACAAGGAAATGAGGGCAAACAATTAGAAGTCAAGTAAGTTATAACTAACTGTTGGCTCACGTGGGCAAATATTCATCTTCAGTGAAATGCAAGATCTTGAATTCAGAGACATTACAGCCTAAGGCAATTCCATATACTATATTCCTTTAGTGTCCCTTTTTCTCCTTCCTAATTCTCAGTAATTATTTCTGTTAATTTTGCTTCTTCTTTGGCTGTTGTTGTTTTTAACCTAGTAATTCCCTCAGAGAATACACTTTCTGAAGCACTTTGCCAAAATAAGGGTTCTGCTATCTCTGTCCTTTATAAATCAAAAGCAATCAACTCACAGAGGAAAAATATATATAATCTCAATAAATTATCAGTTCTATTGACAGTAATTCCCATAAACAGAAATATCTTCCAAGAGCTTTGCGTAATATGAATAGGAGTTATAATCAGAGCAAACAAGATATCTCCCCAGGCCAATAAGCACCACAGAATTAAAAAATACAAATGGAAATAAAAATCAAGTAGGAAATGCCGTTTACTTTGAAATAAAAGGTGATTTGCCCAACTAGAACATGATAAAGCTAAGCAATATACTGAGAATGAAGCAGGCCAACAAGATCATAAAATACCAGAGAGAGCACAGTCTGCACAGGATGCTGTGACTGTCCCTAGTTGGACGCTGTCGCTCTCTGCCTTGTCTGACAAACACTAATTCTGATAAGCCGATGAACACCAAAGGGCTGTATCGTGACAACTGTTATTTAAAATATGTCAAGATATCATTATCACATGCAACAACTAGCATGTAACATTACAATAAAGACGCTTCCTTCAGCAGATAAGCCCTCAAAAAGATACCACTCTCAGAAATAGAGAAGGGCACTGAAGAGTCCCTGGGGCTGGCCTCAGGACAACGCGTGGCTGACACAGGAGGCAGGTTGCTGCAGCACGGCATCACAAAAGGGGGCTGCAGGAACACAAACTGTTTGGGGCTTGTATTTTCTGTTCTGCTTGAATTTATGTAAAATCGCTAATGAATAGAAGTTAATTAGCTACACTTAAGACTGATATACAACCACAGCCAAAGGGAATAAACAGGTTCACCAGCTGCTGTATTACTCCAACTACACTGTAAATTGCTGCATGCTATTAACATGCTCTCCTGGCTTCAGTAAAGAAAATCTTATTGAAATCAGTAGCACACATTTCCTATTTCAGTGAGACATTGCAAAATTAAAATGATATGTAGTAAAAACAATATGTGTGAGCCACCTGCTTACTGTATGATAGAATAGATTGGCATAGAATGACAGCTGCTGCACAGCCAACATTTCAGATACTGTACTACCTTGCCAACTGGACTTAAATTCACACATGATTTCCTTGACTAGCACTGAATGAATTTTTGCTGCTATAAATATGCATTGGCAATTGTGATGAATCATCCTGGATACTAAGGGTCACTGTTATTTCCAACCCATAAGAACTGTATCCAGTGCAAAAAGCCACCAGAGCAAATATTGGTGAGTCAGCACTGTTTGGATGACCTACTTGTAAAGGGCATGCCTTGACCCACACTAAAGGATGACAATAATGAAGATAACAGCTGCAGAGCTTGCTGGATACTCACAGCACAAAACACTACAAAATCTTAATACCAGGGAATTAATTAAGCATTGTGTGCCTCCTCACACTAGCCTGGAGTCTGGGAGAGTTACCACAGCCAAAAGCTTAGAGCATGAGTTAGGCACCTAGAGCCAGATTCAAGTAGCCTGAACTTCACTAAGTTCTTACACCCATCCTAGGCCTATTCTTCATTTGCATTTAGCTTTTAAGCAGACGGCTTGAGGCAGGTCACTGCTCTGCCCCTTACTTGATCTTTCTGAGTCCCCTCACCAGGCTCAGGCGGTTCTCTGCACTGCTCAGTTACAGGGTTCAGTGAAATGCCAGCTATGTGATATTGTTTCTAATTCCCATCGATTTCAATCAAAGCTGTGTGTCTAATTATGCTTGCAGATCTATTCTTGCTGTTTTTCTATTGAAAGGGGATGCCTAGAAACAGTAAATGTTTTACCTAACTTTCTATGCTAACAGCTTATGTCTAAAGTCAGTGCTGACAGGAGCTCTAACAAGAAATCACTGCTTTAGGTTTCCCTGATAATAAAATATCCTTTGCATATGTAAAAATAAATAGTCTAGGTCTGCAGCTGGAAATAACCTCGTAAGGATGACCACGATTTACATTTCTACCACAAGCAACAATACTGAAGCGTTCATAAAAGGGCAAGTTTGGGGTAAAATCAGTAATCTATTTTAACCAATTCAAATGCCAATATCCCATCTGCTAAGTCTCTTTATTTTATATCAGTCTGCCATTTTCTCTTAGTGGTAGCATCAATAAACATTGTTGGTAATCATCTGCTTGTGCTCTAATGTGGCATATTCAGTTTCATTGAATAAAGCCAGGCTGAAGATCCCTGAAGAAAAAAATGTGACTTGTTTAGCTGTGATTCAGATCCATGTCTCTGGTTTAAGAATGACTCAAAGTTGCATCATCACCAAACCTGAACACAAATAGTTTGTTGTTTTTTTTTTTTAATCATATACAGAGCTAAATGCTAATAGCAGCTGTTTTATTTATTCCAAAGAAAAATTTAATTTCACTTTTTTTTTTTGCTCATTTTGCCAAGTGCAGTGAAACATCTCAAAAATAGCCATTGACTTGACATGTTCACTGAAAACAATATTTGTAACTGATGATGTGTAACAGGACTCCAGTTGGAGAATACCACTTCAATTTAAGAAAACGTTTGTTTTGCTTTTTCTCCTTTCAGACAGATTTGGAACTCATAGATATGAAAGGCTCAGTAATGTAGCCCGAACTCCTGCTTCCCTTAACCAGCATTTACCATAAAATTCTCAAATACATCTAGCACAATCACAGTCTGCCATCAAGACAATATAAAACACACTATGACAAAGGAAAGGTTTGTTTCTGTAGCATTCTAAAACTACAGTTACAATAACATAACTAAGCACAGCAAACAATAGTTAAAACTTGACCTGATGATTTTGCCATCATGATCACATCAAAGCCTCACAACTCTTCAGTTCCCATCAGGTATCCAGGGCTTCTGAGAGGGACCAAAGCCACAACAAACTCATGCCCTTCAACCTTAAGAGGTCTGTCAGCAAGGCAGGGAGGAAATCAGGATCTAAAACCTTCCAGTTGTGAGATCAACCTGATACAGAAGTTACCAGAAACATGAAAGCTGGGAATACCAGGCTGGCAAGGAGCCATCTGGGAGCTGGGAAACTTCTTTGGCTTTTCTTACTTCTTCAGTCAAACTACCTCCATTAAAACTGCAATTTTCAACAAATCTGCCTTCTCTGATATGAAAATGTTCCATTACAGGTTACTGTCCAGACCTGTTAGGACTGGAAATTCATCTCATGGGTCACCAGCCCCTGAAGAGCCTCATGCTCCCAGAGGTCCTCTATATGCAGAGGTGGAAGACACATCGCTCAACAGCACCGAAGATCAGGTGCTTCAGGGCATCTAGAGCAGGCTGTCACAGAGCATGATTTAGGCTAATCTATAAAAATCTATAAACAGAAAATTCCCATATCTCTCAGCGAGTACTGGGCCCTGGCATTTTAATGGAAATCACTGCACTTCCTAACGGCATCACCTTTTACATGAGATATAAAACCAGGCATGTTTGGTGTTTCTGTTTTTGACTGACTGACCTTGAGTTTCAGGAGGAACCAGCAGCTTCCACTAGCAGAGATGGGAAATTTCTTTGGGAGGTGGCACGTAAAACAATTTTCTTAGAGAAGAAGTTTGGCTTTTAATGAAAACTATTATGTTAACAGCACTGTTCTCCCAAGTGACTAGACCCCACTTTTCAAAGGAAAGACTACAAAAGTACAAATCCACAAAGTTTACAACTTATATTCTTGTACACTTGATTCATCTGTATAGTCACGGATGTCCAAAAATATATGACCACAGCACAGAGCTGCTGTTGAGGTATCAAAATCACCTAACAAATCTATTCAATTTATTCTTCAAATATATATATATATGTAATTTTTATACTTTGAAAGATGCTTAAATTTTAGACAATAGCACACACAAACAGTAAAACAAGCAGATCAGTGGGAAAAAGTAAATAATACATATTTTGAAGTGACGATGTTCAAATACTACTGAAAAGTAATTGATTCTGTAGGCGCGGCCTGGCACTGTGGAGCACAACAGATTACTTGGAGTAAGGACACTGGCAGGACCACTGCGGCCCCAGATGGCCTGCTGCCTGCAGCCGAGGTTAGGCACTTTTTGTGCGAGAAATAAACGCTGTTTTAAAATACCATATGAATCTCAGATTTACTTTTCAGCAACGTTGCCTACATTGATTTTCACGTACAATAGCGTAGCTCTAACAAATAACATAGCAACAGAAGCAGTGTTTTGGCAGAGACATCGCTGCAAGCAGCGCAGGTCCGCTAGAGGGCCCAGGGCCGTGCCAGGGAGAGCTGCAGGGAGCAGCAGAAGGGAGTTCAGAAGGGAGTTGCAGTTAATGCCAGAAAAACAGCAGTAGCAAATTTTACCCATCCCCTCCCCAGTGAAAGGAATGTATCATTAGAAGCCAAAAAAGAAATCTATATTAAGATACCGCTAATGTTCTAACAAAGTGACACAAACAAGTCACACCGCTAACAACTCACCTTCTTCCTACTCTAGGTATTTATAGCAATCTCTGAAATTTTACTGATATACCATGTTCTATTAATTCTGCTATTCTTCTCCCCTTCCCCCTCCCCGAAGGAAAAAAAAAAAATAGGATAAACAAGGAACAAAGTGAAATCTTTAAAATAGAATTTCCTCTCCCCAACATTTATGTAAGTTAGAGACTTAGGACTGGGCTGATGAAGCCAACCAGCAGCCATCCTGCACATGGCACA
The DNA here is from genome assembly GCF_964211835.1 of Anser anser. Taxonomy (NCBI): domain Eukaryota; kingdom Metazoa; phylum Chordata; class Aves; order Anseriformes; family Anatidae; genus Anser; species Anser anser. Next base: position 17,893,756 of record NC_139726.1, on the reverse strand, counting down.
GCACCTCACACTGACTCTCTGCGTGTGCTGAATCATGGCAACTGATTTTACAGGAGTCAGTGGCATGGTCGCATGTTACAGAGCAGGAACAAGCCTTTCACCATGACAGTCCCTTAAATAGAAAGTTGTTAATAAACAAGCAAAGTTAAAAATCAATTGACCCATAATTAAGCGACCTTAGAATAAAATGCGCCATTGCAGTACTTGAGCAGCACAGAACAAGTAAATATCTCTAAAAGAAAAAGCAAAGTCTTCTATGACAGAAACCAATTTGATATGGAAATGGGTCAACAGTTGCTTAAGATGTAGCACAGTTTTGATTTGATCTGCTATATTTGGACTCTATATGAGGCGCTTCCAGTAACATCGGTATTGCTTATACATGAGACTTTTGCATAATCACTGTATGAAGCATTAGAATTCTTCAAACCGAGAATGATTTTCAAAACGACTATACATAACTATGTTAATAATGTGGATACAACAGTATTTGCTGGAGAAAAAGAACAACTGTTTTCTCAAACAATTAGGATTCATGATACATTGCTTGGCAGACTATTGTTCAAAAGCCCACACAGTCCTTATCCAAGAGAAGCCCAAACGCATCCATGAGCACCAACTTATGCATAAAACTGAGCTCAGAATACATGCTGATCAAACAAGGAAAAAATATAAAAATAATCAGACATACCAGATAAGTTTATTTTACAGAAGAAATCCTGTATCTGTAGCAAACAGGTTTTTTACATTGTTGCTTTTCAGAAACAATCACAGTTGGAGTTGTTCTTGTCTTAAAATGGAATCTGGTTGTTTTCCTTGGAAGAAAAATCTTAGAATATGATATAACCATTTACTTCCATGTACCTCAGTTGCTAACTTTCCAGTTCACCTCGTTTTTCCTGTGAGGAACCTAGTAATCCTTTTATCACAATACAGATTTCAATCTAATTTCACTCCTGGAAACTATGAAAGATGATTTCACTAAGCTTACCACCATGTTAGGGAACTTTCTCCATCCAGTAGTGAAATCTGCTTCTCTCTGGTTGGTTGACCTTTGCTCATGTATCAATACAATCATATTTTGTCCTAATGTTCCATTGTCTGACCTTGGAAACAAGAACACAAGTATGGAATCATTTCCTCTAAGTATGTAATGACAATGAAGATAAGCATTCACATCCTAAAAGCCAAGTGCAGGCATTAAGGATCAGCTACTGACTCCTGCAGAGCGATCATACATGGTAATGCAACCTTGGATGAGGTCATGGTAGCCTCTGAAGGCTAGAGCCATTATTAGCTGCTGGGTACGGGCAACCTTAAAAACAAAAATGGGGACAGACCTTTTTTGGTCAATCTCTGTATGCTGCCTACCATTGAAAGAGGATACATTTAAATCATATTTTCATAGGTCATAATGTTAACATACTATTCCTGCAGAGACGTAGAAGAATTATCATAGCCATACTAAGACAGAGGTCCACTGAAATCCAGGAAAGTGAGAATGCTAGGTCTTCACACAGAAAACAAAATGAGACAAAAATTTACCAGTCTTGTCTATTTGTGATTAATAATAACGACTCTAAAATCAACTCAAATTATGATTACAGGGGCTAACAACCTTTATGGAGTCCATGTGAATATCCATTCTGTTATGTATCTTATACACCAACAAAGATGATATTCTGAGAACAAATATCTCTGCAATACACAACTCCAAAAGGGTACACCCCGTTCAATCCAAGAGCATTTTAACCTAACAATTGCTATAGCATATTGCAATTATTAGACTAGCTGCTATTAGTGAAAACCAAACTACTCAGTCCTATGTCTGTCTCTGTAACAGATGTCATACATAATGTTTAACAAGTAGTTCATGTCTCTTGATACCATTTTACCACTTGTAAAACAAGAATGCTTCTAGATCATTGAATGGTAGACGTTATAGAAGTAGAAAGCATTGACTATTATTTGTTGTATTATTATTATTTAATGTAACATATGGATGCAAAATTCTGGCTTGTTTGACCAGGAAGACAGCCCTATATGTTTAAAATTAAATTAGCATAGAAAAAAAATTAAGCAAACAGACTATCTCAAATAGGAAATGAAATAAACAGTATGGAGCTCTTTAAATACATAACAAGTAATCAGCGAAAGGGCTGCGAACGGAACCTGAGTGGGAAGCTTGTGACCAGTGAGGCTGATATTGCTGGAAGCCTGAATGAAAGTTAAAAGGCTCCATGACTAGGCCAGACTATACAGGCAATTAGAACTGCTGAACGCTGCCAAGGCATCAGGCCAACAAGAATTACAACTCAACAAACTGAATGAAGGAGAAGGCGGGGTGGGGGGAGGAATAAAAAAATAAAAATAAAAAAAAAGGAAAGGCTTTAATTAAATATTTGAGATCTCACAAGGGATGGGGAAAGTGCCAGGTAACTGGAAGATGGTTAACTAAACTGAGGGGGTCTGTTCCCTCATTAATGCGTGGGGGAATTCACAAGTGTAACTTCTACTACCATTAATTGGAGCTACAGTAAATGAGCGATTACCATGTGCGCTGGTGGGGAAAGGCTCCTGTTACCTAGGATTGGTCTTACCTGTTAAGGGTTTATTGAAGAGTTACAGGGTGATTTCTGGATGTGAATGAAAAGGGTCACTAAGATGGAACCTCCTGAAATAAAAGTCTCTACCCCTTTAAATACAGGGTGATCCCAGAATAAAGCAGTATTTTCATAAGATCTTTTCTTAGCAGCATTTCTTCAGAATTGTGCAAACATTTACTTCTCCCTGCCCTGCACCTCAGACATCCCAAAATAACCATGGGGGACATGTGTCAGGTTCAAAGTGGATGTAATAACCGCACTTCTGCAGCTCCTTGTCAGAAGGTTCACCAGTTGGGATGATTTTATTGTGCCCGTGCAGAAATGAGACAGTGAAATGAAGCCAGCAGGTCACTCACCCGCAAAGAAGCGGTCAGAATGAGCAGAACAGAAGTACTTGTGAAAGAACCTAACGCTGGCGAGGGTAAGGGAAGAGCTGCAAGTGTATCATGTCACTGGACCCAATTAGAAACTCCACAGATGTAATTAGGTCAGATAAGCATACACACATTTTTATACAGCTCCAAATTCTACAGTTTTCAGAACGTCTATATCTACAGAATTCACTTGTAGAATTTTACATGCATGTTAGTTATAATACACCATTTTGTCATCCACTGTTCCTCCACTAACTCTGAAATATGCTTCAGAACATAATATCTAAAATTTCATTTTTCCTGTAACACCACAAACAAGTCAAGAGTTACTTAGAGAGTCAAAACAGATTGTTGTTTTGTTGGTTTTGTTTTACTTTCAGAGAAATTTTGCAATATGTAAAATACTCCATATTTCTAGAACCCATGAGTACAAACCTGAAATAATAGTTTTAGTACCTCTTTCAGGTATATGAAATGGAGAATTTAGGGCCAGGAGGCTTCTATCAGAGTTTCATGTGAGTTACTGTATCAGTAGTTCTGCCTAGGAAGCAGAAAACATTGGAGTTTCAGAGTATGGACTTTAAAAAAAAAAAACTCAGAACATCAGAACACTGCATCTGTCCTCCAAGGGACTATATACCATACAATGGGTCACAATAAGTTATTTAAAAAAAAATAAAAAAGAATAAAAAAGAAAGAATATAAGAGATGCTACGAGCCTTCACAGGCTTTAGGCCATATGAAATCTTTTTAAAATTCAAATTGTCCTCCCTTGCCTCAGAATTTGATCTCTCACATGAAACGTGTCTGTATGAGAACTAGATTTTAAAAGACTGTATCCTCAACTTTTACTAATGCCTTAAGAGAAAGGTGATCAGGTGGCCACCTCAGTAAGTCTAGCATATTTGAAACTCATAAACCAATTTGGACTTAGACTCTTATTTCAAGAAAGGAATAATACTATATACCTTAAAGAGTATAGGAGAGCATTACCACAATAAATTGAAATTATGAGAATAGTTAAAAGCAAATGAGATAACCATAAAAGTATTTACTGTTCTTGAAGACACAAATCATTTAATACCATCACCATAGGATTATCTTACAAAAATAATTGCCAAGAATGATTTTCTTTCTTCTCTTGTCTACCCTCATGAAAATATAAACACCTGTAAAGGACAGACACAGACATCTGCATTTGCTATGAAAGCAAACTTACTTCACAAATACATCCTTTAGGGCCAGAACAGTCAAATATTAGACAGCAATGCAGGTATCATTTTTATATAGAACTTAAACACCTTAAACACTGACACAAAAGTAAAAGTCAGTTATTACTAGCCAAGCCTGCTAATTTTCTCAAGATGAAGATGGAAAAAAATGGAGAATTTTCACATTAAGGTGGTGGGCTATATTGTAGCTTAATTTATAATTTCCAGGCGTATAAGGCAAGCATAGACAGACCATATGTCTTTTCTTGGCCTTTAAATGCTCCTATTTTCCACTAGACTTGCCTTTTTCTCCATCTATTGGCAGCCATACCATTTGCTATTCAGGTGATTGGCTGTAATGAGCCAACTCCTGTTTCCGTATGAATAACCACTTTTTTCCCCAATTACTTAAGCTGCCAGCAAGTCACTGGTGTCATGTTCTTTGATGCAAATCTGACTGTCAATAAAGAACAGGACTACATAAAGAGAGAATTTATGATGATACCCTTAGCTTAATATTTTTCTTAAATGCTATTCAGTTTAACTTCCAGGAAATATAGGGAAGAAGGCAATGGTCCACAGTAAGAAGAAAGAATATCTTTAATTGGCTTTGCTCTCCACATGCCCTTGTAATAAGCCTTTCCATATGGTAGTCTGAAATAAATTTATCAATCTCCATTTATGTATTTATGTCACTTTAAAAGGTCCATTTTAGTCAATACCAAAATCTATAAAAGTGAAAAATCACATTTCATTTTACGATTTCAAAAGCTAGAATACTGAATATATAGTTTGATATTTACAATTTTTGGAAATATGCAGACACACAGAAAAGCGTGGGAGGGGGGAAGCTTCTGAGGCCAAGGAGCACAGTTATTAACAATATGAGAACTAAATATGTAATTTTAACTCACTTTTTTGAAAGGTCAGTTTTTTAATTAATCTTTCTTAAGTGGGCTTAGATATTTTTCACTAAAAAGAAAATATTATTTTAAGCCGTGATACAACTTAGATTTTTCAAGCCAGAAGAACTTATTCTTGGAGCCCACCGAGTAAGTACGATCATGGGGTAACGGACAGACTCCTACCTGGTGCTGGCGTTCCTAGTTGCAAGCACTGCGTATGGCAGCAAATACTTTGAGAACAATGTATTTTGAGAAAAAATGCTATACTGAAATTCTAATACAATACAAAAAAAAAAAAGCAAAGCTACACAGTATTCAAGGCCTAGCCCGTGAACTACCAACCTTCAAAGTTGTACCATATCAAGAAACCTCCACAGATTGCTATCAAGCAGATTTTCCGAGTGTTGTCCATTTCTTCCAAGTGATTCCAATGAGAAGTCATTTTAAACCTTTAAGCAATTTCTTCAACATCTACTTCAGCCATACAGCTATCAGCAGCCAATCTAAAGAGAACGATATTTTCACTACATATTACTAAGTGCTATTGGCTCTACAAAACTCAGATTCAGTTCTGCACGTTCCAGGTGCTCTCAGCTGGGACTGTACCTATGAACTAATTATCTACTGTAGGAAGATCTCTTATATCAGCAGGTGTCCTAAACAGCTACTGCTCTTTTGTTGAAAGGGTTTGTGGGTTGATTCTTTTCACTAAAAACAAAATAATAAATTATTGTTTACATAAGTTTGACAGCACTTTTTCACAGAGCTGAGATAGAACAGGCAGCCAGCAAAGGGAAGACAGGTGAAAAACAAAATTTAACAGTCTGCTAACAATTAAATCATCTTTGATTGTGCTGATTTACAAACAAGAAAGGCCCTGTCTAATCTCCATAAGGGAAAAGGAAGAGAAAAAAGATGCTAAACCTGAAATTCATTAGTGAAATGCATTTAGTGTCTAAATGAAACAAATAAGTACTGTTAATTTCAGTGTGCTTAATTAGTGTGCAAAAAGAATACAAACATATGTTTTAAGATTAAAAATGCAGTTTCATGGCATTTTTATTATTATCACTATTTTCTCCCCACATGCTGAAATAGCGCATAACTAAAAACAAAATTAATTTCTTTATTCATTAACTTCAATACAGAAGTTAACCAGAATTTATACAAATTGTTTCATACACAGCTTTTTTCAACAATGCATTTTAAAGAGGTGTTTTAAGACCATTGCCCAGCAGTTCTTCTTCCAAACATGAATCTTTAAAATCAATACTCAAGGAAAACTGGCTGCCACAAACACTAAGGGAGCACTGCTGATCAGGTACCAGGTCAAAGGCATTTATTTACAGACTAGAAGGAGCAAATAGATACCTGACTGGATTTCCAAAAGTTAAGACACCTGCCTTCTCTTCAGTTGCCTAAATGCTTTCAATTCTCCTAATAAATACTAATAGACTAATACAAGCCACAGACTAGCTGGAGCCTACATTTGAAATCTGCTCTCAAACCTCATTTGCAGATTGGCCAGATGGTAATTAGTGTGGAGGTGTTCTCCAGGCAGACTCGCTTTCAGGGCAGGGTTTTTTAAATTTTATTGGGGTTGGGGGAGGAGAAAAAGAAGTCTTATTTTTTTTCCCCAGTTAAGATTAGTAACAGCTAGGAAAGGGTGCATAAAAGCCAAGCTACAACAGAATATTCTCTAGTTTGTTATATTTAAGAAAGTGCTTGCAACTTAATCCAGGGAGACCAATAAACAGAAGACTAAAATAAAAAGGCAGAAGGCTGCAGTGTCAAAGTGCTGTTAAAGTACATGAGAAAAGCAATCCACTTGGGGTTCATTGTAACACTTCTAATAATGAGCTTCCCATATTTAGACACAAGAGATAGCAAATTCAAACCCCCTGGAAAGGATGCAATACAGTTATACAACAACATAGCAAACTGTATTTGTTTTGTTATTACTACCTATGCACCCTATGGTTTCTTTAGGGAAGATGATATGATATCTTTATACCGTGGTGTGTAAAATAGCCTGAAATCTTTCTTTAACACCACTAACGTAACAAAATCCTCCCCGAATAGTGAAAGACCTCCACTTGAAGCAAAGCTTGATCTTAAACATCACTAAAAAAATAATATGTTTTGTTACTGCATTTCTCTCTGAGAGGTTTTCAAAATCGTTCCAGTCAGTACATGAGATAGGATACATATTGTCGGGGATAAGTTGTTAAAGTGAATTTGAAATGTGCTTCTCAAAATATCGTTTACACATTTACCAGATGGTAAAATAAACATGTAAATTGTTATCGAGTATACACCAACTTTATACTACAATTTTACCCACTGTAGAAATGGTGTAAAAATGCTGAATATAGTGTTACTTGTTCATTTAATAGTTTATTAACATTTTAAATACATTTGGAGAATAGGTTTACTTTCAAAGTCAAAAATACTTACAAAAGCAGCATTTTAATCCATCGACCAGGTCAAACTAACCTATTGCTTCTACATTCGGCACTTTATCAGTGATATGATTATCATAAATACAGTTCATTTCAAAGTATTTGCCTATAAATAGACGTTACATGCACTTATTGGAAATCGGTTTTAAAAGACTAATTTAAGGTGCACAGAGCATTGTAAAGTAATTTTTAGAAGTGCAATTATCAACATCTCAGTTAAAGGTAGCTGCTATTAGACCACCAGGTCACCTCGCTACTGGAATCTACTCTTCCATAAGCCATTGAACACACTCAGAAATTTGACCACGAATATTTTACTTTTGACAAAATAGAAGGCATGTGTTAATGAAACTCTGTATCCTAAGAGCCTAATGTACACACTAGGTAGAAATACACTGGAATTAAAATCTTCCCGCTCAACTAACCCTTGATCTTCCCTAAAATAAAAGGTCCTATACATATAATCATTTATTAATGGTCCTGGTGGAAGACACCAGCTGAAGTATTCTGATGAAAGCTTGTTGCTTGTGCTACCAGTAAGTGGTGTCTGGTGTCTCCTCCCTACCAACCCAGTACATTAGTTATACTGTGCTACGGAATTTTCTTTCCCACCTTTCAGACTATGCCAGTTTTTTGTTGTTGTTGTTTAATTAAAAAAAAAAAAAAAGAAAGAAAGAAAGAAAAGAAATAAATTCATTCTTCTGCATTCTTAACTTTAGGAACTTTCCTCATCTATGAGGAAATATATCCACTCAGCACATTTTATTTTTAGTCTATGTACCCAACAGACTCTGAACTGCTCTTTAGTAATGAGTATTTCAGCTAGTCTGCACACTCTTTAAAATATCCAAGGTCTTTTTTTCATCACTCCACAATGAAGTCTTGGATTCTCACCTGAGATCTGCTTGAATTATTTTTTTCAGAGGCTTTTTACAGCATCCAAATTCAATATCATACCAGTCATTAAGTTCCTGTTTACTATAATGTTGCTGCTTTACTATTATATGCCCTTGGCGATAAGGTGTTACAACATAGATACAAGTAATACATGATGATTCTCAAAAGTAATGGCGCAGACTTACCTTAAGAGTTAGTGAATTTTGGAGAAGCTTCTGTATCCAACAAATACCCCATATTAGTAGGTGCCACAACATAAAACACTACAAACCAAAATTATCGTTAAAGAATATTCTCCCATACAGAGAGCTAGCACAAAAGTACTAGACAGCAAGGTTTATCAAGCCTGTCTACTTTCTCTAGCTTGTGGTTTAAGACTCAGAAGTCGTCCTGACAAACTAAGTGCCAAAAGCTGCACCACACTGGATGCTTCATCACAGCTCCAGCAGAATCTTTTAGGGAAAAATAAAAAAACAACAATTTGCATGTGAGCACTTTTAAAGCACCATTTGGAATTTGCTGCTTTGCCAGCCTACCATTTAGATTACACTCTGCAGCTGAAGCATTTTGCAAAAAAGACACGGGATATTCGGCAATACTAAAGAGATTACAATAATAAGGTTTTCATATGGAAATAACTAATCATGTAATTTAATTATATAACACCCCCCCAAAAGAAAAAAAAAAAATCTCTGTAAAGGGCTGGTTTACAATTCGTTAAGGAGAAACAAAAGTTCAAACTTAAAGAAGTAACCTAAATGGAACAGGGGGGAATGGAATAACAAATGCAGATGTGAGGTGTCCAACTGCACACCTGCAGTTGCCAGCATACCTCTATACATGAATCAAAACAGACGTTGGGAAGCACAGGAGTCTGACTACCAAAATCCCTAGCACATTGGGAGTCATGTATTGGCTTTGGTGTATAAACAACTGCTATAGACTAAAACACTGAGCACGAGAGAGAACTAGTGAAGAAAGCACTGTCTTCAGAGTCTGTGCCACGAAGCACCAACCACCTCTGCCAGCTAACTTCAAAGCAGAGCCTGAGCCAACACTCCTATAAAGGCAGGGCGATCACTGGAAACTTGAAGCATATGCTGCTATTTACATAACTAATTGTAGCATGCACAGTCAAAAAACAGCCTCTAGCTTTAGCATATATGTGCAAAATAATTGATTGTACTGTATACAGAAAATTAGAAGCTGTCAGAAACAAAGCCACTAGTAACAGCCCCAAGAAAGAATCTAGAGGAGGCATCTCCTAGATTGCAGAGGCTATTCTTCAAACAGCTGTGTGATTTACAGCAGGATACAAATCTAGGTGAGATTCAATGATAGCTGATAGCCCATCCAAGCTTTCAGCAGAACTGACATACACACCCCATGCTCTGATGGTGGAGATGCTCAAGAAAAATCTTCCCAGACTCCAACCAGCTGTGGTTTGTCACTGCAAGCATTGTAATACAAGATAAAACTTTGCAAAAGATATTGTAAATATAACAACAATGCCCATCTGTCTGCACAACACATAACCAACCCTGCCGAAGAAAATGAAGAAAAATGTAATGACAGAATAAAACCCCAGCTGAGCTGCACCTAAACCTCTGATGAAAAATAGGAGGACACCAAGATGTGGAAAAACACAAAAGATGCACTAAAGCTGCATTATACTGGCTGCTTCTCAGTGGGAAAATAAATAAATAAAATGGAGAAAAAATAAAAATAAAAAGATTTCTCAGGCAAAACAGAATGTTTGTGTAACCCAGAAAAGAAAATGCACATTGCTTCTAGAATATTCTGCTACAATTCAGAAATAACATTACTAGATAATGTAAAAGGTAAGCATTTAATCCTATAGATAAAATCTATATTGGATAAATATGATGTATTCTTTCAATTACAGAGTAGACTAGAATTTCTTGAAAGTTTGAATAGTTTTATACAAAAAAAAAATTAAAATAGATTATTCAGATATCCTCTCTCTGGTAATTTTTTTGGAAAATTATGTTAAAAATGTAAAAATAATAAATAAGATGTAAAGAATCAAGCTCAGATCAGCAGTGGCCCTATAAATTGCAGTGCAGCACCCACAAAACTAGTTCACCTGTTACTTGCCAATTAGGAGAAAACTCATAAATAGACACCCTGCTTAATTCAGGTTAAACCCATAAACTGACACCCTTGTAGAAAAAAAAAATATTTTGAGTTAAATCCTTTGCAACCATAAGAAACTAGGTACATGTAAATAAAAACATTTGGATACAAAAGAAAGCAGCCTTCCATGAATCTCTTCCTTTTCACTACTCCTCAGTAAGGAGGAGCACGTCTTGTCGACGTGCTCAAGCCCTGAACAAAAGCAGCTCTGGGGTGGGCAGCCCACAGTGAGGAAAAGGGCAGAGGAGAGCAAGGCAGAGGCCGGAGCTCACGTGAAGCTCTGGAGGTCTACCAGAGAAGGAGAGCAGAGGCTACCAGGGGACTACTGGTGCACGTGTGTCAGCTTGGAGAGGTCCTGTTTCATCACTCAGGAGTGCAGCAGTGCACACGCCGTCCTAACCAACCCTCGGGGGGTGGGTTTTGTGTTATGGGTCAACCCACTGCCTGCAAGAGGGACTGTCTGGCTCGCTGCAGCCCTGCCTTCACACCACCGGCCAATATTTCCCCCACAACAGCGCTATTCCTGTCCAAGTGACTTCAGGGCGCTGAGCTGAGCGAACCCAACCTCGGGGAAAGGGTTGGGTACACAGAGCTGCACAGTCTCCCTGAGGCAACTGTAGACATCAAACTATAGTCAAAATTAAATATAATTACTGCTTAGCAGAGTGTGTATTTAGCACTGGCATTGCCCTTGTCCCTCTATCGATGGGAAATCTGACCATGGTGACAGAACTGCATTTTCATTACCGAGGGGAAAAAACAGCCCAAAACCCACAGCAGATAACACTGCTAAAGCAAAACAGACTTAGGTCCTCATCCTGCAGAGACATCTGTGCATGTATCTGCTAAACTTTACACTGTAACAGGACTATTTGTGTTGTTTCTCCAGTTATAATGTATTTGGAAAACGAGCGTATACTGCTAATGGATTACTGTGGATTTGGGCCTTTCAAGTTACATCCATCTAAATGGCATACAGGGAAATAAACTCCTGAAGCAATCTTTCATCCATATGTTCTTCCAGTAAATTTTATACTGATTTTTCAAGTCCCACTTTCCATTTCTGTTGTTACACTTCATGCTGCTTAAGTTTAGGTCTACCTATAAAAATGAATCAGACTGCAATAAGAAAAAACAGGGTTTAAATAATATTCATTGATATCAATGATCAGAGAAAAATTGTAAGTGAACAATATATGGAAATACATCGACTGAAACACTGAAATGTTTAAAAATACAGCACTGAATGTTAATACCAGGCTTTTTTATCCCATTTAAGAGAAAAGAAAAAGAGCTACTCTAGATAAAACTGCAAAATGTGTGAAAAAAAGATACGGACATTACAAAATTTTTGACAGATATAAGAAGGACTGAAAATACCTGATTAATTTCCTTCCATTCAGCTTCTGAACATTTCTTTAGTACTAAAGGAATCCTCTTGGCATAAATATTGCCCCTAAAAAGGGGACAAATCCTTGAATAACGTGCACTAGCCAAACAGGTTTTGATCTATCTATGAAGACAATTAAAGCATCAAAATCAACTTTGACAATAAACAGAAATAAAGCTTCAATTATTCTTATAATCTAAACAGAGATAATTAAAAATGCAAGTACAATAAGATAGCAGTTGTTCTTTTTTGTAATTCTTTTAATATAGGATAAACAAATGCATATATCAAAGTAATACCTGGCCCTGTTCATTCCATCAAACTGCCCCTGCTTTGAGCTGTATCTCAACTGCAGGAGGAAAAAAATCAGATGACACAAATCAGTATTGATCTACTGAACCAATGAAATAACATAATTTTCCACCAGTTGAGGATTTAATCTGCGGTACTCTGCCCACAACTCAGCAACAAACCCCAATCCTCAATTAATATCTGAAATAACTGCTCAATAAGGTGTCCAAGACTAAAACTGTCAAAAGGGTAGGCATAACTCCAAACTCAGAACCACTGCAGGTTTCTCGGTGAAATTTGCAGCATTTCTCAACATAGGCTACTAAACCATTCAGTGACTTTGAAAAATGCCCCTACCCCTTGTCACTTACACGTGGTGTTTTCAATGGCTTGATTCATGAGCTGTCAATAGAAAGAAAAACCTTTCACCTCTTACTCAGTACCTTGCATCTTATCCAAGTCAAATGCCCCCTTCTGCTAACACAACAGAAAAGTAAACTGAGCTACCAGAAGGGAGCTTCTACCAAGCTTACGGTGCTTTAGAAGTACAGGGATAAGGTGGTAGCAACACCAGGAAGGAGGAGATGCTTTATGGTTTGCTGAAAGGGGACGTAGCACAGTGGGCAGGTATTTCTCAGATCTGACCTAATGAAATGTGGGCACCACTCCCAGAACAACGGGCAAGAAGGGCAGTGCTGCTGCAAGGCCCTGAGGTGGGATTCCCAGGAGATACGGCAGCATGTCTGGATGAGCCCTGGCTTTCCCCAGAGCCGAGCAGTGACCACCACATTTCCTCAGCATCTACAACAGGAGAGCCACAGAAGATGGAGATTTGATGGCCCGGTTGTAGTCTATCCCCAATAATCAACGTTTGCCCTTCAGCAAACATTTCCGCAAAGGTAAGTAAGCTGTAAGCAGGGTGTTAATCAATCACTGAAAGCATTCCTTAACTTACATTTGTGATTTCCATTTAATTCCTGGTGGGTGGGTGTCTCCATCTAAACTAGGACACCGTTCAGCAACCTAAATTTTTCTCTCAACTCAAAGTTTCAGTCCCAGACCGGTATTATCTGCTTTGGGATAAAACACACTCCATGGAAGAAGCCTACTTACAAAAGTGAATTCTGTAGCATGGCCTATAGAAATTAAGATGTGACTTCTAAAAAGAAGTTTAAATTAGGAGTAGCACTAGAAAATTAAAATTAATCTTAAAAAATACCCAAACAAGCCCCCAAAAATGTATTACAAATGATTGAAGTGGAAGCTTGTCTGATGCGCTTTGGTAACTCATCAACGCACTGTTTCTACTATATTAAAAAAAAAAATCAAATTATTAAGTGTATTCTAAATTAGTCAGTCACTTCAAGGTACACGAATATCACAATTATTGAAAAAGGCCTTGATCCTGAAAACATTTATGTCTGTGAATTTTTAGACAAGTGAATAGTCTTTGTAGGACTGACCTTTTACTTTACGTTATTCACACATATGAACTTGCATGCGCGATCAGAGACTAAGGCAGGAATACACATTTACAAGCTATCAACATTTTACCTAAAATGTCTCTTAAAACAGATTCAAAGTCATTACCAGCTGTTTCTTATTTAAAGCTTAAGAAATAAATGCCTGCTAATACAGTCTAATATTATAGTTTACACAGAAGGAATGTAGCTGAAGTCTTCATCCACTCTGCCTTCAATTTTGGAAAAAAAAAATAAATAAATAAATTCACCTAAAAAAGGTCAACTTAGGACCAACAAGATCATTTGTACATGTATCAGCCCCTTAGTGTTAGAAACACAGCAACCCGGAGGAATTGCAGTGGTAACATGAATAAAACATCACAGATTTTATTGTGTAATATATTTTACCAGGCCAAAAGTTATACCTAATCAGGAACACCAGCTTTGGATCTTTATGAATTAATGATTATTCTACCTTTATAAGAAAGAAAATATTATCTATGATCAAAATTTCTAGATACATAGATATATATGCTTTTCAAAGAGATATATGTTTCAGATATACATATCTGAACAAACAGAAGGCTCTCAAGTGATCGTGCTCTGAAATAAGAGGTGTTTTTGTTTGTGCATTCCCAAATTAATATGCATTCTGATAAATCCATGAAATGTTATCACTAAGCTGTGTGGCTCTCTAGACCTGCTACAAACATATTAGCTGAAAAGAACAGGGTACTGAATGCGAACAGTCTGCTGCCTTCCATCTACTTATCACTCCACTATTTCAATTTTCTTTTCCTTTGACTTTGTCCCCGTATCTTAGCTAGTCACACATTCCCCACTGGAGACCACATTCATGACAAGTTTTAATACTTAAAATGAAACCTTGTGTATATTTTGCACAGAAGCAGTACCTGGAAAGCATACTTCCATGCAAAATCCTTTTTTCTGCTTTTCCCAGTACACACACATTCTATTTTTGTGTCTGAGTGGTTTTAAAATTCTCCTATGTAATTTAAATAAGACTTCCAAAAACAGTAACCTTTCACAGGGATAAACCACAGCATTTCCAGTTGACAAAGTAATTTATGAGGGACATACAAAGCACCTGAAAACGCGGACTGCAAAGAAAACCATTTTAACTATAGCAACAGAACTCACTGCATAATGTTATAAGTAAAATTATGCAATTAGGTCTCTTATCAGACTTATTCAGATTTATGCCAGTTGGGGGGGGGGGGGGGGAATCATTGTTCACCACAGCTCCCTCGAACACTACCTAGGGGAGGGGAGTGATGACCAGACAGCGAAAATTAAGAAGAACGTGTCCCACCTTACGCCTATTCTGCCAATCTGTCGCGGTTGTTCTTCTAGCTCCATAGGTTTACATGATTTTTTTTTTTTCTGACAAGTAATACAAGACAGATTCTTGCCTTCTTAGGATCTTGCAATCTAGTTTAGACATAGCACGTCAAGTGGTGATGAAAGAAGGTTAGGGTGGGTTTGAAGAGATAAGGATTCCAACAGTAAACGATGCAGAGACATCAGTTTAGTAATGTACACATGTTTTGCATGATTCATTGGACCAAAATGGCCAAAGGAACTTAAAAAGCTGTCAAAGGCATCTTTACCTCTGACCTACCTAGTCATCCATCTGCTTCCTCATACTGTCAATCAAAACCCTCCCATCCTTATCACTATTCTATTACACACATTTTCCGCAACCATTTCTCCTCCAGCTCTTAAAAAATATCTTAGCAAACATTTCAATCAGTCATTAAAAACCTTGTTAAAATATGCAATGTGTCATCAAATATGCATAGAGTACTCGTGCAAAATCTGCAGAGCGTAACTCCCCGTATTACATTTGATATAGTATTAACGGGAAATATCGTGGAAAGTATTACCGATAGCAACTTTGAATTACTTTCTACGGATCGTCTTGCTCGGAGCTTGATTTTGTGTAATTTCAGTAACACAAAGAAAGGGCAGTTGAGTAGATTATTTTCCAGAATAATTAAATTAAAAGCCCGCTCAGCACGGCTAGAATAATAGCACAAATTATACTTCATGTAAAATTCATGCAATTAGTTGCTGGTCTCACAAATTCAAACGCGGGGTTTAGCTTTAACTAAACTGCAAGTATATTATCATTTACATACCCTGGGTCAAAAACCACAGCTTTGATTCTAGGTTTATGCAGGTATTTTAACGTGTTAATAAAAGCATGTATGGCAGATACGCTCCTGAATCTCTAATGATTATGATAATAATCATAGTAAGTAATAATAAACGGACCTACCGACAGGAAATAGCCTTTTTTACTTCTGCAGCCTTTACCTCTTCCACTCTCCCGCAGAAATAGTTAGGGATTTATAGCGTCCTGTCGAGATAGTTACGGAACAGCGTTAACCACTGGCTCGCAGGCAGGGTTTTTGCTCAGACCTTGCAGGCGGTCGGTGCTCGCCCCGGACCCCCGGGCTGAAACCCGCCGGGCAGAAGGCAGCGAGCCCCTGCCTCAGGGGCTGAGGGGACACGGCGGGGGGCTCCTGCGGGCCCGACGGCGGCGGGCTCACGGCGGAGGCGCCCCTCAGGGCTGCGTGACGGGACGGAGGGGGCAGCGGTCGACGGCGGGGAAAGAGGGACGAGTTTTTTTCGTGTTTTACACCTCGGACAGCCCCTCGCCACGACGCCGAGGGGGCACCGGGACCCGGGAGCAGTTGCGGGGTGGGTAAGTGGGGAGCGTTTCACCGCGGGCCCTCACCTCCCTCACGGCCCTGCCGCTTCCCGCCCTGCCCGACGAGGCCGCCGCCGCCATCACCTCAGCCGCAGCCCAGCGCGGGCGGCCGGGCCACTCGGGTCGATACCAGCACCAAAGGCCCAGGCGGCGGCTTCCCAAACTCGCCCTGTCACCCCTCACACCTGCACTAACGCCCCGGCCCCCACAGACGAGGGAGGAAGGCGCCTCACCCGGCTCCTCTCCCGGCCTCTCCCTGAGGGGGCAGCGGCGGTGGGTTAGGAGCCCCCGGCCGCCCCCCTCGCCTCTGCTCCGGAGCGCGGTCGGGGCTTTAAACCTGCAGGCAGGGAGACCCGCACCCCCCGAGCCGTCCCTCCTCCTCCTCCTCCTCCTCCTCCGGCCGGCAGCGCCGGGCCGGGAGGGGGCGAGCCCCGGCGCCCTCGCTGCCAAGCGGCGTCCCGAGACGAGGTGAGCGTTTTGCCAGGTTTATTTTACTTGTTATACACAGACGATACAAACGGGCAAAAACCGAAACATTTCTCAATGGAGCAGGTACTTGTATAAATTATTCAGTTCCACGGACATAACAGAACAAATATAAAAATCACAACATTCGATTTACAGAAGAGTCAAAAATATACACACGTTTATGACCCTGAATTTCTATTAGGAAACTTCCCCGTCGAGTGTAACCTAGACTGAATATTTAGCCCGATGCATATTTCAGTTTGCAGTTGTGTTTCATATAAAAATGCGTTAATCGTATAGATTTGCTACTCAAAATTCGAAGACTTACTATTCTGCTTCGCCGGGGGGGGAGACCTGGAGGGATATTATTTCTCCGTCACTGCCAGAATCAAAGGTTTACAGGAAAGAGCGCTCTTACTTTCGATGTGCATTTTATTCCCCAGGAAGTCAGATCTCGGTTAGCTACTTTATGAAAAAGTCAATTCCAAAACTAAATGCAGTAAAATATACAACTCACAATTCATCTTCACTGGACTACACTATGGTTACCAACAATTCAGTCGTCTATATCTTTTTTTTTCTTTTTTTTTTTTTTTAGATTATTCATTACAAAGATTTACAGCAATATAAAGAAAGAGGGGGAAAACTGCAAAGAAATTTGAAAAGAGTTTGTCAGCATATTTGGCACCTGCAGGGACCAGTAATGGATTTGGCACTTGGGGGCGAGGGGGGGAGGAATACCACAAAAATCATAATATTGCTGATGTCGAGCTATTCCTTTTAAAGAAAAAAATACAGAGGCAGTTAATTTTGCTTTTGGAAGGCGTCATGCTACTTTAATCGACTTTCCTACGAGACGTATTTCTGGTCTTCTGAAGGGAAAGCTCAGCTATTCCGTAGCTGTGTTAGCCCAGGGCAGTGCGTAATTATTTCATGCGAGGAATTGCGGGGAAAGTGAGAAACCCATTACTCGCTGTACGGCTACGGGGCGCTCAGCACTTCCAGAGGCGTCTGGAAAGAGTGTTCACCTGGAGAGGGGCAGGGGGGGCACGGGGAGGGGAGGCGGGGGGAGAGTGAGGGGATTTAAACAAGATCTAAGTTTTGCGACTTAACAGTGAAAACAAAAGTAAAGAGAAAGAAAAAGATCCGAACAAATAGGAAACAAACCCAAAGGAAAGTAATAAATTAGAACCCTATGTACAGGCATTTCACAGGCTCTTTTTTCCCCACTATTACTACCATCCCCTAGTATCCATCCGTGGTAAAAGGAAGGAAGCGCTGTACGGCTGGAGAGAGTCTACACATCCTACTGACCAGCGGGGCTCGGAGGCGCGGGGGGGGCGCCCGCGCCGGGGCCGTCCGCGCCCCCGGGGCTCCGCCGGGCCTCGCGGGGCGGGCGGGGAGGGCGGCTCGGCCTCCTGCCTGCCTCCCTGCCCGCCTCCCCGCCGGGCCGGGCCGGGCCTGGCCGGGCCGGGGGAACGGATGGGGCAGCTAGGGGCGGGGGTCAGTGCGCTAACCGCGGAGGAGTTATTGTGCAAAAGGACGGCGGGGCCGGCGGCGGGCCGCGCCTAGCTGTGCGAGTAGAAGCCGTAGTAGCCGATGTCCTTGGCGCAGGTCTTTTCGCAGTCCCGCTGGGTGAGCACCTCGCTCTTGAGGGGCGAGGAGCTCTCGGACACCGGGGTGTCCGACGGGGAGATCCGCCGCCTTTTGGCCTGCTCGTAAATCCCAGAATCGGTGGAGTCGATGGACTTAATGGACGACGGCGTCTCGATCCAGCTGGAGTCGGACAAATCTTTGGGCTTGGAGTCCTCGGCGCCCGGCAAGGGGGACCGCTCGGGGGCCAGGCTCTCCGCCTCCTCCCCCAGGTAGGGGTTGCCGGCGGCCATGCGCGCCGCCGCCGCGCTGTTGGGCCAGCAGGAGAGCACCGAGCCCGACTTGCTGCAGTACTGCGGGGGGCTGCGCGCCCCCCAGCCCGACGGGTCGGCGTAGTAGCCCAGCGGCCGCCCCGCGCAGCCGGCCGCCTGCAGCGGCAGCGCCTTGACGCCGGCCGCCGCGTAGGAAAGCAGCGTGGCCGCGTTGCCGGCGAAGTCGGTGGCCGTGTCGTAGGCGGAGGCGGCGAAGTCGAGGCGGTTGTTGGCGGGGGCGACGAACCAGCGCTGCGGCGACGGGGCCCCCGGGTCCTCGGCTTGCTGTGGGGAGAGCAGCCCGTTGGTGTGGGGCACGCTGCGGTCGGCGCCGGGCCCCGGGCCGGCTCCTGCCCCGGGGTGGAAGCGGGACTTGGCGTAGTTACTCACGAACTGGTCCTGGAGGAAGGAGCCGGCCATGGCGTAGCGGGCCCCGGGCACGATCTGCGAGCGGGGCGAGTCGTTGGGGGACGGCGTCAGCCGGTCCATGTCGCAGCCCGTGTAGATCCTGCCGGAGAGAAGGGGACAGGGCTGGGTGGGCGCCGCCGTCGGGGGCACGGGCGGGAGCCGCCGCCCTCGGTGGGGCCGGGAGACAGGGCCCTAGCCGGGGAGGACACGGCAAGCTGCTCTTTGGGACCAAGGGGTGCTTGCTCTTAGCCCAGGGGGCTCCTGCTCTCAGCCCAGGGCTTGAAATCCCCGCTCCGTCACGCGCTGACCAGTCCCGCCGTGTGCGCCACAGGCAACCCAGGCGTGTGCAGCGAGCAGCGGGAACGGCGGGCTGCGGCGTTATAGCGCCTGTTTAACACTTATTATTGAGAGTCGCAGACGAACCATCAACATTTTACTGGGTTTAAATTAGGCTAATCTTTAAACACCTACTGTAGGAAATGCAGAACCAGACGCATCTAGTGTTCCCTGCGTGGCCTATATATAATTCTCCCATGCTGGGCTGCAATTTGCGATTATAAAAACTTTAATGGATGAATAACTACTATCTGTATTTAATTCAGGCTAAAACTGTGCTTTAATTAACCCTCCACGCCTCCTGGAATTTCTTATCCAAAATAAACTTGGCCCTTAAACAAATCCAACGTGCTAGACAACATCGAAGCTTCCCCCTCCCCCCGTCTCCTTTAAAGTGACGCCCTGTAAAGTTTTTTCCCCCCTCTGAAAAAGGAAAAAGCACTTTGAGGCTGGGGGCGAAGGCCACGAAGCCTCTCTGAAGGCCGCGGGTCTTGCAGAGCCCGCACAAGAAGCGACAGCGGCGGCACGGGGCTGCCCACGGCGCCCGGCCCCTCGCGGCTCGCAGCGGCTGTCCGACGGGGCGGTCCCCTCGGGGAGGGCCTCTGCTCGGCCCTGGGCCCCTCTGGAGCTACTTCAGGCCTCGGCGTCGCTTCCCCCTACGGGAGCGAAATGCCGCTGCCGGGGGGAGCTGGAGCGCTGCGAGAGGCCTGAGGCGCTGGGCGGGAGGCCGCTCCCGGCTGCAGGCTCCAGAGGGACGAGGAGGTTTCCTCCCTCCCGCAAGGGCTCGGCCCCGTCCTGCGGCCCCGGGGCTTGCAGAGGGGCCGAGCAGCTCCAGGGCCGCCCGCCCCCTCGGGGCTCTGAGCCGCCCTACGCCTGCCCTGCGCCCCGAGGGGCTGTGGAGGTGTGTGGGCAGGGGGTGCCCGCCGGCCGTGCCCTGGGCCGGGGCGAGCCGCAGCCGGCAGCGCTGCTGCAGCCGGGCCCGGCTGTCCCCGTTCGGCTCCCGGGGACCGGGGCGGCCGCCCCCCAGCAGCCAGGCCCTGGCAGCAGCCCCCGGGCGGCTCTGCGAGTGGGGGAGGCAGCGCGGGGACAAACCGCGATTAAAAACTTCGCAGCCTGTAGCTCCACCCAGATGCAAGAAAGGAGGAAAAAAAAAAAAAAACACAACCACACACTCCAACCCCAGAGGAGAACAAAACGAGACAGGAGAAAAAAATCCCCTGGACACAGGGATTGCGGAGCCCGGGCTTATTCAAACCCGGCGGGCGCGCAGCGCGCCTTGCGCGGGGCCCTTGCGCGCAACTCAACGCGAACTTGGAAAGGGGCGCAAAGAAAGGGGGCCGGGTGCGGGGATCCCCCGGGGTATGCGGAGCCCAAAATGAGGCAGCCCCTGTGTGCTCGCAGCCCTGAGGCGAGCAGAGGCGCAGCGGGCGCCGGCGGGGGCCTCGCCCGGGGCGGCGTGGCGGGGAGGCTGCCCGCGCCCCCCAGCCTCTCCCCTTGACGGGTGCCCGCAGCCGGCAGAAGGGAAAGAAAAATGCGGTTTTACTTACGTGTCGTAATTATCTCGGAAGCCCTTGGCGAAAGGGTTGTGGTCTATTTTCAGCTGTGTGATCTAGGGAAACAGAGGAGCAGAGCGCACGGTGTGAAAAGCACGAAGAATGCACCCTGCTGCAGCCACCGCGCCTTTAAAAGCACCGAGCTTCGCTCTAGTCGATCAAATTGCCTTTGAAACGCGAAAAACGAAGCTGCGGCATGCCACTAGATACCAAAAATCGAATTTTACGATTCGCTTTATTCTAAAAATCACGCTAAAAAATCGTGTTTAACCCCATGTTTTCAGAAGTGTAATTACGCGTAGCGCAGGGCCGTGAATATATTTAAACCCAGAAATGAGGCGAAACGCCCCGCAGAGCGGTAGCTGAGGGTTGAGGCTCGCGTCGAGCCAAATAATTAACCCGGGGCCGCGGCCCGAACATATGTCACCGGGGAGAGGGGCCCCGCCACCCGGCCATGCCGAAACGCGGCCAAGGCGGTAACGAGGTTTTAATTCGAGGGAGCTGCTCCATCGCCCCGGTGCGATCGATGCCTCGCCAATTGATCTCCGCCGAGCGGGAGCTTCCCGGAGGGATCCCGGCCCGGCCCCGGGGCACGCCACGGAGGCAAAACGGGACGGGACTGGGGGAGGCCCCGGTCTCCCGGTGCCGAAGCCCCGGGGGAGCGGGAGCAGCGGCCGGGCCGTGCGGGGAGCGCGAAGGGGCCGGAGCGGGGAGCTCTTTACATCGGTGTTCTGGTAGGCGGTGACCGCTATGAACTGGGTCTCGGGGAAGGTGAAGGTCTGCACTCTGCCCGGCTGGTTGGTGTCCTCCGTCCCGTCTTCGTTCACCTCCACCACATGCAGGCGGGGCTGGTACTTGTGGAGGGACTGCAGAACCACCATCTGTCAGGCAGAGGAAGAGGAGGGAGGGGGCCGCGGGGTTAGAGCAGCAGGACGGGGCAGCGATGCCCGCGGCAAAGGACGCGAGGGCTCTCCCCTCCCCGCCGCCCCTTTATCCTCGCCTGGGGACACGGTCTTTAAAAATAACGACTATATATATAATGCATATACACTTCCGACTGGAGAGTGCAGGATTCTGCCTGAAGCATCAACGCAAAAAAAAAAAAAAAAAACTAGCGGAGCGTTTGCGGTTCCCCCACTGACCTGCCCGTTGTTGTTTGATGCTCCTTTATTGTTTGTAAGTTTTAGTTTCCCAAAGGAGATTTCCTGGCGCATCCAGTGGGCTCCCGTGTTGGGGGAGTCGGGGTGCATGTACACCCGGTTTCCTAAGCGAAACAACAAAAAACACCACCACATCACGGTTCTCGCATGTAGCCTGGTTCTGCCTCTGCAGCAGCACACTGGGTCGAAGGACCCCATTAAAGTTAGCGCTATTCTTCTGCCGAAACCGCCTTCATTTAACAGAGCGGGATTAAAGCAGCGTTTTCCGATCACCTCTTACTTTCTCCGCCACCCTCCTTTTCTTTTTCTAAAAAGCATCGTTGGCCCTTTCTCGTTTAAGAAGTCGCTAGAGCCAGTCCACAAAGGCTTTAATTAATCATTCTCACCTACATATGTGTCGGGAAAAGTGTTAATTGGAGGAACTTGCCTTGTACATTGGTGTCCGCCTTGCCGCAAGGAACCCATTTGCCTCCCTGAAATCTCCAGTGGTTGGGATCCGCCAAAATTACATCCACAAAAATATTGTAGTGAGCCGTGGGATCGAGACCAGAAATATTAAAACTTAGGAAAGGGAACATGCGCCTATAAAAAGGAAAGGAGAAAAAAAAAAAAAGAAAAAAAAGAGAGGAAAGAAGGAAAGCAAGCCAGCGGCAGCGATACGCACACGCAGAGGAGCCAGCCCGCTGTGCATTATCCTCCCGGCTCCCGGTAGCGACCGGGAACCAAAAATCCAAAGCAACTCCCTCCCGAAACGTCGAGCTTTCCGCGGGGAAGGGGCGCGGGGAGCCGGGGGGGGGCTGCCCCGGCGGGGACCGGCCCCGGCGACCACCGGCCCCGGCGGCGGGCGGCTCCCCCGGGGCGGCGGCGGCGGCAGCGGGCGGCTCCCCCGGCCGAGCAGCCCCGGCGCCCGGAGAGGGTCCGCGCGGCGGCTTACCTCCCCTGCTTCGTGATGATCATCTCCGTCTGGTGCCGGTGGAATTTCAGCCAGAGCGGCCTGTTGCACAGGTAGACCTGAGCCTTGCCGGGGACGAGCCCCGGCTGGGTGGAGGAGAACTGGTAGAAAGGCGCCCCTTGGTAGGAATGGCCGTACTGCTGGGGGTAAGGGTAGCCCGCCGTGGGGTAGCCTTGCGGCGAAGAGTTGGACAGGAGGCTGTTATAAGCTCCGTTGGTGATCACAGGATGGTGAGCCATGTAGCGGCTGGGGCTGGCGATGGAGAAGGCTGGGTGAGCAGGTCCATGCTGGCCGGGGTAAGGGAACATGGTACTAGGAGCAGAGGCAGCAGACTGGGGCTGGCTGGACTGAGAGAGCAGATAGCGATCTGCAGCAGATCCATCGAAACTGTGACGAAGCTCAGAGACCCCGTCCAAGACGGGAGAGAGTTTATTTCTCTGGACGTCCCCTGGTGTGTCCTTGGAGTCAGGAAAATTGTCTGTATCTGACTGATTCGTCATCCCCCTGGTAATTTTTTTCAAAGGTGAACTTCTCTCCAGGTTGTCAGTGGTCGAGATAATGGGATGATCATGCAAGGCAAGCTCAGATCCGCCTGCATGTGGGTAACTGCTGCTCACATTGAGAAATTTCTTGGAGAGCATGATAGAGGGAGAAAGACAATGCTCCAGCTGCATAGCTCTAGCACCACAGTAATAACCCTTCAGTCCCTGGATCTGAAAGGGCTCCTCAGTATCAGAAGCTAGACATCCTGGGACCCTCACTAGACAGAAAGCACTTCATCCACCAAATGCTTCCCAAACGTTTGATTTACTTTTTTTTTTTTTTTTTTTCCTTCCCTGGGAGAAGAGATTGGCCAATTGACACTATGCAGCAATCAGGAAAGACTCACTTTTGATCTTGCTGCTTGCGGAGAGGATGAAACGGCTTCTGCCATTGGTTAACCGCTGACAGTAATTTAATTAGATAGACATTAATTAGGATAATCACCTGGCTCCTGGTCGCGACGATCATGGCAAATTGAAGGAGATGATTTTATTGTGAGATAGAAGGAAGGCGAAGGGGGAAGGGAAGAGTGTGTTTGCTGTAAGAGCTCATTATTATGTGACCTTTCCAGCATTTTTTTTTATAATTTTTCTTTTTCTTTTTTTTTTCTTATTTTTTAATTTTTATTTTTTGACTACGGCTGCAAAATAAACCAAAAGCCCTGCGTTTCTCCAAATACTTGCGCGCCTGTCCCCCGCCTCTGGGTGCCGGGGGAGGGCCGGGCTGGGGGGGTCCGGGGGCCGCTGCCCTCAGCTCACCCGGGCGGCGCCGCGCTCGCCGCGCTGCCGGGGGCGACCGGGGACCGGGAGTCCCTCACCGGGAGCCCGGAGCCCCTCACCGGGAGCCCCCCGTCAGTGCGAGCGCCCCCCGCCCCTCCCGAGCCCCCAGCGCGGCGGCCGCGGGTCTCCCCTTTGAAGTTCCGCAGTAACCATCAGCGGCGCTGCCCTGGCGTGGTGTCTGCGGGTCTCTAGTGAATAGATACTTTAGCAGGGCGCTGTAATGCCGCAGATCGTCAGCAAAACAGCGAAGAAGGCGTCCATCCGGCTCCGGATCGCTTTCCACTCGGTGTCTGTTTTCCCTCAGTGACTCAGTCCCACAGACAGCGCTGGGAGGGGAGAGCGCTTTTGTAATACATTTGTCACCGGCTGCCTCGCCTCGCCTCGCCTCGCCTCACGGCAGCAGCGCCGCCACGGCCCTCCCTCAGCGAGGCGACCGAGGCCGGCGGCGGGAGCAGCCCCGGGGCCCGGAGGCAGCCCCGCGAGGGCCGAGCCGAGCCCCCCGGGGCTTAGAGGCGGGGGCGAGGCCCCTGATCTCCGGGGGGCGGTGAGCGCCGTCCCTCAGCGGGGGGAGCCCCGGCGCGGCCCGCAGCGAGCCCCGCGCCGGGCACTCGGCCGCCTGCCTCTCCGCCGCCTCAGTGTCGCTCCCCGTGCCTCTTCCCAGGCGAGCTGATGAGTTTTTAGAATCACCCTTTTTCCTTTTTTTTTTTTGTTTGTTTTCTCCGGGAGGATCTCTCTCGTTTCATTTTTCGTAGTGTTCCCCTTAGCGATGTGGACCTGAGGTATGTTACAGAGCACACCTCTTTCCACTCGACACCCAGCAGCCGGCTTCCAGTTCCACTCACGGTTAGCGCGGCCCCGACCCCCTCATAATAAAATCAAGACCGACACGTAATCAGCTGAAGCCAGGCCGAAACTTCGCAAACTCAAATCCAGAGAAGGCACGAAGCAGGCTGGCTTGTCAGAATGCGTATTTCAACGCTCCCAAATCTCACAGCCG
Organism: Anser anser; assembly: GCF_964211835.1. NCBI lineage: Eukaryota > Metazoa > Chordata > Aves > Anseriformes > Anatidae > Anser > Anser anser. The sequence continues at coordinate 17,868,163 of NC_139726.1, read as the reverse complement.
TTTAGTAATTTTTCTGTGGCTTAAAACTGCGCTAGTTCAATTACGTGGTGTCTCAGGGAGGCCGGCATACACAGCCTCTGCACGGAAATTATTCTAATAAAATCCTTTGTGAGGCAAAAAACGAGCAGGTAAGCTTATTCGCTGGCTCGTGGTACAGTGCAGGCAACTTCCCATACTCTACCTTCTCCTTTCAGTGCTAAGAAAATAGTTTTATCAATATCAGTCCTAACTACTGTTTCTGACACTTGTTTCACCAGCATGCCCACCCTTGCATTTCTCTGCTTGAAACCGATAAACAGGTAATGGATTTAGATACATGGGCGGGAGATGGGTCGAAACACAGCTAAACCCTGGGAAACGCTGCCCTGAATTATGTTGCTACACCCATATACATGCAGAGCTGCAATGAATTCAGTGGTGTACTGCCAATCACATGGAAGTGTTAATATATGCCAAAAATCTTCAGTGCACAACTCCTAAACTGGTATAATAGGGGGATATGCAATGGCAGGTGGTGTTACAGAATTGTCGTAGAAAGAAGGAGAGGTTTGCTAATACAATATGCCCATCCTTCGTGCTGACAGGTGATGAGGGGTCAAGCTGCTAATGAAGGTCTGCTCCGCTGCGGCTGGAGGCTCAGAAGGTGGCTGCTTGAAAACCTTTCTTCTTCCTGGATGGTATATGGGCTGCTGCTTTTCAGCTTACAGCATGCGTGCACGCTTCCAAATCCCTCTGCGTAGCTCCTAAAGGACTGAACAAAAATGAGGAAAGATGCCCCAAAACCCAGCCTTTTGATTATTCATGAACCATCTTAGTAAATGGAAAATTGTGCCTCCAAGTCAAACCAAGGACTGGATAGAAAGCAGGCTATTACAGCACACGCTCATACTAAGGAGATCCGCATCTCCAGCAGCTTTCCTTCAGCTACCCTCTGTAAGATGTACATTTGTTAAAATAAATTTAGAAAAATGTGCAAGACTTACTGTTTCGGCTCCCAGCTTGCACTGGCCTTTCACGCATGCGTACACTGCAGCACTGCAATAGCTCCTCGCCGGTTCCGCAGTGCCATGTTACCTGTGACTGCCCCCAAATATCCGTGTCCTTCCTGGTGTTACAGGGGCGCACGGATGCAGAGCCCCACTGCAGGCCCCCACATCAGCTCCTGCCCTTCGTTTCCGCAGGGTGCAGCAGGAAAGCATATACTGGACAATGGCAAGGCCCAAATACAACCTTCCCCAGTGATAGGCTGGTTTTTAGTGCAAACCGCCAGAAACATTTCCACTTATCTTAACTGCAGGCAGACAAACGTGGTTTGGTACGTCTACATTTTCCCAGTCTGATACTCTGCTGCCTACTGTGGGGGCAGAGGGAAGGCCATAAGGAGGGCAGCTGCAAAAATCTGCATGTTCCCCTCTGAAGTAAATGCACACTAAATATACTTTGAGAGAGAGTTATTTTAAAATGGTAGAAGGCCTAAATAAGAAATTCCAAACAAAAGAAAAATGTTTGAATGGTAATGAACAAATAAATAGGAAAGAACTGGGCACAATGTGGAAAATAAGACATAAATTTATGGTCCATTTGTTTATGATGCAAATAAGTCAAATAACTTAAAATCTTTAACACAAAGATGAGTTCTAAACTATTTATCTGTCGCAACTGTTGCAGTTAAAAAAAAATCCAGCAGCTAAAATATTGTGAATGAGCGATACAGAAAGAACACTTCCACCCAGACAAAAGAATCAAATCAGCCTAAGCATCTCCAATACTTAAAATGCACCTCCCCACCCCTGCCCAAAACCCAGAGTCACTCCCCAACCACAGTTACTTGGTTTTGTCTGCTTAAAACCAAGCAGCCAACCCACCTGCCCTTCCGTAAGCATTTCTAGTCCATGGAAAGGGTTTAAAATGTCACATTCCAGTTGGGACTCCTTCCATATATCTGTATCTTATGTACCTCCTCTTTCACAGGAGGGAGGGTTCATATAACCCTACAGCAGCCCCCATCACTTTAATGTTTATTCTCAGAATAGTGCTATTTATGACACCGCTGGTGAGAGTTGTGTGATTCAGTTATCAGCATAACTGAATTCATTTTCTTAAGGTCAATTGTCTTCTGTGGATATTACAGCTTGAATAATATTGAAAGGGAGCTGTCATCGTAATTTTCAGCACTTGTTTTTTGTATATCCTTGGAATTCAGCGCTTATATATATGTGTGTATATATATATATATATATAAAATCTTAAAAAGAGTATTTAGCAATCAATGGAAGCCAAATTTCATTAGAGAGTTTTTGCTGTCCTAGCAACTAACATCTCAGTAGTTCTGCAGTGGATAGAAATACGTTTTACCAGCACTTTTCCTACACCATTGATTCCCCCCACTCTCACAAAAAAGGCCTTCCAGAACTTAAGACAGGCTTGTAAATGTACTTTTATTATGTTGCAACAATCAAAATATATATGTACTACTGATTTTTTTCCCAAAATATTAAATGAAAATGTAATACATTTTTGCCCACATTGTGTTCTTGAATTGCTTTGGAGTCTGTAAAGACCCTGACATAAAAAAACTGAAGCAACTGCACAATTAGAGACTGAAAGGTGTTATTGAGCTGCGCTTAGACTGCAAATGAAGTCAGATGTCTCTGTTTAATCAAATATAGCCTCAGCAGTCTCTGTTTTGTGAGTATTAGAAACAATAAACAAATATACACAGAAAGCATCACAAACAGTAAATTGGTTATTTAAATACAACTGTATCCAACATAGCAGCTAAACACTGGACAATGTTTGAAGTCATCAGCACATCCACATGCTCTTCTAAATGACGTTTGGGGTCCTGAAATAAAAAGGATAACATGCGAGAAATGAATAAAACATATCTCTGTGAAGGATTTCAGTTACTTCATTTCTATGTAAGAAGGTTGTGACTTAAGGAAGAGAGGACAGTGAAGCTCCCAGATTTTCCTTTCTAACAAGACCTAGCAAATGACTAAATTGCCAAACAATTAGTCCATACTATCACTCAGAGAAGCAGAGGATAGGTTTAGGAAGGAAATTTCTATCCAGCATCTGAAGAGTAACCATGACAGCTGTGAGTTTTAAGGACAAAACACAACACGTGGAATTCACTATGCATCTCACTAGGTCCAATATTTTAATCTCAGTTCTGGTACACTGCAATTTGTTTTCAGATCTTTGTACAAATATGTATTCTAATCCTGTAAAGCCTCAAGCATGATCTAACACAGTCTTTGAATAGTTGTGTCAACTGAGAAAATTAACATATTTATACCTATCAAGAAAATGCACAATGAGATGTTCAAATGTTCTGACAAATAGAATGCTAAACCTGAACAGCATTATGAAAATACACATTCCCACACACTATAACTCAATTGAGTGTGCACTTGTGGGCATTCACATAGAATAATTACATTATTTCTGGTTGAAAACTTAACTATATTCATAAACGGTTAAAATAACTTTCAGAATCAAGATTAAGTAATTAATCTGAAAATACTGCAAAATTATCAGGAACGTTTAATAAACATCTCTAAATTTTACAGCTGCATTGTTGTAGCATTCTTGTTTGTAAAGAAAACATGGAAGGCAATCATATGGGAATTTTATCTACTACTTTAAAAGAATTATTGTCAAAATCTAATGAACTCATTTGAGTTTATGTAAAAGTGAACTGGAAAATCGGCATGTGAGGAATGCCATAAAATGTAAGCTTTCTTAAATAACTCATTTTGAAAGATCATGTAGTTCTCCAATATTCTGTTCTTAGCAAATGCATCCCAATAACATAATATACCTATTGCGAGCAGCTGTCTGTTTACAAAATTTTCTATATAAGTTGCAGAGAAAAAAACCACAGAAATTACTTAGTAATTTTAACAGGAAAAAATGGCTTTTCTTTATAAAGAACTGCATCAAAATAGATGTTTTCCCCCACATACGTGTAATTATTTAAAAGACGAATGAAACGCGAGTTATGTTTGAGATGACATCAAAACTCTTAAAATACAATCCTTGTTACAATGTTTAATTATATATATTTATGTATGTGTAGGTGTGCATAAACTTTATTGTTCTGAATGCTACAGAAATACACGAGTGACTGAACAATAGTGCAGATGTGTTATGACATAGCTGCTAGAAGCTGGCACATAGGAGCAATCCAGAAGCCTTTAGATTCTTCTACTGCCACTAACAATACAATATATACTGGTTTTTCAATGACATGCTTAGTATTTTTAAAGCTATTTTTTTGTTTCCATTGCCCCTCCTGAATTTTGAACACAACCTTTTACCAACCTGTTTTGTTCTCCTCTCCTCCACCAAAGCACATTTCCTCAACCTTTAGGTTAAAATGATATGTAGAAATGGTTTTCTGTCAAGTCCTCTACACATCCTTACTTTGCAAAGGGATAGAATGAATTGAGTAGGTGTTTTCAGTTTCAGCTATGGTCCTAAACTGTTTTGCTTCAACAGCAATACAAAGCAGTGCAGCTTACTTGCATATGTACATGTCAGAGCTACGCACTGACTGTGTTCGTGAACCAAGGACAGGGGTGAGCTGGCTCTTTAGCCATGATAATGTATGCAACTACACCCCCATTTTTTTTCAGTAGTACTGTTTTTTAAAAGTCGTCATAGTTTTGGCCTCTCTGACAGTACAACAGACTAGGATATCTTTATGTATCTCCTTGGAAAGGGAAAAAAATGGAAGAAATCTCAACACTATTCCTCTGCATCTAATATAAACGCATGTAGAACATGACTTGCAGATATACTGCAGATTACCTAAGGTCAAAAGCCTTGTTCCTTACACAACAATCTTCAGCAAAAATAAATTCATTATTTAGAGTTGAGAATATCTTGCATGTAGAACTAAAATCACCTACACACATATATGAAAATTAATATTTAGAATGAACGAAGCGTATCATTCCACCTCACTCTAATTCATCGCACCTCACCTGCTTGCCAACATTTTTTATTGCCAGCTGTTCAGGTGTCATCTTATCTTCTTCTTCAACAGCCTGTGAACGAAACACAGAAAAGGTCAGTGTTTCAGATTTCATTTACTTTTTCCCCCAACCACAAGATTCTCAAATATAATTCTCTTTCACCAAAAAAAAAGGAGAAAAAGGAAAAATCAAACAGCAACACATTTTAGAAAGTCAAAAGGAAAGCTACTTCAGCTTTTCAGCAGACATGGTTTTAATTACTAAGTGTTAGCACAAAAGATGAAGGTAAATACTCATGAATGGTTTTATTGTCAGATAAGCAAGATGTATTCACAAAACTTTCAAACAAAAAATCCTAAGTGAGGAGTATTGACAGTAAAGATAATTGAAGACAATTGAACTAGTACAGCAAAAATAAAAAAAAAAATTAAAAATAATGTCACCTACATTGTTTCAACTACTAGCGGTTTGATCACTAGTACATTTTATACTGTTTAGAGTCAATATATTTTTATAATGTCCTGTTGTTTTCAAACACATAGTCTGTATTATGTAAATCCACTAACCTGTAACTGAATTTTATTTTTAAAGACTTCTTGGAAGTTAAAAAAAATACCATTTATCAAGAATGACTGACAAGCTTATTACTTATTGAAAAGTTGCAGACATCTATGATTTATAAACAATATTTCTAAGTGTAAATGCCAGTATTAAAACACCACAAATAACTGTGATCCTTCTTTCTTACAACATCAATAATAATTTCTTTATTTAAAAAGAACATAAAATTAGGCATCAGAATGAGTTCTAAATATTTACTACCCACCTATCTACTGGAACAATACCGATAAACAACCTTATTCTGTTATACTGAAGTCTGGTCAAGTAGTCCTTGACTGAAGAATGAATAATACAATCAATTTTGAGCTACAGGAATCTGAAATTCTCTTCACCAAGCACAACTACAAAATTAATGTGATTACTCCCATTACCAAGCAAAACACATCATTAAACATTTTGCTAGTTCAGGGCAAAACCTTGGTGAAAACGCCTGAAGAGCTATCATAGTATTTTAAAAAAAGTTAATAGGCAACTTCACATAGTTGATTAATAAATGGGGGAAACAATCTTCACAATGCCATTAAAGCCATGCTTGTGCCTAATTTAAACAAATCCCAAGAAACCCTTTGTGGAAAGCAGATTATACAAATCAGATTAACCCCCAAGGTTCAAAAGAGTTCTGCAATGATTGTTTTGTTCTTACAGTCTAGTCTTACAAGTCATTTTGAGTAAGGCTGTGATAATTATCTTTGCTTCTGGAATTAAGTAATAACTTTCTTCATTTCATAAACAGTTACAATTATATCATTATGGGGTATGAATACCTTGTTATAATTCTTAGCTAATTCTAACATCTCCTTCACTACTGTTTCATTGAGTTTGCAGTGTTCACTGTAGTCCTGAAGTGTCAAACCTTCCATCCAACTCTTCTTATGCAAATTTAGCAACATCTGCAAAATAAAACCTGTTTAGAGCATGCATCATAAAATACATTCAAAATACTACACAGATGTCTAATTTATAGTAGTAAGAGTATAATAAAAATTATTGATTGTGCAATGTTTAAGTAACTACAGTAATCAAATATTCTGCTAAAGCAGACAATAGGCTTCCTTTAAGTTTTTAAAGACCAAACTTCTTGAACTCTAAATATGAAAATGAGGCATATAAACCAGGGTCACATTTATTCTGATGGGAACGTTTTTCTTTTGTAATTTAGTATTTTTGTTGGAGGTTGAGAATGCACGATTGTATTGTTGAAGAGGTAGCAGGAAGGTGAATATTTTAGCTACCACATAAGGAACGGTTGAAGGATCTGGCCTCTGATGAATTCGAAAAATATTTTAATGCTTTGATTAAATGTATGAGGTATTTATTTAGGCTTCAGTGATTATCCTGAACTGTATGCAAGCAGCTGCCACAGTTGTGAAGAAGTGAACTTCAAAAGCAACCAAAGAATGACTTGTGTTTGTCTTCCTACAAAGTAAAGAGCCCTAAAAACTACATGATAAAATGAAACAGATTTTTGATGGTGATAAGCGCAGGGACTATTAGAAATATCTGAAACGTACTTGGCTCTCTGATGACATTCTGACAGTCTTGAAAAAGCGAAGAAATAACTACAAAGGTAATTTCCTGATTTTCATGCATAAGGAAAGCCTATTTTGCAGATTTTCTGCACACTCAAGGACTGTAGGGAAGATTCTTTCAGCAAACAGTTTCAGTTTGCCTTCAATTTGCAAACATTTACTACAGAGGTCTTTGAGAACCTATAAACCCTGCAATTCCTACTACCTGCATGAAAGCAGATACTTCATCCTTTGTGCTGCTTCCAAAGAAAACTGGCTTTGGAACATATGAACTGAGTTGAAAGTGTCATATATTGTTTTAGCAATATCTTATTTACTGGCAGAAAGAGTTGTAGGCAAACTGCATATGGATAGATTAGCTTGGATATCTTGGTTTTAAAGTACGGTTTTGTGTGATGGGCTCCTCATCCAAAACGTGAAGCATGTACTTTTCTTTCTACAGATGGAGGGAACCATCACCATGAAGGGATTTTTGAGATCTCAACCTACCTTAAGTGAGACATGTAAAGATAACGTGCTGCCTCACAAATTGAAGCTTCCTTAACTTGGACAAAATTATTCTCTTACTTGCATTTACATATGTAAACCATTAAACCACATACACACTTGGAACTTCAGATAAGACTGGACCAGCCACACTGTTGTATTTTAATGTAAACAATATAGTCTGGAAGCTAGAATACTGTCTAAAAAGGGTTATCTATTTCACAAACTCCTTTCAGCTCCCTGATTTGCAAGATTATTCTTCCATTATTCAAAATTGGTTTTATTTTTATTATTCTTAGCCCTCTAAAAGTAAAAATTAAGTAAGAAAACCATTCTGACCATTGCATCATGAATTCCAACTCTGAAATCAATTTATAACTGTAACAAAGCCAGGAACATGCATAGTCATAACTGAGGACATAATCTGGCTTTTCAAGAACTAACTTCTGTAGACTATAAACTTTTTTTCCTGGCTGAGACTGTCAAGCTAGAGGATTTTACTTGTCACTGAGGAAGCCTGATACAAAAGTAACTGTGTATTTTTTGTCAGTTACTGAACAATATTTTTTCTATGTAATGTGTGAAGTTTGTGTAAAGGAAGAAATGTGTCCTGTGAATTAAGCAGGACATCACAACTTCCTGACGCTCAGTGTAGTCTTCGAGAGCCCTATTCATACCAACCGGAAGCACTGCTGAAGTGATTATAGCCAATAAAAAGCCTGAGACTCCTTGGTTATACAAATCCAGTTCAGAGAATACATTCTTCAGTCTTCTGGAATTCCAGCCTGTGAGAACCTAAGGGAGCTGGTACTTTTTCAGCCTAAATCACTGAAAATTAAACTTTGCACAAACCTGTTAAGTGTGGAGAACAGCATGAGAACTTCCCATAAAACGTGGAGAAAAATGTTGTCAAACTACTTACACAAATATTAGAATGTGTTTTTGAAAGGTTTCATCATTACTACACATCTAAGTGCTTTCTTATGGAAGAAAAGCCATGAACTGCAGGAGAGTTAAAACAACTACTGAAAGTATCAGCAATTAAATTAGAATATTACCACAATTCTTAAGTAGTTTGAGCAGAATTCTTTGTCCTCTGAATAAAAGCTAAAACAATTACCTTCTGTTCTAGTTCATTCTTCCTGTAGTTGATAGTGATGGAATAGTAATGTCTGTTTAGTCCATGAATTAGTGCCTGTAAAATTCAGAGAAAGTTTGTATGAAAGCTACTCACCATTGAAACAAAAGGAAGAGTTCATTTAAATACAGCCACCTTCAAAGATCACTTAAGGGAAAAAAAAAAAAAGGAAAAAAAAGCACAACAGACTATAGGTACGCATCAGATAAATATACCTGTTCCTATTTCTGTCTTTCAACGTCTGTCAACTGGTGGTTATACTTTCTGTTTCTAAAGCACGGACTCATTCCACAAGTAACAGCCATCATAGGAAAAAGTGATTAACTGCCTGCAAACTTTTGACTGATACATATGCGCAGGTATTTCTCTCAAATCTTACCTCTCTCAATAAATTTGGCTATCACATCTACTAAAATATAAGTCTCTTTCAGTTACAAATAAAAGAATGCTGAGTGCTTTTATTTACAACCACTGCCAACCTTTCCACATTTATATTCTGAGCTACAGTACAAAGAGAGTAGCTTCAGCCAATTTTCAGCTTTGCAAATTTGTCCTTACTTTCTCCACCTGTAATTTCTCCTTCTTCCCCTCTTCCCAAATCACTCTTTTAAAGAGTTGACAAATGTAAAAGGTAAACAATTATTCCACTTCAACCCTGAACAGAAGTTGTAGTTTGGCAACTGCAACAGGATTAATTGAAGCCCATAAAATAAACACTTGCTCTACATTTTAAAGTAAACCTTGCTCTTCATGCATTTTGTTTCAAATGGAAACCACCACTCCAACATGACTTACAAATTGGATGCACAGACAAAAAGCAAGTAAAAAGCTGTTGATAAAGGAAGACAAGAAAAAAGACGCAAAGAAAGGGATGAAGGGATACAAAAGGGGATATTTATTTCTAAGATATTAAGAAATACCTTAAAACTACTGGTGGAGAAAGAAATTGCAGCCTAGCTGAAATCTCTGTTAAGTTTGCTGCTGAGCTCAACTATGTCAGAACTGTACTCATGACCTTAGAACAAAAGCAAAGCTAAACTGAGTCCTTAGAGGGAAAAAAAAAGGGGGGGGGGCAGACGACACTGCTTAAGAACAGTCTCATTTTAAGCCACGATTTTAGCCTAACTGACATTGCAACAGCTCACTACCAATTTGGAAATTAAATAAACAAACAAAAAATAAAACACTCTCACAAGAGAAACCAAAAACTCCCGTGGCTAAAATATGCCATGCTATACTGACAGTGATCTTAAAATAATGAAGCTGAACAATACTACAGGGGTTTACAAAAGGAGTCATTACACATGGTCCAGAAAAGCACAGTTAGGATATTCTCCCGAAATATGCAAGCGCAGGCTTGCCTACATCCAATCAAGAGTATTAACTGGTTATTTCATACTCATTACTGTTCACACTTTTTTACCAATTCAAAAATCAAAAGTAAAACAACCAGCTTCTGAAGCAGACACTGTTTAGCTATTGGATTTTATTATCATTATTTTAAAAAAGGGTTTCAATGTGTAAGTAATAAAAAGGAACTGATCTTTTGAAAGCTAGGGGTATGGTGATCTAGTCTCCCAGAGGACGTTTCTCTTACAGCAGACGTTTAGCCCCTATGTCAGTCCTACCACGAGTAACATACTGTCTTTTGCCTAGTATGTTTATCTAGCAGATATTGCTTTGATTGTTTAAGTAATAGATCAGAAGAGAAGGAACGATTCTCTGATTCTATGAATTTTGATTCATGGGTGTCAGAACACATGCCTTTTAGAATGCATGGGAATAGCAAGGGAAAAGTTTTCTGGGGAGAAAAAAGGAAAAGACATTGAGGCAGAAGAATGACACAGAAAAAAGCATTAATCTCTCTCGGGAATACTTCCTTCAGATCAGAAGCTATTTCTTGAAACAAAACTTTGCTTCATTGAAGACCAACATTTTTGTCTCACTAGTCAAAGCGTCAACTTTAGAAATCAAACTTTGAATACTGAATTTCACAAATGCTTGCAGAGAAATACAAGACAATATTCTCAAAGGAAGCATTATAGTTGAAACAACCAAACAATCCACTGAATCTCCTAGTCCACCATTTTTTCACCAAACTACTGTATCATCTCAAAATGATTTTTTAAGACACGATACAATGTTAAATCTAGATTACATATTAAGCAAGAAACTTCATATGCATACAGCAGAAAGGCAACATCATTAATATAGAAGAAACTTTTTACATAATTTGCTTCAGAATAATTTATATTTAAGACAGCTCGGACATGCTAACAAGGAGTTTTTTAAATTACAGCACTAAAAATGGATAATCTTTTACCTATCTCGCGTCACACAGTATGGCATCAGTTGTTACTTTAAAGTTTGCATTTTGATAAATCGGTACTTTAACCTTTGCTGTATTTAATTATACAGGCATTCACACTCAGTTAGCTAATTTAGGGCTCAACTCTAAACTCTTCATATATATAACTCTATTGATGAATCACATCAACTTCAAATGCATGCAGAAAAATGCTAAAGAGAGAACAATAAACAAACTTATAGCTTACTGTTTTTAGGTACCTGCCCCCAAAATTGCTGAAAAGATCCTGCAATTCACAGGACTATCAACACTGAGTTTACCTGGATAGACGGCTTGTTTAAGTGACCCAGATTTGAAGTTGTTTGTCTTGGTTCATGTCCCAAGACCATCATATTAGCATTGATCAATCTGAAGGCATCAATAACAACCTGTAAAAACAAGATGTCAAGTCAATTCTTTTTAGAAAATGCAACTAATAGTGCCAAGCAACAGTGGACAAGGCACAATCAACTCTCATCTGTTTTTGGCCTTTATCCAGAAAATCATTTAATTATAATATTAATAAAAAAGAGCCTCCTGCTGGCTATGCTATCAGCACACTACACTACCTTGTATTGTAAGGTGACACCAATTACTACCTTTTCCATGGAGTTGTAAGTTTTATAGACATGATATAATCAGATAACATGGAATTTTTATATATGCTTACTCTAAGCTTCAAAGGTATGCATATGTTTGTCACCTAAATCTTATCCAATCAAAATGAATGACAGAGAGAGACTAAAACTGAAAGTGAGCACAAGCTAAGGGACCGAGTCTAAAGCCCAGTCCTGTCACATCAATTATACTACCACAATACTTGAAATGACAACAAAATTATAGCCAGCAAGGAACTTGCCCCATGTATTCCCTTCTAGTCAGATGCTTTTTGCTTCTTGTGACTACGAAAGGGTCTATAAACTGTCTGATGGATTAAAAAGTCCTTGTCAGTGTCATGCTCAGGAATAAAAAATAGAGTAAAAGAAAACCAAGGTCATTTATGATTTAAAGGTACACAGTAGGTAGTATTCAGTGCTATTTCTTTGCAAATAAAGGAAAACCATCACTGATTTTTATTCTGTCCTGTGCTGAATTTGTCTATTAAAATAGTTGGAAATAGTATTGCATGGCCCATAGAATAAAACCCAATCACCTATCCAACATCAGTGTCAGGTGTGATGGAGCTGAGAACATACCAGCAACACACGCGAAGCTACTCTTGCTGGGTACTCGCCATTACAGACTAACCATAAGCTGACCTTTCTTGTTTGGGCCCTGGTCTTTTAGCCAGACTTGTGGTCATACGCGGCCGCATGCAGGCCCACAAATAGCTCTCGCCATACTTGCAGACATCTTTTCTGTGTAGCTTCGAGGAGTTATCCCAGTTCTTTTAGCTAAATAGTTTAAATCTCATTTTAGCAGCTTTTACTACACTCATTTTTATTCTCTTCCTCTCCATACTATGACCAACAACAAATACATTTATATGACTGGTCTGATATTCTGAGGAATTAGAGCTGAATCAAATCTTTTGTGTTGAAAAAACACGAAATCAAACACTGTTTGCTACCAAAAGTCTGCAGAGAAAGTGACATCAGGTCTCCCACATTATTCTAGCATTTTCTTCTTGATTTACAGCAATGTTAACTAAATACATATGCAATTTGATTAAGACTGTAATAGAATTATTGAGGTCACTGAGGTTATTCATGTGTAAATAAAATTGATGCAAGTTAATTGATTAGGCAGGTATTTAAACAAAATAAATATTTATCCAACTGTAAACTCAAAAATACTAGTAACCCATCACCTTTATTTTTTTAGACCAAACTATTTCATCTGTGTTGAGTGACTCAGTACCACTATGGCCTACTGGGCAGACTCTCAGCTACCTTGCCAGCTGTGTCTGCCCCAATATATGTCATGATATAAATATTCTGCATATATCATGTCTTAAAAAAGCCTGCAGAAAGCGTACAAAACATGTTTTTATTAAAAATATTAGATACTGACCCAATTAATGTCAGTTAACAGTGGCACTTTATTCCCTTTATGAATAATAATAAAAACAAATTACTTTTAATATGCAGCAAAGAAAAAATGCCATCTTATGTTAATGCTACTGAAGGGAATAATTTTAAAAAAATAATTCTCAAAATGACCTTAAATAGTTTCTATTTACCTATACATTTCCTTGTTGAAAGATATAAAATAATTGTATTTTTCCTTTTTTATTACTAACAGATTTTTCTCTATCTCAAAACGCTTGTGACAAGCTATTGTATTTATCTCTCCATGTTCCATTTTAACCAGATGCTCCAATTTATGAACACCTGGAAATGCCCAACCATAACAAACAGGCAGTATAAATTAAAAAGTCAAGCAAATAAAAAAAAATCCATACTGCAGGTCTCCAGAGACAAGCTAGACAAGGGGAAAAAAATCTAGCAAATAAAAATTTACCCTGAGGAGCAAGAAACATCTGCATGGCACCATCCCAAAATCATGAGGAGCTGCTTTATAACTTGAGATCTTAGTGGCCGTGCTCCTTGATTTGAGTTTAAATAAGAAATTCTCTAAAAAGTGTTGAGTTTATCCAAAAATGAATAGCTTCATAAACTATGGATTTGGTTTGGTTCTTGAGCCATTTGAAACGAGAAGAAAAAATAATAATAACGACAACAACAGATTAAACTTGGTTTTGATAATAAATTCAACATTTTAGTCAGTGTTCTCAAGGTTATGTTCGGATAAATTTCACACGAAAACATGAGAACTAGCTGCTAAAATATTTGAGAATGACATTGACTGTTAAGCCAGAGTCTTTGCTCTGATCACAATTGCTTTCCGGTAGGCCTCAGGCTCCACCTGGGCGTGAGGCCTGAAGTACCACATCGCCTCAGCTGGGCAGGCTGCACTAACAGAAAGCGGTATGGACTACTGAGGTAAAACTGTAATTCCTACAGTCTCAGAAGGGCACCATGAGTACGCATGTGGATGGTATTTCTCGTCTTACTTGCGCTATGACGACCAATGGTAACTAAATATTTTAACTACACTAAGATTAAAGGAATTTGCTGCTATCTCTATAGCAACCATCTTAAAGAAGCTAACATGCTCAACAACCTGGAGGCTAAATTTAGACCTAATATGCAATAAAAGCATAAATACAACAACAATTCCTACATATTGGCTTCTACCAAATGTAATTGCTTTTTTCATGGTGAGAACAAATCAGTTCCTCTTTTAGAGGATTATACCAAAATAAATAGACTCATTAATGTCCAGTTTACTAATGAGCAATGGGTGAACTAGGTGTTGATTATGCCACAGTAAGATTCAAGAAAAGAGCCCCAGTAAGCACTTGTAGGTGCACACAAGCTGAAGTCTGCTCTGTACGTTTGCGTATCTTGAAAGTACAGCGTGATGTAATCAGGTGACAGCAACATGGTCACACTGCACTTTATGACGGAAACTTTAGATATGGTATTTTGAACAAAGAACCTCTAAGGATTAATTAAAAGCAAAACAAAAAACACCCCACTTGGTTACTTAGAATTTTGCTAAGAAGTTGGTATTTCCTCATCCAAAAATTTTAAGTTGTCATTACACTTAAATTATCTGATGCATCTTGTGATATGTTAGTAAAAACTACCGTTTCCAAGCTTCATGCTAAATTCTCTTTCTATAGACATAAGAAGTTAAACAAAAGTCTGCGGCATTGGGATATTTTCCAGAAATAAGAAGGTAGGATTTTTTTCAAATGTACTTCCGCAGTGCAACTCTTTCACCACTCTGACCATTTAATTTCTCTGAGTACAAGTGTCTTCAGACTTTTCAGAGGTCATTTCAACAGCAGACAGCTTATAACAAAACCATTAGCAGTTTGGCTAGCTTAAGGAAACCTCTTACTTTCCTTTTTTGTTTATTATCACTGCATGAATCTGCAGCATATGAGAGTTTATAATTTCTCAGGCTTGTTAAATTCATGTTAAAGGTCTGTTTTCTTGTTGAATAAATTTTGTTCATATAATGCTGCCTATTTCATATACTGAGTCTTTAATAGCACCTTTGGTCTATGCGCAACTCACAGATCAAAACAGAGGACTAAAATAGGGGTTGATGATGCTATTTACATGTGTGATTCCTGCTGTCTTCTTGTTAGTAGCTTTAATATAATAGAAGACCTTGTCTGTTTTGTAATTAACACATCTTTACTGGAGAGATATTTGGAAGTGATTGCTGTGAATATACTGGTTAGTAAAATAAACACAATCACACACCACTTTCTGTTATCAGACAAATTTGTGAATTGTACACATTATACTCCAGATCAACAAACTGTGATATAACAGCCAAGTAGAAGACACATTTATATAACCCTTTATTTTTCTGAAAATATGTATTCAATCTGACCTTGCAAATATAATTAGCTTGTGGGATGTGTGGATTTCAGTACCATGGATGCTTTACTAATTGCAGCTCTTGGAAATAGATACTAAATATTTGGAAGCTGCCAATACAAAATAAAAACTGCATCTTTTTGTACATCTGTCTTAGCTTCAAAAAAACATAATAATCTAAAAAACAATAACTATACTGCATTTTTCAAGCATTTCCCAGGGGTCACCAACCCAGAATAGAACTTGCATAATGGAGTTTTAGAAACGAAATTTACAATTATCTTTGGTTTATTTTATAAATTTGAGGATAGCTATAATTAATATGATTATTCACAAGTGCTGGATTCCTCGATTGGTAACTAGATAAAAATCTGGCCTTTTATAGTGAACATGGTTATTAAAAATAATGGTGTGATTAAAATTTAGAATGTTTAATAACTGGACTTATTTTAGCTTCTTCTGACAGCGTGCCATGTAGATTACCACTTTTTCTAAAACAGTCTCCATAACTGTGTGAAAAAAATCAAGACAATTTCAAGAGTACTTTACCCACTTGATTCTATTAAATTAGTCCATTTGCAAATCTACAAATAATATTTAAAGAAACACTCTTGTTTTGCAAGGTCTACTATGTTTTAATGATAAGGTTCAGTTAGAAGTAAACCATCCTTTTTATTGAAATTAAAAAAAAAATTCTAGCATCAGTATTTTTTCCAGTGAAGAATGTATCACATATGGTGACTATCTTTAAAAATGTATTGTTTCCTTGGAATTCAAATAGCAATGTATTGTTTATGCCATATGTTTATGAACAAACATACTAGTGCTTAAAGAAAACTATGCAAAAGATCAAACGTGGTTATGCAAGGTGTGGAAAAAGAAGTAATGTCCCATCTAAAATATCTTTTATCACCTGCAACTGACCTGTTATCAACTGCTTAGTTTGTTTCTAGATTCTTTAAAAATGAAACGGAACATGTGACTTGAGAAGTGCAGCTCGGGTTTATGACCATTTCGTTATTTATGCTGCCATGCACTGTTAGACAGCTACAAGTGAAGAACATCTTCTGTCCCCTGTAAGCCCACAACATAAAAAATTCAAAGAAATCTTACTTTTTATGCCATTTCCAATGAAAAGCGCTAAGAACTGAAACTGACTCATGCCAAATGCATATCACTGAATTGCTGTGATTGTGAGTTTGAAGTTTGCAACATGGAAATTATTTATAAAATGTCAATTTTAGCTCTGAAAAATATATTCCTAGGAGTATGTGCATTTTCCTTCTCTATCCTTAGAGAATTGCTTATTTGTGGTCAAATCTGCTGTACAACTTGAACATCCATACTGGGAGGGGAGAGAACTACAGTATAATACATTTATCTTGACAAGTGAGGGCATGCATCCATAACTCACAAGTAGCAAAGCCACAAGTTTTTAAAGCTATATGCCTTAATGAAGATAAATGGACTATTCTACATCCACCACGGCAAAAGGAAATTAAACATTTAATACTTTTCAACAAAAAGTCTTCTTGCAACTTTTTTTGTTTTAGGGAAGGGCATGAACTGAAGTAACCTATGTAAATGGTTTAGTAGGTAAGTATACGTTGCTAATTTAAACACAGCAAAACCAAAGGATGTTGCATAACAAACACCAGGATTTAGAACACCAGCATTGATATTAACAGTTTTAGCATCCCACTAAAAAAAAATTAGGAATTAACATATGCAAAACATGTTATTCTGAGTACATGCAATTACAATTAAAATGCTGGCTTTCAAACAAAACTGTAGAAAACGAGTGGTATAGCAGCAGTAATAAGGCAGTTCAATGCTTAGTCACTTATGCCTAGGTTTAGAAAACTCGTATCCTGAACTGAAATGCACAGATGAACACCAAGTGTCCTACACAGTAGTGCAGATGCAACGCATCTCTTACAAATGATTCTTCAGGAAAAAAAAGCGTCAGTCTTCATTGAATGAGTAGTAAATCAAAACCAACACAAACGTTGTCTACTTCCTTTTTCTCCAAATCTGGCTCAGTTTTTGCCTACATCCAAGGAGGAAGTTTCACTCCCTGTTATGGAGGCTACTACACCAAATGCACCACTCAATGTTAAGAAATGCTACGGTTGAGTTCCACAGTTATTTGGTGGTTACTTAGCTGTTTGTTACATGGAAGACGTAATCCCACTCTTGCCAAGGATGATTGCCATGCATACCACAGGACGCATTTTATTGCGCAAAGATGCAATATTGCCATAAAAGGTTTTTCTAAGAATTAACTGAACACTTTGTTTTCAAGTTTTGGCAACTAAAAGGCTACAATCACATTACAAATGCATAATATTGTGTTCCTGTAATTATTTATGACAATAATTGTGACATTTCTTTTCTTTCCTTTGCATTATTACAATGCAAATTGTGATAATGAAAAGTATCAAAGCTTTGTGCTCCATTGTTATTTCTCAGCTATTGTGTTTATTCACTTTAATCTCAAAATCCACAAGTTACTAATACGTCAATATTAATGGCCAGTAATGATCCAATACTCAAGGATGAAAGTTTTTATACATACTGTAAGAGTATCTCAATGTACTAAATGTTGTACAAAATGTACAGGACAATATAATCCCTGATCTCAAACAGCTGTAATCAAAATTACACAACATAAAGCTCCCTTCTGTATTTTAGAATTTTTCATTTACAACAGAAAATAATGTTAGCAAGTGAAATTCTGAAAATGGTCTGTTTCAGGCATAAAATATTCTGACATAAAATTGTAGGTATTACATGTTTTAGAAGATACTTTATTGAAAAATATTATCTGCATAATAATTCAAAGCAACCGTGTCTCAAAGCAGTAGTGACAATATAGTCAGTTTCTTTTAGTTTTTAACTAATAATTTCAAGCTGTTAATGACTTGAATTTGCCTTGTTTCTCAGAAAGATTTATTAAGATGACTACTAAGACAAATACATGAACTGGGGAGGGAAAATTGTGCTTGTAAAAAAAAAAAAAATTGATAGGTGGCTCTTATGTGCTTCCTCAAAGTTCTCACAAGCTTAATTCTTAATGGGCCACTTTCAATGTCAAATTTCAGGTGTTATACAAATCTCTCCACATATCTCATTTTACCGATTGCTTTTTTCTGCCTCCTTAAAAGCAGCCGCTATCTCCTCTAAACAAACAAGGGAAAAGGAAAGGTACAAAGGGAAAATAATAGTCGTGGAGAAGAGTGGAGGCCTGAAAGTATGCAAACTATTAGAAACTAGCGTAAGACTTATGTTCAGCTGAAGAAAATTCTTGAGGACAGATGGCAATTCCAGTATTCAGAAGAATCATTGTTAGTTCTCTGCCTGCTTTTGGCTTATACTTTTAGACTACTTTTTATCAAATCATTAACAAAACCATTATTCTTATGTTCATCATTGAACAAAAAGTCTCTCTATTCCTCCAAAGAGTTAAAAACTGAAATCAGGTATTGACAAAACCATATCACTGGTACACAAGTTGACATCTAGATCTAGAATTAACATAAGCACCAAGGTGGGGGAGCTTTATGGAATACAGCAGCCAAACAGGTCATTCAGCAAATAGAACAACAAGCCTCTGTTCAACTGTATATCAGTTTTGTAGTGGCATTCTAGTCTTTAACCCTATGCCTATTTAAATTTTGTCCATTTCAAAAAAAGGAAAATAAAATTCAAAATAGACTAGAATACTACAAAATTCTAAAGTAAATTATTTGAGCTACCGTACTTATTTAAAATGCACTATTTTTCTCCATTACCAGTTCAAAAGGATTTTAAGATCTTGCCCTTGCTAAAGATGACCTCGGATTTGGACGGACTCAGTTTTGCTATAGACTTCCAGCAGCAACTCAGCTAAGCTCTCCAGAAATTTGCTATTTCAGGACAAACCATGCATATATATATACATACAGTAAAACAGTACCTCTTTGGGACTTCTAGGAGCACAAAAAGGGTATTTTTATCTCACATTTTAAAAACAAATAAAAGAATAAATAATAACTGTTCATCACATTTGTTAGACTCATTTTAGAATAAAATTACAAAGATTTCATAAATTGAACCAAGGAAAGCAATTCAGAGGTCCCACTGGAAAAAAAAAAATCAAACAAAATGGTTTTAGTCTAACGCTCACATTCTGGCTTCTGTTTGAAGCATCAGACCTTGCAATTCCAGAAGAGGAGGCTACTAAGATCACAGAACCAGGTTCTTCACTGATGCGGAAGGAGAAAGAGACAGCAGTCATAAACTGAAATGGGAAGCTGCTGACTATATTCAGAGACAAAAATAACCACCAGAAAACAAACACACATACACAAAAAAGCCACTTCCAGACTAATAAAGCATTGGAATAGATACCCCCTTAAGACTGTGGCATCTCAAGACTCAAGTGGACAAAACCCTAAGTGATTTGGGTCCAAACTCAACATGGAGCCTTTGTTGCACACGAAGCTGGGCTATATGATCTTCTGAGATTACTTCTGACCTGAATGATTTCTGCTACCTGGATACCCAAATGTTGTTTTTTTTCTCCTTGCATTCTCTGAATGAGATTAAGATAACAATACAACAGCACAGCAAAAACCTCTTTTACAGAGGTGGCAGGATACAGTCCGCACATAGGATTAAGATGCACAGCATGTTTGTTTTCATCTGTCAGGAGGTGACAAACATGCAAAGTACAATTTATAAAAATTTATCAAAGACAAGTCTTCTTCAGAAAACAAGTATTTTTAAAAATAGATTTTTGCCATGAAACAACAGATCTTCCTACCAATATTTCTGACAGTGCTTTGCTCGGAAACATAACAGTGCAACAGACACGAAATTTTGCTGTATGAACAAGAGATTTTGTTACATACCATACTAAACACCAACAAGTGCCATCAAACTTCTCAGACGTACAAAACAGACTACTGACCATTTTGGATATTTCATAAAACTTTCTGTCCGCAATTATTTATCAAGGGAAACCAATGAACTACCTCTCAGAAAAGCAAACCATTTTAAGTGGTGACTTTTTCTAAATAAAGGTTTCTAATATAGTTAAATAAGTAAAATAAAGACTAAATTTAAAATAGTTTAAAAAGAAAACACCGCTATATTTTACATATGACTGTTAACATATAGATAATGTTTGTAAAGTGAAAGAAATTACATTACAGTGCATTTAATGTAGTTATATTTTCCTTAAGAGGTGAGGAACAGCTGCTAAGTTAAGGTCCAAAAAATTTATTTTTAACATTTGGCAAAGGTATATAGTTCTCTGTACTGAGATTTCAAAATGTATGTTGGAAAGAAATATAAAATGTCAATATTTAGCTTTAATCCAGATCTTTAATGAAATTACTTCTGCGGAATATTCTAAATATGTATTATAACTCCCATTTCACAGACTGGAAAACCGGAGATTTTTTTTTTTTTAAAGGCTTTCGTAATAAGTACAAGATAAAGTGACAGCTAGACAGGTTGCTCCACTCTCCACATTTTACCATGCTTACTTTGAATTTATTCACAAAAATCAATTACACAAAAAAAAAAGCCAAAACAAAGCTTTTTCTCTCTGGGTTCTGCTAACACTGACCTGAGCTAAAGTTATATATATATATATATATATATACACAAAATATATATATATATATATATATAAAACATATGAGTTTTTACAAGCAGCTGGAACATTATTAGCCTAAATATTGAAATATATGGTACATAGTCATGGAAAAGAATACTGCTTGTGTAAAAATATATGTGTGTAACGTTACAAGATCAGTACTAGAGTTGCCTTTCCTGTGTCCTACAATATTTAAGGATTTTATTTTTATATGTGGATTTCATATTCTGTTCAAGGGCTTTAAGAAGACAAGAAATGCCTTTTTTAAACAGATGAGAATTATGTCTTCTGATCTTTGAATTGCAGTCCCAAACCACAGTCCTAGTAGATGCTTGGAATCAGAAGATGTGTGCCCAGATTAGGAGAGCAAACAAAGAAGTTAACAAGTTTTAGCTTTCTACCAGTGACAGGGGCAAACCGCTTTCTAATGCTTTGGTTAGACAAGGTGAACCTGAGGCTCCTCACCAGAATTCATTTCAACTTCCTGACACATGAAAATAACCTGTGCCCTGCTTTATCCCTCACTAGCACCACCACTACTGCTTCACTGACTACAAGCCATAGTAATTTATCTGGGCATGGACCTGCCTCAGGCAGGTTTAAAATTAGCTAATGTGTTATTTTGGACTTCGTTTTTAAATACTTCTAATCTCAGTCAAAATACATCACATTAAAATCTTCTATGCCACATGCTCACAATAGTTTTTGCCACACAGTTATGCTGGTAAAAGGTATAATGAGTAATGATCTTGGACTCATGCAGCTACATGCACTAGCAAAAGCCCACCAGTACAGCGGCTACTACAGCAACAAAATTACCTCTACAAGCATTTCTTTTTTTGCTGGCACTGAGAAAACACAGGTACTTCCCTGAAATAGGCTAAACTCAAATTGTCTATGATACTAAGGGGCACTAGACAGCACATTAAGGAAGCCATACAAACAAAACGGTCAAAACTGACCTAAAAAATCTCCCCAGCTCTAATAAATCTGTTCTTACAGTTCATCTAAAATCAAAATACATTTCAATGCAAGTGAACTTGCCAACCAAGGATATAAAAATCATATACATCCCGCAGCCCAATCTCAACCGCTAAAATCAAGAAATTAATCTGAAGTACTATTCATAATTTGGGGTATTCTTTCTATTTCTAAACTTTGGGGATGCACTTGCCAGAAACATTTTTTTTTTTAAAGACGTGAAACCTGAGAATGCAATTTAATCTTACTGTAGCATCTAGACACATTAGAAACAAACATTACAAGACTTCCAGCGATCTCAAGTACTGGCAGCAATGCCATAAGAAAAGATGTAACTGAGAAATGTTTAGATGGACAAAAATTCAGAATAAAAATGCCAAATATTATTTACATGAGGAGAACAAAGACCCTTATTTAAGATGACATCTGTGTCAAACAACAGAGGAAAAAAAAAACCACACCACTTAGTGAGCAAGTGTGGAAGTGTGGTATAACAGTAGTGTGACTTACTGGGAGGCTTTTCCCCTTAATGGATTTAATAGGTAGAGAGCTCTAAATTTTTGGTATAGTACCCCCAATTATATTTTGACAAAATAATTTTGTTTCAACATTCATACCTGAGTGAGAAAATAAAAGTAAGCATAAAGCAAAACTTACAGAAAAAAGTCAGCACTAATTAAATATTCTACTGCAGTATTTTTTTTCCACAAGAACTACCAATATATTCTTCCACTCTTTATGGAATTTAAAAGACAGCAAAATTGATTTCGACATCTAATAGCTTCCAAACAAATTTTTTTAAATTTCCTGTATTTACATAAACAAATATGATAAAAGAATCAGAACTAAAAAACAAACAAACAAAAAACTTTAAGTGAAACCATAGATTCATAATATTCTATTATGAAATTAAAGGAAACCTTAGTGGAATTGTTCGGTAGCTTCTGTATAATCTCTCACAGGAAACATACTACAGCTTTACAGAAAATGAATACTTACTTTTTAAATATTTATAAATTTACATTAATATCATCCATATATACCATGATGCATTTCAATAATTATTCTACAATACAATGGGAGTGCATGCTCAAACAAAACACCTCAGCAGTATTTTAAAGCAGTAAACCACCTAGCCAATTTCTGTACGTTCTGTAGTTTTTCTAATCCACTCTCCCTGTGGTTGAGCAAAATCGAATTGCCTCTCACATTTGCAGACAGCTCTGTGAAGGTGATAATAGAGCTGCTCCCTGCTGTCATGAGGCAGGAAATAGGAAAATGGCATATGGGGCTAGAAAGAAATAAAAAGAGAACTAAACAAGAACAAAAGAGATTTCAACAAAGGACAACTATAACCCAATATGCTTTGCAAGTTAATCTCTTTTCATAATCATTTAACATACTTAATCATCTATCTGCACACTTTCTGAAAATCTTGAACACTTGATATCGAGTCTTCTGTAAAGTTTTATTGCCAAAAGCATTTGGAATAGGAAGGCTATTAAGAGCCATCATATGTAATGCCTATAAATCAATGCCTTATTGGTACCCACATGAAGGGGCTAAATCTATTCTGATCTGCTAATAATTGATCTTAGATTTTGTGGCTAAAATGAAATCTCTGAAACAATGTACACTTGGATTACTGTTGCAAAAATGTTGAGTCACACCTGAAAAGCAAAATATGAAGTGAGGATTATGACCGGTTATGTGTACTGACAATATCAAAGAGTTCCAGCTTGTTTAGGACTACTGATGTAAGGTGCAAAGTAAGTGGATGAGGATGTTTTCATTTACGGTGAGATTATTTATTTATTTATTTTTAAGGGAGGATGGGCCTCCAAAAATCAAGAACTTACACATATATACAGTGCCTCCATACTAATTCTTACTGAAGTACCTTAAAAAAAATAAAAAAGCTACTATACCTTTCCTTTTACACTTTGAATGGGATCCACCACCACAGCAACAGCTCTTTCCGATAAGGCTTCAAAGCTCTGCTGAGTATTGATATCTACACCAGACAACCAACAGCCAAAGCCAGGGTGACTATGATACCAACCAACTACCATCTCAGGTCTGAAACAAAGAGAACACCGAGATTCTTTAAAAATAAAAACATGCAACACAAGAAGAAATAATAAAACACCAGGGTATAAATTAAGATGATCTGTGAAAAAACACCATTGGAAATATTTAAATTACTCTCCATATTATGGTGAAAACATGGATATGAATAAATGTGACAAAAGAGGGCTATCATTAAGGGATGCACATTAGCAGTGGAAGATCATGCTTTCAGTTTTTCACCGTTACCACACCTTCCTTGAACCAGTTTTTACCCTTTCAGCACTTGAGTAAATATCTACTCTTTAACTCCTTGGCATCGAGGGTTGAATTTCCACGGCAGAAAGTCCATTTCAGACATGGACAACGGGAACTAACGGTGGGAAAGGATTAAATATCAATTAAACCAGCAGTAGAACTAGGAACTCAGTCAAAAAGCAATTTGCACTGTTCTGTTCAGCTGCTGAGCTTTTTGCTAACATTAATTTTGAAGTTTTTCCCACAGTAAAAGAATTTGAGCAAGCAGACGACAACTGTTGAGAGGTAGGAGTGAAATAAAAATTTATTTAAATCCTAGAATCTTTTAGCAAATAATTTCTCCTTTCTTTTTATTAAAATTGCTCATAAATAAGCTAAAACTTTGTGATTTTTTAAAATCTTAATTGAAAAAAAAATCAATCTTTTACTAAATTGAGCAGCATTCTTTCTGTGCAATAATCAAAGATGTGGGTTTAATATAACTGACAACCTCCTGACAATTGAAAGGCATGAGGTGGACTGAATTACATGCTACATTACTCACCCGTTTTCTGGACCAATTATATCTTTTTAAAACTTAATAGCAGCTCCTACTTCACTAGTTTTACAGAGAGCCAGCTGTTTCTTCTAAACAACATGCAGGGAGTATTTGTTATTCTCAGGTCTCCTCAGGGTGACTTACCTTCCTGTCTGTTTCAGCATATCCAACATTTTTGCTTGAAATACAGGATCAACTGCCTCCACACTGACACCCTGATGTAAAAAGCAGCAGAAATCATGGTAATTGCACATGTAGTAATACTTCAAATCTTTTTACGTGTTACTTTTCACAAACAAAAATTTAAACACAATGTCACAAGCATCTGTTAAAAAAGGAAACCTGATTACTTTAGAACACCCTTAAATGTAAAATACTATTTATAAATGGATGTCAATGAATGTTTTAAAAATCTAAAAAAGATTTTGAACTGTCATTTAAGTAATTTCTACTATGATTCGTCTTTTCTACCTGCTTTTTGTTCTGTAAGCTCTGGCCTGTTGTTTCTCACAAGTTCAACTCAATAAATTTTGTTAAAGAGAAATAACAGCTTTTTGTTAATTCTACATATACTGACTATGTATGAATACACACAAAGTCAGGACAAAAGAATTTAAATACTTCATTGTTGTGGAGCTATGAGTTACAAAGGGATCTGTACTTTTTTAATTGCAGTATTTTATTTGTTAAACAAAAAAGTACCATCAATTCCAATTATAAATATTGGTTCATCATCTCTTTAAAATATATTTTCATAACATTAATATTCTTACTCAAAATTAAAATGCTTAATTTTTTCACACCATTAAAAAGTATCATTTAAGAGATATGCCACTATAAGATCTGTCAAAGAGATTTTGAAGTGTATCTATAGCATCATCACAATTAAGGACATGATACATTTCTAGTCAAACCTTTACATTTTTGAATCCTTCCCTTGGCTAGTACATGAGTTCTTAAAGTTATCAATTCGTAAGTCTTGTAAGTGGTGTTATACCAATATAATTTACACATAAAGACACAACAGATCTCCAGTGATATACACTGGTGTATAGTACACTATATGTATTAGTCTTTGCTTCAGAAATGAAGTTTTCGCTTTTTTTTTTTTTACTGAAACCCTTAAAATACAAACAATCAAACACTATCTAAGCATAAACTTAAGGTATCGATACGTGAATCAGACATGTTCAGATTATATCCAATAGGTATAGACAGCTTAAATAAGATTGAACAAATAGGTAAGGAAGGAAAAGCTTTTATAAATTATTTACTATGTGGAAAGAAAAAAATAAAAAGTCTAGCTGCAAGAACTCACCGTTCCAGACTGTGGCATAGCAAAAACATCAATCACTCTCACAGTGTAATCATCAACAAATTCCCCAAGCATCAGACCCATAACTTCCATAGGGACACCAGCACGACCGTGTTTCAACATCTGGAATTCAGACCAAATGATATTGTTTAACTATATATGTTTAACAGGAGGTTCAAGTTTGACCTGGGATAGTTCTTCCAGCCTTTGCTTCTTTATTGATAATTTGCAACTTGCAGCACTTTTGGAAACTGTAAGGCACTATAAGACAGTAAAAATTAAGCCATAAAAAGAGAAATAACTTTCTTATTTTGAAAGTTCCACTCAATATTAAATGCATTGTAAAAATTAGTCTGACCAGCAGATGCTGGTCAAAGAGCACAAGTCCATAAAGTCTGGGTAGGTGCCAGGTACTCAGTCTCAGCACCACACACAGCTGTAGCACACACGAGACACTTACTTTCAGCAGCGCAAGGGAAGAGATATAAACCTGTTCCGCTGTATCGACCGCAGGAGCATCTGTTGGTGGCCCCTATGAAAAGAATAAATAATCAAGTATTTTCTCCACAGTTGTTACAGCCGTTCCTAAACATTTCCTTTACTGTTCCACGTTATGAAACTTAAAGAAAAATGCATGTAAGATTTGGAATTTGTGTGCTGGATGCAGTTCTTACAAACAAAAAAAAAGCACACGCAAGCCCCAAATGCTTTTTTATAGCGCCTTCCTACACTAACCTGTTTTGCAATAAAAAAACACTTAGCCTCCATCCCGTCTCCCCCATCCCTAGAACAATACCAGCCTAAACAGCAATCTTGTCAGAATCAGTCACGTAAAAAACTGGCAAGTATTGCACTGGGTACAAACCTGTTACAAGACATACAGACTAACAGTCGGATTAAGTTTCCATTAGTCAGCTTTGCCGCAAAGCTAACCTTCGTCAGCTGTAAAATATGGCCAGTTCTCCAATTAACTATGTGTTTCTTACAGTGGTGTGAATGTAAATGCTGCTGGGCTAGCATGATTAACTGGCACCAACACAAACAGCAATTTCCCTTTGCTTCATCAGCTTTCAGCTAAAGAGGACTTGCAGATAAAGGCTATGGGAGTACTTTGCAGATGCACTGGTACAGTGAGAGAAAAAACGGACCTCCGATCCCTAGGTGGAAAAGCTGTGAACAAAATACTTTGCTCTTTGCCTTACGAGTAGTTATTTAAAAATTAGCACAACTGTCCCAGGTGTGAATGATTGGTTGAAACAGGTTCTCTGTACTGCTGAAAATGAAAAACACAGGAGGCAGCAGTTTAACTGTCCCCTTCTTGAAGAGCACGAGACATATTGCTCTTACATACAGAATTCCGTATCAGCTTACCTCATTACAGCCAATTAGCACAACATTCATTACTTTGTTAACAAATTGTGTACAGCAAATTTCAAATGAAAAGACAAAAGGTTATCTCTGCACTAAGTGACGCAGAACAAACTTGTAATGGCTACAAAGCAACCATGGAGTATGGGAAAGAAAGATGCTCCCCATTAAATTAAAGAAGGAAAGGAAATGGTACCATTATGCAAGGCTAGGTTAGAACTTTGATTCCGCCGTTATATGCAGTATAACACTTAAAGTGAAAAATTTACAAGCAGTTCATTAGAACATTTTGCAGAACCAGATCCACGGGGCACCAAAACACTTAGTCCAAATATACTACAACCAAAATGCTTGGCTGATGAAGCTTCAAATGCCTAATTGTTTTTTGGTACTGTGCTTTTTTCATCCAAAGGTGTAATTTTACATTTTTAAGTGTATTTTTCCTGCTTCATTTAAAGTTTATCCTAAATTTTCTTCTTTTCACTTAATACTTGGAAAGCATGAAGACTTGTATTTCCATTCAATCACAGCTAAGAAGAAAACACAGATAAGGGTACTTTTTTAATTTTAAAAAAATAGTTTGATAACAACAACTTTCTACGTGTATAAAGCTCCTTTCCAATTTTCTACCAGTTTTACACCAGAGAGAGTCTGAAGTGATTGCAAAAGTACAAATTAAGTGACCTTGGCTCTGTATCAGGAAGAACCATAACATTAACACTGTGATATGACCACATATATATTCTACATTATATATCATATATATGATATCACCATATAAATATTCTACATTTCTCCTAGATTTCTTTTTTTTTTCTAGATTTTCTCTGCAAGCAAGCATTGCATTTCAACATTCGCTATTTTTTAAACTGAAAAGCTGTGATTTCTGGAAAACTAATGTTCATGCTTGAGATTGGCTTCTCAAAACTCAGGAACTTAACTGAAGTTTATTCCACAGATTATGACATTTAAATTGGCTCTCCTGCATGTACTCTCTAATGTCTGTTAATATGGCAGATCACACTGACACCCTTCCTGCAGCTGAGGCATTAATCATGTCTCTGTCCCCTACATAGACACCTGTGTTCACAACTTGTAAGAGTTTAATTATTCTTCATAACTTTTCCCATTTTAAAATCTATTTAAAATCAGTCAGTAGAGTCAACACTTAGAGCGAGGAGACAAAGACAAATATTATTACATTTTGTTTCTGTAACAAGGCAGCTAAAATACTGTTAACTTAAGCAAGGATAGGAAGAAAATCTGGGCGTTAACCTACTGTGCTCATTCCTAATCTCTCTCTCATTATTTCTGTACTTGTTAGAGGTTTGAAATTTTTGTTTGCAGTAGCAATGGTCCAGAAGTATTTAATATTATATTTGCTATTGATCCTTTGGGCATTCTACAAAGTAAGTTTTAGACACAGACGAAGGCCAGCACCCATAGCCAGCAACTCATTTTCAGCAAAGGGAATACCGCTTATGTATCAGGGAACACTCCACTAGTATAAATCAACTTTGCCTAGCATTCTTTTCTTTTTTTTTTTTAAGCCATAGCATTCACTTCTATGATTTTGCACTTTACATGTAGTTTAACTATAACTATGCATGTAAAAATGTAGTTTTACACACTACGTGTAGTTTAGCTA
This sequence comes from Anser anser, assembly GCF_964211835.1. Classification (NCBI taxonomy): domain Eukaryota; kingdom Metazoa; phylum Chordata; class Aves; order Anseriformes; family Anatidae; genus Anser; species Anser anser. Next base: position 17,838,832 of record NC_139726.1, on the reverse strand, counting down.
TATGTATACACAAATAAAATGACTACACCATTAGTAGACAGCAACTGAAAACTTCACTGTTTCACTTTAAGCACACGCCCTAGATCATAAAAATATTAAAGCTCCAGCTCTTCTCATTCAGTTCAATTAATAAACTTAAAAATTACCTAATTGTAATCTACAATGCAAATATCGTGTTGATTTATTAGCTAACAGGCTCATATAGTACAGTGTATGTTAACTAGTTGCTTGTTTGTGAAGACCTCACGATTTCCCTTTCTGTATACTCCGTTCTCCTTTTAGATTATAATTACTAATTATTAGAAAAGATGATAACTTGTTGCAGTGTACCAATCATATGTATTTATTCTCACATTTATATTCCATTCTTTTTCTGGTTATAGATTAAAATAACTTCTCAGAGTTCTGAGCTGATTTGGATGTACTGATTCAGGAATTTTGAGAAAGACACTGTCTATAGGTTAAAACTTGTCCACAATCTACCTTCACAATAGATTGAATTTCCTTTTATTTTCCTACCAAAGGTAAGATGGCACACAAAATAGTACAGGTACACACTTATCCTCCTACAGAAAATTATAAGGCCAAAGTTCTTTAAAGATTCTTAACATAAAACTTTTAAAGATCTAACTGACAAAACCAACAGAATATATCTTGGGTCTTCCAAATAGTTTGCTTTACATGATGCCATTTGAAAAAAAAAAAAAAGGGCATTTGGAACAGGAAGCGGTTTACTTCCACTCTGACCACTTCCTTCTCCAGAAAGGGCTGATGTTCTAAGATGGTGCCGGAGCGAGAGCTGTAGCTCCCGTCAGCTAGTTACACAGCACGTGGCAGCCACGTATTACACGTCTGGAGAGTTCTTGGGCCTGTTTCTGCTCGTCTTCTACAGACATTTACTCATTTCTTTCATCATGGAAAAAGAGGGGGGGGGAAAAGACTATTAGCTAATCTCTACATGGAGGCAAAGTATTTTACGCTGACCCTCCACAGCATGTGCTATTATCACTGTTCATAAACTTCACTGCCTGCCAACTTTAACAAAGGAGCACCGTCCTCATGAAGCAGAGTACTAAATTAAATTAACTGGTGTCAGAAACCTAAACAAGAAAGCATTTGTATCTGTAGTGCAGAAGATCTGCTGGTATTTTTGGTTTTATTATGGTACTCAAAGGTCATGCAGTTCTCCCACTACAGTTTTGTAACTGTCCATCTCACTGCAAAATAACATGCTGCCTTCTTCATGCCTGCCCACAGCTTTATTGAATAATTTCTTGGGGAACTGGAGAAAAATGGGATTTAGAAAGAGCAAGGAGAATATTCTTTTTCCTAATCGTTCCTGTATAAGCTGAAGAATACAGTAATTACTAAAATTTAAAGATTGTTCTTAAAATAATCTCAAAGAACAATGTTATAGTGATACTTATTGAAAAATGATTTTTATTCCAAATCTGCTATACACATCAGTCCAGCAAAAGGGTGCCTGAAGGCCAGTCATCTTGTACAATCTAATCAAATTCTGGTGTTGTTTTAAAGTGGCTGAATCCCAATTTCATTGACAACCGGTAACGTTAACAATATTGCAATGCATTTTATTTTTGCTTCAAGGTGTTTCCAGTAAGACTTGTAACGGAAAAGGAATTACATTCAGGTTAGAACAGAGGATTATGGTGAGGTATTAAAATTATTCACTATACAATTTTTGTTTCAAACAGTTAAAAAGATGATCCAATATAAAAAGCAGCCCTTTACTTGGGCAGGCCTTGTTGACGAAGTGTTAAAGGCGTTTGCCATTCTAACAGGATAAAAACTAACGCCTTGAAGTGTTATCTACTCAGGCCTTTTAGCAAATTTGTTAACACTTTTAGGTATATTACTCCACCTTTCTCTTAGTGTGAACTGGTATCAATTATTTAGCCAATTTTATTATGTTATTAAAATACCTGCTGATTAAATGTGAACTAAAGTGTCATTTTAGAGCACTGCTCTTTATTTGTAGTATTTCACATTTATTCAAATTGGTATAAGAAGTGGACTCGATTAATTACACTATCAATAGTGAGAAATACTCCACAAATAGAGACACTTTCTATTGTCTAAATGGATCTTAAATACTGTTCTACTGTCACGCTAATAGAACAAAAGATGATGTTGAAATACAGCAGAGCAGTTTCAACAAAGAAACCCGGTTTTACAGGGGCAGATGTAATAAAAAAAGGCAAAGTGTTGTAGAGCAAATCTTAGCTTTATTGCATCAAATAACATTGCTGTGTAAAATATAAGAACCATTGCAATCATGACTTTTTTCTTGCAATTGGAACAATTTGAACATGAACATAGGACACGCATGCGAACGCTGACCGCTGTAGTGTTTATTTCTTTCCCAGTAAGGCAAGAAAGAACCTTTTAATAGTTTAATTCTGTGAGTATTAAACAACTAGTGTGAAAAACAAGCTGCATGTAAACTATTTCTACTGCCTCTGCTTCAATGACTAGCTGAGGCAACCTGTTATAGGAGGTGTTAATTGGCAATAGGAGTACAAGTCAGAAGCATGTTCCCCATCGTCCTAACCCAGCAAGGCTAGGTCATTAAAGTGGAAATGAATTCTTTCATGCCGACTTAACCCCTTCAGTACATATTTTCAGCTGTTATATCTGAAGACAATTGAGAAAGATTAACTAAAAAGACATAAAAACTTGCCGTACTTTTGAAATAAAAAAAAGTGTTCACAACCCCCTTTTCCCTTTACTCCCCTACTGAACCACCTCCATTGTAAGTGTTCCAGATAATCATCACATTTATTATGAACTAAGGAGGAAAAGGGCATCTAGGGTATAAAAGCAGTGACAGTCACAATAAAATACTTTAGCATGCTAAAAGATATGTGTAAAGATCAAATGCTTAAAGTGAGCTTAAAGCTCCCGTTTTTATAAAGGTAAATCCAGTAGCAAATAGTTTGGAAAGGGGAAGGAAACAAACACAGAATATTACATGCAAAAATGACACAAATTCAAGCAAATATGCAAAGTAGGCAGAAGTATGAGTGATGATAAAAAGACTTTAAGAAGTCACCTAAGTACTCTTCTCTTCTCTACTTACCCTTTGTAGAGAAGTGGTATAACGATGAATTCACAAGGATTTTCTTAGAAGAGCATAGTACTTTTTACCCATTGCTAAATCTAGAAACCTTATTTAAGTTGTGATTGTGGAGCAGTGTTTCTGTACTGAGACAATACCCTTGAAAATATTAAGTCAGTCAGTGGAAGTGGCAAAAGGGAATAAGCCACATTTCCATATCTCAACAGTTCTAACAACACTGTCATGATAAACACCAGAGCAAATGATCTAATTCATAAAGAGTGAAAAATCCTAAAAAGTTCATAAAAATATATTAGTTTGCACTGTGAATCACACGCTAATTAGTAGAAATTTGAAATTTTATTGCAGTTTTCCAGCTAGTACACACACAATTTTACAGTTAGTTCCACATCAACAGGATTATATTTTGAAGCAAGCATTATGTCTAAACAGTTTGTATGTTTAAGCCCATTTTTATACCAATTATAATCAAGCATACATAACAGACCACAAAATACCATAAGCCTCAACAAACAGCCTAGATTTCTGAAAGGATCACATTGTCTTGTTACACCATATGTCAGATGAAATAAAAATTTCAGTAATATGTTTAGTCTCAGACAGTCTCAGGCTCCAAAATGGAGTAGGGATACTAGGGAAATATTATGGCATCAATTGCTACTTTAAATTAAAAATATCTTTCTGAAAGCCTTAACAGGCTGTATTAAAGAAAAAAACTGCCTCAGTATATTTTACAAAATCCTGCCTCCTAAAAAAAGGAAAAAAGGTTTATCCAGGTTCATGTTTACAGCAGAACTCAACAACAGCAATACAGACGGACTTGAAACATACATTTTCCATCTCCCTCCTCTTCAAAAGCCAAAATTACAGAACACGGAACTTTGTATAGCTCTGAGCAGTTGGCTAAATGGGTTGGGATCATCAGTTTACAAACACCTCTTCAGCAGAGCCAAAGATTTACTACCTATTTTGCTTGTTTGTTTTAAATTAAAAAAAAACCTTCAAACAAAAATATTGACTAGCTCATTGAGATACTCCATAGAGAAGCTGGTCAGAATTTTAATTAAAAACAGAAAAAAAAAATCAACAATAGAAGCATCCAAAAAACTTAGCTTACATTTCTAGCCTGTCCATTCAAAACGTTGAGTAGAAAAAATTTATCCTTCTGCCAGCGATCTCTCTTGCATTACTTACAGTTTCATGAAAGAGGTACAATAATCCATCTATATGGGTACACCCGAGATTTCCCATATACCTTTAGTATGCAATTTATTTTGCTTACCTAATTGCCTAAAATGACAGGCATAAAATTTGCGTCTTCTACAAAAAACAGCTTTCCTGTTTTCCAATGTTCCCATAGAGAATATCATTTAAGACTACTAAGGCTTACAGCTTACTAAGAGAAAATATAACAGGATTTGGCAATGACCGGGTGCTGGTTGAGTTTTGATATAAGCTTAGTTATGCTACATGGTACTTGAGAGACTCACTCTAGTTAGTCTGATGTTTTGTTAGAAGCACATAATTATTAACCCAATATTAAAATGTAGCCACAATATAAAGTGATTTGTATACACCACTGATGCAATTTGCAATACTCAGATTTTTCTGTTACGTTCCCAACCCAACTGTTGCATGAAGTGGCCACTTAAGCGTATCAATCAAAATTTATTAAGACAAAAATCAAGAAAAGCAAGAAAAATCAAGGGAAGGCATGCATCACCAATGCAGTTAACATCTCTTATTATCAGAGTTATTGTTAGCAAAAAAGCAATAAAAACAGGGACATAGTGTTGTACACATCTTTGAAAAGTACTACTCTTCACAGCCTCAAACTACCGGGGAAAAAAAATACTAAAGGTTGGTTTCACTCCAAAATAGAACCAAAACTAATCTGTCATCTACTTCTATCATTACAGCAGCTACTGAGGTTTAGAAACGAGAGCCTCAAGGCATATAACTAATCGGGATTTGTAATTTTTGCCTGCCTTCAGAAAGTTGTGCTCTAATCTAGACTTTTCACTATCTTATTCTAAACAATTCCACCAAGCAGCAAGGTAGCCTTCAGTGTGTGCTGTCTGAGGTCACCCTAAAGCACACTTTGTGGAGCACAGCAGTTAAATAGGGTTTACTTACACTTAACTTAGAAAGTATTTGGTTCTACACATTTGGGCTTGCTGTTGTAAAGAGCTGGTACTCTGGACACAAGCAGGTTAACTGAGAAACTCAGAAGGAAGGTTAGTTATTTGTAATACTTCCAAAAAAAAAAAGAAAACACCCACTGACATTAATACACAAAGAACACTAACGTATGGCTCCAGGAAAACCTGAGGAGAAATCTTCTATACCACACAAAGAAAACAAGCCCTTGTTCAAAGGTGCCGAACAGTAGCATTGCAACATTCAATAGCATGGGTTTTCAGAAAAAAGCAGCAATTTAGATCACTGTACAGGAGCTGTTCTCTCCTTACAGAGTGGAATGTTACAAGTGAACAGGTATAACGCAAGAGGCACAAGGATGACTGCTCTTGTTTAGTCTTTTTTGCTATTTTCTCATTATGACTACATTCATTTCCTTGTCCAAGTTCCTTTGTCTCTTCTGGGGAAAGTCAGCTGGACTACACTGGCAATTAAGTTGAGGAAAGAGAAGCTAATTGCCTAATTATTAGAAATAAAGAAGTTTAAAATCTGCGGCCAAGAGTAGACAGCTAAGAATGGTCTTAGGAGTTTACAGGAAAATAGTAGATCACAGGAAGCTGATAATGCTCAGGCACAACCCACTAGCTTTGTTATTTTTAGTAAGGCATGACTGTAGCATGGCCCATCACACTTTAAGGCATCTTTTACACCATGAAAAAAGTACACACTGTGTGTAAGTACCCATCAGCTCAGACAATTGTATGACAGTTCCTAATGTGATTCTAGCATGTCCCCATACTCTTGCCCCCATTAGCACTGTTGGATATAAATAACATTACAATTACTGAACCGTATTTCAAATGTGGGAAAAACATACCCAGACTTCAGTAATGCCCAACAACTTTCAGATTAAGCCTACACTATCCACAGAGCTGTCATCTCCAGTGGGCCACAATGGCACCCTAAATTTGATATGCAAATTTTAGTGTTTTAATACAAGACTGTTCAACCAACTGATGCAATGAGCTACTCATCTCAGTCAAAGTAAAAGAGAACAGTTTAGTATATCTTAAGCGCTTTTTCCACTCCCTGGAAACAATCATATACATATACATAAAACATATATATATATATATAATGTCAAGCAAGGATACCTGCTTGAGCAGAGGGATGGACCAGACAGCCTCCACAGATCTCTTCCAACCTTAACCATCCTGTGATTTAACCGAGATTTTCTATAGGAGATCACACAGGCGATTAAGTTTTTTGAACTTTCCATGGGAGTTGATGTTGGATGGTTTCCAATGGGTGACCAATGTTTGTCACTGAGAAAGTTTTAAAATTTCTTACTCTTTAAATGGGTCGATAGCTTCTGGGGAAAAAGGTAGAACTGGGGTCAGCCACCCACGTCGTATACCTAGCTTCTTCAACTGGGATGTACATGGGATATTTCAGCAATACCAGCAGCATTCTGAGCACTTGGAATTTGTGGTGGAAATCATCACCAAAGTGATGGCACAGTAACGATGCAGAATTTCAAGACCTATAATTCAGACTTATTGCTCTTGCAGAACATTCTCAAAAGGAGTACCTGAAGCTGGAAACACATGGGAAGCAGAGAACTGTGTATCATCACAATTCAGGCCACATAAAGTGTACACGCCCAGGAGTCACAGGAATAATCAAGTCATGCAGGTGCAACAGATACCAAGAACTACAAGAAACACTCCACATCTTTCCAAAGAAAAAAACAGTTCCTGATGTTAAAGACAACAGTATTCAATAAATACACCTGTATCCTCCAAACTAAGAACAAGCTGTTTCAAGAAGCAATTAACCAAAACAATTTTCAATAAGGTGCTTTATTACACAAGAGAATTTTAGCATGAAGATCAGCCAACTAGAACATGCCATTTACTTTAATATACATCAGTTTACTCCCATGACCTAACTCAAGGAAACCTTCATTTAATTGATAATTGGGAATGAGCTACTGACCCTCCTTTGCCTGCCAGATCTTAAACTCTTATTCTGAAGCCTCTCAGAAAACCAGACCAGTAGTAGTGCTCTTTTCTAATAGCCATCCTGGCTAGATTAGCAGATGAAACAGAACTTTAAATCAGTGGCAGGTCTCCCAAGTTCCCACGGTGCCATAGATTTACTAAATGGGATCAGTATGTTCTAAAAAACCATGATAATATGAGGGAAAAGGTTCCACAGCATCAAGCAGTGCAATGCTTGAAACCTCATAATCAAAGTGACAGTTTTCAAGTGCCATTTACAATGCCCTAATCTGGAAACATCCCAGCTAACCCATCTGATCAACTATTTCACAGATGGAAGCACTTGATGGCTAATTGGCAAGTCCATTATTCAAATAAAATAGCTATCTGCACTTCTATTTTCTCTATTCCAAGTCAAGGTGTAAACACTCCTTGTAAGACGCAGGTCACTTCTCTCCCTTCCTTCCCATTTGGATATTTTCCCCTTCCCCCTGCCGTCAAATATGTTAATTCAGAAGTAGAGGAACAATTTTATTTTCCATATATTGCAGTAGAACTTCTGCACTGACAGAGCAATGTAAGCTATTTTCAAAAAAAATCATTTGAAAAATTAAAAATTAAAAAATATAATTACTTCACTGCTTCCTCTCACACCTGGACTGAGAAAAAGAGACAGGATGCATTTGCATGGACAAGAACTTGTATAGCTTGCGTTATTGTTCTCAAAGTGTCAGGGAAAGAGCTCTGCTCTCTTAATTTACTCACACTCTGAAACAGTATCCAGTAGGATTGCCTAATAGAGGCATATGTGGAACTGATTTCACTAGCAAACAATAGTTCAGCGTACAAAATGAAGAGGAGTGTTGCTCCAAATTCCTGCCGGCTGCATAAGAAGAATGCTTTTACGTACCCCACAAAGCCTGTTAATTTGTCTGCAGCAAATGTACAATGCAAAACCAAGTACTAAATCACCAGTGAAATTCTGTGCTAAGCAGTGCTTCATGGGGATATCAACGTGATATGATACAGAAAAGAATGAAATAGGAAAGGGGATATAACTAAAAAGCCCAGCATGACAAGAAGCAGAGTCAGGAAGAGAAGAGACCATACAGGAGAAGGACAAGAGGAGGAGGTACTTCCAAAATCTAAACTCCCATGAACAACAGAAGGGAAATGAAAGGACTAATAGATGTTTTGTCACTTTGTGTGTTCCCTAACTTTTCCTTTTTTTTAAAAAAACAACCTCACTCATCATATGCATATCAAGTATAAATTCAGATGCCTACAATATCAAGCATCTAAGACAATCTTGCACAAAGAACTGTTGCAAAGAAGGTCTTATTTATGGCACCATGTACAAAACTAACACAGGTATCTTCTCATTCAAGGGACATGAGGTTAATGACTAAGTTTACTGCCAGAAAACATTGTGGATTGCTTATGTGATGCCAAAAGCTATCAAGCTATCTTCCTTCCTCTTTTCCCCACCCCAAGATGGCAGTCCTTCGTCCATCTACGACTAATAAAGAGGAAATGGTCCATAAAATTTCTAAGCCACAAGTCGCTGGAAGGAAAACTTACTGTTAAAATATCACTTTAGGAACGATAGCATGCATATTGTCTTCATCATACGTTTATTAGCCATATGAAGATAGTCAGTGCTAAATTCTATTGACCCTAAGCGTATCTCTGGGCAGTTTCCAATAGTATGTTGATAGAGCAAACAGTAAGAAGACAAAAAAAATGGATTTACTTAAAGCATTTCCCAAGTAGAATACAAGACACCAAAAGACTTTTGAAAATAAAGTTCTAAAAACAAATCCAACTAGCTGCAGGAACAGCATATTGTAGTTCAGAAATAACGGGGAAAAAAAAGAAAAATCACAGAATAATAAACAGAACAGGTTGTATTAGCAAGGGGAAAGAGACAAGCACTGTTGAAGAACCTAAGGCAAGTCAATGAGAAAGAAGTCCATGGTCGAGATCGAACTGTGCTTACTAAGCATTTGCTGTTTCTTGAACATCAGTTACAAAGCAAATCAAATGGACTACTATCCAGTCTGATGTGATAGTCCTTTTGCCAACCAAACCCCTAGCTAAAAAAAAATAATCCCTGAATTGCATTACATAATATTCATTTGAAAGTGTTTCTTCTTCTACAAGTCTCTACATACAGAGAAATCTTAGGTCTTTCTAACAGGTGTTTATCACTATGTTCAGCCTTAAATGAAGAACCTTCAAAGGCAACTATGACACAGCAATAAGAAAAACAAAGTTACACACAATTGTTTAGAACACTCTAGGGCATCCAAAGTGTAAGACTTTTGTTTATTTTACAGCAGGACAAAGTATCTCCAAGAAATTTCCCAATTACTCTCTTCCACCTCACTTATCTGATTCACTCCAAATTATCTCTCAATCAATCAACATTTAAAACAGATCTTTGAAGGTCCAATGAAACACCGTATCTTAAGGACGCAGGATTATTCTTTTTGAATAGCCTTACTGCTGTTTGAGTAAACCAAAAGACTACAAAAGTAGCAGAGATATTCAGTGCAAGCAGCAACTTGCATAAAGAGCAATTCAGTTTTCCACCTTTTTTTTTTTTAATCCAACACATACTCATCAATTCATTTAAGAGACAACTCCATATTTAAGCAAACAGAGCAGCTTTGCAGGCCAAAGCTGCCAGAGGAGTTCATCAAGCTTCTTTTGAGTATCATATTCTATTGTCTGCCTCAAATTTCTATCCAGCCTTAAGTTAAAGCTGAGAAATTCAGAAAGCAGCCGAGAGAGTTAACTGTAAATTTGAAAAACAGCTTTGATATGCGTCAAGTTCAGAGAGGACCAAGAAGTGAAAGCTTGAGTGATTAGACTGCGCAGATGTTAAAAAAATGAAGAGTCATGAAGCAGGCTGGCAGCTCAGAGGAACAAGAGAAATAAATGTTTAAGAAAGTGAAACTAAAAATAACTGAGAGCTGCTTGAAGATTCACTAAGAGAGCGTGAATAGAATTTTAGCTATAAAAAGGAAAAAAATTATGCACAAGAAGTTACAGCTTATTTGGCAAAACACCTAGAGGCTGGAAATGAGTTTAGAATATACCACCAAATGCTTCGGTATTAAACCACTCATTTCCTTGTTACACCGGACACAAACACAACACAGAATCCAAAGAAGCTGTGGGTTTCACAATTTCAGTCACTCCAGAAAAAAACTAACACACACATCACGAAGTCCAAGATAAGCACAACTGATTCCTCCAGAAGAATGACAGCCTGGATTCCAGACTTAGAACAGAGCTCCTGAGGCAGATCAGGAGAAAAGAAAGAGGCCAGCTACTGTGTCCAGCTGAGACCAAAAGGACTAAAAGGGAATTCCACTGAAGACCTGTCTTTTCCTTAAAGAAATAATTCTTCCTAGAAGCTTCGGACAGAGTTCCTTTTTCATTATTTTTTTTTCCCCCGGTATTGACAGTAGTTAGGAATAAATCTGGCACCACAATGTAATAAGTTCAGCTTGGTTTTATTTTTGAAGACTGCTGGCCACACCAACTGGCCCAGAAAAAAAAGTAAGGAAGACTTGTGCTAGCGGGAGGAGAGGCCATACAATGTGTGTGGGCTTTGCACTGGAACAGGACAGCTGCCACAGGGGCCTTTTTGCTGTGAGCAGCATTACAGTAGCAAGGACAATAGGAAACAGCATAAAACAGAGTAACACACACACAAGTGGCTACAGCTACCCAGAAGTGATGATATCATCACCCTGAAATTTACATATACCTCAGTATCTTAAGTGCTGTTGTGACGAGCATTATAGGTACTGAAATATATCTTAAAAGCTGTAAGATTAAGAGATATATTGAAATAGCAAACGGGTATGCTCAGCCATTTTGAACAATACTACTGTTCTGAAAATCACTATTATAGGAAATTGATTTTTGAATTTTATTCTCCATTTTCACTGCTTTTGAATCCAAACTTAAACCGTTCAGACACCAAATTAAAGGTTTATAAACATTCTGTAAAAATCACAGTGCCAACACAAGTGTTCATACTGACAAGAAAAACAGTCAGGCTGTAACAATGATTTGCATACACTTATATAGCATCTCTAGAGTCAGAGATTATTACTATGAATTCTGTGGTTGGCTTTTTTTTGTGGGGGGTGGTGGTGTTTTAAACATAATTAAAGGCATATTCCAGTAATTAATATTAAAAAGAGAAGATATTGACAAGCTATATACTAACCTGTCCCAGCCCGGGCATACCTCCTCCAAGTCGTAGAAGTCTATCCATATTTCTAAAAACAAAAAAACAGAAACAAAGGAAAAAATGTCCCCAGGCTCTGAAGTGTTTACTAAATTGCTATCCATATAATTCACCTTCAGTCACTCAGTATGTCAAAAATATTGGTGGTAATTACAACACAACATCAGACTTCCTGTTAATTAACACCACATATTAATTCAAGAAGCTGTCTTCCATACTAATTAACAGACCTTGTTTTATTGCTTTGGTTTTGGGTTATCCCCATTTCTGAAGATGAGTACTCTTGTCAAACTTTTCAAAACTTTCCTATCCTTCAATTAATTGGGGAAGTTTTGTTGCTTGAGAACAGCACCTACATCCAGGAAGTGCTTAAAACTTATTAGATATACAGTCAAGTTTACTCCAATTTGTTCAAAAAGCATCAATAAAAATGTGAAAGTAAGGATTTTAGCATCCTCATTAGTAAGTTCTGCGCTAATTAACTTACAGCTTGTCAGTTATCATCAAAACTACATGTGAAAGACACTGAGCAGATTATGGATCTCTGAATTAGCATCAAAAGCTTTTTTTTAATGAACTCATTATACTAAAAGAAATACTGTAAAGTAAACATTTAATGTGTATATAGTTAGAACGCTAGTGATAGTACAGTCATTTAATACATTTCCAGTGTTGCATGAGGCATTGCTTTAGTGCAAGATTATTCCAATCAACGCAGCTAACTCGTTACTTTCTTGGAGAGAAAAATTGAGGTTTTCTATCTTGCACTTTTTAAAGTACTGATCTCCAGGAATAGGAAATGTTAAGGTACCTAACTGAAGAATTAAAAGTTCATTACTCTGCAGTTTATTCACTTTATATTGTTGAAAAGCAACCTAATATTTAATTCTAGCTACCTAAGTAGGGGCTTTGTCCCAGGTGTAACAGTTCTTTTACTTGCTTACTTGACTTTGCAGTTTCTTGACTTTACACAATAAAATCTGGTAATAAAATAAACAAAAGCTACTGAAAATTCTTATAAAACAGCTGCTTTCAGCAAATCAAGCCTTTATATTTCTAAGTCTTACAGAAATTAGTAAAATTTATTAGCTTATTTTAATTATGAAATAGAAAGTACATAGTAAAATACCAGAAACTATCATCTTAACTCTACAAGTTTCAGTACAATACAACAAAGCCTGTTCGTGCAATATAAGAGTGATTAAGAACAGCAAGTAATGGTATTTCCAAAATACACTCATCCTCAAAACAGATGTTACATTACACATAACAGAATTATACATAATCTCAGACTGAAGTAATGATACTAGATCAAGAATTTTAAGTTTAAATATGCAAAAAATAGCTTATCTTAAAAAAATTGGCTTTGCTTATGAAAAATGAAGTTTTTATGTTGAAGGAATGATGATATTCATTTTGTGAAATTAGTGGTTTTACTGACTAAATACTAGCACGATTTATATCAGTTTAAGTTTAAAACAAATATTTTAAGTTTCTCAGTAACAAATAAAAAGGAGCTATTAGAATCTACAACAAGACATGATTATTTAACTCTTACTTAATGATATATAAATATCATCCACTTCAAGCAACAATATCTATGACACATGGATCAATAACACGTGCACTATTTGATAATTTCATTCTACATTTTTAATTTGTGAATTTCACTCACAATTTTAATGCACTACCAAGCTACTAGCTTCATTTGATTCACTTCTTTTATTTTGTAAAACATGTTTTTAACACATGCAAACCTTACAACTGCAGCCTCAGCTACCAGTAAGTAACGAACTTGAAATCACGTTGTAGAATTTCCATGGAAAGGTAAAGCTGTTGTGCAAGCACAGGGTTAATCACTTAGGTGAAACAGCCATGAGCACAAATTAAAGCCATTTATGTCTCATTTTCCAGGGTAGACACCCCTCCATTGAAACACAAGATGATTCATCTTTCATGACACTAACAAGGGCTGAGGAGTAGGTAGCTGAGAAGTAGGCTTAAGCTACTAAGCCTACGATTTTAACCACTCATGACTGCATGCTTATTTTGGGAAATTCTTAGTCTCTACAATGGGTTGCCATAAAACACATTGGTAGTTTTTCCTACACTACTGCAACTTCCATAAGCCAATGAGGTGTCTTACCTACCTTCATTTAAGAAATATCAAAAAAAAAACTTTATGCCTTTTCACATTTCACTTTAGCAAGTGATAAGCAATATTTATTACTAGCTCATTAGTATTTTATTTACATCATTTATTCTAGTCTAACCCAAGACTAGAAATGTTTAAGTAGAAATTATACAAGCACATCATTTATTAATCATTAAAATTGGATTAGACTCATTAGTTACAGAAACTTTTTATTTGTCAACATATCTTCCCAGGTTTTAGAAGAACAAGAGTCTCATTTTCTTTCAGAACTGGAGGGATATAACATTTCCAATGTTGCTATCACAGACTAGTCACTGTTCATGTTCAGATTCCCAAGGCAACACCAGAGAGAGAAAATCTCCACAAACCAGTTCTAGATGGAATGCAAATTATTTCACTAGCTCCGCAGTTTGACTCTGGTTAGAGTTTTGGCAACTAGTATTTTACATTCTTATTTGTAGCTGAAGTTGTTTTAGTAGGTTAGAGTATATTTAGACTTTCATATATATATTTAAACATATTTGTTTACTCTGTGTAAACATCTGAAGATTTTAGGTTAGCCATCCAAATTAAAAACAATTTTATTTTTTGTCAACCCACTGTGCCCAAATATTATTTAAGCAAAAGCTTCAGTTTAAGAAACAATGTTTTTGAAAAAGACTTAAGCAAAATTATAGACCATAACTAAGATTACAATTAAAAACAAAGCATCTCTGCATTTCTAACCTGGTACTCAGCAAGAGGTGATCGCAGAACAAACTCAGCAGCAACTCCGACTTTCAGGCTATAAAGATGCAATCAGTAAGTCTTTCCTAGAGAAGGAAAAATGAAGGAGAGGGAGGGGAAGAAAACAATAAAATTTAGAAACAGTAAGTAACTTGCATAATAAGAAATGTTACGTTGATTGTGTAGCCCAAGTATCTGTAACACAGGACGAAGTTTAAGTTTCTCAGAAGTAAAAGAAAGGGTAAGGCATTTTAATAGCCCCTTTTTTAAACACAGTAACTTAGTCTTGGATCTATTCCTGCTTTAGCGCTAGACATTCTTCAGAAAGGAAGAAGAATTTCTGCTCTTTCATCGGTCAGCTAGGATTTTCAGAGGCCTCAGCAACTACAGATTACATGCAGATTAAGGCAGGACTAAATTACCTCACGATTTAAATTTTCTTTGAGTATCACAACATCATTCAGGGTCTACCTGAAATGTATTTCTAGTGATTAAGGCATCTTCTAGACAGAACTGGCCTTTTACAGATAGAACAGAAGATCTAGTGGTCAAGCTTTCTGCAGTTCACTGCATTTACACCAATCCAGACTATGCAGTCCAAAAAAAACAGGAACACAGTTTAAATGAACATTTAAATACAGAATTTTTTTTTTTTAAGTACTCTTGGTATTAAAAGCAGTTTTCCTCACCAATAAAACAATTTTTATTTTTACTATGAAAGCAGATAAAAAAAACACAGGAATAAGAGGTTTTGTGTAACATTGTTAACTTCCCAAAAGTGAAGCCACATTGCATTTTAGAAGAGTGAAAAAACTGACTTCCAATTGCAGTTTTATACCACCTTAAGCACTTCACAAACCCTACCAAGTGCATTTCAGCAATTTAAAGCTAATCAATAATTTCTAGTGCCACTAGACTGAAACTGTGGTCTGCTGTTACTATTTTAGGAGAATCCTGCCGCAGCTGAGATGACCTAAGCACAAAGGTAAACAGCAGCCTGTAGGCACGGGGAGTGTTTTTTTGCTGTTGTTTCTAGCAGCGTGACTAAAAAAGTCACTGAGGGCAGCAGGTTTGCCTGAATTCAAGTGGAGAAAGGCTGTTTTACATTCAGTTCAGGAGTTAAAAGTTGAGTTCTCATTTCCACAGAGAACACTGCCCACTAATTGCCTCCACTCAATCACTTACAGTGCAGCGTTTACAACAGATCCGTGAAGTGATCTGCAGCCATGATTTGATAGACGTTTTTTTCAATGTCACTGTTAACATAAGGAGCAGTGGGGAAGCTGCTGCTGCTGCTTACCAACTTGATGCTGCTTTCTCAGTACTGCCAGGACAGCCATTTGTGCAGCCTTGCAGTAAACTGATAGGCTAACAAAAATGTTTTTTAACCCTGTTCATTTCTCTGATAGCATTCACACTACATCCCAGAAACAGTTGTCTTGGCATTACAGAAAAAGAGGTCTTGGAAGAGCTGACTGCTCTAAAGCTAACCCAGACTCCGGAAGAAATTTATGTCGAACCGTCCTTGAAGCTAATGCTGCCCAAAGATGTCTCTGGCTGTCTTCCCCCCCTCCCTGAAGTAAACGAGGTCATTTAACAGAGTCCATTCTGAACCTCATCCGAAAGAGGTACCAGAACAAAGGAGGAGGTGTTAATCTTTCTGGGAAGTCAGATCAGAAAGAACAAGTCGGAGTGTCTCAGTGCCGACAGGCTGGGGTGCAATTCCACTGACAAGTGGACACGAAGGCCTCTTCACACGGAAAGGCATTAGATTTCTGCCAGCTTTGCACAGGGAAGGGGTCCAGGAGAGCTCCGATGAGCCAGGCCCACAAGAGGCAGCAGTTGCACCAGCACAGGCTGCAGGAGAACCACATCCAGCCCAGAAGCTGGCTTCAGTTACAACCCAACTCACTTTTAGCCAGCTGCCCACCCAGGGGGTCTTGCACTCCCTTTGGGGATATTAGACAGACAGTTCACTGAGAGCTTGATTTAATGTCAGACTGTAAAGTGCAACAATACAGCCACTGTTATCAACAGCTAACCCTCCTGTCGGGTCAGGGGAGGCAACAGTCCTGAGGGGCCGGAGCGGAGCACAATCCCGCGGTCACAGCGAGTTCAGCACTGACAGAAAAGTGACATGGAACCACAGCCTGGTAAGCCCCAAACCATCAAACGTAATTACCAAAGACTGTTTTAAAAAAGCAAGCCAAAAACCTACATTCTTGTAGGTAAATCACAAGCAGAACTAAAACGAGATCATCTTTGTATACAAAAACAGAGAAGATGTTTAGGGTAGAAGAAACTATTGACGTTATGTTCATAAGCTGCTTTATGGGCAGCTCTCTGTCATGGAATACTACTGTAATTTATCTTAATTAATTTGGACCTTAAAATGTACAGATGTCACTTCAAATCTGAAGCAAATATTTAAGTTAGACCTTGCGCTTTAAAGAAAATCTTAGAATATTAAATGTAATAAGCATCCAGCTCAGTTACACAAGAATACAGCTTATACTTCTGCTCCAATACCAACTGTCTGCTCTGTCCTCTCGCTTCTTCCCTGCTGGACACACACAACGTGGTAACGTACTGCTGAAAGTTTTTCCTCCCTGCTGGGAAGTGCAAAAAGCTAGTGTTGATTACACACACACCTGCTTTTATTTATATTTATATATAAAACAGAGAAAAGTGAAAAAAAATCACAGCAAACTTCATACCCTTTCCCTCCAAAGTCAGCAGAAGGTACATTGGTAACATTTCCTTCTGCCTGCTAGGAAGGGTTAACAGTCTCTGTTTAAAGTGAAGCTTTAAGGAAGCGAATCCACATATCAATAGATCCATACCAAAAAGTTGGTAGAGGCCAGTTATAATCATCATAAACTTGCATTTTGGTTCACTGCAGGATTTAGATGACATACATTCATCACCGAAGCTATCAGCAACCACACTGATCTCAAAAAAAGTTAAACAGTTTCTCTGCTTGTATAAGTCCATGACTGAAACAACTCAGGTAGAAGATCTTGGTCATTGTCTGGTAGTTAAAAAACAAAACAGAACAACAACAAAACAGACCTCTACTACTGCAGTCTTCTCTTTCAGTTGTCCTGGCCTCTAAGGGAAAAGTCTGTGGATATTAACAGTGCACTGAGAGTATACACAAAGCATCTCTGAATTGATATAAAAACAGAAATTTTAAAACACCTGTGCCTAACACACTTGTTCATAATACTATTATTAGATAACTATAAGTCACAAGAGTTGTCAGATTGGAGAGCTCTGTCTCACCATTTAGTTGTTGATTATGGTTTTCTGGTCACTTCATAAACATTGACTTAAATACCAACTTTCAATAACGAAAACATTTTTCCTTCGGCAACATAGGGAAGAAGTTATATAACGCATTATGCACAATATGTATGCACACATCAGGTACCCACAGTTGCTGTGCATGTGTTTGGCATGTTCCAGCCCATATTTTCAAATCAACTTGGAAGTCTTAAATTATTGCACCTCTGCATGAGTTTCATGCTACAGTGCACTATTTTTTCATCTGTTATTAACAAACCATGGTGTAACCCCCCCAGTGTAAGAGAATCCTACTGGGTTGACAGCTCGAGTTACAGTCAAAAAAATAATATCAAAATTAGCTTCCACAGACATGGATGAAAACTGGCTACCAGACTGCCCTAATAATGGAAAGAACACCAGGCTAGGCTCAGGTGACAGGAACTTACTCCACAGTTTGTGCAGTCTGTACACTCTGTGACTTCATGCAAGCCATTTCACCTCCGGTAACTCAGCTTCTCCACCTGTTGCATGGGGACTAGAATACTGAAAGTGCTCATACAAAGCTTAGATCTCCTGGTGAGAAGCTCAACGTAGCAGACTAGCTTTTTCTTTTTTTAATTTGCTGTTAATCAAGTGGTTTAAGGTTTCTACTGCAAGTGTAACACAATTCCAAGAAATTGCTATGAAGGTAAAATAGTTAAGGAAATGTATCTTGCAGAGAAGCACCATTTCACTTAGAAAAGGTCAAAAACTCAATGCAAGTAAAGTCATCGAACACAGACTGAAAGCAAAACTTGAACCAAAACAGCGATCTCATGTGACAGCAGGGGAAAAAAAAAGGCTTCTTATGTATTTCATTTGAAAAGTGGAATAAAAATCCAAACTATCTATTATAGATAATCCTCAGTAATTTGCCATTAAAGCTAAAGATTAACCATATAATGAACAAATGGAGTCTCAGTAGTGCGAGTCCAGAGCTATGTGACTATCTAGGTTCCACAAAGTGCTCAGCTTTGGAGGCTGGTCATTTTTGGACTGTATGGACCTGGACTTCATTAAACCTGAACTGGACTAGAAGGCATGAAGGTTAGGTCCTCTGTTTTTGCTTTCTGATTTTTAGAAGTATAGCGAACAAATGCGTATAATTCAACTACAGTCACTGCTGAGCTGGAGTTACTGAAGTAACCCAGACTGACTTCTCTAGCGCTACCCGAGCACATCCAAACCAAGCTACCACGTAAGGGAAGATTGCTTAACAAATGACACCACCACACAAAGCCCCAGAATGAGCTTTCTAACTTTATGCTGCACGTACATAGTGAGCTCCCCGAAACTCCACCGTAGGAACGGCAGACACACCACTGCTCTGGAGCACTTCCTCCCCGCCAAGCCAAGCCATCACCATGCAGTTTTTCTATCATTCAAGGTATCCAAACTACCTGTCCTTTCCCACCACCCTAGATATTGTCTCACCCCAGACAAGGGGAAATAGTTGCAGCTTCTATAGATCTTTTCCTTACTTCCTAACAGCCGCTCACTGACAGCGCTCCTCTCAGGAGAAGCTTCTTACAAGTGCGCTCCCTGTTTTGAGGCAGGCAGCTCGTCTTGGACTCACGGGGGGGGGGGGGGGGGAAGGGAGAGGATGATCAATACAAACGCGTAGGACTTTTCAGCTCCCCTAGTACCCTTTCAGCTATATATAGCTTCCAAATACGTCGGCACAACAACTCAAAAAGAAAAGAAAGGAAACCAAGCGTCTCCGTCGGTCGCTGTTGTTCTCCGGGCCTTCCAGGCCGTACCGGAAGCAGGCAGCCCTCTGGGTGCTGACATCCGCGCACTCCCGGGGCCGCCAGCTGTTTACGGCCTCGCTCCGCCGCCCAACTCGGTTCCCACCCCGCCCGGGCCTGCCGCTGACGGCCCCTTTCCCCCTGCAGCCCGCCTCGCCCCCCGAGCACGCCCGCAGACCCCTTCCCCTTCTCACCGCCACCCCCCTGCGGGCCGCCCCCTGCCCCAACCCCTGACCGAACCCCGCCGAGGCGGCGGCGCCGCGCGGCTGCTGCCGGAGCCCGAGCGGGGCCTGCTGCGCTGCCCGGGGCCGTGAGTCCGAGGCCCGGCTCGGCCTCGCCACCGCACCGCGGCCCCCCCGGGCGCCGCCTGCCAAGGCCCAGCCTCCCCCCCCCCCCCCACGGACCATCCCCCGGTCCGCAGAGCCCCCCCCGGGCCGCCGATGCCGGCCTTGGCGCGGGGGCGGCCCCGCCGGGCCCTCACCTGGGCGCGGGGCCGGGCCGGGCCGCGGTGAATCAGCCGGATCTCATTCAAACCCCGGCCGCCCAGGCCTCCCGCCGAGCGCTTCCCGGTTCAAAGGGCACGCGGCGGGGCCTTCCGGGCCCGGAACCGGGCGGGCGGGGAGGGGAGGGGAGGCGAGGCGGTTACCATGGCAACGCGGCCCGCCTGGCAACGGCGCGTGCCGCCGGCGGGGCCGCGCTCGGTGCACGTGCCCACGAGCGGGTGCGGCCGTTAGGGCCGTTAGGGCCGTTAGGGACGTGCCGCCGGCTCGCGGCCCCGGCCGTCAGCCTGCTGAGGGGGGCGGAGCGAGCAGGGCGGCCGCTCCCCGGGCCGTGGCGGGCCGTAGGCGTGAGGGCGAGCTGCGGGGCAGCGAGGGACGGCCCGGGGGGCCGCTCAGGCAGCGGGGAGCCGCGGTGGCACCCGCGGTGCTTGTGCTACCACACGCCCCCGCCTGTCACAAGGGCACCTGGAGCTCGTGGGAGCAGGGGCCGTCAGAAGGACGCGGCCGTTAAGTCGCGCTGACTGGAATCTGGTCTGAAACTGACTGGAATCTCGTCTGAAACTGTCTGGAATCTAGTCTGAAACTGACTGGAATCTGGTCTGAGGCGCTGAAACCGCTTTGTCGTGAAGTCCCGCACCTTCAGTTTGGCCGTAGTGCAGGGTCACCTTGTGGCTACGTGGCCCCTGTGCCTCATAACTACACAATGTGATGGCTGAGGAACCAAAGGGAGTGTCATCAAGTCAGTAAAAGAATGATGAATTGAAACAGTAGTACCATATGTAATCGCCTCAAAAGTGGTGTTATAGGAATTAAGTGGATTGAGAGAAGAGCAATATGCTGGTCATACGTATGAAACATCACAGCAGCAGAAATGGGAAAGCGTGGTAATTTTTACCACACAAAGAAGACAAATAGGACATAAGATAAAAGCATGCGTAGTGATGAATAATGCAGAGAAAGCCAACTGGATTTTTGTATTACCCTTATGTTACACAGGACCAAAAAAAAATTAAAAATAGGAGAACATGAGGCTGAGGAAATAATTTTTCAGACACTATGTGACTGTTCTGGAACTGAGTGCTTCAGGAACTTTTTATGGCTGAAACAATACAAGTGCATATATATATCTAGTTACCAAAATATTACAAATATTTTAGAAGGCATTGAACAATTTAAGAACCTAAAAAGCAACATTTTAGGTTTCCATAATGAATGTCCAAGAACAGCATTACGGTTTGGTTTTGAGAGCTCCTTCAAGGACTGAGAATGTGAAATTAGAAGATGATCGGCACCTATGCTCACAAACAACTAGTTGAAGTAAGTAAAAATGCATTGTGTTGTAAATTGCACTGACATACCCATAGCCACATACAATCACCCCTTCCATGACACTTTAGCAATCTTGGAAGTCTTAGGTTTTTTATACTGTGATGAGTAAAATGAATCAAAAAAGCAGGAAACTCAATTAACGTGATACATACTGCCTTTTAAGAGGGGTAATCCTTCTGAAAAACAATATTCCCATAATTGTCTCCCCCGTGCCTTTTCAGATCTTTACTAGGCTGAGAGAATCGCTAGAGCCAATTCTCAGAAGATTCTTAAAACGCTGAAGGATTGAAATTTAGTTTATATGATGACTGTCATTTCTATTTCATGTTATTAAGGCAAAACCTATTAGTGCATTTTATCACTGCAACAATAGCCAAATTATTCAGGAAAAAAAAAGTGTGTGTGTATATCAGTGTATGTTTCTCTCATACAAAAGAAAATTTGAACCCTGCTTCAAAGTGGCAGTTACATTCTTTCTTATTTAACCTTGCTAAACTTGAGCTGTGATAGTCTTGTCATTAATATTGTGAGACATTTGAGTATTTTAATATTCCCTGTTCTAAAAAAAATACATTAATAAGGTAAAGTATGAATTAATTGAACTGAAATGCATTATAAATTTTCTTAATTTGTACTGTGTTTTTGAGAGTAATCCTTTTATTCCTCTCTGTTCACTGGAATTCTGACACCTTAGTGAGGAATGCTCATTACATTTTGATTTTTACTCTGCAGTCTTGTGTCTTTTTGGAACTCAACAGTTATGGAGAAAAATAAAAAACCTACAAAAATCTTTATGAAAATGTAGCAGTCTCACGAGTTAATGTGTATGACAAGAAAAAGCAACATAGGTAGATTTTTGTAATTTACCTGTATCCACTGACTTTAACGAGCTATGTCATTTAAAACCATCTGAAGATTTGGGCCTTCTTCTAAATACAAAGTGAAACAGACTTTCATTGTTATTCCTAATTACATTTCAAGTCATACTATTGACTTTTTTAATATATACATTTATTGAAATGTTATAAATAATATAGTTACAGAAGAAGAAAAAAAAAGAAAATAGGAGAAATATTTACATTAGAAAGTATAGTGAATTAATTGGATACATAGAGCAAGTATCATAGTTGGTACTTACGACAGATGGTATTTTATATTTTGATATAAAAAAGATATATTCTTAATCGTATATGTCAAAGAAAAGAGACCATATGTTGTTAAACACTTCCAAATTGTTATTTAATCTGAAGGACACTCTCTTGCACGCTACTGAATCCCTCATTGTTTTCATCTAACCAGCACTAATCCTTAGGAGATTTTTATTTATTATTTTGCTGTAATGAAGCACTGAATTAAAATGTTCAAGATTTGTTCTTTTTTCTTTTTTATTACTTGCATGGCTGTTGAAAATGATGGGAGCTTATTTTGATTGAACCCTTACATTCTTCCAGTTTTCTTCATATTGAATTATCCTTGTTTGTAGCAAAGTGATCAACAGGAATCAGGCTTGCTAAGAGATCAAACTATTTTTTCCTAACTTCCTGTTTAGCTGAAATGTGATTTTCCCCCAAGTCTGTTAATGATTTAGTTAAAGCAGCAATAATAATGCAGCTCTGTAATTAACGAGCGTAATTTTACAGATCTGAGTGATGAAATTGAAGAGTTGTCTACAGAACTTGAGGAATACACTGAGATTGGCCACCGTTTTCTTGCAAATCATGTACATAAACAGAACGCTAATTGTGCTAGGACAGGAGGAAGTGTCCAGGTCTTTATTAGTATAATATATATATTAAAAAAAAAAAAAAGAAAGAAATTTTGTAAGTCTGGGATTCGAATACAATGTGTGCGGTAGGATCAGATGGCGTGTTAGAGTTGTGGACAACCACATCTACATTTAAGCATACAAACCAGCACAGGGAATGCATGTACACTGGGGCGTACAAGAGCTGACTTCATCCTTGTAAGGGAATAACAGTGTCAGAAGCAGCACACTTGTCTGGTTGGTTTGTTTGTTTGTTTAGCTTTGAACTATGTTTGGTAGTCAAACATTGAAAAAATAATAGAGGAATGGTAGTTTTTTAAACTGCAGCCTTTTACCCTGGACTGAAGCTCTGTACATAAGGATTTGGCAGACCTGTATACAGGGAAATGGTTTCTTCTGTCATACTTGGCGAGCACTCAAAATGGTTAGAAGTGCTTAGGATGACCTCTGTGACATCCACAACAGCTTGTGAAATGCCTGCACAATTCTTTGCTGCATACAGAGTAATAAGTGGCTTTGTCACAATGAATAAAATTTTACAAGAATATGGGTTAGAGACAGTAAATAAGAGTGAGATTACTTTTTTCAGCATTCTCAACATTTCACAATCAGCTGCAGAAGGCTGTTAGAGGTTTGAAAGAGGTTTCATTAATCATGAAGCATATGATTAATGAAGACCTGCAAACAAAACTATTTTCATCTCTCCCAGAACATAGACCTGCCCATTAAATCATGACAAGTATAAACCCAGCATCATTTGGGGTGAGAAGAATGGTAGCAAGGTATTTGGATATAATCCATCCCAGTTTAGGAGGTAAAGAATATTAAGAAAGCAAACAATTCCTACTGTATGCCATAACTCCCCCCCAAAAAAATGGAGCCAAAAGGTGTTGTTTATATTGAAAGTTTCAGTATTCAGCAGTCAATACACACTTCATATACAGTCCTACAGGAAACTGGACTTTTGTCTTTTTATGTCTATTTAAAGTGATGGCTGAGTTGTGAGAACTATCTACAAACCATCTGGAGAAGATAAGGCCAAGAAAAAATCAGTCTTGCTGGAAATGCTTGTGTTGGGGGTGTCTATGGAAAATTTTTATGAGGCAACACAGAAGTGGGTTTGTGTCCCTGGCAATTGCAAAGGTGCTACTCTGTGATAGACAGATTATTTAAATAACTGTGTAGAAGACTGTAAATTGAAGACTGAAAATGAAGAGAAAGGTGGTATGTAAAGTGGACATACTGTGTTGTTTTTTTTCTGGATTGCTGTGGGATGGAACAATGTTCAACCCATTTCTTATTTTTTTCTTTATGCAGTGGGAGTTTTTCCACTTGTTTGTGACACAATAAAAATACATTTTACATTTCCTTTAGTACTTAAGACATTCTTGTAGTTGAACTGAAACATTCCTTTACAAAATGCTCTGTAACTGGCACAATGCTTTTTACCAGTCACAGGTAGCAAGAGCTCAGAAATTGACTATTTCTGTCACTTCGGTGGCTATGTCTGTGTTAGGAAGTAGCACAGACTGGTAGGAACAAATCGGAGGCCTAAACAGGCAACACAATGTTTTTGTCAGATCCCCCCCTCCCCTTTGGATAGCTCCAGTTTAGGCCCATGGATTGAATGAGTATTTGCAGCTGAAGTGTTTTAGGCATGTTCCTGCTCTGCAGTTTGTCATATGAAAGAATTCAGTTCCAGTGTGCTAAGAGCATGGGGCAAACCAAAGCCCCCAAGCGGGGATAACAAGAGAGTTTTGCTTTAAAAGCATGCTCCTCATCTAAACTTAAACATGCATCACCTAGATGCATGTCATCTTTTTTTTTCTTTTTTTTTTCTTTTTTTTTTTTCTTTGTGGCAAAACTTAACCCACAGTATGAAAAGAAAACGTCAGAAAGCTGGAGGAGAGTGAAATGAGATTGAAGAAGGTGAGGTCCTCCACATTACTACTCATGGCATGCCCAAAGCACTGCGTATATACAATATGTTCTATGGAGAGCCTGAGGGACCTGTAAACTGCTAGATAAAACCCATTCAGTGAATATTTTGATCCTCACAAGAATGTCACTTGGGAAAGGCACATTTTTTACAAGGAACCAGCTGCCAGATGAGACCATTGACCATTGTTAAGATCTTTAAAATAAAGCCAAGTAATGTGAATTGGAGCAGTTAACAGATGGATGAATTACTTGTGATATAAGTGATAACCAAGTCAAAGCAAGGTGAGAAAAGGACTTGACATTGCAAAGAACAGCGGATATTTGCAGGGCTAGTAAAGACTGCTTCCCAAATAAAAGTGTTAGCTAGTGGTGAAGGAACCGGAGTGCATCTAATTAAAAATGCATACCAAAGCATAAAGAGAAAATACAAGGGTAAACAAATGGCAGAGACCAGACTTGTTTTCAATAAATGTAAAATCAATCACAACATGGTGAAAAGGTCCCACACAAGAGGTTCAGTGTCCTGTATACAATGAAAGCAGCCATTTTGCAGAAAATAGATTGCTCTCAACTCAACTTGTGAAGATACGCTACAGAAAAGCTGTTCAAGATTGTGCTGCTGGAAAACATAACAATGGTGACACCAGTGAAAGTAGCTATAATGCCTTATTAAAGGGATAGTACGGATGGTGCTGTTCTATAAAAATAGATTTTCTGCTCAGCCAGAACTTTTTCCTTTGAAACTGCATCACAAACACAGATGCAATTTATAGATTTTGGAAATTATCTGATGACACAAAAGTAATAAAGAATTTTTATGTAGATTCACTCCACAGTGCTCTCTGTAAATTAATTAAACCTGTGGAGATTGCACTAATAATCACAGTGGTGTAGCAGAGAATAAGGTAGTTGCAGAGTCTTGATGCCTGTACAGAATAAGGTTCTGTTTGTTGTTTGTGATTTACGTTGTTACTTAGGAAGTGAATGAACACGTGTTTCAATTTAAATATTAATTGGATCAAAATAATGTATCAAACTTATACATGAAACTCTTGATTCCCTAATTGTTTTCATCTTCAGAGTTATGCAAGTTATTGATGAGATCATGTTTTTCATGTCTTTTCTCTTTAGGATGGTTTCAGTTAACTTGCAGTACACCGAGATATACCCGATGGGATTTTTCCTCATTCGTTGCCCTGGCTCTTTCTTCTTTGTCCTCTTTACAGGACTCTGTATGGGTCCTCTTTATTGTGTTTGGAAATTTTCTGAGAAAATTAAAATTATGAATAGCTAGCTAGATAAATACCAATATTTCTCCTCCTTATTTCATTTAGAAAATAGTCATTTTATTGATTAAATGTATACATTACACCTCAGCCAGTTCAGCTTTTTGTAGTGTGGGTCACTGGCAGAAGGAAAAGGTAAATAACACAATTGTTTCTTGACTAAGCACAACTTGTACTGTTGTCATCATGTCTTTGATGTGTCAATCATAATAAATACACTAGAAGTATGTAGAAAGGGCTTGTTTCATTCTTTCTTGTCATACCCGAATTGGCAGAAATAAGGTTTTTCAGGATTTTATTTTTCCGATTAGGCATACTCCTTACAAGGATCGTTAGAAATGTAATTTGGATAGGCAGATTACTTTACAGCTGACAATAAGCTATTCAGGTGAGGCAAGATGTTTATTTTAGTTATACTGGCTGTCTGCCATAAATAAATACAGTAGCAATTTATCTCATCTCACTAGCTATCTCGATTCCGTTGATTAAAGGCTATAAACTTTAATTATAAGTTGTAACAGTTGGTATTTGGAGACCTAAATATTTGGGACCATGTGGTGGAAGTTTGAATCTTCATTGTAGAAATGATCTGAAGAAACTCTCTTACTACTGTCTAGATTTCTAATTTTGACCCTTTTTTTTTTATTTCTTTTTTAATTCATATGCGTCCAGATTTTCTTCTGCTTTTAGGAAGCACTTTTTTTGTTTGTTTGTTTGTTTACTTTATTTTATTTTTTTTTAGATTGAATTACTAAACACATTTTTGTAATATCTTATTCCAGGTCTGAAGCACAGTCCAAGCACCAACTGAACCTAAACCTTTTCTCTCCAAAGGTAGGACATGAAATTTTTTATCTATTTCAGACATTTATTGCTAAGATAAACAAACTGTAAGATATTTTTATGCTCTGCAAAGAAGGTAGATGCAAATATTATATTTGTACATAGTAAATTTTTATACAAAGATTTGCATATCTGTCTTTTGGTTTCCTAAGGACTAATGATACAACTCTCAGTATCAGATATTTCTGGCATCTTTGATCTGTTTGGTGAATAGTTTATGTTGAAAAAAAAGTTAATTTAAATTCAATTTAAATTGTATTTTATTTTAAATTTAGTTATTCTGGTAAACAGAGTAAACACGACTCCATTGTTTATTCTTTCTGTTGAGGTGTTAACCATGACAGTACTGCCTAGATTATTGTATTTTGTTTAACTGATAAAAGTGAGACTAAATCTAGGTAAGTGCAGTATCACACAGATAAGCAGAATGTTTGTAGTGAAAGTAAATATGAAAGCTTTGTTCTAATTAAATAAAGATACTGAAACCAAATCATTAAATACAATTAATTTTTAAATACAATTAATATTTAACATTAATTATGTTAAATATATTTTTTGAGACTTTTTAAGACAATGTATTTGAATTTACATTGTATGAAAATGTCTTAAATTTTTTTGCGACTACCAACTTGTCTATCTGCCTGATTAAACCAATGTAACTCGTGGAGTAGCCCAGAGAACTTCATGGTTAGCTGTAAAGGACTAGTTATTGAAGTTCAAGAAAAGACTTCTGTATCTCCTGTCTGGTTTTGTTAATATTCAAATTGGTTTGATACTCACCAAAACCTTAAAATACGTCTTTGGCTCTTGTTTTAGTTCAGCAAACTATTTATATCAGTTTAAGGTAGTACCTTTTAACCTGTTTTGACTTGTGGAGTCTTGAAAAAATGCAGTCGACTCCTTGATATATGTTGTTGCTTGACTGACATATTGGTACTGACATCTATGAACTTGCTGTTCTTAATTGCCTTATACAGACTGCTTTAGAAGTCCTATCTAAGAATTAGTCTTACAGGCACTTCTATGCTTAGCCTGCAGATCGCAAATTTGGATCAGTGATTTTAAAATGCTTTGGAGTCTTTAAGTAGTTTTCATGTACAGGTCATGAAATTGCAATGTTCAAAGTAATTGATATATAGCATATAATCCATATGGCCTGTGTGCAACAGGGAATTTTGGTGGTATAAATGCAATTGTGAAATATCTGAAAAATATTTTCCTTACAGTAACTATACTCCTTAGAAACTGCCCTATGACATCAGAGCCTTATAATTGTATTTTTGTGTATTTTAGGAACTTTGGGGTTTTGAGTAGTGTTTGTGTATTTAAAATTCCCGCTGCTTTGGCCTTTTTTTAATACCCTTCTCAGCATTTTTCCAACAAACTACTATAATTATTTGCTCCTTTAATTTTAGTTTTATATTCAGTAATGAGAAGTTTCCCTTCTCCACATGACGAGGATATAGAAATAAATTAAATGACAGATTTCCAAGTTACCTGAAAAATAAATTCAAGCAAGAGCAATAATCGCATCTAGCTAACAATTACCCTTTGTGTTCAATACCCTTCTCTCACTGTTTTCAGCAATTGTGGATAGCCTCTAAATAATCACCAATCCATTGTCGCATGTTTCTTTATGGGCACAGATGCTTACAGCGTCTATTGACTGGCTGTAAATAACATCATTTTTAATTAGAAATGCACTGATGTAAAATTACCTGCTCATCTTAGCTCCATCTTTCAGGTAACTGGAGCTGCTAATTACTTTCAAAAACCCAGGTCAAATGCTCACTATCTGAATTCATTAACTCAGCAGAATATGTCTATCTCTGTGAAAAATAGGGAAACTTTACAAATATTTTTAGGGGTCAAATTTTGCGCTCTACTATACCTATTGACTTTGTGTGTTCCTGGTAATCTAGGATTTTATGATAGAAGTAATACATAAATAACTGTTATTTCTCAAATGAGTGGTTGTTAAATTATCTTAAATTAGCTCTTTTTTTTTTCTTATATGAAAGACACCAAAATGTATTCTTAATGGTACAAGAAATGTCAAAGCCAGCTCATTGAGATTTTCTCCATACATTTTCGGTTTGTTTCTCAAGTGTGTAAGAGAAAAATGATCCCTAGTACCAACCATCACATGTAAACTACCAAAAAATCTTTTTAAACAATTATCAAAGTTGAGTATAGAGACCAAGTCTTCTGACCCTCTGCAAGAGAGATGTTTTTAAATAAATGTTTTCAAGTTTCAATTATTGAAAAAGCTATTTGAAGCTGTCATAAATTTGCATCTAGCTGACAGTAAGCATGTTGTCTAATCTAGATCTGTATATTATGTAAAATATATTGTTATATACACAAATACTTAAGTAACAAAGAATTTTTTAAATGCAAACTGTATTGTCTAGAAAGATAAGATTAGACTGCCTGCCCTGTGAGAACTAATCATGCTTCCAATTATTTGAAAGTACCCTTGATATTGCAGTTAGTTTTCAAACAGCCGCTAAATGTATAGTTGGTGAGCTATTTACAATATTAATGTGGTTTAGGTCATTTGGTTTGGATAGTAGTTCTTTCAGCTCTTCCTGATCTCTTCCAGCTCTTTCTTTCATTTCCTGAACATTTGTTAAGTTTTCTTCATTACTTACCAGTAAAATTCTAGCTAATCTTGATACTAATTTAAAATTAGCTCCAGATATGTATGTGTATTTATATATAAGACTGATGTGGATTATATCAATGTCATGAAAGAGGTAGAATTAGGTTTTTCTTGTTTATGCTATGTTATAATATAGGTAAGTTTTGTTCCCCGTTGCTTCTAGAATTATATTTTACTATACAAATTGGGAAAAAAAAACTAATAATATCAAGTCTTTCTTATGACAGAGGAAGCAGCTATCCCTCACATATTTTGAATGAAGTGGTATTTTTAAGGAGGAAGAATCCACTCTGCCTAAATTTGGGCATACAGCATCTATTGCCTTTTGAGGTATTTGTCATTTTGCCAGTTGAATAAGAAGGGTGTTGGGCTTTTTCTTCTTTTCTTTTTTTTACTTTTTTTTTACTTTTTTTTTCTTTTTTTTTTTCCTTTTTTTTCTGTAGAAGAAGCTAGGAATGCTAAATATGCTATTTCATGAGGCTTACTAAAGAATGCTGGTTTTATTTAATTTTACAGTGACTGATGCCAGTAGGAGGGGAAGGCATGTATTATTATGTAGCGTTGCATAAATTTATTTCATCTTTGCATAGAGTATATATTTATATTTCTTTAGAAAAAAATGGTTAAGATAGGTCGTCAAACACAGGGAAATACTGTGAATGTACTGTCATTCCCTTGTAAGAATTACAAAGATATTCTATATGACTCAAGCCATCCTGTCATAAACTCTTCTAAAATGTCCACAGACTAAGACCAGTATTTGGCTATATATTGGCTATATTTATTCTATATTGGTCTTTAAAGCTCAGAAATTACAGAGTGACATTATCAGCTCAGTTGACAGTCGTTTTATTTCAGACAAGAACTGCCACTACCTTTAAGAACAGCTTATAGCAGAGGTCTTGACTACAAATAGTCATCAAAACTCAATGGTATTCTGTATAATAGCTGAATGATAAATTCTCGTTTACTTAATTCTTTACCTAATTCATGATATGGCATTCAATGAGAACCCCAATACTATGATCTACTAACAGCAAGAAGATCTTTTTGGATACAATATTTTACATTTTGTACATTAAACTATCACAGGTAATGGCTATTGAACAGCTGTATCTCAGACAGACAAAAGAATTCCTCTGTAGTGTAGTATGTAAAAGAGTGATGAAGTTAATAGTTGATTCAGATGAAAAAAGTTAGATTGCAAGATCATTATTATTTATTACCATTGATATTAAATATCTATCCAAGCTGCATGCATTTATTCTGCAAATGCTGGTGGAAAATAAGGCCATGCATATTCCTACAACAAAGCTGTTCATTGTATAATTTAGTTTTCAGCTGAGTCTGAACTTACTGCAGGTGAAAATAAGATGATCCAGATCTGTCAGCACTGATATACATGTAGGTGGTTCCATTATTATAATTTGTGAAATGCTCACAAGCTGTCTTTGTGAGGGTGCTTATATAGAGTAATGTATTAAAAAGAAGCAAGATGTTCTACCTTATGATGGCATTGCAGTTGTGCAGTTTGTGTAAAGCAATCAAATGTTTCTAAAATACATATGGAAAGTTTTTTGAGCAGGAAAATTGAGTGTTATTATTGTGTGATTTTGTGTGTAAGGTAATATTGCATACTTTAAGAAGGAATTTCCTGCTTTTTATGTGACAGATATGCCTCAGCTAAATGGGAACGATAAGTATTTATCAAGTGGATGCTCTTTTCATGAGCTATGAGTTACTATAAGAATAACACTGTTGTTCTTACGTGGAATGTTAGTGTTGCAGAACTGTCCCTCTTTCTTGAATATAGAGTTGTTGTGCTAGTATCAGTAGGTCTTCTGGACTTTTTTTCACTGTTTCAAGAAGACCACTCAGCTTCTTCCAATCTTTTCTTAAATTTTCCTTGTAGCTCTTAATTAAATTAAATTTTCAGTGATGAGCATGAACAGTAGGTTTAATATTTGTTAGAAACATTCTGCAACTCTGATTAAAATAAATGGTCAAACAAAATAAAACACATACTTCAAATATCTACCTTTGATAAGCTTATTTAAAAAAAAAAAAAGCTTTTAATTATAATATGACAATATAACCAGATGCAATCCATTACTTTACAAGCTGAATTTCAGTTTCCCCCTCACCCCTTCCCTTCATTCCCTCTCTGTTATAGTAGTAAAACAAAGTTTATATGAAGAGGTCATTCATTTTATTAAGACTGGCTAATATACCCAGAAAATAAAGGACAAGGTATGGGACTCACGGTCTCTTCATAGAGTCATTCTGTCTCATTTACTTTCAGTGAAGCAAAAAGAAATAAAATGTTTCTGAAATTACAAGGATTTAAGCTTGCACCCTTGTAACTGCATGGATATGCCATTTTGGAGCTCTTCTTGGGGTGTTTGGTCCACATGTGAATCCATGCTTGGGTTTGAATACAGAAATTAGCCAGCTACATAAGCTGGTAAATTCGTTATGAAAATAGGATGAGTTCATAGTCACTTAAAATGTGACAATCCCATGAGTGCTTAACAATATTCAATACTTTACTCACATGATTACAGATGCCTTTGGGTGAAAAGGGCTTTCCTAATCTGTAACAAGTTGCTTGATGAGCACCTAAATGAGCAAGAAATTCTTCATTATGTGAAATTAAAGGCAAAGTATATATGACCTATCCTTGAAAACAAAATTCCTGCACTGAAGTGTAATTGACAATGTAAAAAAATAAAGTATTGATAAACAGCTTCTAATTCTGTCACTATTTTTTATCTACCTGAAATGTGAATGTTGGATCCATCAAACTTTCAAATAAATAGCAGCTCTGCTTTTCTCCTTTTTAGTTCTGGCCAGTGTGCCATTTTTGAAATATTCAAACAAAGAAACCACAAACCGCTAGTCACACCACAATACCAGCTTGTGTTTACATTTTCAGCTCTCCAGATCATGATCCTATTGAGCGCACATAGAGCGAGTGCGTGTACACGCGCCCATCCACCATCAGGAGAAACGAAACTGTAAACACAAGCTGGTATTTTGGTGGGGGCACACTAATATGGCGGTTGGTGGGGTCGGAAGGTGGAGGGTGAATTATGGATCCAGAATTTCCTTGTATTTTTCTCTTTAAGTCAGACTGCTTGCACAGTAACTGCTTTTCAAACTGAAATGTTCAGTTGTTTTAGAACAGTAGGGCCTAGTTTTGTTAATTTTAAACTGTATATTCAGACTTGAACGGAGATGGATGAAAGCACTGATACTTGACTTACTTAAACTAGGCAATGAAATACAAACTATACTATGGGACATTCTGCTTGCCTGAGTGTGTGGTCGGCAGGAATGTTCTCACAGTCTTTACCATTTTTTGATTCTTTGGTGAACCGACTAGCAAATTATCTCGTTTAGTATTAAACCAAACGCTAAAGAAATCATAAAAAAATAATAATATGGTGAGAGAAAAATGGCTCTCTTTAAACTTGTAGAATCTGAGATTTATATTTGAATGTTAACTGTTCAGGTACGAAACACCTGATGGGCAGACTGAAGAGATGAGATGTATTTAATTAGGTATCTCTGAGATCTTCTCAATGTCATCTCTTGCTTAATTTAAATATGTCTGCAAGTCTCTAGTCTTTTTTTTTTTCCTTAATCAATGAAATTGTATTCTTGAACTAGAGTGCCTGAACAAATCTTTTATCAGGAGAAGACTTGGTTTTGCTGCTTACAGATAAGATGTTGCCATGAATCTTTATGGGAATCTCGTCATGAAGATACTTTTCCTACTGTATGACGTTAATAAGGTCTTCTTCTGGCCATTTGTAACCATTTTATCCTGCCTTCTCCAAGGAGGAGGAGAAAGAGCAATATTGTGGAAAGAATATTGCTGCTTTGAGAGGACACAACTTTTTAATGCATAATAAAGCCATGGCTTTCAGAAACAAAACAGAGATATGTGACAAAAGGAAGGCTGTTGTCTTCAGAAGGAAAATAGTTTCCCTCCAAAATCTAACTAGTCTGGTAGCTTCTCCTATCCTGAGAGCAGCATGGCCTAATTTTCAGTCCTGCTATCATATTGCCGTGTTGTGTTAACATTTCTGAGCATTTCTGAGCTCACTCGTCTAAAAGCTATATGCCGTTCTTAATTCCTTAGTATATATTTTAAAGGACTATGAAAGAAAGCAGATTATACATAGTAAAACAGCTACTTTTAAAACTAATTTAAAAAATCAAAAATACTAAAATGTAACCAATCTTTTCCTCAAAAACAGTAAACACGTATTATTATTGACAAGTTTGATTACTTAGCACATAATGCCTGTATTTGTTTTTTTTTTTTAACTTTTGTATGTTAAAGGTAGCACAGAACTCAAAAAAATCATAAGCTTTATTGTAAACTCTCTATACATAACATCTTAGTTCCTAGTACGTCTGATTAAATGGAGTGAAGAAGGCTATTTACCTGCTCTTAAAGGACTTGTGAAATTTGGCGGGTGTGTAGTTTGAATATTTGGGATTACTAACAAGAAGAGATTAAACATAGTAAAAGCTTGTCTTTATAATTATAGTGATCCTTTTGGACCACTAATATTCAGTTAATTCAGCAACTAGGTCTGAAAAGTACCACAAGGCTTTAAAAAAATTAAGAACAGGATGGTTAGCGTAATTAAGTATAAAACAAAGATATTATCATCTACATCTTTAGATAGTCAGTAGATTTTACCAGAGAGATTACAGAGAGTGCCCCAAAGGGATACATTTTTCTTCTTATTACTGTCATATTTGTGCTGCTAAATCAGTGAGTTTTTTACAGGTAAGCTTTAAGTTATTTCTGGGAAAGTCATGTTTGACTTGGTTTAGCAGAAGCTGAGATTCTCAATATAATCCATCACACATTACTGGGAAATTGTGAGAGTTAGCAAACTACTGAAAGCTTAGTGAAATAAAACTGTTGTAGAATGAATTGGTTTAGGGGCATGAGAGGTCCCATTTCACACTCTTATCTAAATAAATGTCTGATAATATTTTGTTTTAGCAAGTTTCTGTCTTTTTTTTTTTTTAATTTATTTAGATCTTTCTCACTCTGTTAGGAAACAAATGTGCCTCATTTTAGGGGTGATTTCAGCATTCTATCCATCAAGACTTGTTACTTATTTCTCTGGACCTTTCATCTCATTCTGATCTCTCTATTAATGGTCAAGGATCCCACTGAACAGCAGGAAGGAGCTAACCTTTTGAAGAATTACCTAGCCTAAAGACAGAAAGTTTCTGCTCTGGTAGGGCAGAGGAATAGCGATCCACCTAGCAAACCATCAGTACTACAAGAAGATGGAGTTGTAAGAGAGACCTGTTCAGGGCTTTTCCCAGACCTTAAGAAAAAAGTAGTTAGCAAGCAATGATGACCACAAATCTTATTAATGTTTTTGCTGTATGTGTGTTTTCTACTAGTAGCTTTAAAGTGCCATTTTTCTATGAGATCTTGTCCATCCAAACCATAATCTTTTCATTTGTGGCTTCAGAATTTTTTTCTTACATGTTTCTCATGGAGTTATTATAGCATCATACAAATGAATGTTACACAAACCAGTGAAAGTAGTTTAGCTCCAGCAGTAGCTCCAGCAGCATAGCTATTAGTCATATAAAGCTACAACCCTGTTTTTAATACAAATTCCTACTTACATACAGAGCAGAACAAAATAAAATTGGAAATATTGTACATCTAAATGCTACAGCTGGTGGAACTGGCAGAGGTTAGTCACTCTTTAATTCCAGTTAAAAATGCCTTGACAATACAAGACAAAAAAAAAAAAGCCTAATACTAAACTAATATGAACAAAATTCCTAGTCTGCTATGCAATTGAATGATTGGTGTGAAGAAGAACAATGTAGCCAAATCCCACCTGTATACACTTTTGCCTTCTGCCTACTTTTGCCTACTATGATAATTTTGTTTTGTTTATTAATAGAAATAATTACTAGTATAACACTTAACTGAGAAACTGTGGATTGTCTCGTATTTACTACGTAAGTATTGCATATGTTTTTATGCAGTATATACAAAAATATGTTCTGAAGTCATATGTCCTTACATAATTTCAGATTCTACATTCAAATTTAGAAGTAGTAGTTAAAATATTCACAGACTATATAGTAAATAGTTTCATTACCTATAGAATCCTGTTTTTAACTTGTAATAAAAACCCAACAGAAGATTGCATTCAGAATTATTTAAATAGAAAATTTCTTCCACAAGAGATATTAAGAGGCATTTCAAATATTTCCAAGTAGCGTGATGCATATTTGCATATAGCAAACAGCAGAGCACTTTGAAAAATGCATTGCATTGAATTTGCGAGTAAATATTTTAAAAATATTTTTTCAAGGGCCAGATTAAATCTTACATTGGTAGAAGTCAGTTCAGCATTAAGTATAGTTATCTAGTAGACTCACACGTATGCCAAGTGGCTGAAAACACGTTAGGTGTAATAAGTTACTATTATTATTACTGTAATTGATTTTGTATCTTTTTTCTTGGGAAAGGGGTATGAAATGACTTGCCTTATGTTTGTTTTGAGGAAGTTCCTTCAGAATTAGATCTTATTTACAGTAAATCTAAGGCTGTGGTTCCACTGAAGCCGAAGCCAATCTAAATGTTGATTGCTGCAAACCCTACTTTTGGCCATATGTTACCACTGCTTTCCCTTGAGCTTTCTTTGCTGTGCTCTTCTTCAGCATTTGTACTGGCACCTTCATTCATCTGACTTTAAAGTAAATATCTTGCAACTCAGTGGCCTGCTACTAACCCAGAAAAGTACATTTTGTAAGACTGGTTTTCTCTCCTGTGGGGTCAGCTCAATACCTATGATGGGGCGGCATGCGACCAGTTTGGGGAACAAAAAAGAAGCAGGGTAATCTCTTTGAATATGGGCCCGTTTATAGACCAGCCTAGCCTAGCTGTACTGTCAGGCTGCAGCTATGCCATGAAACAGCTCACCTCTGTGGGAAGGTGGGGGGTGGCATCATCCAAACACTACTGCTGATGCAAGGGAGTAGGCAGAAACACTTGGCTGTGAGCACACTAGCAGCTCTGATGTGGAGCAGTTCACAGTGTCATGGAACTGCAGCTGTAACTAATGAAATTAGAGATGTGGCTATATGTTGCTCAGGAATTGTTAGAAAATGTTAGTTTTTCATTTAAAACCATTTCACGTTTATATTTAAACAGAAATAGTGTAGTAAGGGGTTAAATGACTACTTGTGTTGTTTTAGGGTGGCATACTGGAATGGTTTGAAATTAGTCTTCTAACATCATTCAGTTATTCAATTATTGTACAATAATTGTTGTATAATTATTATAGTTAATATTTTTAAAATAGTAAGAATGGGATTTTGAACCTGATTTCTTTGCCATCCATGGAAATTCTGTTTC
This sequence comes from Anser anser, assembly GCF_964211835.1. Taxonomy (NCBI): domain Eukaryota; kingdom Metazoa; phylum Chordata; class Aves; order Anseriformes; family Anatidae; genus Anser; species Anser anser. The sequence continues at coordinate 17,801,612 of NC_139726.1, read as the reverse complement.
TTAGAGCAGGATTTGACATTCTGTCAAGTTCCCTAAAACTCACAAGTGACAGCATCTTAGTGCTAAATTGGTCACTCAGCTATGTGTTATAGCAGTAGACCCCAGCAGATTTTAAACATTTAGATCTCTCTGTTATCAAGGCTTTCTTCTCATTAAAGAATGTCCTATTACTGCACCCAAGACTACCAGTACTTCTAGATTTATGTACAAAGCTTTTTTAAAATATAATAAAGCGTTATTTCCAAAGAATTTACAAAAAGAGACTCAGTATCTTAAATTATGTCATACTAATGTGCAGTATTGCATCATCTTAATTATCTTGAAGCATTCTTTCTAAATAGTATTAATGAGGTTAATATCCATAAGAAGACAGATTTAGAATCTCATTGCTAAAACTGGTCAAATAATTCATAATGAATTATTCACCTTGTTTTTTTCATGAACTCTTAGTGAACAGATTGCGATTTTCTCAGAAGAATTAATTATTCAAAGTTATTCACCAAAAAACTTAATAATTCTTGGGCTCAGTTTCTTGGTGAGCAATATATCGTGAACATCTGACTGGCCCTAGTACTGCAGAACATACATAAGTGTTTTTTTTGTGTGTGGGGTTTTTTTTTTTATGTGTATGTGTGTATGTGGTTTCTTTTCTTTTCTTTTCTTTTTTTCTTTCTTTCTTTTTTTTTTTTTTTCCCTATTTTGACCTTTCCCTATAAGTTCAGGTCTCTGAGATGAAATGTTTCTAAGACTTCTTTTTTCTCATATCATCTGGGAAACTGTCCCTTTAAATCTGACAGAGAAACACAGTAGCAAGCCTGAAACTTATAGCATACTGTCTCTGCCGTTCCGTTACTAGGTATTGTGTGCTGTACTGTGCTTTTACTTAGTTTTCTATTTCTTACTGTTCAATAGATGACTCATTGTCAATGGATGATGTGCTTTTGTATGTTGAGTTATACATTCAAAATTTTCCTAGAGCTATTACTGAAAATGTTCTGTGTAGGCGAATAATATTTTAGATTACTTATCTAAATAAAGTGATTTCATTTTAATGTGTATTAGTTATCTGTATAATATTCAGAACAAGATTATTTTTTTTCCGCTGTAGTAATGTATATCTATAGGCACATTGCTTTCTCCAGCTCTCAGATATGGAAGGTACCCATCTTCACTGCAATCTCTTCACATTCTGCTAAAATTCTCCAATGGGACAGCTACAGTTGCTGGAAGCCATAGAGTAGCTAGGGTTACTACGGTTTTGCAAAGTTTTTTGATTCCAGTTTATACTACTTTCCTGTACAGCTCTTTTGTTCTTTCTTGAGAAAAATCCAGTCCTGGAGCTGATTCCTTCTTGCTGAGGAGCAGCTCTGTCTTCCAAGGAGGCAGCATTCTGGGCAATCTCATGGTTCTTTATTATTATTATTATTTCCAGAATTCCCTCTTTTTTTTTTTTTTTAATTTTATAGCACTTTGATCTACAAAGTTCAAATCTTGTCCTTCAAATACAACAATGTAGTATCACCTTGTAGCATTGGAAGACTCCATAGTATTAAAATGCTTAAATTTTTTAACGAAAATGAAAGCAAGGAAGCAAAGTCTTTTACTTCTGTTTCCATGAATCAAATGGCAATAACCTACTCAGGTAGCCTGTTGGCACTGTAGCTCTTCTGTTACCATCATACTTAACTGACATGTTTTCCACTTCGACCTTTGCTGTTCACAGTTTCTCTTCAGTAGCAAGTCAGGAGAAGGTACTTGTAAAAGTGCACCCAATTATCTTCTGCCCCAGTGCCTTGGTGTAAAAGTTGAAGGATTGCTTTCTACAACACAAAAATTGAGATTGGGTTGGTGGGCAAAGTTCTGAAATTCACCACAAGTGATTTGTCATTCTTTTCTGTTGTCTTAGGACCATGGAAATATGTTGAGTAATGAAATAGTATGATACTCCAAGTGTAAAGCTGTTCAATGAGTGGCAAAATCCATTTATTATATTTTCTGTATCTCACTATGTCCTTTACTTGTTCTTACTCCCATCCCCTCTGTATCCCAAGTAAATCTTACATCACCTCTACATCTTTTAAAACTTCCTGGACATCCTTTGTCCCTTCAATGAGACACCTCCAGAATATTTCTGTCTTTGGCTGGAGGCTATGGTTTGGGGTTCTGGCCTGCCAGCTAGATTAGAGACATCACGTGGTCAGACTGCCTCAGGAGCACATGGGGTTTTTTTTTGGTCTACCAGATGCTGCCAAATAGAACAAATAATGGTTGCATTCTTTTTGCCTTTTCCTTAGAATTTACAGGCTTGTTCTTATACACATAAATTGGAAAAAAAAAAAAAGGCAGCAATATCCGTTTCTCAAACTTGGTTGAAACTTGCCAATAGATTTAAAAATTATTAGGAGACAGGACATAACCTAAACCCCTTCTTTCCTTGTTGCCTTCAGGGACAAGGGTTTAAAAAAAATCACTTTTTTTTTCCTAAATGAGGATAAACAATGCCTTACAAATATCTAAGTAGTGTAGTACTCAGCAAATAAAGAGAATATTTATACTGTTTGCAGTTATATGTGTACCTATATCTGATGCATGTGTTCCTCGGTTACACTTAGGTGGACACTATGTGCAAAGCAGAGAGCGAGGTGAGGCCCTAAAACTCCAGGTGCTGCAGAGCTTTGAGCACCGTGAGTGTTGCAATGCGTACTTCTAACCAAGTGGTGATGAAGGCCCAGATCCTTTTCTCCTAGATCACAAAAATAATCCTGGTGGTTTTGTTCTGAATTTTCCAGACGCAGCTGATTTACGTTGAACTGTAAACATCCAGGTTGTTTTTGTAAGGTTGTGCCTTACGTTGTTTGAAATTTTGTGGTCAATGTCATTTAAGCCCATTCTTTAAACTGAGCTGCTGAAGGAGATTTTTGTCATCATTAGGACAGCAGAAGAAAAAGTTGTGTGAATGCATTAAATTCTTTAATGGGAAACATATCAGATCCTACGATAGTTAATATAAACGCTGGGAAGCTGATGCGGGTCAATGATACAAACTTTTACACCGTCCTTTTAATCAACTGTAAGAATCCATATATGCTTGTGAAACACTGGGAAAAAAAAATAAAAAAAAAAAAATTAAAAAAAAGATGTTGAAGGAGTGTTTGCAGCCTGGAAGAAGGCACCACAATAACCAGACGAGCGCGGCTTTGACTCCAGCTGACAGTCAGACCGTGGGGGATCTGTTTAGATCCCAATGGCTCCAAGTCGCCTGCGGCGCAAAGGTGCGGCGCTGGAAGCGAGCCGCGAGGAGCTGCGTGCTGCGGCCGAACGCCCTGCCTTTGTACGGCTGAGCTGCGGGGCGCCGGCTGCGGGGCCGGTTTTGAGGCCGGGGCCAGGCTCCGGGGCGCTGGTCTGGGTGCCGCCACCTGGGGTTCCGCGGTCCGGGCTCCCGAGCTGCGATCGTGAGGCGCCGCCGCTCGCAGGCGCCGAGCCCGCGCTGCTCGGAGCCGCGACGCGAGGGGGGCGCGGGGGCCAGGGGCGCCACGGCCCAGGGCGCCGGCAGCGAGAGGGAACGACGCCGGGGAGAACGAGGGAGCGAGCGGGAGCGGGGAAGGCGGCCCCGGCCGGAGAGACGCCCCCGGCGAGCGGCAGCGCGGGCAGTGGCCGGCCTGAGGGCCGCCGCCGAGGGAGGGAGCCGCCCGGAGAGAGAGACGCCCGCTGCTCGTCCTAACCCCAGCCGGGCGGGGATTTTCCTCCTGAAAAGAGGAGTGTCGACAGTTCGCAGATTATCGAAAACATTAGCTAATCACCCCACGCCTGTCCTAGAGGAGGCAGACAGACAGACACTGTGGAAAGCGCTGGGGACGGGCTGGTGTGAAACGCAGTAGCCCTGGAAAGCCTTTCCAGCTCCAGCCTGCTAGTAAAGAAAAGGATCATGTGAGGCTCCTTTGAAAGCAAATGTTCTGACTAAAGCAAGCAACTGCATTAATTGGGAGGCTTGTATTCATACATGCTGGGCTAAATAAAGCAAGCTGGTTTGCTGCAGCAGGCTGGGGAAAATTTATAAAACTAATCCTTTCAATTACTTTGTCGGTGATTAGAGTATCCACAACAAATGCACGGTCCGAAGAGTTTTTGCACGGAGCATTTTTTTTTTTTTCAGGAACAGGACAAGCATCCTAAGCAAAAGAAAATAAACAAACAAATAAATCGGGGGGTGGGGAAGGAATGGCCACGATTGCCAAGCCTGGAAAGCCGAAGCTACAAGGTATCCCCTTTTTATGGCATTAAGTTAACTTTCCTGCTGGAGAGAAACTCGGCAGGACAACAAAGCTTTGATCTTTGTGTGAAGGAAGAAAGTAATGGAGTGATAGGCTCTCCAGAGGGTAATTATTCCTTGGCCGCTCAGACAAGAAGTTCCCTGTCACTGTTAAGGTTAATATTAAGGTAGCTCCGCTATACTTTCCCATATTAAAAAAAAAAAAATCCTCCCCAGAATGTTATACTATTAATTGCCAATTTGCATATGTGTGCAGCTGCTGTTTTGGCTCCGATCTTCCATCCGATAAGCTTGCTGGAGGTATCACAGAGCACTTGGCAGCTTTCCTATTTGAAAAGAAAGCCTTCCTAACTACAGAACAGCTGATAGTCTATCAGTGATAGACCCTGATGGCGTGAATTACAATTACACTACTTTTCACACTAAATCTGGGTGATAGCTACTTGGAAAGAAGTTTCATCATTTTTTACCACAAACTGGAAAAAGAATTACATGGTCATGCTGTGCTTTTAAAGGCAGTTTGGTTCACTTTTGTCTATTTAACACCTAATTCCGAGGAGTCCATAGGCATCTGGAGATCTGAACGTCGCGTAATGAATTCACTGTTTAGATGGGAGATTTTTTAAATCTACCTCAAATTACATTTATTAACAAGGCGAGCAGGAAGTGTTAGAGTTGTTAGACGCTTCATTTATTAAATAATTTGTGGGTATTTTCAGTTGTCATATCCAGAGTCATGGGGGTTTACTTATTTTTTAATTAGCAATTCCAAAACAATGCTACTGCAATTTAACAATTCATCACGTAATCTGGGGCTGTTCAGTTCAGCCACTAATGCTAGATAATTCAGATTGTTATTTTGATCTGTTTATAACTCATTTTGTTGTGATAAGAGAACTGCTGCCTTGAAATTAAGTGGCACGATTTTCTATGGACCTTGTTGCGACCTGGAAGCTCACTATATAGTCTTTGTCTACCTATTTCTTAACATTAAACCTGGTATTCCAAAGCAATAGTAATTTTTTTAAAAATCACTTTTGTATTCTCTCACTTCACGATCGGTCTATATTTCACGTTAGTATGTTTTCATATACCAGTGCGGAGGAGGAGGTGGGGGAAATGCAAGTGTCGAAGTAAATTTAATTGTAAGAGTAAGTCACCCACGTTGCTGCCGAGGTCACGACGTCTAAACTTTTTCTTTTATATGTCAGCAAGTTAATTTAGCGAGGTGCTGCCCTGGTAGTTAAATGTGGCTGTTTAAATGTATTAAAAGGTATGGTGGAAAGCCTGACTCCTGACGTAGCTAACCTAACAGAAAATAGACTTTGTTTTCCTTTTTTAGTTGCTTGCTTTATTAGATTTCTCACTCTCGCAGATTATCCAAAAACTACCCATTGATTGATCGCCCGTAGAGCTGCATTTGGTGTAAAGAAAAACTTCACAGCTTTATTGGCTCCCAGGAGACAAAACAAACATAACAAGATATTCGTATTAATACAAACAATGCAACAAATGAGAAAAATCATCACATTTAAATAAGACGGTAAAGTCAGTCCAGTGTACATCCCATCTTCTGATATACCAGACATGGCAGATCAGCTAATCACCAGCGCTCTCAGGCACGGGTCCCTATGGGAGTTGCATTATTGCTCACAGCATCTCAGCAGAGTGAACACAGGCAACCGAAGAAAATGCCACCGAATAAACTTTAAGAACCCAGTTTAGCGGTATTTCACTGCAGATTTGCGACTCTAAACAAGGAGGATGCGATTAGTCCGTTTCTTCAAAAACGTTTTGAATTGTAATTTGTGTAGACTTGGACCTGGAAGCTGTTACTTTTTTTTTTTTTTTTTTTTTTTTTAGGGCACCACACAACTAATCATAACAAGGCATTTATTTTGGGAAGAGAAAGCGAGAAGATTCAAACTTTCTGCCATTTTTTCTGAAGACAAAGAAAGGGACGTGCTCCTTTAGCCTTACTAAAAGAGTCCAAGGAACAGGTTTTATTTTTAAAGAAATAAATTTCCCTTCTGAACACAAAGATGCCCCCACCTATAAGTGCCACGAACCTTCTTTTTAAAAGAAAGCTAAAGCCCTCTTAGCTTCATCTCGAAAAAAAAATCTTACTTGATATATGCTTAGAAGGAAAAGGGAAAGGAACCGTTTTTGAGGACAGTAAGTCAAGTCAGTGTTATTTCCTACAAACTCTTTATCAAAAGACGCAAACGGTCTGTTATATAGTAACATTTTCTTCACCGGCATTTTCTTATAATAGCCATTTTCTTCACCCTATAATGGAAAAGTCACTTAGGCCCAGTGGGAAATACAGACCTTCAGAAATGCTGTGGGAGTCTTATCATCCTCATAGTCTTGTTACCCGCACGCAAAGAGCCGGGTAATTGCTGTTCTGCCATTCTAGTCATCTCTTCTCTTCGATAAACTGACTAAAACCAGAGTGAAGCTGGATTTGTTGGCCACACAATTCCCTTGAAACCCATAAGAGGTCTGGCACTTCTGGGATTCTCATCACGTTCCAGGTCTTGCATCCATTTTCTACCGTATGGTGGGGTCGAAAAAAGCGGAAGGGACTGCCTTTTATTTTTGTGTCTGTGGCGTGTTTGGGCCGGCTGGGCATTGCTTGGCATTCCTGGTATTCTATATGGAATAAAAAGCCAAACAAACTTATAAATGCTTACTGCAGTTCCGCCCATTGACGTTACCATGGTCTTGTGAACTTGAATGCATGACCACATTCTCTCTGCTAATAACATTCATGTTGCTCTTCTTTCACACTTGGCCGTCTATAGGGGTACACGCTCGCCACTCCAGCGCATTGCCCAGAGCGTGGGGTGCACAAGACATCCAGCAGCGGGGTCATCATTGCCTCCTTCCCGTGTAGGTCAGTAAGTTTCACCGAGGAGCAGCACGCACTCGGTCAAACAACACAACAAGCATGTAAACTAAGTTAACTTTAGAATAATTTGCAAAGCATTCAGCATTTTGTCCTCTTCTTAGAAGAGGCATTCACAGATCACTACACATGTATCTTCAAATAGTTGCAGTTGCAATCATGACCTATAATCCCGAGCTATCATTACACGAAGTAAATTTGAAAATGATGACTCTTAAAACTTTGTTAAAGCGTATGAAGCTATTTCATGACTAACTGATATATTATCTTGTACTGCTTTCCAGCTACATATTCCGCTCAGATTTATGTTGCCTGGAATATGCATGTTCTTGCATATAGACATGAAATTGTATATTTATATATATATATTTAAAAGTTTGGAGAAATGCAGGGAGCACTGTGCTGAAGGAGTTTTGAGAAATGATACGAAAGAATGAAAGGAAGTTTGAGTGGTAGAAGAAAATCTGCTATTCCCATTCCGCGGGCAGAAGAAGGGCTAGACCTGGCAGGCTGACGCTGGGAGAGTTTTATCATTCCTGGAATACTTAGGGGCACTAAACTCCCTGAGTAAGAAAATCAGATGAATCCGTTTTAATTAGGGATCTTCCTGTTGCTACTGTCTTGTATCACTTGAGGCAACTGGGAATCTAAAAGTAACAAGCTTATTTGATCCGTATCAACTGCAGTTAAATGGACACATGGATGAGAACTCTATTAAAAAATCAGTGTATGCGATTTTGGCTGCTGAGCCTCCGTGGGCTTTCACATCTCGGATGGCATGGAGCCCGAGGTTTCTCTCCAGTGCTCCTATTGAGCTTGGACGTGGCTTTTTTACGCCCCCACCCTTATGTCCAGAGTTATGTACATGTTTCCACATATTAAAAATGCAGTCTCCACCGCTCGGATTGACAACACTAGCGGAGCCTCTGCAGACGTTGCCGTCCCCAGGTCTGTGTGCGCCGCACCGTCTGGCCGCAGCCAGCTCCTCCGAACTGGTGCCGTGCTGGGAGGTCACCCGCGTCCGGCTGCAAGGATATTTTTCTCCCGCTCACTTCATCTTCTGGACCTCCTCCTCCAACTGCTGCAATCCCTTTAACCCAGCAAACCCCTCCAGCGCTCGGCTGTTGATGAATTGGTGGGTCGGGTGCCCTTTCACCTGGTTGCCACCTCTGGAAAAAGTGCTAATGGACATTTGGAGATAGGATTCTCGCCCGACCGCAGACTCACTTTGTGCTGTGCAGGCACGGTCTTGTCGCACAAAGGCTCGGCTCCGCACACCGCCTGCACGCACACCCTTTCTCATGCACGCTGACCCTAGCAGTACTTTGTGAGGTCTCTCGGGGCACCTGTAGCAAGCAGATGTGGTGCCACACACAGCTCGCCATCTCAGCGGCTCCTTCACTCCGGTACCCCGCGTCCGGGAGGAACCCGTGCGCAGGAGCCTTGGGACGGCGAGAAGGGCAGTTAATCACTACAAAACCAAACAGGACATTGTTTGTCACTCCTTTGCTCACGGTCAATTATAAAGAAGAAGCTTCCCATGGCAGCGTGTCGGCAATGGCAGGATGGGTGGCGGTGCCGCTGTCCGGGCTGCCTTCCTTCACCCATCATTACCTAGCAAATGAGCCGGCTAGCTGGTGGGCAGGTACAGAAGCCCTGGCAGGCAAGCAGGAGAAGAGATTATTTTTGCATATCTTCTGTGAATCTCCTGGGAATTCAGTGGCGTTCCTGATCTCCAGTGCTTGTAATTAAGAGGATGGCATCTTTGGGCTGGAGAATTCCGGAGAAAATCATTTTCACGGCACCTAGAGGGCTTGATGTCGCACTTGATGACAGATGGGAAACCTTTATGAAGGCTCCGTAACCTTTTGCCCTGAGAGACTATACTTTTTGACACTGCCGGATTAAGGGGATATAGATGTTTTTACTCGGGTGATAGTGTGGTGATTTTTTAAAACAATGAGTCATTTAATAAAGTATTTTAATGAACTGTGCAAACGGCGAAAACCTGACAAAGCTTGTGTCACTGCTGAGAGCGAAAACATAACTATTAACCGTAGAGTGTTTTGCCTATGGAGACTTTTATACTGCACAGAAATAAGACATAGAAAACACTAGCACACAGGATTTCACGTTTCATCTTTTCAGATCATGACCTCAGGAATGCCGTGCCACTCCACTTCTATTAATCCTTTTCTTGACTTAAGGCTCTCTGAATACGAGTAAAGTTGTATTTTAAAAGCGATAGGAAGAAAGAGAGAAGGAGAAAACAAGACTCATTCACATTCCGAGTCTGCTTTCTGTCTCACACGTATTACATTTCACAAAACAGATAGAAACAATAGAGCTTATTAAGAAAAACTTGTTTTGAATGGCAAATTAAGCATAATGAAAATACACACGTTTTTACAAGTAGTTATTTTTTCACCAATTGAATATTTTAATCCTTTTGAAAGTATATACTTGTTTCTGCGAAATGTTTTTCTTTTAGCTCATTTTCACCATATCACCCTGCTATATATATCTATTTAAATTTTTTAATTCGGTCAGCGCAGAAACCCTAATAAGCACAACACCTTGTCCGCAGCCAGACGTTAACCAACAGGGGTGCTCTGCCCCAGCTACTCCTGAGCAGTATCAGTGCTGGCCCCCAGGCTGACGCACGGCTCAGTCACACTAAGGCTTCTTAGGCAAGAAAAAAAAGTCATCTTTATATTCGAGAAAATATTTCAGCTTTCGTTTTTGACGCAAATACCTTTTCTGTGCAGCACAGATCATCACAATAGAAATAACTGTGTGTTACCACGATGTAAAATCACCTGAAATCAAGAAACAATGCAACAATCTTTCCAGGAAAAGTAAACCTGACCTAATGAAAAGTCCCCCTTTCATCCTTACGTACAAAGTTAAAAAAAAAAAAAAAAGTCTTTACAGATAATAGCAAAGAAATTCAAGTTTTTATCTCCATCCTTCATAACGCTAAATTCAGAAGCACAGGGGAAAAAATTATCTGCTTGAAAAAGGGCACAGAGCTTAACTTAAATTTTGCTTTATAGTGTAAATCCATTAAATCACTATTCCGTATTTGCACCAACTTGTGTGTCAGGTGTTACAGAGTCTCTTAAACGTGAAGCACCCTGGTGTTGAGTATTAAGGTGGACTGTTTTTTTCTGCTTCGTAGGTATTGCAGCGATCTGGGAATTTATTTTTACAGCCTGAGATGTCAGTATGCCACAGAAGCATGAAAATCTCACCATCTGTATGCTCATGGACAGTTCATCAAGAACACTCAACGACAGCCTCAGAATAACAAAAATTAAACGTTATTACTACCGCCTAACCACACATACGCTCGAATCTAATTTAAATAGTATTTAACCTGAGTTATCGTCCTGCTTACCTCAGGCCCAAAACAGTTTCATCCCTTTCAGTGTTTGCTTACCCGCAGGAATCCTGTCATAAACCAGGCACATGCTATTTGAAATAACACTCGTGAAATTAAACGGGAGTTTACACAGAGACGGCCGTGATTTAATTTTGCCGAGTGCTGTTCCTCAGCCCGGGGAAGGTTCAGGAGGCGAGCAATGGCTTCACCTGGCAGCTTACCTAACGTGCCGGGCAGTGGCCTTCTGGGCGCGTGTGCCTTGCCAGTGCCAGGAGGCAGGGATGTGTTTTAGTTGGAACTCTTCTAGCAGACACTACATAGTTTAGATTAACTCCTTTCAGTAGTACAGCATCAATGTGTTATTCCCTTAACATAAAACATACAGATTATGTAAATCTGTAATAAATACTATTTTGAAGTGTATAGTAATCAGAAATCTTTCAGGGCAGGATGGAATGGAAACTGAGAACTATCGGAGAGTAAACATTCCAACGCTCATTCCGCCGCTTCTCCCTGGCAGAGCCGAGCGCTGGCTGCCGCCGGGCTGCCGCCGCCGCCGCGCTGGGCTTGGCCCCGCCGAACGGGGACGGGGCGGCCCGGCTGGGGCTGGGGCTACGCCAGGAGCCCCCTCGGCAGCCCCGCCGCACCGGGCGCGGACGGCGCCCCCCCCTTCCCGGCCGCAGGGGGCACGCCGGGAGGTGCGGGGTCCAGGCTCGCCAGGCCAAGCGCTCCGGGAGGCAGCCGCGGGAGAGGCCGCGGAGCTTGCTTGCAGCGCGTTAGCGCTCGGGACCCCGGTCCCTGCGCGGAGCTGGGAGGGCAGCGGGGCCCCGCAGCCCATCAGCGCTGGCACAGCTCGGCAGTGCCCGCACCTTGGCGGCCTGGCCCGGCTTGCAGCTCCTTACTGGGCAGCCCCGCTGGGAAGCGCCGCCGCCCGCCGGGGACAGGGAGCCGGCCTGAGCCGCCACAGCGCTTGTAAGCAGCGCTCCTCGCCTCTGCCCCCGGCGGGGACACGGGCCGGGGGGCTCCGGGAATCCCGGGCACGGCGGACGAGGTGTGAAGCCTACCCCCGCTAGCCCGGAGCCCGCCGGGTCCCCTCGGGCGCTGCCCGCCCCGCCGGCGGGGCTCCCCTCGCTTAGCGCGCTGCCGGCTGGGCGCTGCCCGCTGCCGAGGGGCCTGGCCGCGCAGGGCTCGCCATGCGGCCGGCGGGAAGGAGGGATCGCGGCGGGCAGGCGGAGGGAAGGAGGAAGGGAGGGAGGGAGGGTTGAAGGGAGGGAGGGAAGGAAGGAAGGAGGCCGGGCTGATTAGCATGCAGCAGCGCTCGCAAGCCCGGCTCCATTGTTTTAACACCTCCCCTCTCCTCCGCGCCAATCTGTCACCGTTCAGCAGGCGAACGCTGCTGCCTCGAATGCTGCTCTTCTCAAATGAGACGGATAATTAGCTGCCCCGCACGAATGGCGCACTCTTCTCACCCCTGATTGCTATCACCTTCTTGCTCCTGGCAGTTTTGACACCTCGTAATCAGCCTGCTGCTTTTTCTCTTTTCTTTCCCTATTTCTGATTTTTTTTCTCCCCCTTCCTTCAGTTTTTTTTTTTTTTTTTTTTTTTTAATGCAATCCCAGTTGCCATTTGGATTGAGACTCCTCTGTTGAGTTAACCTTGTATGATTGCGGGGGAAAGGGGAACGTACGGTAGGGAGGAAAAGAAATCGCCTCCTCTGAGTCTCATCTGCCGGGTGGGGGTAGGAGCATCTCGGCTTGTTCCTCCAGCGCTTTTGTTCGGGAGGGGAACAGCCTCTCCTGAGCGTCCTCTGCATTAACGTTATCTCGGATGGGGAAGGATAGTTTGAGGAGCGACTCCTCCGCTCAGTTAATGGAGAAAGGGCTGTATTTCTATGGAGTTCTCTGTTTAGTTAAATATAGCAATGCGAGGAGGAGATTTTAAAAGTAAATTGACATGGCCAGGAAGCTCTGTCTTTCTCCCGGGTAGGCAGGGAAGGAAGAGAACTTCTCCTGAGCCTCTGAGTGAATTCACTGCGTTTCATGGGAGGCGGAAGAGGGCTCTGATTGGAGTGTGGAGCAGCAGAGGGAACTTCTTCCCTCCTGATTCCAGAGAAATAAGAGATCCCAATTAATGCTCTGGTGATTTCCGTGAGATCTTATAAAACAGAGGACTCGTGGAATCTGTCATAGGAGCGTTTCCCTCTCCTCTAACAAGCACTGACAGTCTAATTACTGGAGCTACGAGCAGCTGTCGAGTTAGCCGGAGAGACAGAGGAGCTACATGTGTTACCCCCGGGCGCCAGCTCGGAGCCCTCGCACAGGCTGCGGCAGGCGGAACGCCGCAGCGCCCTCGGAAAGCGCCCAGCCCCGAGCGGGGGGCGGCTGGCTGCCCGGCCTGCCGGCCGAGCCTGGGGCCTGTCAGCACGGGCACCGAGGGGACCCGCAGGGGGCCTCCAGAGCGCCTTCGGCCCCGGGTCCCCGGGAGGGGGACTCCACAACCCCGGGCGGGGGCGGACACAGGGAGGCAGGCGGTAGCAACCTTGGCTCACGAGGCTGCTGCTCTTTCGCTCCTCTCCGGTTCCACTTTCTTCCTCCAGATTTTTTTTTTCTTTTAATGAAATCCCACTTCCCATTTGGACTCAACCTCCTCTGCTGAGCTGGGCTCGTTGGAAGGGGGAGAGGAGGGGAGGAATACTGAACCTCCTCTGGAGAGTGTAATAAAGCAGATGTCCCTGCTGGCAGCAGCAGCCTCCAGGAAAGCTGTACGAGCAGGGCCCACTCAGGGACCGCGCTCACCTCCCACCTCAAGTCCCTCACAACTGCTTAGTGCCAGGGTTTTTTGTCGCTTTTCAGCCCCAGGCTGCCGCCCCTCGCGGCGGGCTGATAGGGAGCCGCCGCGGACGCCCTGAGGCAGGACCACTCCTCATCACCCGGGCTGAGCCAGGGCCCTCGGCAGGCGCTCTCCTCGCGGCAGGGGCAGCGGCTCCGCCGGCGGACGAGGCCGGGAAGTGCCAGGTCCCCCCCCACCGCCGCCCGCTGGGCTGCAGGGGCCGCAGCTCCGCCGGGTGCCCGACTGCCCCCCGCCCCCCGCGCCAGGGAAAAGGCGTCCGGGCACGGGGAGACATGACTTTGCTTTCTGGATAGGTGATTCGCAGTTCGGTCAGCTCTTAATAACGTGAGCTCCCGAGCTCGAGTTTCACGGCTGAGATGATAAGGCGGTTTCGCGTCGGGGCTGGCTGGAGATGTGCGAATCCCCATCTCTCTTCCCAGTCCTGGGAGGCCTGGGAGTCCTGCCGCCCCGGGACCCTCCCCGCAGAGGGATTTCGCTTGGCTCCACAGGGGGCTTGCAGCTGGTGACAGTGACAGAGTCTTTCTCCAGGCCACGTTGCAGACACGCACTGTACACTGCTGTTTATTACACTCTGTTGACAGCCAGTCACAAACATGAGATGTTTAAAATACAGCAAATAACTGCAGAAAAATCCATTTCTAAAAAAGATGCAGGTGTATTTTTTTTCCAGAAATAAGTCACCTGCGAACAAATCTTTAAAAAGTGGTGTGCTTTGCTGCTATAAAAAATTAATGCTAATTATCAAAAATCAGGACAAAAACCTATACTCAGTTCATATGCAAAAAGCTCCAGGTCACCTTTTATCATTAATTTAAATTGCTTAGTAAAAAAACATTGCTTTTTAATTTGAACCCTATAATTCCATAAAATGTGCAAACTTTATCAAAATGCAATGTTTCATCTAAACACAAATTCATATTGCATTGAGAAAGCCACTCTTGCATATTCAGGTTAAAACTGAAGTCACTGAGATTTCCATTATTAGGTTTTCCCCTCGCCCATCTAGGCCATAACCGACTTGAACAATCCTTCATAACAGACCAGAAGGAAAGGTAAACGATCTTTGGTATTCTTAGTTTTAGGGGCAGTTTAGCCTTTTCTCATTCCATCCTTCATACTAATATACCATTTTCCATGGCAGTATTTTACTGATGATTAATGCTAGAACAGTATGTTAACAAAATAGTTTTTTTTAACAAGATTTATCAGACATACAGAAAACTGCTACCAGTCCATTTTAGCAAAAGGGTCATTTATGTGCTGTGTTAGATTAATCTCTCTAGAAAACAATTCAGAAAGAAAGTCAACCATTGATTTATATTAAGAGTCTATCCTAATTTTGGCACACTAGGCAATCAATTACTCTGATGATTTTGCAAGAATCTGAATTAAGAGGTTCACTACTGTAAGTTAAATTTGGAAATTTCGTAATAGAAATTAAAAATGAGAGCCTACTTCTCCTTTCTGTTTACTTCAAGGAGAAGAGAATCATAACTGGATATTGAGAAAAAATGCTAGTGTTACACCAATTTCCCCACCCAGATTAAGGACTTAATCCTGCAAATCTGTACTCATAAATATAATCATGACTTTGAGCCTATTCAGACAAAGATTAATTGAAAAAAAGGCATTTAACAACAATCCCAATGGTAATATTGAAGCATAACAAGCAATAATGTATTACAGTACTGACTTACAGTTCCATTTTACCTTGTCAAATGACAATTAAAAACGTGCTTATCTGACAATTTCAGTTATGAGTTCTTGTTACAAGTCTTAATCCTTAAATTCTTAGCATATCTATTGAATAAAAAAAAAATCAAATGTATGCAAAAACAGTGATCCATTGAATTCTCATACATTAAGACTGTACTTTAAAGTGGGAATTCAGATGCCGAAGAAAATCTTCCTTAGATGTTATAGATGGTGGGAAAACTTCTCGACAGAATTCACATACTCCACACTGATTCAGTTCAGAGTCTGTATAAGCTTGTGCCAGCAAATCATTGTCTTGAGGCTGCCAAATGAGCTAAAAGAAACAGAAAATGATTAGTGCTGTGGTTTATGATATGATTTACATGATGCTGTGGTTTATATTTACATTAAAAATACCTGCCTCCTTAGACTAGGTGTACTTAACACGTGCCTTGCCAGAGACATTAACTACTACCTTATCCTAAATAATTAAGGTAGACAAGATTTTTTTAATTTTTTTTTAAAAGTTCCATAAACATAACATTCTTGCAAATGCTTAAAACGCCTTGATATCTACTAATGATAAATACTGCTATGAACAGAATTCTGTAATATCAGTATGATAAATATTAAGGCTTTTAACGTTGTATTTCAATACTTTACTGTAGAAGCCGCAGGACATCATAGCCATTTAAACTGAAATAACAAATTTTTGCCTCAGGATAAAATATATATTTCTTGTACAGAGCTAGTATGAAACATTTGATTTCTATTCTTATTGGTACATACCTAATTTTCAGTTTACTTACAAAATGACTAGAGCAATGTTGTATGTCTTAAGTTACTTATTTAATCTGACTGCCTTTTAGTGTAAACGTGTCTAAGATAATCTCAGTTTTGGGTTTCCTTCTGCCATGACAGCATCAATAGCGCCATCTGAATATCTATCCATACATTCAGGCAATTCTGTAAACTATGCTACATTTGGTTCAGCAGCTGTTACTGCTCTTGGTACCTGAGCTAGCTATTTGAAAGCCAGCAAGTCTGTTTACCTGACAATAGGGACTTGAGCCCGATACATGCTTTTAGTCAGAGGGTAGCCTATATAGCTTGATAGCAACTAGGATTCAGAAAGTCTTCTATCAGTTTTCAGGTAGTTAAAAAATAAGTTCTATCACTTTGGTATTAACAAACATAAGATAAAATACATAGTTACATGGCCAAGATGATAAGGTTTTGAGTAAATTGAAAACTACTGCTGTGACTGCAAAGTAGACAGAATGGCAGCGAGTTGGTATCAGCTCTATGTGGGGCTGGAACCTAGAAAAGGAGAGCGCCCTACAGTTTTTTTTGGCTCATCTTTCTTCTATATTGCTTCAATCACACATGGAAAGGCAAGCAAGAACACTTTAGAGAGTAGCTTCTCTTGAAGTTTTAAATTTCTTGCTATTCATACTTAACAGAGAGTTTTAATTTTCAACTCTTATTCAAATTTATGATGCCAAATAGTTAGAATCTAATGTTTATTCCTGCTATGATAATTCACTGTACAACTAACCTGGCTTTCATAGTGGTTAATCCGTGCATTTAAACCAGCTACAACTTCTTGGAGTCAATTTCCTGTCCATTCCTCATTTAAACAGTGTTTAGCTTATCAGATAGTGGTAGCAGATTTACTGTCTTTCATTATGGTCAGCAATCCATATAATTAAATTGACTAATTAGTAATTAAGTGCAATCACACCACTTCTTTTCAGCTAAAAGAGCCTACTTATTGTATGTTGCTGGTGTAAATTGCATATTAAATTTATCTAGACACTGACACACTTAAATATCCCTAATGAAATGTGTTTAGAATTACTTGTTTTTAATATCCTATTATGTAAAGCACCATTAAAAAAAAAGATATTATTGTAAAAATCCCACTAAGGACATAGTTAGATTTTCAGTCTTGGAAGCACGACAAGGGAAGATACTCATCCAGCAACACACTGAAGCAAGCACTTAACTTCCATTTCTTTCTTTGAGTGTTAAGAATGTTTAAAATGCTTTTCAGAATAGGGATGTATTTAAGTGGGTGTTTCATTTCAAAACAATATTCAGATAAGATCAATAGACTAATGACTTGCTTGTAAAATTGTGAACATTCTTAGAAATGTTTTTGGTAGAAACAACCCCCTCAAACTGTGAATACCGATAAACATATGCATCTATATGCAAGTCTCAATTAACAGTAGTCTGTAAAATCCTAGGTCCACTAATATCCATGCTTATTTTAATCTGCTGCTCTTTTCAGTCACATGTTTTTTTTAAAAGTTACATCCTAAGAAAACAGTACTGAGTTTTCACATTTAGTATCCACAAAGAAGGAAAGAGCTAAATTTATTACAGCAACTGAGAGCAGTTCCAAGAACTTACTGTTGCCAAATCTACTGCATTTATGGGGTTTTCCATTTTATAAGTTAACATATGTAGTAAATACTTGAAAGTTTTATCTACACTAGGGAAAAAAAATCAGGTATCTCATTCCTCTGTACTGGAGCTTCACCAGTGGTAGGGATGATGGTAACATAACTACTCCCTACAAAGGTGGTAAAAATACTAAGAACAAGTATTATTAATAGTTTTTGCTAAGGTTAATACAGTAAAAAGGGCATTTATGCAAGTAACATTTTAAAATATTATTTTAATCTACATGTATAATTATCTGTGAATCAAATCTTCAGCAGAATTAATAGTCAGAAAAAAACTCCAAAGCTGAGTCAAATTCACTAGGAAAAATACTAAAAAAAGCAACCAACCAAACAAGCAAAAACAAACAAACAAAAAAACAGCTTTTGAAGGCAGCTTCACAAAAGTGATGGATGTTGAGAAAGAAAGATTAATAAATGTTAAAGTAATATTGGCTTGGTTCAAACAAGCCTCTGGATAAGATACATTTTAAGCTGTCTTACATGTTCTACAGTACTATGTAGATATGATTTACAAATACTGAAACAGTATTTGCCTTTTTTCCCCAGCTGTTAGCATTATTACATTTTCTCCACAAAGTAAATCATTTACATTTTAAGTGATGCCCCCAAATTAATATCCTTTTTTTTTTCTTTAACAGAAATACCAATGATAAAACCAATAGCTGACAATAAGCTGAATAGCTTATTGCTATTCAACTGCAATTCTCTACTTTTTAAGCTGCATACTCCCCTATCAATTTATAATCACATACCAGCTGTTTCACTTGCTGTAATATACAATGCAGGGTGCCATCTATTGAAAAACACAGACTAACTAGTAAAAGAACAAGCTGGAGAGAAAATACAAAAAAATAGAAGAGTAACAAGCAATGGAGTGAATACTTCACAGCTCCACAGGAATTCTACCAGTGACAAAATAAGTGGTTTAATTTGTTTAACTCAGTCACAATTTTAACGGAAGATCCAGTGAAAATTAAAGCACAATAAAACCCATAATTAGTAAATTAATATAGAATTGAGATCTCCTGCATAATAGAGAGGTATTTAAAATACATTTTGAAAAATCAGGCATATAGTTTAAAATAAAAATAATGGAGAATAGCGAATTTTCTATGCTTTAAAGTTTTCATCCCAAACTGGTTTGCAATGGAAAATTAAACTAGAGTTGGTGTTAGAAGAAGAAATCATAAAAGCTAGGATGTCCTACAAATGCTTCCCAAATGCTAGTTTTGCATGTCATACAGTAACAAAATCGAGAGGTAAAGCTCTTTTACCTCCACGTATGTTGTCATTAGCAAAGAACATAAAAAACACATCAATGTAAAGAGGAAAAGTATTCCAAATCCACCTTCAGAGAATCCCTAAATATCACTATTTGTATATTCTCAAAAAGTTCTCCTTTCAGGAGGTGTGAGAAAAGCCACAGAAATATAGGGGAAAAAAAAGGAAAAAGAAATCAGTCTATAAATTCTGATCAATTTCACTTGAAAGAAGAACGGTACACAAAGGAAGCAAAATATTCAGAGATGGGATTGATACAACCTGCTGAAACGTTAGCCTGCACTACAGCAATTGGGCCTTGCTTTCAGAATTCCCGCCGACTTCAAGTAGCTACGACTGAAATTCAAGCTCAAAGTACTTATATAAACATGACTTAGGTATCTTAGTCTACTTCCACTCATTTGTAAAAATAAATAATTATGTTTTCCTAATGACTGCTTAAACTATGAAGAACATATTTTAAGTTTTCTTAGAGGGGAGGACTGAGATCCTCTTTATACCAGATAAAAAGTAGATCGTTTTTTCCACAGTGAAGTATTTATCTGTTTAGTTTTTTTTTAATTAGTTCATTTGTCATATTCTCTGCTGTACGTTAAAAACAATTAAAACAATTATGTGCCCTATTCATCTAAGATCAAGGGTAGAAGGAAAGCAATCTAGGGGGCAACTTATGATTAATGACACCTTTGAAACAGATATAGAAGCAATTAACATCTACATGAACTGAAATTTGTGTGAGTATATACAGTGCTTACAGCTACTTAAAATCTTGCCCTATTTCCCTGGAAAAGTTCCTTGTATACATACCTCAGTGTCAGGGAGAAGAACTGACAAAATATATTGGCTTAAAAAAAGACTGTTGAGATACCTCATAGATTATATTATTCCTGTCTCAAAGACCTTAGCAATCCGGTTGTCTGCATGGCTACCTTTTCTTTTTTTTTTTTTTTGAATGTACAGTATTTATAGAAAGATACCTGGTGAGGACCTCTGACAGTTGTCCCAGCGGCTTCTAAAGGAAAAATTGCTTCAGGTGATCCCTGGTTCGTGTGCTTAGGTATAAACGTGAAACCAGTATCTGCTGTTTTTAAGCATGTTTTGTCACGGGTATTTTCTACGGGCATGTTTGCATGATTTGCGGGGTTTGTTTTGTCAACAGTAGTTAAGCTTTGTAAAGCTGAGGTCATGAGATCAACTCCACGAGCTTCAAACGAGTTAGGTTCCAATTTACTGAGGTTAACAGCACGGTCTCTGTGCTCCAGGTTAAAATGATGATCTTGAAGCATGTTTTCAGCTATACCAGTACAAGGAACCGTTGGTTTCTCCTGAGTGCTCTGCAAGAAAGCAGAGTCATTGTCTGTAGGTGGAAACTTGACATTAAATTTAGAAAGTGATTCTACAGAGTTGTTGTCCTCATCTTGGCCCACTCCTCTTGGTGTGATAGATGTGATGCATGATGCACCTCTATTTATATCTTGTATAACCCGAGGCTTAAAAAGCTCTTCTGCTTGTTCATCAGTTTTATCAGTACACTGTATCGGCATGGAAAACTGTATTTCTGTGAAGAAAGATTGAAGAAAACATTAAGCAATATATCATTATTCAGGGTGTGATGTTGGGGTATTTTTCCTGAGATGTTTTTGATTTTCCTTCTTGGCTTCTTAACCTTAATTTTGTCTCTTTGAGATCAGTTCAAGATATATTTTTTTCCACAAACATTAGCTCTGACTCAAAAATTATCAGAAGAGAAATAAAAGCAAACAATTCTGTTCTAATAATTCTATTTCTCTCTGATTTGTGGCTATAAACATTTCCATTTTATTGAAACTTATGTTGTCCCATACCCTTAACACATACTTGCATATATTTACTGAAGTGTTCTGGCAGAAATAGAAGCTGGAACCAAAACTATTACACACAGTGCCAAGAACATGTTAGGCACCATGAACAAGATTTGAGAAGGTATTCAGGTACCAAACTCCCATCAACTTTCAAATTAGGTAAATATTTAAACTGAACAATTATTCAGAAGATGGACCATATTTCCCGTGTTTTGAGTATTCCCCATTTATTTTTGGGGCTCTGTACATTTACTATACAAAGGTCTTCCGATATCACTATATATCACTAATGGATATTGTAACAAGGTGGGCCACAGAATTAATAAAAATGCAACAGATCCATATGATGTACAGCTTTTCACATAGTTAGTTGAGTTAGGAACACATTTAAAGAAAAACAATTAATTCTGGAATAAGCTGTGAAGCACCCACACCCCAGACAATGAAGTTTAGTAGTGTACACTAGAATACATTACAGTTCAGATGTAGCCATTTGGAGCCATAAGCTACACATTAGCACATCTAACAAAATTTGGGCAATGGCGAAACTTTAATTAGAAACAAGTGTTGGTATCGGTGTCTTTTGCTTCAACCATGTAAATTTGGCAAGTAATTTTGAAATCATTTAAGAAATCTTTTTTATTTTTTTTTTAAATAATTTGACCCTACTACCAAGCAAAGCTAGTAGGAATACCCATAACAGCTTCAATTATATTTTAATGCAAGCATTAGCAAAACTGGACATTCAAGATCTCTTCCAGTGGCCACAAAAATCAAGTCTGCCTTTTGTTTTCAGGAAATGTTGGGTTAAGCTCTTGTTCCGTATAACAAAACAGTATTTAAAAGTCTGCACAAGGAAGTCTAGAAAATCAGTCCTCTGACTCTCCTCAGTCCAGCAGTTTTCCTCTAACAGATATGGGGCTAGAGACATTCATAACAGACATCTTTTGAACTGACAGCTAAATTAAAAGCAAGCAAGCGCTGTCATTCACACAGTATGATGGGATATCACATGTAGTAAGTGCCTGCCTCTCACTCCAAGGGACAAAACAATTATGAGAGCCATTGATGTGACGACTGTCTTTTATAGCATGTGATTTGGAGCATTCGTCATAGAATGCCAAAACTGGCGGTGCGTTTTCTTGGTGAAATACTGAGCACCATGTGAACAGACTTGAAAAAGGCAGATGGTAAACAGTGGAAGTACTTCTATGTATGTGTAATTTACAGTATTTTCAAATATAAAGCAAAGCTTTCAAACAGTTGAATCACAATAAGAGCTTAAGTATGATATTACCAGTTTCAGGTTCTGGCTTTATCCTAAATTTACTCAGTTGGTCTGTTTGTTCTCTGGCTAGCATACATATTCGATGACACTCTTCTTTCATCTCCTGGAAAATAGTCTCCAGATTCTCCCTAGAAGATCAAATTGCAAATTAAAGCATCAACCACTTCAGCTTGTTATGACCTTTAATCTAGTCACACTCACAAACCAGAGAAAAACAATAGTGTAAGCTACTTTTCTTGGATAGCTTGTTCCTTAACATATGTATATACATTTTTGTTCTCCTCTGTAAAAGCAAGCAGAAAAGAGAAAAAAACACATAGTCAAATAGCTATTTAGTCATATCATACACACAAACATTCAAGCTTAGGGCCTGACTCTTCAAGGACCCAAAGAAAAATCCTTTACTTTTTTTTTTTCCTTCAATTCTCTCAGGTATCAGTGGAAAAGCTTTTATTTCACGAGTGTGAAAGATACTGTTTGCATCCCATTCTAGGCAAAATAGGATTCCACATTAACTGTTTTCTACTGCTTCCTGTGGACTTCAGACTTTGCAGGAGAAAGAACACACAAACATTTGTTACTGTTCCTTCCTTCTTTGTCTACCTGACATTTTTGAGAGATGTCAGTAAACTCATTCCTCTCTTTTATACAACATCATATGACTTCTCCTTTTATTCTGAGGGGTCTTTTTATTATATCTTTTCTAGAATATCATATGGCCATCTGATATTTAGTTATCT
Source organism: Anser anser (assembly GCF_964211835.1). NCBI lineage: Eukaryota > Metazoa > Chordata > Aves > Anseriformes > Anatidae > Anser > Anser anser. The sequence goes on along the minus strand of NC_139726.1, from coordinate 17,778,877 downwards.
GCATTAAAACTAGTAGACATAGCTCTCCATGCTGGTTTGAATTTTATTTGCCCAAAGGCACCACACATCACATTGTTCAGTTAATGATGCATTCATAAAATTCCATCGTGAAATTTAGATAAACCTGCTGAGCAGTTTATATTTCTAACCACATAATGGATTTTATAAAATGAACTATAAAGATGAAAAAATTAAGTTTGTGACAAACTGGACTTGTGTTCTCTTTTGCATCTTTGCATCAAAAGAGGTCAACAGGGGTTTTTCTTTAATCCGATGAATTGTTTTCCTTTCTACTGCTTATTTGTCCAGCGATCAGGAGTATCATGAGCTGTGCTCTTACTTCTGCTGCACTTCTCTTTCTGAAAACAAATGTCTAACTGGATCTTACTTCAAGAAACAAACATCTACAGAAGGAATTAAAGTTCAGGTATTTCAATATATAAGAAGTGAGAAAAGACTCAAGTTTTTAGTTGGAGGTTTAAAATATACATATGATTAGATAAACCATTCTTCATTTGTTAGGCATTTGTGATACCATAACAAATGTAGATATACCATAACCATTTAGATATACATCAGTAAATACGAAAAAAAAAGTCTTTATCAGAGTCTTATTTCCCCTCTTTCTTATCCTATAGCAGTAATGATTCAGACTAAAGATTCACACAGTTCACCTAGTCTATGTCAGAGAGTGGCCAAAACCAGTTGCCTTGGCAAGAATGTAAGAAGACAGGAAGAATTCACAATACTTTTCCCTAATACTCTCCCAAGCCCCACCTTTAAGAATCTTCTATTTGACCCCAGCAAAGGTTGTTAAGTGGTATTATTGCCTATCCTGTGAAAAATGCAAACCTAAGTTTGGTCAATATTTTTCCCAAAACACTGGCAGAAGGGGGAACGCTTGCTTGGGAAATACACTGCTTTTGGTTCCTTGGTTGTTGCCAGGGCTGGCTGGCCTCAGTTTACAGATAAACCTGGTTTCAAACTCTCATTTAGGATGGATCAGGCCAAGAATTATTTCTTCATGCTGACTATCAGACCTCCTCCTGGCAGCGCAGCAGGCTCCTCTGCTGTGCTGCCATCAGTTAATCCATTATGGTAGTACGTTCCTGCTCTGAAGGGATTTAATGCAAGGGAATTAATGCTTATCCAAAACCCGGCATTAACATCCACAGTTATTTCCCACAGAGTTTAACCTCCTGCTGAACCAAGTGGCTATTTTTCTTCCTCCCAACTTAACTCTATATACCTGCAAAGCCCTGTTATGATTCCACATAATCGCTGGCTTTATTTCCTTCCCTCGCTAACTCTTTGATCTCTGCTGCTCTCCTACCCTGCTGCTGCCCAATTTTTAAGGTACTATGTGGAAATGATGGAAATAACAGGTCTTAGTATCAGAAAAGACAACCAAAAATAAGTTGACAAAATGTTGCATAAGTATTTACCTTGCATGCCCAGGTGAAATACCAGAGAATCCTAGAGATAATTCAGGCTTATCTGGAACAACTTTCTTACTTTTCACCTTGAAGTAAAAAATGAAAGTAAGAATCACAGGTTAGCATATTCATTTTGCTCTTCACCCTGATATGAATAAAAATGTCACAGTATCCTTCACCTAGTCATTCTGGAAGCTCTCAAAACATTCACAAAATGACAAAACCCTTTATTTATTTATTTTACTTTGTGTGAAATCTTATTTTTAGTTTAGCTTTTAACAACTCAGCGTGGCATTCCTCTGCTCATACTTTCTTGAAAGAAAACTCATTCTAAGAATATTGCTTCACTGTAAGTCTGTTTTAACCATGTACAAGTTAAGGTTATATATTGCATATAAGCTTGTTACTGAGGTATCCAGCAATTTCAGCTCATAAAAAAAACAACAACAATGTATTCACAAAAATTTTCAATGAACACATCAAAAGCTAATGTGTCAAAGAGTCCGCTCAGGTTTTTGGATGTTATTAACTTTGACTACCACCTTGTGGTTCACTCTAGCATTACATCGTTTTAAGTCAATGCCAGGTATTCAGAAAAGTTTTTATGATAATCGGTCACTAAGCTGCAGTTCCCCTAGATCTACATTACCAGATGGCCCGGGTATGTTCATATGTCCTCCACATCAGACTTAGAACTTGATCATATGTTTGCCAAATTAGCTGGTTTCAATATATTGGTTATAACCACTGACCCATAGCCTACCTGGTAGTAAAGTGCAACTGCAGCTCCTGTTGGCACATTTGAGCTGCTTTAAACGTCCCTACATTGGTTACAAATAGCTGCAAAAAGTCAAGCAAATGCTTGCTTAGTAAGTCTGAGAGCAACGAGTTGTGTTGCTTTGTCCTTTTAGTTACATTCACTTTGAATTAGCTAGCTAAAATATATTTATAAGATTGCATTCAGTCTGCAGTACAGCTATCCCACAGCTATATTTCACTCCGGATGCTATTTTACCACAAAAATAGGGTGGGGTAAAAGAGAAAAAAAATCAACTCAATTTTGGTGAAAACTCCTGACTGAAAATTATAGAACTGAAATGCTGATCTCGAGTTTTCACAAATATAACGCTATAATGACATAATATAAAAATAACACACAAACCAATCAATGAATTAAATAGTTCAGTTTCCTATGTTCCTTATATAAATTAATAATTTCCTAGTAACTATTTAATGTTGACATTTAAAATAATTTTCTTAGAACAACTAGTATAAATACATTTGAAAAAACTAATAATTTTCAAAAGTTTGGTTTCTCATTTTATCTCCACTTGTTTTAATCTTATCTTACCTCCATTTTGTATATTGGCATCTGCATACTCTTTTGTGCTTCATTTAGTTCTTTCAATTTAATTTTCAGAGATCGTATTTTATCTTCTTGGTTGGAAATAATAGACACAAGCTTCCTTTCCTTTTGACTGTTTTTGTCCTCAAGTTGCTTCAACTTCATGCTCTCATTTTCTAACTGTTCCTAAAAAACAATGTTAGAAATGCCAGTACAATTAATAGAACTGAGCTTTGTGGAATATCATTACTCAGCAGTCCAAAAAAAGCTAAATAAAGATTCTGCAACATAAATAAAAGCCAGTATTATTAGCTAAAATATTAATTTTGAACTGATAGTAAAGACCTTTTACTGCTACACATAGATGTATCCGATCATAGATGATTACTCAAAACAACTGTATGTTCTGAATTTGAGTCATATTAGTGAATATAGAAAAAATACCATCTTGATTCACTTACTCTGCCATATACATTAGCATCTTATTTACAATATAGTGTATGTTTAATATATAAAATAATAATTCATTAATTTCAATCCATCTTAAACAATTTTAAAGGTGATATTCTGCAGCTACCTCGTTTTTTGAACAAGCCCAAGAATACCGCAATGCTAGCAAGATTTACGAAATAAAAAGCGGTGGCTGGCCCCACTTTAACTACAGATCTGGTAATTTGGGAAATTTTTACGTAAGTGGGCTTTTTGGTGGAATGAATAATTATATAAGGAATGATTATTATTATTGTTTTTATATACACAGAAGTAGTCCTTGAATAATTTTCAAGAAAAAAATCGATGGTAAAAAAAACAACATGGCTATGAAAACCTTATAGTAGTCAATTTATGAAATCTCTAGAAACAGTGATATTGAACTGCATCAAGTGTCGCAAAGTGTGCCCTGAAGACCCACATGTGTCTCTGCAAGAGAAGTAAGCCCAAGGGGTTTACTCTGCAAGATGGAATGTAAGCAAAATGCAGTAAGACAGTCTGTAGGCAGGTAGAGCAAGGTAAAGAGGAAAAAAGCAAATAAATGTTTTTCTGAGAAGAATATTTGTTTTACTTACAAATGGGACCTAAATAGATTGAGGTTGTGTGTTTGGAGATTAGGCAGGTAAATGCTAATGTAAATTATAAGATACGAAATTATTATCAGTGAGATATCCCAAACTAGACAATGACAGCCATACAGGGATAGATTCAGAGCTGGTCTACAGAGACACCAGGTGGTTAAGCATGGATGTGTGCATATGCAGCTAACACAACATTTTAGTGCCAAGAAGTTACCCTATCTGGATAAACAAACTCAGAAAAATGGCTTTGAAGGCATTGTTTTTTCCCCAGTATCAATCGTGACTTTATACAGTAAACCTAAGATCAGAGCTTCAGTGCAGCTCTGGACTTGGGTGGGATCCCAAGTATCCGGATTAAACATCAACTGCTTGGTAGGTTCAAAACATTGTCTAAAAATGCAAAACTCCTCTCTCAGCACAATGTGCAGATCTTACATACCCAGTCATTCAAACACCTTTGAACTGGCAAGGTATTTCTGCTTTAGGTATTGCAAACTTCTTAATTCCTATGGCTGAAGGAGTCTTCTGCTGATAGGTGTTGTGGGGAGTATATAGAGCTCATAGGACAGATCATGGAACGATTTCTATAGTCTTCTAGTGTGGAATCTGTACACTGCATCATAGTAGATAAGAATCTAGGGAATTGTATGAAAAAAAAGACAACAGCAACAGAGGAAAAAAAGAAGAAAGGTTTTCGGATGCAGTTCTGGAAAAAAGCAAAACATCTGAAGATTTTAGGCCGAAGAACCCTAAAGACCATCAACTTCATTAACACGCTACAGCAATTAGGTTGGATTTTCTCAAAAGGCACAACAAGAACACTAAAGCACTATGAGGCATAGAAAGTTCAGAGCAACTTCAGGAAATATATGATGACTGAGAAAAGAATCATACAGAGCAATGTGCAAAAAAAAAAAACCCCACCTATGTTAAGAGGAGATGGAGGCATGCATAAAAGTATTTTTAACAGATCTGAAAATACTGGAAGAATGTTATAGCCAGGCTGAAGCTGGACGTAGTTTTTTAACTATATACCTTTTCCACATTATTCTAAGACTACAACGGTCTGAAAAACATGATGCAGCATAAGAATAATAACAAATTCATAGTATCTACAAAGAAGGCTTCAGTATTGTTTTGTGTACAACATGAAAGCATACAGCAACATGGCTCATGACCAGTTTAGTTCATACATCAAACCACAGTTAAATATGAAAAGCGCTAAGCTGTTAGTTCTCCACCTGGGTCATGCAGAGCAAACCAAACATAGTTACCAGGGAATGCTCCGGTCATCTAAGCACAAAAGAAACAGTACCTATGGTACGGGGAACTACATTTTGCCCTTCCAGGAACACAAAGTCAGTAGTATTTCATTCTGTGGGTTCACAGGCCCCAGGCCACCACAGAGCCATTTGGTAACAGGGTTCCCAAACACTCCTTGGTCAAATTCCATTTCCCTTTTAAAAAGCAAACGGGACACAGCTTCTCCTGTATTTTCCTTTTAAAATGGGATGCATGGAAATCCAAACACCTAGGAAAAAGCTTATGTCAAACACAGCACTTGCCCTTGAAGAACAACTTTATCTTAAGTACAGTGAACTAACTCTTTCAGTGAGCCTGTGATACAGCGTTGATCTGCACATACCATTTATCCATTTGGAACTAGTACAGCTCCAAAAAGCATGGACTTTGAAAAGCTTCCAGACAACTGGGAGCAATGCAGTAGCAGCCAGTAGCTCTCTTCCATTTTTCCTATCTTTTCCAACAGACAGTGGGGACAAGATTTAAGAAAACAATGAGAAAAGCCACGTGGGAACCAATGTGAGAAGAGCCATTCAACATATTGCAGTGAAGATGTATCAGTGCATACCAGTGTAAGTCATCAGTCTTGTGCACTGTCAGCCTGTCACACCAGGAAAAACACTTGCAGAATTATTACATCTTTGGGGATCTTTTGGTAATACAAGCTCTCATATGTTGATCCTCTTACAGTTTCTAATACTGACCAAATTTGGGTGTTTGCAAACAATGTGGTAAAGTTTATAAATTGCGTTAAGTTTTAGCTTAATGCCATCAAGTATGTCACACAGGTGATACCTACTCAGTTAAGGACTTGGCCACATAATGGATCTTTTAAGAATGCTGGTATTAGCAACCAACAGAGAGGTTACATCTGTATTATGAACAGATCAGTATCTTTTTTTTTTTTGGAGAGGCCTTACTTCATAGGATACTCAAGTTGGAAGGGACCTCAAAGGTTCTTCAGATCAACCTCCTAATCAAAGCAGCAGCGGGAACAATATCTCTTAGAAACCTTTTCCAATGCCTGGCTATCCTCCTAATGAAAAGTTTTCCGTTATGTCCAGTCTGGACCTTTCATGTTTCAAATGCCTGTTGTCTCATCTTCTTGCCGTGCACCACTGTGAAGAGCCCGGCTCTGCCTGCCTGATAACCTCCCTGTAGGTATTGGAGAACTATTAGTTCCCGCTGAAGCCATCTATTCTACAGGCTGAACAAGTCCAGTTTCTGCATCTTCTTCTCATAGGGTACATGATCAAGATCTCAGATCCTTTCCAGCAGAGTCGCTGCACAGCCAGTCAGTGCCCAGACTGCTGCTGCAAATGCAGGTCCCTTTATTTTTTCCCTGAAGTGTGCTATAACGGCCTGTTTCAGTGGCTTCCTAGGATGAATAAGCTTGCAGATGGTTTTAAGGAAAAATACTATTCAACTTACAAACTACTCTAAGTGGTTTCAGTGAATATTAACTGTAATGATTTTTAACAGCTTAAGCACAAACTTTTAATTATTTTTGGGCAGAGATAGCCTAAACGGATGAAGCAATAAGGAAAAGGCTACCAATACCAAAATTTCCTAGAACATGTAGCAGGGCCTAACTAATCCTAGTGCACACATTGTATCTGTAGCAAAGGATAGCTAAATACATAGACCTGTGAGCATAAAATCATAAAGTACAGCTTTGTGTCAAAGACAGAAAAACTGACACCAGTGAAGTTGATATTGACTGCAACACAACTGTACAAGACTGCTGCAGTAGCTGCTCTTAGTCACTTAAGTCTTTTTAAGCACAAAGATGACTACCATACATCTGCCATTCCTTTGCTTACAGCCTGCATGAGGAAAACCTAAACATTTATTGTAGAATGAACAATTTTGTACGCCATATGCGTTATTCGTTCCTGACACACAGTTTCTTCACCATTTTTGTGGCACAAGAAATTCTGATCAACGAACTCCACACAGCGTTTTATACTGAGGTTCCTGACCAATCTTATTTTCTTCACAGGTATTGACTTAGCTTCCTGTTTTACGGACATTGCAATGATTCTGGTATCTAACTCTGTACTAGAAATAAAACACAAAAGAAGCTTTGCTGGACATTGCTTGCTTGACATCTGTTTGCTGGACAGCTTTGTCTCTGAAACAGCAACAGGATCCACATTCTTCCTAGTTAATAAAGTTGAACGAGGCAGTTCTGAAAAACAGCACCTGAAAAGGCAGCAGTTTAGGTCTCTTTGGTCTCCTCAAGCAGAGGACTGAAAATACCCGGTAATTTTGTATATGGTTTGGTACTGACCAGGCCACTGCCTGACAAAAGCATTTTATGGCACACTGGCAACGAAAATAGGCAACAGCAGACAAAATAAACAAGTATGGCCAAGTTTTTGAGGTTGGAAAACAGGAAAGCTAATCCTTACCTCATTTTAAACCTCTGAAATTTAAGGTCTAACCATGCACCTATTACAAGCAATCCAGCATTTCTATTAACTTTACTGGAGAACAGAATATAGTTCTCCAGTCCTCCAAAGAAATCCTATTGGACTTAGCAAAAGACAGTTTCAATAGGTATCGATAAACCTACACAATTTCAGACATGGGAGAAACTCTGAGTTTCAAGGAAGGATAGACAGCAACATTTTAACTTGTACAATTAGTCTTTAATTATTTATTATCCAGAATTGTACATTTTTGCAAGCCTGATTTTTTTTTTTTCTGGAGAAGTAGAATAAAGGAGTTAATGAAATAGAGGACAATGGCTATAGACAACTTTCATTTTGTTTAGAGCAGAATGTGGATAGAATGTGGTTAGAAAAATATAGGCTTTCAAATAAAATATGTGAGCTTTTGAATTTGAACAGCCAAAAAAGCCAGCACTTCATTGAATTATATACACTGAATCAATGGCAGGTTGATGACTTTTTGGTCTAAAAGAAGTCAAAAGATGATGTCTAGGGAAGAGTACAAGAAAAAAGGAGGCATTCATGATACAAACTTTAATAAATTCCCAGACCTTCTTAGCCATAGTTTCTGCATTTCTATTAACTCAATATATTTATCTTCCATGAAGTTGTCCAATTTACGTCTGGATTAGGAAGCTCTACTAGTTGACTACCTGTCATGTGAAGAATCAGCTCCATTATTGCTATTATTATTTCTACTTTTACCCTGACTTCATTTATTCAGGAAGATGGGGACTGTGCCTGGGCTTAAGTGCACATATTCTATATAGTTGATTCTGCATGGAGTTATATCAAAAATCTTCCCATTTATGGCACAGATGAAACAAAATCCAGATGAACTGCCTATTGCTGAGAGGCAACTGTAATAATTGACTAAAACAAAATGCAGATAAAGACAAATAACATATTCCATTAAGAAAATAGCCTCTAAAATAATGATTCCTGCCTCTCATGCATTGCCTGTAATGTATTGTATAGATCACAATTTCTCAGTGTTTCATGTGAGAAGAGCAGATAACACAGCTCCCTTTCTCATTATATGACTAAGTTATGTAAAACCATTGTCCTTGAACAATCATAAACAAGAATATGGAATATTAGGCTTGGTCACATCTCCATATGCAACCGTCAGATACGATTATTATCCAATTCAAGATAGAAAAATGCAAAAATACGCAAAGATGTTCCATCACAGAGTGAACCCTGTGTTATACTACAAATAAAACGCAAAGATTAGGAAAAAAATAACATTTTGTGATTACAGATTTTAGTGTAGAAAAATTATATAAAGACTACTTTTTAAATGAACGAGTGCATATAAATCTTTGACAACAGTACATTTAAAATGTTTGGAAAGGCTTAGTGTTAAGTGAGATTTCTTCAAGATAATTAAATAAGCATCAGTAATCCAATACAGTTATTTTAAAATTAACATTTCTGTTTAAAAACTGCATTTCCATGAATTTAGCATAATTCCTTTGTTCATAGCTTGGGCTTAGGAAACAAATTCTGAAGCTAACTATTTTTAAATCAAATGCCTGATTTCATATAGGTCTTCTTAACATTGCCTTACACAGTCCCTGTTATAGAGACTCATATTCAAAAATAAGAGATTGCTGCTTTACATGACAGCTCCCCAAAACACAATAGGATGACTTAGGATAAGAACAATGCAACTTTGTGCATCTCTTTCACAGTCTTTGCTCAACATGCAAAATCCATTCACGGTATTTCCTGTCTATTCTACACTACTGTTTTACTCTTATTCCTGTTATTCTCAACAGGCTATACTGAAAATTTAAGTGTTACTTCAGCGAATAGGTGAAGAGGGAAGAGAGATTGTATTAAAACTAGCTATTTAAAAAAAATCAAACATATCACCAGCATCTCCAGAGCAATGGATATTTATTTCCCACCTCATTACTCTTTGAGTGCAGATTTTTCATTTCGTCTTGCAAAAATATGCAGACTGGCTGCGACGCGAATAGCTCTCACGAGAGAAAGAGGGAGCCCCTTCCTGACCACTGGTTTTGGCAGGTTAAGAAATAAATAAGCGAGTTCCTATTTTCTGACGAAAATTATTCTAGGGAGCTGGAGCAAACAAAAACTGCACTAAGAAGGACCAAAGACAGATGCTTAGTTCAACTAATCAGACTATAGGGCACCACACTTGTGCACTTCAGGTGAAGATCTCATACTGGAAGAAGAACAGTTCAACCACAAAAAATCTCAGTTCTCTCTTTAGGTTCTCATAGTATCATCACATCACAAATGTGATCTTATGCTAAACATGTTGCAGATGACCATACCTTTAAGAGTCTCTCTCTTCGTTTTGCTATGTTCAGTTTTTCAGAGAGCTGGCTAAAAGATAAGTTGGAGGTTTCAATGTCTTCATGCATCAGAATGTAGGGATGCACATTACCTTAAAATAAAAAGCAACTGATTGTCACTGCATCTTTCCCCACCAAAATATGCTAGGCTGACATTAAATTCTGTTTTCCTTGAGTAAGCCTTCACACTAAACAAGCAAGAGAAACCCAATTCTGTGCTTAGAGACAATGCAAGACTCATCTAGCAATAATGAATGTACATGTATTCTTAAAAGTAAAAGCCAACTACTTTGCTATTATTTATGAAAATCAGGAGTGTTAGGCTAGTGTGAATAAATATTTAATGAGCATGGCAGATTAACACATGGTTACTCTGACTCTTCTCTTATTTGTGTAATACAGTCAAACAGTAGAAAATTATCCATCAATGACTATTTGATTTGAAAGAGAATTACCTGCTATAAAGCTTCAGTTATCCACTAGATCAGCATCACAAGACTTGTCTAATGTAAAAGACATAACCATAGCATTCACATCTAGAACAACCTATGAGTTAAACTTGTTAACAGATAATTGTAAAATTAATATGTGACGTGCTTAATCTAGTGATTGATTTGAACCCGTATTTTCGTAACTTTTATTGACTTCAGTGTGAGCAGGTTCTACATCTAAAGAAAATCTCACCATTTCTTGAAGAGGATACAGAGAGACCTCAGAAGTGTTGCATTTTATAAATAGATTTTGAAACAGCACATTTGTGTTAACTCTCACGTTCGCAGAAAAGTATGATAGTGCTCTGAGAGATGTATATTGTAAAAGCTGAAGCAACAAAGTCAAAACTATTCATCAATGCAACACAGCATAAAAAGAAATAATGTGCAGACTGGAGTACATACCTCTATTAGCATTCAGAGCAGCTAACTGTGAATTCAGTTTTGCAATAATGCTGTTTTGAAGCTCTATCTGTTCCTGCTGTTCACGTATTTGCTGCATGTAGTTCTCTGTCTGCAAATATAATTTAATTAGCATTAATCTTATTTTGTTTTGACTAGGGGTCTCCTATTTAGCATATAAAAAACAGCTCTGATTTTTAAAGATGATTGTAGTTGTGGACCTCTGCATGAAAACCCAGCTACAGTCACCTTTGGCAAGTCTGTACTTTTGAGACTGCAGTGATTAGAAAAGGTATAATAAATAAATCCTGATTTTAAGTAACTGTTTCAACTGTAGCAGTTATAGAGGATAGGATAAATTAAGTATAGGAATCTTCTTTCATAGCTGTAGCACACAGGGTTTAAAATTAGAACTACAGCATTTACTTCTTCAGAATGCTGGTCAGTTAGTTTATCCATAGAAAGATATAACTTTCTTCCCCCGTATTTTCTAACAAATAAATTATATAGAAATTGGCTTTCAGAAAGATAGGTTTTTAAATTAAATCAACATTGCTTATTCCCTACAACCTTGTAAGTAACTAATTGTCTACGTACAGAGATTTTGCCTGTTTCTTCGAGTGCAGTAGACTTGGTATTCTAACCTAGAAAACTGAGGGGGGGGGGGGGGGGGAAGCAAACAAGCAGAAAATAAGAGTAGCCAATCAGCCCCATTCTTCAACTAGTTACGCTCTATTTTGTGCTATAACCAGGCCATACAGAGCCTAATAAGGCTGCTCACATTTCACTGAGGACTATGAATGTTGTTAGACAGTCAGCTAACTGAACACATGGTCAGGTGGCAGGAAGATGCTAATATTCAAGAACTATTATTTCATTAGCACATCCCTAATGTTGCAGTTACAGTAGCACTAAAAACCAGCAAGAAAACTTGTGAAATACCAGCAAGGAAACTTACAGAAATGCACTGAATTTGTCTGGAATTAAGAATATGCCTATTATTGAACATGTCAATACCTGGGACAAGACAGGTATGTCTTCACTTCTATTTATAATTTATCCATACTGCTTTCTAATTCTCTGATCTCAGTCATGTTTAAATTCCACACACCCCTACTGCCCAATATGCTTGTCTGTGAAGTAGGCAGGAATAAACCTAGAAACAAAATTTATTTTAAAAGGCCAGGTAGTAGTTGTACTATGAGAGTTAAAAAAAAAAAAAAGTGATCAAAGAGCAGTACACTCCAGCAGCTACCAAGAGACCTCATGAAGCAGAAAAATCACTGAGAACCAAATTGAAAATGTACAACAGCAATGTCTTGTCAACACTTCTGTACAGAGCACAGACATGACAGCTAAAACAGACAGAAGAGAAGATGCTTTTGACAGCCAGTGTGCACAAATTATTCCTTGAGTCAGATGGCAGCAACAAGTTACCAACTAGAAGATCTGCATGACAACCAACCATCCATCTGTATCAAACACCATCTGGCCGAGATGACTCTGGCTTCTGTGTGCTTGACATGGCTCCCAGCTCTAGAGACTGGCAAAACAAGTGGCCTATCGGTAACTTAAGTAGTAAACTGTTAACAACAGAATGGTGGACAATCCAACAATGTGTGAAGGCCACACAATGAACAGAGGAATTTACTATAGCCAGGCACTGTACAAAGGTCAAACCAAACTCACGGTTTTTGAATAAAAAGACTGAAAAACAACACAAACAAAAATACCCCAACTAGTTATAGTACCAACTCTTCCTGAAAAAATACTTTCATTCTCTTCTGAAGTCATGGAATCAACTACTGAAAGTTTGATTAGGGCAAAAATTTGAACAAACGGCAATCCTTTATGAAAGGCTTTTACCTTTGATTTCTGAACCTGAGAAAATGCAGATGGAAATACTGCAAGCATTTAGTTCACTTAACATTAATGATCTCACACACTTTTCTGATTTTCTTCCATGGACTTTAAGAGAGCTATCTCCTGACCTTGTATTCAATGTCTTCTTTCTATGGCAGAAATTTCTTTCAGATGGTTAGATGCCCCACAAGTATTAACTTGACTGTTTTTCCTTCAAATAATTAATTTTTCATCATAAGAGAGGGAATTCAAAAGATTCTCAAACATTCTAAAGTATGTTGCCTTTTGTTAAGTTAGTTGCAATTTCAGCACAAAATATATCTGACTTGCTTCCTGTGCTTGTTAAGTGCAGAAAACTCTACAGATTTGCATCGGCACTGCTGCAACAGACTATGCATATAGTTAGGCTGAACAGTGGATGAATGACTTGATACTTGTTCTGCAGTGCCTTGGCTAGTTTATTTTGACATGACTGTGGATGGTAAGATCGTACCCAGCTATCAGAATGCTCTCTAGTAGGCATTTCCTTACTTCCAATTGTACTACTGCTTATATAACTTGACATCGAGTATGGTTCACCTGCCCCCGAATAAAGTCCCAGCCTACCTGTTCTACTGAAGTATTGGAAAGTCATGTCAAAAACTTTCAAGCCTTGCAGTTAGCTAACAGAGTTTTCCTTGCTGCGAAGTATATGCACAATAAAATTTGTATCACAAAGCCCCAAACTGATAGCTTTGCAATATGCTGGCACATATGATGAGAAGTCCTAGAAGAATTTTGGCTGAAGCAATGTTTTTTACAACAGCAACCTAAATAAGAATTCAAAGGTGCTCCTTACTGGTCAGAATGCCTCCAGAATCTGTTTCTGTTGCTTCATCATTAAAGAAAAATTGTATAGATTGATTATTTTTTAAAAATCAGTATATATTCTAATCATTTTAAGATAAGTTTGCTGTAACTGTTTCAAGCTATATTGTCCTAATAGCTTGTGCAGTGCTTAACACACTAAGGTGTTTGGCTTTTATATTGTGTAAATTAATAATTCATGTGGCATATTCTCCTATTAACACAAAACGATTTAATTTAAGCTATTTAATAACTTAATTTGATTGAACTATTTACAGTAATAACTTAAAATTTGGTCACTTTTGAGTAAACCAAATTAAATTTCAAGATATCCTTCATTAAAGCTGGGTAACTTGCATATACATCTCTGCTGCTTACATTAAAAGGCTTGATTAATCCTTCAAAACAGAAAACACTCTTATCATCTTTAAAATTTAAAAAAATAATAATAAATTAAAGGTTGAAAACCAGGAAGCCACCTACTACATTCACACCTTAATGAATTACTCTGCAGTTTACTGGCCTGGTCTTATAACTGTAATTTTCAACTTTAACAGATGTACTCAAGTGTGCCTAGCTAAAGTGAAACCGAAATCTACATGTACCACAATCCTCCACAGAAGGGGTGGCTTTACAAATACAGTGCAGAACCCAACACATACTTTTTGCTGTAGTTCTTTCACAGCATGGTCCCTATCCATGCATGCTTGTCGATAGGCTTCATAAGCTTTATTAAGCTGCTCTCCGATGTTCTTGTCCATAATTCCCAGTGTTGTTTCATCACTGAAAGGATGGTCAAGTTAAAAGACCTGAAAAATAATCAGAAGGAAAAAGAAAGCTAAGAAAAAGAAGATATAACTAAAAATAAATATAATATCACTTGTATTATTATCAGATTCACGCAATATATGCAGTATGCTTGAGCATTAACTCACATGGTAGTTTGAACTACGGATCTGCTCACCTCAACATTTAATTCTATGCTCAGAAATAGGTTTAAACAAAAGCTAAGTAAAAGCAGGTTAACTTTTAATCAAATTCTGGATGCATAGAACCTGTAAATGTATGCATAGTTACAGTGTTTGAGGGCTGGGACTTATAATTGGTGCAGATCACCAGTTACCTAAATTTATAACATTTCCAACAGTTTGATGTTTATGCAATTGTGAAGTAACAGACATTATTAAAACACAACAAAGTAAAACCCAGCTTTTGGCATTAAACAATACAAATACAAAAAATGTTAATAACATTAGGTCACATCACAACCTATTCTATGCCATATTTAAAAACAAAAATACATGCAGCACCAAAAGGTGAATTAAAAAATCTTTTATCTAAAAAATTAGTAATATCAACCAGTAAGACTCAGACCTTTTCACACATTACAATCAACTTCTTACTCTTTGTGATCAATTTCAGTATCAGCTCCTGAAAATAATGCTCATGAACCTTGAGGCATAAGACTACAACAATATTAACTAGTTACAAACTTCAATTTCAAGAGAGCCTGAACTTTGAAGATACAGATCCTTTACTTCTATAACAATAGATGCCAAAAAATATTTAATTAAAATTTATTGTAATGTAATAAAGGATAGGTAGTGAATTCTCAAAAACAGCAAAAATGGGCCAGCACTATGGAAAAACAAAACAAAACAACAACAAAAAAACAGCAGTAATTCACATCTCCTCTCCTAATTCAATATTAGCATGGTTACCTCACAGCACAAAGTGTGAACAGCCACTGTCACCTATCACTATCTTCTGGGATCGTGCATAAACCACAGACACTACTAAGGAAACATGCAGTCAAGAGAGGATAAGCCATAGCAAGAAGGGATAACCTGTCCTAGACCCTGGCAAAAATCCTAAGGACTGCAGCTTGAAGCTTTTGTTCATTTTTTCTTGCTCTTGAATATCTTCTACATCACTGATGCTTAATACAAAAAAGTGGTTTGACTTTCCTAGAAAGTGCAATGTAGTACTGTATGGATGTTGCATCTTTTTGTCCTGATAACATTATTTTAATGATGCGCGTATATTGCAAAATCAATTGTGTCTCAACTCCAGCATGACAGTACTTTATTAGTAATATTTACTACTTTAATTTATTACTTTAAAGTAAATTCTTTGACAGCTTGGAAACATTTAGGGACCCTTTGATACAACAAGTATTATTGAAATTCACAAAGTTTTGTGTAACTTCTACATTGTTTCATGTAAAAGGTTTTTGTTTTCTAAACACCAGTTTATTAGTTTATAATCTCAGTTACATGTTTACTGTCTGAAAACACAGTTAGTAATACAAACTACTTCATACACCCTCCCCATCCCTCAAAGAGTAACCTTCCACTAACTGGAACATTCCCTTTAATACCTGGGACACATCTTTAAACAGATGGATAGACTTTCTTTCAATTTCAAATGAAGGACTGTTTTATGTAGGTCAAAAAATAAGATACTACATTTGTCTGCAGGGGCAGGTACTAAACTGAGGAAGGGTATTGTTACAGCTGAAAGCGATCGAAAACGTGCTCTCACATTCCTTAAAAACTTGCAGAGTTTGCATTGATGTTGATTTTGTACTTCTCTGAAATTCTCCAGAAGACACTTAGCTTGTTACAGTTTACTTAATCAACTGTAGTGTCCTGTACGTATAAAAGGTAACTTCAAAAATTGGCTGCAGCAGATTTAAAAGACTAAGTTCAGCTTCCAATAGAGGGAACGGGGTTCAGCTCCGGACAACTCACTATTTGCAGAAAATGAAGGTGTGCAAATTCAATCTCAATTTGGAAAAAAGCAGCACTCTAAATTTATGCCTAACTTCCAGTCCTCTACTGACTGATTGATTCAGACTGCGAGCATTAACAACAAGTTCTACTCTCCTCTGGACTGCTGGTGCCAGAAACAATTGATCCAGCAGACAAAACTGTAGCACTGTGCCTTATTTTCTACGCAGTAGGTAAGAATAAGGAGAATGGTTGCTTATGGTCCATTTCTGTGGAAAAAATGTTCACAATTCTTAATTTCCTGGTAGCTCCCTAAAACCCACACTCCGTGTAAGAAAGCAGAAAGCAGTAAAATTAATTACTGGTGACACTTAGAGATGGAATCATCAGAGGAATTGGTCCTGTATTCCCCTATACTCTTGACACTCATTTCTGCTTCCACCCCACCCTTTTGCTTCTGCAAGCACAAGCAGCTTTGCTGTACGCTGGGTCAGTTCACTGATACAGCCTAAAACTAGATGCTAAAGGTGTTTTTGCCGTGGTTTTTTTTTTTAGTTTCATGGACCACTTCAAATTGCATGATAGCACAAGCTCCTGTGTCAGTAGAAGAAAGCCAACGTAGGAGCAGAAAACATAAGCAAAAGGCAGACAGAATTCCTGTTTTCAATGGCAGCATGAACTTCAAAATTGCAATGTGAAGTCTTGGTTATGTAATGGTGATAGAAGTCTACACTGCCACAGGAAAAGATATTCCTGCCTTCCCCAATCTCAGGCCATGTATTTTTGCCACCTATTTGTACCAATGTCAGTGTTTTTATGCTACACAGTTGAGTTGTGCCAGAGAACTAGCTGCCTACTTCCTCAAAAAAATTCAACAGGAGCTAGTTCAGTGCAAGGCTGCTGGAGCACTACTACCAACACAGAGAGGTAGTGGGAACATGAGACTAGCCGTGGGCAGGACTGCAGCAGTCTAGATTTAGATTGGATTAAACTGCTCTGTAGTCACACCCTGAGTTGCCTGCTGCTGGAATAAATAGATAACATAAGAAGCAGTTATCTCATATCCAGAACTCCTTGCAATTAGAAAAAACTGGCTCCTTTTCCTGCTTCTCCTCCATAGGCATCAATATTTATCAGGGAAATTGCCAACTGTTCCTTGTCATTTTCTCTGCTCCCTTCATCCAGTTAGGAGGAAAAAAGCAAATACCCCCACTATTTTAACCAAGCTCAGTTATGCTGCATCAATATAGCTACTGGAACGTATTCAGCCCAAAGCTGACAACCCTGATCTTTAGCAACTGACATGCTAGATGTTCATTAGATCCTAAAGACTCTTTCACAACTATTAACAGCAATATGTAGTCAGAACAGATGCAGCGATACAAAATGCTATATTCAATCTAACAAGGACAGAATTAGACAGAGATTAACTCCAGAGTTTGCCTGATAAAGGAGTCCTGTAGATGTGAGTAGCTTTGAGTGTTGTGCTGCCAGACCAGAGGCAGTGGGACCTCGAATTTCATCTTTGAGTACAGACTTGAACACTGGAAAACAACTGGATACAGCAAATATTGTAAGACAAACCTTAAAGTAAACTCACTCAAGGAAACCTGAAGATGCTCTTAAAATACTTGCTTCAAGTGGAAAACACTTCACTGGCACAGGTGGGAAAAAAACAGCAGCAGCAACATGAATTTTCTGCGAGTCGAATGCCAAAAAAGCCCCGACAGAAAAATCAACAACCTTCTGCTGCACACATCCTGAAATCCCAGCACCACGGATCACTACAGAGACACAGTCTGAGTTTTCATAGTGCCTCAGAAACGCCTTCAATACCAAAAAAAAAAATAAGGCTTCAGCTAATCATGGGTATACAAACATCCGTTCACAATACACGTGCCTACCTCTCATAGGTTCATATGAGCACATAGATGCCATCCAGCAGCAAGCACTTCTCTACATATTTCTGCTTTCAAAACAGTTTCTCCAATGGAAATATTTTGTAAGTTACACTGCCATCATCATGGGGACTGGAAACCTGTTGAGGCAATCACTTGTGAGCGGGAGACCGAGCGCTCCCTGCACTTGCATTTGGGAGCTGGCTCTGAGGGACGGAAGCCCTGCCTCGCACGGGTGCGCTGCGCCGGCAGCCCGGGAAGAGCCCCCGTGGCCACGGCACCGTCCCAGCCCTCCGAGCTCAGGGCAAGGGCTGCGGCTTACCGGGAGCTGGGGCGGCACACCCCCCCCGGCCGGCGCCGCCAGCGCGCCGCTTGCTGCTCCCCCGCTCGCCGGAGCCGCCCCCCGCTGCCCTCGCTCCCGCAGCCCCGGCCCCTTCCGCGGCACCCAGAGCCCCGGGGCGCTGCCCGGAGCCCCGCTCCCTTCGGCGGGGGAAGCGGCTGCCCCGGAGCGGCCGGCGGAAGCGCGAAGGGGCGAAGGCACGGCAGGGCAGGGTAGGGCAGAGAGCAGGGCGGCCGGGGCAGGGCGGCACCGCAGCCCGCCCGGCAGCCCCGAGGCCGAGCGCCCGGCGCTCCCCGCGGGAGGCAGCGGAGCGGCGTTAGCAGCACCTCAGACTTACGAGCGCCTCACGGAGCCCGCGGCCGCTCCCGGCACAGGGCGCTCGCTCCTGCGAGCACCTTAACCCAGGAACCAGAACTCACTTCCTGCCGGGCCTCTCCCCGCCCGCCCGCCCGCCCGCCATGTGACGGGCGCCGGCGCCGCGCTCCCCGCTCGGCTCGGGCCGGGCCGGGCCTGCGGCCGCCGCAGCCGCTCGGCGTCGCGGCCAGGCGGGGGCAGCGCCGGGCCTGGGCGCAGCGACCGCCAGCTTTCGGCTCCCCCCCGGGCTTGCGGTGCCTCTTCGGCCTGGCTGCTGCCCTCCCGCCCCGAGCAGGGGCCGTGCTGCTGCGGTGCAGGGCTGCTGGAGTCCCTTGCTGTGAATGGATGCGATGTTTGTAAATCGCAATGCTTGCATTCGTAGCATGAGTGCACTTTTTCATGTTCACTGTGTAAAGGTCCTTTTACTTCTGTAGGTGACTAAGGTGGCATTTTTTTCCATGCATTTAATTCATGCAGGCAATGGGTTTTACATGAGAGTACATTGAAAATATATTCAACAATTTTAATTTTGCTGCTGCTACAAGCCCTTATTTCTCTAGGTCACATGTAGGAGTACATTTTTCTTGAAGGTGTGTAAAAGAGTGAGAGTTGAGGGGAGAAAATGCAGGATACCTTACATACTTGCACAAGGTACAGTCACAAAGCCAGCACCAGAGAAGCCTTACAGACTGTGTGAATGAGCCTCAACTGTCCCTGAGCCCCAGCAAGTGTACCCACCCCATCAGACTGGGCTGTTTATTCTCCCGAGGCAGAACTGCTCCCTTTGCCTGCTCGCAGATCAGAACCTGCATTAGTGCCTCCTGCATCTCAGCACTGGGGGCCTCACACACCTTGCTCGGTGCGTGCCCTTGGAAGCCTGGGGCCTGAGCCCAGACACAGTCCTAGGCATTGCTCTCTGTAATTTTAAGATTACTTCTATTATAGTTTACTTTTCCTGCTAAGTCTTTAACAACTTGTTTGGGCTGTTTTGACCTTTTTTTAAGACTAAAGAGACTTATAAACAGATAGCTTATTGAGCCAATAAACGCACTTCCTGCTTAGCCACTTTTAAGAACTTCGGGTGAGGTTCTGATGAACTACTGAGGTTCAGCGAGGGTTGCTCAGTTAGCGTGTTTCCAAGAAAGGGGGATTCAATTTCCTCTTTCAGATGCCTTTATCTTAACAAAGTGTTTGAGATGCACAAGTTTAGGTTTCATTTAACCAGGTGTTTCTTTAAGGGAAGGGAAGGGAAGGGAAGGGAAGGGAAGGGAAGGGAAGGGAAGGGAAGGGAAGGAAAGGGAAGGGAAGGGAAGGGAAGGAAAGGAAAGGAAAGGAAAGGAAAGGAAAGGAAAGGAAAGGAAAGGAAAGGAGAAAGGAAAGGAAAGGAAAGGAAAGGAAAGGAAAGGAAAGGAAAGGAAAGGAAAGGAAAGGAAAGGAAAGGAGAAAGGAAAGGAAAGGGGAAAGGAAAGGAAAGGAAAGGAAAGGAAAGGAAAGGAAAGGAAAGGAAAGGAAAGGAAAGGAAAGGAAAGGAAAAGCTATTGCTTTTTAATTTCTACATTTTTATTTTTTATTCAGTCTTTCCAAGTAGTTCTGCACTTAAAATGATAATGAATAACTGAAAATAATAATTCTTGAATTCAGATCAATGTATGTAAATATAATTTAACTGTAGCTATATTTAAAAATGGATAATATGTAGAAAAATACAAGTAGGTTATCTGATGATAAGAAAGTATTAACTAAGATTATGGGTACATGAATTTGAATAGAGACTTAACATATATACCATTTGTGAAACACTGTCATTGCACATGTTAGTGGTTTTGTACGAAGCAAAAGTTTGTTTATTAAATTCTAGAAATGCACTTAATGTAAATTTGCTGCAAAGGTCTCAAACCCGACAGCAAAACTGACAGCCATCTACAAACATAGCTTCACTTTTTGAAGTCATATGCATTATTCTCGGTACTTTATCAATAATATCCTTTCACAATAAAGCACAAGAGAAGCAGGTCTTTCCTCTATCTTCATTATTTAGTGCTTTTTTCCCCCTTTAATAAATTTCCCCCAATGCAATAAAATGTTACAAGCTTTACAGTAGCCCATGCTAATATTCCTAGCTATTTCCAACCCCTTTAATAAATCGTTAAGTAGAAGAATAGAAAGAATACCTATTAAAATAAAATAAAATTTATTTTCTGTAGCTAACTTGATGTCTAACTTTGATCTTTTAAAGGAAGAGTGTTTTTTTGCTTTATGACCATTTGTTTGTCCTTTTCTTCCTCATCTTGCTTTCTTTTTCTTCCTCATCTTGCTTTCTTTTTCTGTTTTCCTGCTTCCTCTTTATTCTCTGTATTTCCTTTCCTACAGCCATTCCAATAGTGACTTTCTGTATTTCAGTCTCACATCAACATTTGACATTTTTATGTCATTATCAAGGCAAAATTGCTTTCCTATATGTAGTTTTTAATACAGAAGTGGGAAGAACAAAGGATATTTCAGTATAGTTAAAAACAGTTTTAAGATTTTAATGATCTGTTAATCACAAAAACTGTTGCAAGCCACTTATCTAGAGTTTCGGAGTGGTAGTAAAGAGGTTCACGTCTGTGTTATTTTCTTTCACTTTGTCTTCAGACTCGGAGTCTTATTTTGACAAGTATATTAGAAACATTTTATTTTAATTTTTTAATTAGTAATTAGCAAGTTGACGTTTTTTTCTGAGTGAAAATTCAAAAGCTTGCCCTGAGTGGGTCAAGCAGTCTATATAAATACCTCACATCATCCGTATTCGGTTTAGAGGTTGATGTTACTCTTGAAATTAAATTTTACATAGTTCATACTCTGAGGACAGCATGGAATCACTGATGTATTAACTTACTGGTTGAAGCTGTGTTACAGAACTGAGAGGAGCTGCTTGCTGAAAGGTAGGCTTGCAGTGCAGCAGTTTGCATTTCAGGAAAGTTTAAATCTGATTCGTTTATACAATTACAAGCTTCTAAATACAAATCGCCTTCTACCAGCTGTCAGAAAGAGGTTAAAATGTTTCCTGAAGCTTAATGTAGCCATTTGTTCAGACACTAGGTGGCTCACGTCAGATGTTTAAACCTTTCCCAGAACTGTTCAGCTTTGGCTCCCCAGGCCTGTATCGCACGGTGCTGGGTGCTGAGAGCCTGTGCCACCGGTCGTTACTCCATTCCTTCAGTAGCTTTGTTGCCGTTTTAACAAAATAAACAGCTTATTTTGGTATTGAAATGCCTTTCCTGTGTCAGAAAAGGAGAATTGAAGGAGAACTGTGGATTGATTTGGAATGATTGTTGTAGTCCTGGAGTAGGAAGGTGAGGTGGCTTTTTTTTTTTTTTTTTTTTTCCCAACTGCTTAAATAGTCAGCTAATGAGCCTGTGGAAACCTAAGTACACACAATGCAAACAAGGTATGTATTTTGCCTAGAGGCAGCAACAGACAAAACCTGGCTTCCAGAAACTAACTAAAGACTATTTAATCAAGGTGTAGACATACAGACTAGTTGCAATACAAAAGTAGTGTTAGTGCAGTTACAAAGTTTGTAGCTATATTTTTTCTATATATTGGTATACTGAAGTTGATAAATATGATTTACTTTACGTTGTTTTCCCAAACTATGGAAACTACATTTGGATCACCTTTTAAGTAACATCTTCAAGAGTACTTTCTTCTCTCAGTTCTTTAGTAACAGTAAAGGCAATTTTTATGTTATCGGGGAGGAGTGTCAACAGGATTATGAAATGCGGTTCTGCGTTTCAGCGCTGGTTATGACTAATATTAGCTGGGAACTTCCACTGAGAAATACCCAACTGAGCAACTTCCTTATATGCAACTGCAAGCAGACAGCTCTGTGACAGAGACCTCAGCTGAACCAGCCTGCAGTCTGGCTTTGGACTCAGTGCAATTTGCTTTACTTCCATGAGCTACTCCAGTGGTTTCTGGAGGCTTGCTGTCCTGAGGAAATGTTACCTTGCATGTGAAGGGAGTAGTGCAAACCTGCAAGCTTGGAAACTGTTCACATATACAGTAACTATTGTACCTAATGCAATACATTTAAACTGTCTTTTAAAAGCCACTAATGATAATGGCATCAGTAGAAAGTAGCAACAGCTTTGTGAAACCAATGCTAGTCATCTGTATAGAATGCAACCTGTGTTACGTTCAGAGAGAGTGCAACAAGATGGAGTCTTAAATACATCTTCAAGAAGAATAGCACAAAGCCAATCCACCAATTCACAATTAAGCTCCAAAGGAACTTGATTATACAGAGCCTTGAGATCCAGTGAGGTTTTATCCCTGTTGTGTCTTTTTTTTTTTTTTTTCCTGCCAAAACAATGTATAGTGAAACTGTAGAACAATGAAGGGAAAACCTTTACCTTGAGAAATTCATTTTCTGTAGTGTCAATCTTTCTTTTATTTATTTTTATTTTTATTTTTTTCCATAGAGGCAAGTACTCAGGAGATATTACACCTAAACATTAATTTTTCAGGCCTGCCAATGTAAAGAAGTGAGATGTTTTGATGTCAACTACAGGACATAGACTCTCTCCCTCAGTTCCTTGTTAAAATACAGTATATCTTGGTAGATGATTTAGGCAGAACTACATTATATTCCACACCTAATTTGAGAAAAGAAGCTTTTGCACTATTGGCTGAAGGTTTGATTCCAAGCCGTTTATCAGGCTATCAGGCTGTCAGTGTAGAGTAAGAATGGAGGATGGAAAAAAAAAAGAGAGAGAGAAAGAAGTCATTTAGTTTCTGAGATCTCGTGACCTCTTTCCTTCTCCTGTAAAAAGGGGAGCTGTGTTCTGCAGCAAGATCGGTGGTTCCATGGTATTATTTTTGTTTCTGTAGTCTCATAGAATTCCAGAGTTTGGGGAAAAGGAAGAGACAGGTGCTGATGCAAAGTCAAGTTAATGGACTTGTGTTAGTATACCTGTGGAACTTCACGTCAAAGCTGTTTGGGATGTGAAAATTTTGGACGTGTTCAAAGGGAGATTGGACAAGCAGATACTGGAGAGATTCACTGAGGAAAACTAAAGAGACAGGCAGCATCAATCTCAGGAAGTTCTCTGACCTGAAAATAGCTGGCAGCTGGGAGAAGACTCTGAGGAAGCATTACATATGCTTGCCCTGTTCTTATTCTTCCCAGGGCATTGATTTCTAGCCACTGCTGAAGAGAAGATGGGTCTGAACCAATGTGGCATATGTTCTTATGTAAATTACTTCATGCTGATACAAATGTGTAGGAATTTCTCTGCATTAAATGATCTCCTGTAAAAGACAGGATATTGTAGAAGGATAGGGAACATTACTACTGCAAAAGCTCCAAAAGATTTTGCAACATCCAGTTAATCATTTTTGATTATTTCAGAATATCCATTTGAAAGATGAAACCTTTTGGCAGGTGCATAGAAGGTGATCAGTGAATTTTAACTGGTTCCTGAAAAGACACCGTGTAGTTGGTCTTTGGCTGTGTTTGCAGTTGCACTGTGATGACCAGCACATCAGTTGCATAATTTCATAGCTTTCATTGTTAGTATTCATCCTAACTGCACAACAGTCTTAACAGAAGGTATGTCTATACCTTCACAGCAAGGCAGCCTTCTTGTTTGCAAGAAGGATTGCAAACTGGATTGCAAACATCTCAATAAAAAGGTCTCAAAAAAGAGTGGTGATTAGAGATTTTTTCCCCCATTATTTAGCTGGTGATGGCATATAACAGTTTAATATGATTTATTTAGTGAAGGAGCTTTCACCTGGGTCTCCAAATATACAAGTTAATATTTCCTAGTTTTTATTTTATTATTTTATTTTATTTTATTTTATTTTATTTTATTTTTTTTAAGTTAAGAATGAAATCAACTATATGTAAAATCTGTACAATGGCATAAATTTTCCAAGCTTCTTCCTAAAGACAAATTTGTTAGGAAAACTAGTAAAATGCTTTGATTCTCTTTTATTTTTTAAGGAAAACACACACCCACTTTTATTATTTTACAGGATGATAGGGTAATTGAAAATGCATCTCTAACTTCCCTGACACATTGAGTTGGTATACTTCCTGTCAGCCCTATTTGATTTTGTAATATAGTAGGATTTGAAAATAAATAGTTCTGTTTCTCTGCACACTGAAAAAAATATTTTGAAATGATTCATCTCTTCAGTCTTTTTCTTGTTGATATAGTTGTTCCAGCTCCTCATGTTATTTTATAAATTGTTTTATAAATGAAACGATAGCTTTGTGACTTCAGCAGAGTGCTTTTCTTGGTTCTTACTCACAGCCGTTCTCTGAGAGTTCAGTGGTTTTGAGCTTGACTAATTAGAGCGTGCAAGGCAAAATAAGATGCTCACGTGAGCGTTTCTGTAAATCTTACCATGTACCATTGGAGTGAAGTTCTACAACCAACTAAACCAAAAAAGATATGAGCAATCATTGAGTAGTTATTCTGCTCAAATTTTAACTATTTTTTTTTTGATACCTGCATACACCAGAGATAAATCGGCCTGTGGATTTTTTTTTTATTTTTTTTTTCTGGTAAATCTTTCCCAACTTTAAGCTAAGAAAGCTTGAAGCTCTGTGCTGTGTAGTGGTTCACAGCGTGCTGACACTGTGCTTGCTTGAATACAGCCTCATTGTCTGTGAAGCTAAGCAGGCTAAATGACAAACAAAAATTCAGACCAGCTTCCTGCAAATGATATTTGTTCTTACCATGCTGTAAACAGGAATATGTGTATGAAAAGAAGAAGAAAAGGATGATTAATGTGTATTCTCAATTACAGTACAGAAAATGCTTCACTAGTGGTAACTGACTTTCTGAGAGAGTTGTGACGCTTCAGTATTTATTCCTGATGAAGCAGGGAGAGGACCACATGATCAATGAATTTGGGCCTCTTTGCATAATTAGTGGCAAAGCGCTCACACACACACACACACGCTCACTTACTTTGTCTGGCACAGCTTCAGTCTTCTTATTCACCAGCTGCTAAGTCATTTTCATATCCGTAGCTGCTTCCTCCGAGTGAAAACACACCTGCTCTTCTTGCATTGTATCCATTTATTGTTGGCTTCCTGGAAGCAAAAGATGTAAGAGAATTTTGGCTTGTATCAGAGGTCTGGATAATCATGGGGTAACTCAGGACTGCTACACTCTTAAAAAGTGATTATATGTTAATTTATCTATATTAATTAACAATTCCCATCCGTACATATACACAGAAGGCTGAGAATTGCATGTTGTAAGTGGCATTTTTGGTCACATTATTCCCTGTCTGTACCATTTGGAAATATACTTATTTGACTAGGTTTTGACCATTCCTACAGTGTTGTCACATACCAGTGCCCTAAAATTGCATTGCAATCAGCTTATCACATATTAAATCACATCAGAGAATTTTGCACAGAACTGAAACATCCTTCCATGCACCAGTGACTAACAACTGCAGCTTCGATCACAAAAGGGAGATCAGGCAAAGATAACACTGAAGAAAGACAACTTTAATATGGAGAATTAAACCAGGAAAAATAGATGATAGTGACAAATATCAGGTTAGTTTCTAATAAGAAAATAAAGTACCAGAGACCTCTTTCCTGGTGCTTGACTTTACTTTTCCATCCATTCTCTGAAGTGCAGCCAGATTGACAGCTGTCTCTAGAGCCCTCCTTTAGAAGGCACTATAGCCTGGAACTTACGGAAGTGATCTTTAATTTTTTCTCCAAATTCTTCAGAGACAATGGATAATTGTATCATATATCTTAGTGCACCAGTTACTAGTCAGCTACTGCCTGTTACTGAGTGCTGTGACAAACACAGTAGCCAACTGGTTACTGCACCAGCCATGAAACTAGCAGCATAACATCCAAGTCCTGAGTGCTAATCATTTTCGAACATAGAGAGTCTTTTATATAGACATTAATTCATCTTCACAAGACTCTAGAAATCTACTTCTTCCTTGGCACGTAGTGGAGTAGCTAAAGACAAGAATTACAAAAGGAGTTTAGGGCTATGGTACCAGCTGCTGCAGCCTCCAGTATATATCTTCCTTCCTACACAGTGTATGGGGCTAGCTGAAAAGCGATGCTTTAAGTAGATCTGCTGTCTCTGTAGTCCTGAGTCCTTTCTAGTCATGTCTCTTGGAGATGAAAATTCATTTTTACATGGAGTAATTAAGGCAGATCACAGAGATTATAATTCTCCACTCTCATGGCTACAGTGATCTTTGGGTTCCAGCCTCCATTCTAACAATGTTTGCATGTTTTATGGCATGGTAGGCAGTAGGGTATTCCCACTTTGCTGCTTTTGACGATCAGTTTTACTGACTGATTTTCTATTTTACTGGTGCCTAGAACCAGCCCTCTGAAGACACCATCCTTGCCAAAGGCAGAATCAGCTTTACCTAAACCATTTCTAACATATGTTTGCCTGTTTTGAAGATCTATATTGGTGATAAAGATTTCACAGCCTCCCAAGGGACCTTCTGTTCTTCCTTACAGATTTTTTTTCTAAATCTCTAATTATTCTTCAGTTGAACCACACTTTCCACAAGGCACAATGCACAAACTGGACAATATGCTCCAGCTGAGACTTTCCACGATAGTTTTCAACAAATACATGCTGGCTGTTTTGTGTCCTTAAAACAGGACAAAAGCCTAAGCTTTTACACAAACTTGTTCTATTATTTGTTCCAGTATTTTTCTGAGAATGGAAGTAAAGCAGAACAGTATGTAATTCTCTGCTTTCTTCTGTTCTCCTCTCAGAGATAAACATGATGTCTGTCCTTTTTCATTCTTTTAGAAGCTCATCTGTTCTCCACAAGTTCTCAAAGATAATTGCTAATGGCCCTGAAATGTCTTTATTCTGTTATCTCTGAGTATCCTAAGAGGAATTTCCTCAAGCCCAGCTGGCTTGAAAATATTCATAGAAGTTATAATTCTAACCTGAATTATTTTGCCTTTGTCACCGGTACTAATTTTTTTATCTGATTGAGGTTCTACTGAAGAAAGAGGTTAAAAAGTTTTCAGCCTTTTCAATATAATCTCTAATAGTTTCCTCTAATCCCACTGAGTAGTAGATCACTCAGTCACTCTTTCACTCTTTTCTTTGTCTTTGTTTTGGTGTAGAGGCATTAACAAAATACTATTTTTTTTTTCTGCCTTACTACTTATCCCATTGTGTGCCTTGACTTTCCTGATTTTGCCATCTTTTTACATCATTGCATTATTCTTATATACTCCCCAGTAATTTGACTTAGAGCACAGAATGTAGAAGCTTCCTTGACCTAGCCGTTTCTTTAGCTTTGGGGGATTTTTTTAAGTACATTTCTTGTTTTATCCCTTGCATTGGAGTGATTTGTGTTATCTTCTCCTTTTCTAAAGGAGATAGAAATTCTTTTGAGCTCCTTGTTTTATTTTTTTCAAGGATCACGATGGTGTCTGCATACTGGGTTCAGACACTGAAGTGTCTGTATAGATCTAATCCTGGCTGTTTTGCCAGAAGTCACACTGTACATTTATGCTAGAGCTGGGTCTGAAGCACAGAAGTGCCTTGCTTGCATCAGTTGCTTCTGATTCCTGCCTCATTTATGATCTGATTAAAGCAGGATTGTTTGGTTACTATCTGATTTGTGTAGGTTTATTTTATGCTAGCAAATTGCCTTCCTTACCAGTTCTTCTTTGCGTGCCCTTCATTGTCCTTGTTTATTTCTACATTGTCTTGAAAAAAAAAGAAAGAAAGAACAAAAAGAAGTTTCAATATGTATTTTTCCCATCTGGTTAGTCCAGCACTCTTCTTAATTAGTAAAATGCCATCCTGTCAGATTCTCTCCTGCCAGGAAGTC
The DNA here is from genome assembly GCF_964211835.1 of Anser anser. Classification (NCBI taxonomy): domain Eukaryota; kingdom Metazoa; phylum Chordata; class Aves; order Anseriformes; family Anatidae; genus Anser; species Anser anser. The sequence continues at coordinate 17,750,154 of NC_139726.1, read as the reverse complement.
ATTCAGCTACCAAATCACTTCTTCACCTCCATCATATATTTGAACATTTGAAAACAGCAAAACTGTAAGATATCACATTCTTCCTTACAGCAGAAAAAGCAAAACCAACTACAGCAATGCTAATTAAGTGTAGGTTAGGATTAATTTGAATTTAAACCGGGCCTCATGGGACTTCAGAGCATGTACCCAGAATGTCACAAAATATGTAACAACAGTTCTTCTCAATTAACATTCGTTTATTTGGGAACAATAAAAAGCTGCAGAAATAGGCACAACTTCTTCCTCAGTCTACCCGCACCGGTTTGTGCTCTGCCCAGACTGCTCTCCCAACTTCGTATTTCAAAGGCCGTCTCCTTCTTATGTCTGGGAACGACCAGACTGGATCAAGTATCACTGTATTCTCTTTCTGGAGACTTAAACCTATTTTTCCATTATAAAGCCACTTGAAAACAATGCATTGTCAATTAAATCATAAGCTTTACATCTGAATACATCAATTTTGTTACAGAAGCATAATTATTGTGTTTCTCTTCCCATTGTTCTTAATGGAATGCCACCCATTTTAAGCTTTCTGCATGGTTTAGTTAATTTTCAAGAAACCCTTGTCATATCAGTAGAAATATTTAAATCATTCAATGCCAGCATAGTGATTATAAATAACAAAGTTAATAAGTGTTAAAAATAAGCACTCTTTCAAGAAAAAGGGACAGTCTTGAGAAATCTAAACTACATCTATATTTGAAATATATAAACATATGAATAGTTTCTAGACAGTTAACAAGCACAAAAGAAAATACAAAGTTTCAAAACTTCATGAACATTTTTTTAAGAATTTGCTAAAGAGAAATTCAGTAGGAGAGCATTCTTTATGTTAATTTCATTTAACAGCAATTATAGCATTTTCTCCCTTTGTTTTTACTTTTGTAATCACTATAGAATGTGTAATAAAAATAATTTTCTCCTAAATTCTGTAGGAATTTTTGCTTTTGCATGGAAGTATTTTGAAAAAAAAATTACACTAATGAGTTGTTTCTTTCAAGATTATGACCTGCTATTTTCTGACTCCTCTGTGTTGTGGACTTTTCGATATTTTCTGGCAGGTTTGTTCATGTGAGCTTTAATGAAAAGGAAGCAGAGATGGAAAGGGTGAATTAAACAACTCAGAGTCTCCTGTGCATAGAACTCACCCCTAGGCACCCACTTCCAGTTGCTGTTGGAGATTAAATCTCTGAATTAAAAAGGGCATTCTTGTGCAAGGCAAGTAGAGGTGAGCAGAGGGAAAACCTGTGACTGTGGCTGAGCACGGGTGCCATCAGTTCTGTAGGGGTGACTGTTTCAAGGTGTGAGAAAGCTGGCTAAACTTGCCGTATGGACATAACATGTTGTAGGTTTTAGCACTAGTAGACCAGCGGAAGATGAAAGCAGTTATATTTTTTCTTCTCTACTGTAGCTTGTGAAAACATTTTTGTGTTGATTAAATGATATGAATTCTGTTTGAGTCAATGATATATCCATAGTGTGCAGCTAGTGTGCAGCTAGGCTAAAATGCTGCACAAACATGATACGAAATGTAATGATAGTTCCCCATAATACTTATTTATACTTCAACCGCAGCTAAAGAACCTGAAGATACGCAGGCATCGTGTTGGTAACTGAGAAAATCTTGCTTCTTGCTTCCCGTAACAGCCACGTAAGGTGTCAGCATCTCAGCCAGTAGGCAGAGACCCTGTATGCATTTCTAGGTTCCCTGAAGCTCTCCCTGGCATACTTGCACTGTTCTCTCAGACTGGATCCGCTCCAAGAAATGAGTATAGCAAAGCCAGTATTTTAGAACATGGAAACCACCTCCCCCCCCCACTGGTCTTTATTAATCACTGTCTATTTGGACAGCATTTTGCTTCCCAAAGTGTTTGTCAGATTTGTGCCCCAGGCATGCATACTTGAGAAATACAGTTTTATTTGGGTATTGAATAACATAATGCATCTCATTAGCAATAAGCTGATTTTTTTCTGACAGAACACAAGACTTATTAAATATGACTGTTGGGTTCATTCAATGTCTAAACAGGACCTCACTGCAAATCCCAATCTACTTGAGCAGACATACAGTAAAATGCCATGGGCAATACCTCATTATATCATTAGGAATAATGATAATAAACAGCGATAATGAATCTCTTGGCCTCTTTTATATTAAGAGAAATGAGAGCATAATGTCTCACACTGCAGAAAAAAATCAGTAGTTGACAAGAGGTTAAGACTGGTATACAGTACAATGAAAAAGGTTAATTATGGAGAGATGTCAGACACCATTTATTTCATCTGTAATAGCAGTGTTCTGTTACATGATAAATACAGCTTTCACTCCTAGTCCTATCTTTGGCAGCCAATACCAACATGTAAAGCAGCCTAGGAGTGGGCCTGTATATTGGGAATTTTTTGCCAACAAAGCTGAGGAACGCTAGGTAAAGCTTCCTTTGTCTCAACCATTGTCTGCCTTTCAGCATGGATTAGTCTTTCTGTTTGTTCTTTCTCCCCCAGAATTGTTTCAGCTCCTTTTGGATCCTCTTGTCTCCATCCTCTGCTGCTCCTGTCTGGCTTCTAAGAGTTTCTCAGTTTTTGCTCTCCCTTTGCCCCTGCTCCATCAATTCCCTCCAACTCCTTCCTATTCTGCTTCTTACATCCCAGAAGCCTTCCAGCCTTTGAATGCTGTGGCCACCACCTCTTTTCCTTCCCAGGTAGTTGCTTCTTCGCAGTGGCTTGCCTGTGCCTCTAGCATATGTATTCTGGCGTGACAAACACCAGCCCCAGAGACTGGCAGCATAAAGAAGCTTCCCCAGTGCTTGAGATAAGCAAGAAGGTTTTCTTCTTTTGCTGCCTTAATATGTCAGCAGAAAAAAATACAAGTGGAAAATGGAAAATGCAATAAACATTGCTGTAACAAGGGATTCATACGTGCACACTGAGGCAATACCTGTGGCAATATCATCTGTACCTAGAAGATGAATCTGATTTTACAGCTAGTGACATGGAAGGAGCGTCTCTTACTCCCGTTGTCAACTTTGTGTTATTTCTAAGGAGCAGCTGCAGTTGTGAAAAGATGAACCCTATTTGCCAGGATGCAGACTTGCTCATGATTGTAAGAATAACAAAGTACATTGGATTATGGAAAACTGAAAGAGAAGGGTCTGGAAAACTAAAAGAACCACCTGGGTTCTGGTCTGCATGGTGCTAGCTCCAGCTACCCTTACCTTTTCTGTGCCAGGTGAATTTCCTTCTGTTCCATCTCACCCCTCCACAACATTCAGGGTAATGTTCAGATTGAATTAATTTAAATCCACTCAGCATCCAGAATATGTTAGATTGGGTTTTTAACCAAATTGGTGTTCTTGTTGTTTAAACCTGTAAGTTTTCAAAACCAGTAGACTTGAAAGCAAACATCTATCTACATTCTTTGGATATCTGAAGGCCTTACAAATGTCGGCCTGGCAATAAGTGTAATGAATGTGCAGTGATTATACTACCAGATTTATTAATTTTATCAGATTTATTTCTCTTCCTTATCTCCACCACTATTCCACTTTGATGTCTGAATGTGTTTGGCATTAGGCTAATGTTAAAAAAATCCACAAAACCAACAAACAAAGCAGCTTGGCTAAGATTGATCGAGCTGCTTCTGGGAAAACAAGAACTGACTTGAACTGTTTTTTTTTTTTTTCTTTTTAATTTAAAAACATGGCTTTTACCTGAAGCTTATCCAGCTCTTTTGGGATTTTTCCCATCTGTGCTGCAGTTACCATTTTCCTATTATTTTTTCCTTTTCTCTTGCTCTTGCTTGAAGATGAGCATGTGTACATTGCTAGTAAGCATTTCTCAGCTAGCACTAAAATTTTGAAATGCTGTCAAATACAAAAGGTGTTTTGGGAAATCTATTAAAAATGCTGTCCTTTTATGACCTTCATTTTCCTATTTTTTATATGTGCATGTAATAAAACAACATGATTCATTAAATATATAGCTTCGCATTTGGGTTCACCGTATGTTTTTGAATGTCGAAGCTATAGAGATTCCACCTCAACATTTTTTTCCTATAATGTACTTTGAACAGAACATTACAGATGGTGCTCCTTGATTGCTCACAAAATTGCAGGTCTGTAGTTGCCGAACAATTCTCTTCAGCAATCTAATGGACTTCAAGGCTTTGTGTCAGACATTGAGGCAAAGGTGAACTTCCAGGTGAAACCCAGAGTTATTTAATGATAAGTAGTAATAAGATAGAGCCCTGTGAGTTTTATCTGTGGAAAATATTCTCAAATTAATCAGGTTTTACATAAATACAGTCTTGTAATTTGCATTTTTTCTCCTCCATTCATAATTTCACAGATCAAACCCTTCCCATTCACAGTCCTTTAACTTCCTTTTGGCACTTCAAGCACAAAAAGGAAGTGTACAGGAGGTGTAAGCATGAATAGGTGATCAAGGAGGAATATTGAAACATTGCCTGGGTGTGCGAGGATAGAATTAGGAAGACCAAAACTTAGCTACAGCTGAAACTGAAAGGGATGAGAACAGAGAACAAAGCAAAACAACCAAACAAAAAAACTTGTGTGGGTGCATTGACAGCATAAGGAAGACCTAGGAAAATGTTGCCCCTCGATGAAAGGGACATGCAATCCGATAATGAATGACATGGAAAAAGGACGAGGGCTGAAAGCAATGCTGTCTTTGTTTCTGTCTCTAGTAGCAAGGTCTGCTCTCAAGCCTTGCAGGTCTCTGTTCCTAGAAGCAAAATTTGGAGGAGAAAGTTACCAACCTCAACACGCAGTTGAGTCAGAGTCAGCCTGAGTAAACTGGGCATGTGTAAGTCTCTAGGACAGATGGGAGTCTTGTGCTGGTGCTAGAGGAGCTGGTTGGACTCAGTGTAAGGCCTGTCTTTAACTTCTTTGAGAAGTTGTAATGATTTGGGAAAGTCCCTGATAACCAGAAAAAAGAAAAATATTTTACCTATCTTCAGGAAAGGGAAGAAGGAGGATGTGGTGAACTACAGGCTTGTAATCCTATCTGAAGGATAGAAACAGGTATTTATAAACATTTATTTTCTAAAGAGATGGGATGGTTTATTCTAAGGCATAGATTTTGATAAGTCTTTATTATTACCTTTGAGGAAATAGGGTTGGTCTCTTGATTTTCTTTCTATCCTGACTGACTTTCCCATTGAGTCTGTTCCACAGATGGCCAGTAACTACAAACCAAGGGCTACTTAGGTGGGCATTGGGTTGGGTATAACTCTTCCCTGAAACCACGGCAACTCCTAGCATTGCCTAGCATTGTTCAGTAATACAATTTGCATGGCCTAGAAGAAAGTTAAACAATTTAATTTTGTAATTTGGCTTAATCTTTACAAAGCAGAGCTATCTAGCAAGGAGAGTGAGTAGGTTTTATTTCAGTTTCAAAAGTGTTATATTTTTTCCTTCTGCCTAAGAGTTGCTTGACTCTACTTTGTCTCCTTTTCTGCGTTCCTCTTTTTCACCAGCCACTGATGGCTACAGCAGCATCTGCAGCCTCAGTTTAGCTTCCCTTTCTTTGGGCAATGGTCAGTGTGGTTTTTCTTCAGAGCTAAGACAGCCTTGGGCTTTCTAAGGTGATTTATGGTGAGCTTCATATTATTCCGAGCTTGATGACATCTTAAATTAATCTGCTTTCTTTTGAATTTGTGGACTGGTATTCTAGTCTTCTCAAAGCTAGAAAAGTCTTACTAAAACCCTTTTACTATTATTCTGTCCCAAGTGGTGAGCCAGCATTTGAGGCCTTGCATGACTGGTTGATGTATGGATGAGTTAAGGCTTTAAAATGTTTGTTGTTGGTGGTGGTGGTTTTGTTTGTGTGTTTTAATTTTATTTTGGTTTTGTTTTGTTTCATTATGTTTTGTTTTCCGGTCAGGTAATGCAAAGTGTTTTTTTTTTTTTTTTCAGTGACCACTGTGCGAATGAGCAACAACAAGCAGTTCTTTGCTAACAGTTCCTGTCCAACTTCTCAGTTATTCCTGCTTCCCAAAGGAGCTACCTTGACTCCCTGCTAAGGTGTAGCACTTACTGTCCCGCTTTTGCTGGCCCTTGTTTGCTTTTTCTGAAAGGAGGAACCTGGGCTCATAGCATCGCTGTTTAACAGATCTGTGTACAGTCTAGCAGCATTTGTTTCCAGTTTCTATTATAGTTTGTAGCTGTCTCATTAAAATGCTTCTTCCAATCAGGATAACCAAGTATTACCTGACTCTAATGAGGTTTCTGATTGTTTGCAGGTCAAACACAGGCTTGATGGCTTTATGCTTTCCATTATAAATATATCCTAAACATTTCGAGTGCACAGACATGCATAGATTCTACTTCCCCACAATTAACAAGGAAGTTCTCTACTTCTGCTACTCTTGTAATTTAACTTTCAAATGTAGACTGGTACAATCTCTGCTTTGTACCATATTCTTTCTCGATGCTTATTGTATTCTCTGCTCTCCATGCTTAAGCCCAGTGTCCTGATATTGATGAAGATAACTTCTCCCGGTCACACTGTGAAAAAAAGGTCTATGGTTTAATTGCAGCAAAATCAAAACATTCTGAACATTCTGTTCACTATTTCTCACTGACTTTTTGGACTTCTCAAAAATACAGTTCCCCCATCATCACTATCATCTGACCTGTACCTTTGTTACTAACTGGGAAACCTTCATGCAGATGGCTTTCTGACTTGCTCAGGTGTTTCCCACTGTACCATCGAAGCCTACTCAAAAAAAATCCTGATCAAAATAGTACCGTAAATGTCCAAGCTGGAATGATTGACTTCACAAGATAGGCGAGAATGGTGTTATAAGTTTATGGTAAGATAGGTTTCTCTGCTATGTGCAAACTCTTACTGGCTAATTCAGGTGCTTTTGAAAACATTTCCTTCATGCTCATCAAGCCTCAGATTCATCAGTTAAATATGAATTATACTGTAAGAAGAATTCTACATGTCAAGTTGTAATTTCTCCACAATACACCAGTTCGTCTTATCAATTTTTATTTTGACATTTAGACAACTTTTCTCTTATTTGCAAATACATTTGTATGCAAATTATAATGCAGGCTCTTGCTGATTATTCATTACATACCCTTGGATACTGCTGTTATTTCAACTATTTACTCTTGAAGTCAAAGCATTTATTTAGAAGGCACAGGGACTGTGACAATAACTGAAATACGAAATAGTCTAGTTGTATCTAAGTGTTTGATGCTGTGATGCTTTTCAGGTGAGTCATTTTTATGTGGTTACTCTAAATGTAAAGAAATCATTTTTTCTTCGGCCTAAATGAACTAGAGATTTTTGTGTCTGCTGTACTAGAATAAGCACAAAGGAAGCTTTACAACTACGTTTGGGTGTTCTATCTTAGGGAACTCTGACCTACCAATATTTCAGAGAGAGACCACTTATTTTTGTTTTTGTTTTCATACTGCTCCTGTGGATGTTACTTCTCTGGAGCTTCTGTCCAGCTGTAGCAATATCCATTTTTTCAGGTGAAAAATTAGTATTAGGAAAGTAGAGATTTGAGTTGTCTTTGTAAATGATTTCTGGAACTTGGAATAGGAAGAGCCATTCACTGTACACTGCATTATGATAAACTCAGAATGAAACAGCTAATAGGTGGTTTGTTGGTCATAAGTCTGAAAGTTTGGTGGGAGGGATAAAGAGTTTACAGATTTGAATATAGTAAATATGGCTAATAGGCTTCTGCTGTTGAAAATTCCTAATTGATGCAAAATAGTAAAACCTACTTTGTCTTTTAACTTTTTATTTCCCCCCACGGTCTAATGCTGTGGTTTAGGGTCAGTGAATATTTGAAAAAAATGTTACTGACATCCCAAAGATACTTGTTTCAGCACAATTAAAGCAGAAGTTGTATGACTGCAGAGGGAAGTCAGTTGTGTGGATATATGCTGAAAGGAAATTCTGCAGGATGAGGTGCAATGGAAGCAAAACCTATAATCCAAACCTAGCTGCACAAAGGGAAGAATTAGTAGAGAAAGGCTCTATTTTAGATGACAAGTTTCGAGCTAAACAAACAGATGTGTCTTTGCAACAGTATGCTGCAGCTTAAGGAGATGCCATGTTCTGACCTCCTGTGAGAGAGGAGGAAAATGTCATACCTATCCCAGAGCATTCATTTGAGGCAACTCGCTAAGGGATGTTTCTCAAATACTGATTGAGGACACACCAAGTTCAGAAAAAGGTAGCTGACCATAAGTATTGGCAGAAACTGAGGAGACTGGTTACTGTTTGCAAAATGCTTTCAAGGCAGTTAACCATTGAAGATTTGACATTCCTGCGAGTTTTTGCTAGTTCTTACTAATGTTTTTTCTCAGATTTTTTTTTTCAGTGATGACCATCCATAGAGTTACTCAGAAGCCTGTTACAACTTCTAGAACATATCTAACACAATGCGTAACATGAATATCTGTGTACAACTTATTGCAGACATAAAAGTGTAAAGCTTTGTGATCTTTGCTACTGTGATGCTATCATTTGTACTATATAAAATTCTCATTTACATTTCCTGTGCAGAGGCCGTTTAAAGTTTCAGAATGGTAGATGGGTGTTTTTCAAGCTTTACAGTGAAAAGTAATAAGCAGCAGTACAACTCACTGACAGTTTTGTTTTTTTTTTTTACTGAAATAACAACTATTGAAATATCAGTATCTATTCATTGGATTTGTTCATCTGCATCTCCACAGGCCATAGATGTCCTTGGCCTCTTTATTATTAAAATTTTTTATTATTTTTTTTACCATATGGCCATCAGAACTGCTTTTTTTGTTCTATATTCAAATATTTGAAACAGATTTTTAGTGGATCTCAAGGCATATTGTGATTGTTTCAAACATATCAAAAACATTTTTCCCCATAGAAATAGAATATTTGTACTTAGCTAATACATCCTTATATTTTTTTTCTATTTTTTTTTCCCTCTGTAATCCTGTGGGATAGATTTTGCACGTAATTATCCTCTGCACTTCAGATCTTTAGAGATATGTGGTCTGGAAATGAGGAACAGGAGTCTCTCAACAGAAGTTGAACAGAAGTCAACTCTCAGGTTCATATTTTCTCCCCTTGGGGTGGGGATATTAAGCGAATAGAGCTAGCCAAAAAGGTGAGATACGATGAAGAAAGAGGATGTATTTCTGTAGCATTATATTTTGAATCTCAGAGTAATTTAGAGGCCTCTGGAGATCATTTAGCTCAATGTCATGCTCAAAGGTGGGTCATCTAAGGTAAACCAGGTTCCTGAGGAACTCATCCATCTGAGTTTCACAAATTTCCAGAAAAGGAAATTCCACTACCTCTCTGGGAAGCCTGTTCCAGTTCTAAATGCCTTCTCTACACCTACTGGCTGTGCCCTTGTTAACACAGCCTTCATTACCACAAATGCACAGCTGCTGACCCATGGTCAACTTGTTCACCAGGATGGCAGATCCTTTATTGCATAGCTGCTATCTAGTCAGCTGGTCTGCTGTTCTAGCCCTCTACTCCAAATTCTCCCTTCTTTTCCCCATAACACTTTATCGTGTCCTTTTTTTTCCCCTTTTTTCATTTTTTCTTTGTTTCTTGTTTGTTTGATTGTTTGCTTTTGCAAGGATCTCTCTTCTGATCCTGTAAATACAAACTTCACAGAATCACAGAATCGTCTAGGTTGGAAGAGACCTCCAAGATCGCCTAGTCCAACCTCTGACCTAATACTAACAAGTCCTCCACTAAATCATATCACTAAGTTCAACATCTAAACGTCTCTTGAAGACCTCCAGGGATGGTGACTCAACCACTTCCCTGGGCAGCCTATTCCAATGCCTATCAACCCTTTCGGTAAAGAAGTTTTTCCTAATATCCAACCTAAACCTCCCCTGGCTCAACTTCAGCCCATTCCCCCTCGTCCTGTCACCAGGCACGTGGGGGAATAGACCAACCCCCACCTCGCTACAGCCTCCTTTAAGGTACCTGTAGAGTGCGATAAGGTCGCCCCCGAGCCTCCTCTTCTCCAGGCTGAACTTGCTCCAGCTCCCTCAGCCACTCCTCGTAAGACTTGTTCTCCAGACCCCTCACCAGCTTGGTCGCCCTTCTCTGGACTCTCTCGAGCACCTCCATGTCCTTCTTGTAGCGAGAGGCCCAAAACTGAACACAGTACTCGAAGTGCGGCCTCACCAGAGCCGAGTACAGGGGGACAATCACCTCCCTAGACCTGCTGGCCACACTGCTTCTTATGCAAGCCAGGATGCTGTTGGCCTTCTTGGCCACCTGGGCACACTGCTGGCTCATATTAAGCCGACTATCAACCAGTACTCCCAGGTCCTTCTCTGCCAGTCAGCTTTCCAACCACTCATCTCCCAGCCTGTAGCTCTGCTTGGGGTTGTTGCGCCCCAACTATGATAAACTTATATATGATATAAGATTATATGATCTTTATATGATCATATGATCTTTATATGATCATATATCCCTTTATATGATAAACTAATCATATATGTGCTCTCCCTGCTAATAAGACTTCCTGTACAGTCAGTGGGGTTGTAAAGGACTGCAAGACCCATGAATCTTGTTTTTCTCTGGTGAATCCTCCAAAAGCTGTTGATATGAGGGAGTTCAACTGCCTCCCTGAAGAAGAAATGGGAGCCTCCATTTCCTCATGAAAAAAACACATAAAGTTCTGCAGGTGTAAAAATTATTTTTAATTTGGGGTATAAGATCTAATTTGTCAGATTCTAGAAATAGTCCTTGGTTTCATCTCTCATATTGTATATATTTTGTATGCGTAACCTTTGAAAGCATTTAGGAAATTCATTTTAAAAACTGCATGGGAAATATAATCAGTATGCCACTAAAGCTTTCAAAATGGATTTACTTATGGATAGTAAGAAAGGGACAGTAGAAAACATTATAGGAATAAGAGAGTTCCATGTTGCAGTGGTAGAAAAGGAGCAGGAAGGCTATTGAACTAATTGTATAATAAGTTATTAAAAGAACTGCTATGGTGACAGATGGAAATAAACACTGCTGCATGAATAATAATCATGTTTTTCCCTACCCAAAGATCAACTCTAGACATTCTGTCTGAATTAATTTTCCTTTAAATTAAGAGAAAGAAACTAAGCAGAAAACAAAAGAATTAATGAAAGCCTTGCATATGTCCCCTCTGTAATATGCTGTACTAACTTTCCCTCAAAAATGGAAGCTAAAAACGGAAGCTATCTTTGTGCACAGAACATTTAGAGGTGTACATGCATGTGATGCAAAAAGCAGCGATGAATAACACATCATTTCATCCAAAGAGTAATTGCAGCTAAAAAAAAAAAGTTATTAAAAACAGTCCAAAAATGGATGCTCAAAAGAAATTAAATAAAAGAAATAGAAGTGAATTCTGTATAGAAATTGTGGTCACATGAAAATAGAAGCCAGATACTGTTTACACCAGTTTAGGTATACTATTGCTGCCCTTCTGTCTGTATAAATACATGATCCTAGTTTCTTATTCTTTTTCTCTTTTTGTAGTCTTGTGGAATAAAATTATGTTTTTCAGGGCAGCCAATATAGTTCTGTATGTGTTTGTACAGCATATGAGCTCTCAGACTGTCCAGGACCGCTAATGTGCTCTCATAACAGAAATAAGAGCAGAAGTAGTAGAATTGTATGAACAAATTAGAGGGGTGATTCTGTAATTTTTATGTTGGTGTAATTCACGTTGATTCTGAAGTAAGTTCTGCGAAAGTGATGATTACAGGATTAGGTGGGTGGTTCTTCAGATCTTCTCTGTGTCAGCCCTTTTGTCTTCCAGCTGCTGAGGTTTATGTGTTGCTTCTCCTAAGCTATTAGGCTGTAAACTCTTTGAAACAGGAACCTTTTAAAGTTGCATTTTGTAAAGCACTAAGCATATTCTTTGGCCTAAATAAATAATGAGCTCTAAAATAGAAACATGTCCCTCAGACTCTGGCTACCAGAGACACACACTGATCTTGTTTGCATTGCTAGATGGTTCAACTCTGATTTGTTGTATTGTTATGTCTTTAAACCTGCAAGGTTGAACACCTAAAACTATTTTAGTTTCTAAATCAAGCAAAGTTAGTCCTGTTGCGAAAAGCAGGTATTTCATGTACCCAGAGGTCTGAAACAATTCTGTGTCTTTGCTAAGCAATTAGCATGCTTTTTCCTAAGTGTAGCATATGGCAGGCGTACTTGTAAACATACCCCAAGATGCCCTTTTTATTGCTGAGTTCTGAACCAAACTGCAATTTTATATACATATATTATTTTTATAATAGCCATTACAATTACATTGATATTTTAATATTACCTGTGATGGTACCAATGATTTGAATTTGCTCTGAAAATGTTGTCACTAGCATTCGGTTACACCTTGTGTTCAGCTGTAGGTGTGTACTCAGACAAGTTCAAGTCAGGCAAAGGAGTGCTCGGGAAGCACAACCAATATAAAGGCTTCCGTGACCAGTCTGGCACGGGATGAAGATTCATATGGACTCCTCTTCCAGTTTCAGTATAGCGAGTGAAGGTCTGGTTTGGAAGTATGGCTGAAGAACAGTCACATGTGAGAAGTCAAGGTGGGAATACTTCTGGTGACAGGTTTAAATGAGAACTGAAATCAGTTTGTGTAACTGACCCTCAGAAGTTTACCACTGCCACCTGGGACCTGGGTCCTAAACTGTGAGATCAGATACTGAACAGATTGAAGTTACTTCTTCATCTTGCACAACTCTTCCTCTCTAATGCCGGTTTCATTCAGAAAGCAATGTGGAAGTCTCGCCTTGCTTTTGTGCATTGGGAGGTTCAAATACTGAGTCTGTTACTCTGTAGCTCTTACTTAGTGAGCTTTTCTGAAGAATAAAGCCAGCTATTTTGCAACAAGGTTCATTCAGTTAGGCACTCCAGCAGAGTTTTGTGGGCAATTTTTATAGTTAGAAGTGCCAGAGGTGTAATTTAGAGAAACCAAAAGCTTAAACAGTCACACAATCACCCCTGGCTACAGATAAATATAAATAATCTTTTTTTTTTTTTTTTAATAGGAAAAGTCTTCATTACTGTCCAGCACAAGAATTAGCTTCCCATGTGACCCTGTAAAAATTCTTTTTTCTTCCTCATCTTCCCTTTCTGCTTTTCCTTTGGCTGATGTTTCCGGCTTAAGATCTCAATTTAATTTAGGTACATAATTCTTCAATACCAGACAATTCTTTCTGCCTGTTCTGCCATGTTCTTTACACATTTACAGCATGCACAAATGATGAATAATGTCATCATCTTTCAGTGAAGACCAGACGTCTATTTTGCATACACAATATAAATCACTTATCTAGATTTTATATTAAAATAAAAGAGGAAAAATATACCTCTAAGTAGCTACTTTATGATCTAGCAGGAGAAACCTCCTGCACCTGCAATAACTCCAGAGAATAAAATGCTATCGCTTGGCTCCAGCCACATCCTTGACTATAGCTTTGAATGGGGGGGAGATCAGTGTGCTTCTCAAGAAGGGATTTCCCCCCGCATTGGAAAATCCAAAATTACAATCTACCATCAACTCATAACATACATTTCAGAGGTAGTTCAGGCAACATAACAAGAGAAGGTTGAACTGTAAGTAATAAATCAAGTTGTTGGGGTTATTTTGTTTGTCCTAGTTTCTGTGTCTGCGAGAGGAAACTCAAGAAAGGAAAAAAGCCAGCAGATCAGATCAGATTGGTGACCACCATGATCTCTGTTAAAAAATTATAATCCCTTGACATCATGCAGACATCCATGACACCCACCCGTTTTAGGATAGCCAACATTTCTTCAGTACGCAAAGCCTTCTGTTGCTATTTTCTGCACAATATAAAATTGCATGTCAGTAAAGGCACCATGACTTGAGTGATCCGTTTGTAATTAAAGTATAACTATAATGCATTTTCCCCACCTCCCACATACTTATTTTTACCACTTGCCTTGTTCTGACTCACAGAAGATGTGAAGGGAAGTGCTGAGGCCTCGTTTAATATGCTGTGTCCCCAGAAGCCACCGCCGTCCCACTCAGTGTGCCTCTGCACAGGAAATACTGGGCAAGCAAGCTACCATTGCTGCACAGGGGAGTGTGCCTTTGACCAGGATCCAGCTCCTAATAGTCATAATCCTCAGGACTCTGCATATTACTACTGATTCTGGTGTTTATGCTAATGTACTGTACCTACGAGCTATCAATCATATGCAGATTCCACAATGGCAAGCACAGTAGCTGTCACCCTGTACATCTGGAGAGTAAACAGAAGGAACAGCACATCTATATGAGCAAAAGTGCCAAAGGAGAAAGCTTGTGTAAAAACCTTTGTCCTGCAGACTAGGGACCTGAGCACAGGTCTCCTTTCCTCCAGAGAAGTGCTCTTTTACTAGTCCCAAGTCAAGTTCTTGCTGATGAGTTTCTTTACTGGCTTCCAGAAACTTGTAGTCAGCAGGAATAACACAGTAACTCAAGTCTCTGTGCTCAAAGATCACAGCTATTCAGGGGAAAACAGTCCATGTCTAAAGAAATATTTCTGAAAGTGAAGACCGAGCATCTTGCCTTCACTGCTGGCTTCTCTTCAGCCTTGATCCTGAAATCCAAGCTCTGTCCTTCTCGTCTTTTAGCCCTGATTCCTTCTGGTGGTCATCTTGCCTAGAACCGTTCCATTTCTACCTGATACCTTTGTTGACTTGACTGACCTCTGCCTATCTCTTGCCTTTTTCCAGTTGGATCAATGATGTGCACTGTAGCAAGCAAACTAGGCCTTGTATTTGTACTTGACCATTCTTCCTTGCTTTGAACTGCTACTTCCCTTGTTCTCTCCAGTTCTTGGCTTTGGTTCACCCTGACTGTTGTACGTGCTATGTGTTTGCATATCAAATCCAGCCCAGGCCTACCCATAGATATACTCTGCAATTCCACAGCCGTAACAGCTAAGTAGATTGGCTATATAGTGGCTGAAGTCAATCTTTGGACCCCCACAAAGAGGCTTCTGTATTCATTTGACTAAGACAGATAAAAAATATGTTCAGGTGTACCTCTTTATAAAGTTCTTTTTGAGCTTGATGAATAAATAAGATATCCTTATCAAGCCAACGTATAATCATAATAAAACTGTTTTAAGCACCTCAAAAAGCATGTGACAAAATATTAGCTACTTCAAGCTAATAAAACTTTTGAAGTCCAACTTAATGAAAAAGGGGTGAATTATATTTCAAAACAGGATGTAAATTGAACAATGAAATAAAAATTGCCATGTCATTATTTTAATGCCTAATTAACTCATCTTTCTTTCTGTGATGTAACTTTAACTCTTAGAAAGGCAAATTTAAGATTTTTTTCTCATTAACTGGTATCCATTTGTATCTTATGACTATTCACAGGATTTTTGAAAAGAATATTTAATTTATTTTCAGATATAGTGCAGGAGACCACAGCGTTGCATTCATTCTACATGTAGTAAATGCAAAATACAAACCCCAGCAACTAAGAATAACCTGTATTTCAGGGTGATTTAGAACAGATAAAATATAATAAATTTATAATTAAAATACAAAATTTTTTTATAAGAACAGATGAAATTGAATTGTATTTGCCAATGTGTTGCATAAATACTGAACTTAATGGATTTTTTTTTAGCTCTTAATTTTACAAAGAAGCCTCTTTGATGGAACGTCCAGTTTCTGGACTCAAAACATAAAATGTACCAAGTATGGAACATTATTATCTCATGGAATAAAAAATGCTACCACCCACATTAAGGTGCACATCTGTTCTGCTACTTTACAGAGTAAGTCAGGATCACTGTGTGTGAATAGTTTTACTTGAAGGACTGGGAAAGTTCAATTTTGTTTTTTGAAAATGAAGCTGGGGAACTGTGTGCACATTTTGGAAGACTGGGAAAGTTGGTGCAATAGAGGGCTATGTCAGGTTATCATAGCAGATTTTGAAATATATTTATGAATTAGGGCTCTGGCACTTGGCCCTGCTCATTAAAGAAATTGAAGTAGTCTTCAAAATACAGAAAGATTAAAAAGCCACTTCATGTTGGCATGGGGATTTCCGTAAGAACCATCATCATATTGGCACATTATGAGTATTTATCCTGTAAAATCTCAAGCCTTTTTTTTTAATTATTTTTTTCCCTTACATTCAAGACTCAGGGCTAGTACAGAAATTGTACCTGAGCAAGTCACTGAGGAGAAAAAAAGGCCTAGTAATAAGCTGGTGCTGTGGGATGTATCTTCCAGGATGATTTCTTTGAGCTCAGGGTCCTGCAAAGTAGCGCAGCCTCTCGTGTAGTTTCATGAAGTACCACAGCTTAGGCTGATTAGAAATTAAAGGATCAAGGGATGAGGTGGGCCACTTACATCCAGTACTTTGGGACACAGACCAGGGGAGTTCTACAAATGGGTGCAGCCCAGATCGAATGGGAGATGTCCAGTTATCTGAGTTTCTCCCTCTCTGTGAATTTTGGCAAATCTTTAGCTCTCATGAATGCCTTTAGAGAAGCCTCTACACTGGAGAGAATAAACCCATTATTTTCTTCAAATATATTGAACTGACAGCACTGGCCTAATAATCACCTTCCCAGAAAACTTCCTGTGTATGTTTTCTCATGATCTTACCTTAGTGATATAACTAGTGAGTATCTTCCTCATCCTGTATTTTTGAAAAAAAATCCCAAGCAGAAGTAATTTCTTAAAATAAATCAAGGAGAAAAGTGCATCATTTTCTCCTAATAAACTGAATGGAATAACCTTTATTTGAGATACTGAAGTGAACCATGATCAAGGCCTGAGAAATTGACTGCCACTATACTTTTTGACATAGATATGCATTTGTCAGCCCTATAAAAATCCTGAATTTGTTTTAGTGGTAAGCCCTTGAAACTTTCTGGCAGGCTTAAATCTTTGAAAATGACTTTGTCTAGGAATCAGTTTGTCTAATATAGAAATCAGCTAAATCTGTACTGATTCTGGCACTATGTCTCTTTGTGATGACCAAATGACCATCCAGAAAAGTGACTGTTAGTGTCTGAAGTCACTCTGCTCTGGACTGAGGTGAGCATGCTTTCTACCAGCTGCAGCCAGCTTCTTCTTATGAAGTTCTTAGATCAGCTATAACACCTACTATCCTCATGAAAAATAGAGGAGAAATTACTGAATGAAAAATTGAATGAAAAAGGAAGCAACAGCTGGAGTAAGTGGGAGAAAAGTGGAGTAAGAAAGGAAATGTAATGAGATTAGAAGAAAAGTAAATTGGGATGTTGTTCAAATTCTGTGTGAAGTGTTGAGCCATCAGAGAGGTTCACAGATTACTGATATGAAAAGGAAATTGATTTCTTTTTATGGTTATTAGTATGATTTGTTCCTTAAACATTTTGAGATTACTGAGGCCAGAGTGTAGACTTTGCTTCTTTTTATCAAGAGTAAAGGACTGAAGAGTTGTTTCAACTTACAATATTTAAATCCTAATTATTAGTGGGCATCTAACGTGTATCTTACAACATGTACTTTAAAAATGAAATATTTAAAATAATGTAATTTCCTTACATCTGCTAGGACTTCATGTCCCACGTCCTTCCCACTCTAAAAATGATACGAGAATTTATGTACAGTAAATACATACAGAATTCACGTACAGTTCCTGCAAAGGAAACTGTGATCAAGCTTGCATGTATTACTGCCCTTCAGAGCTAAAATCCCTGAAAGTTTGTTTTATATTATGAATGTCAGTCTTATCTTCCCCCAGGGACTTGTTAGCAATTGGAGAACTGGTGAAATGTTGATATCAAAGTAGAATGACATTGGAACAATTACATGAAGGAATTTGTAGTTTCAATGTTTACAAGTTTTGGCCAGAGGGAGAGGGTATCACTTGAATAGTGGAGAGAGTAAGCAAATTTGTAAGAAGTCCTCCAGCAAAATCAAAGATCATGGTACAGGAGCACAAGGATATTTCATCTCAACTTTTTGTTTTTGACACACTAAATAGAAAAACAGAACAAGAGGGTTCACATCAATTTAATAACATTAAAGAATGCAGCTTTCTGTTCTTGTTTTACATTAACTGCCTAGTAAGCTCTGGCAAGAGTCATCCTGACCCTTGGTTTAGCGGAGAAATAAGGGAATCTAAAATATTTCTCAGCACCTAATCTTTCAGAACAATATGCGGGATATGGCTGTAATGTTTCAATATTTTAAAAATGTCTTCAACCTGAGACAGTTCAAATCCCTGCCTTTCAAGTGGACACAGGGGAGCTCAGAGTGCCTCTCTTAATTCCCTTCAGTTCTGGGGTCTGGTTGCTCAGCTTTGTCAATGTTAAACCTCAAAACCAAAATGACTTTACTACATATACTGGGAAAAAAATATAAGCACAGAGCCCATCTCTTCCTTTGCCAACAGATTGACCTGAATTCTGCAGAGCTGTACTATATGCCTCTGGAATTCAACAAAAATAACTGCAATTAGTATTTCTTCTGCCATATGCCATCTTACAGTAGAATATTTTATTATTACCTTGTTTAAAATTAGGTTTTAAAATTGATGATCTTTTAGAAAATACCAACACTTTTTATGGCTGGCACGAGGTGCATAAACAAATGTAAGACCAGTTGCATTCGATTTTAAGACTTGGTAACTCAGATAATTATGCAGAACTAATTAATTCAAAATCTGTTTATCAACAGTAGACTGTAGCTCCAGCATTTCATCCCAGAGGCATTAACAAAGGCTTATCACCTGCTTCCTTGTTGCATTTTATCTCAAAGGCAAATCAATAGGCAAAGTATGGAAAAACTGCCATTCCCACAACTAACACTTTACAGAACTTGCAGGAACTTTTAATATCTACTACCAATTAGTTTTCTTGGCTTAAATTATAATCATTTCTAAATGGAAATTAGATGTGTTAAAAAATCGACATTTCCACTTCTAATACATATATGCTATGTGAGAAAGAGATTTGAAATACAAAGAAATATTTAAATAATTTAAATAATTGTTTAAGCATTGGGCTGTTATTCCTGTCAAAATATTCCCAGTGCAGTACTTGTGCAGGATTGTGGATGGATTAAATCTTCCTGTTGAAGAACTGTGCTGATGAAATTTTTTTTTTTACTGTCTTTTCTGCTGCATATTCTGCTCCCCTCTCCCCCCCAATAATTTTCCCCTCGTATTCATTTCTGAAGTGCAGGTTTTCATTCCCTATTACTTGTACCACAGTAGAAATGTTAAGCAACAACAGTAGAGGTATACAAAGTACTCGTTACCAGTGGTTTTCACGTTTTTTTCTGCAAGTTCATCATATATTCTAACATGTGAATAGCTTGATGTCTGCTAGAGTATTCAGTGTAAACAGTCATCCAAAATACTGAAGTTCTGCACCTGAGGGTTTGTATTTCTGTTCCACCAATATACCTAAAACATTATTATATGAAACAAATGCATGAATCTATATTTTTGTGATCTAAGCTGCAGAATACCAAAGGGGGCTGACTTCAGCATGTGTTTGTGGGGTCTCTAAACTGAACCTGGCTCCCAGTGTCTCTCTAAATACTAAATTCAAATTGAACCAGTAGCTATGGCTACATAATTACAACAATCTCTTATAGAATCTGTAGAATCCTATTCCCAATGAAATCAGTTACATAAAATGCCTCCAGCGTGACTCAGATACCTATAAAAGGTGACTGCTACGATCCTGCAGATACTCATGTGGTGTGCTTACGTAAGTGTAAAATTAACCAGGTGCATAAATGTTGCGAAGCCACCAACAGCCACCATCGTAGCTATTGTGCTCGTGGTTATGTTCTTCCTGATACTTTCACTGCTCTTCACTACACACATCTGCTGGTAACTGCTTGTTAGTAACTCACTTCTTTGGAGTTTACTTCTTTTCTAGAGATCAGTGCTTCTGTATGTTTATTATCAAAATTCTGTGTTGAGGTACATTGCTATTAATGTTGCCAAATCATATTTAAACACAGTTTTGGAGTTTCACCACTGTTTCATACACTGTTTCATCAGTGTATTTTAGTCCAGATTAGTTTAGATCAATAACTGAGAAGACAGGCCAGTTCAAGGAGACAGAAGTACAGATGAGCTGGATTTTATTGCAGGTGTCAAGTACGTTCCCTTTTCCTGGTTAAGTATATTTACTTAAATACGAGGCATAGCTTGAAAATTTATGAAACAAAGCATAGGAATAATTATGTACTGTTCTCAGTGTAGTAAAACAAACAATTAATTCAGCAACAAAGAAATTAGATAGTCCCCAAAGTACACATTGTATTGCCTGCTCACAAGAAGCTATAGGTAGAGCAAAGAGAAGTGACAGTCAAGGGTTAAATTATGAAAATTTGCAATTTATTTCTTATCATTTATGAGATTGTTAAATGTCAGAAAGTGGATTTTTTTTTTTTTTTTTTTTTTTTTTACTATCAGTATAAAACTGAACATACTGTGAGACATAAGGTAGCAGGTGTCTTGGCTCTAAACTATCAAGTCTGTGGGCATTCTGTTATAACAGGTGCTCCAAAAATTTGAACAGATTTTAACAAGAGCTGTATGGGCTTTTTAATTAGCCTGGTTACTCAGCATGTGGAGAAAGCACTAGGTATGTGCTTAAAACATCATTGTATCTTGCAAACAAATGTTTCACATACCCATAGTCATTCTTTTTGGTTATCTTAAAATTTCTTTCTGTCTGATGTAGGATTTGATCCTTGTATTCATTCCTCTTATATTCTACCTGAAAAGAATCATCTTGCTAATAAAAAAGGTTGAATATTGTGTATCCTTTTCTTGGGAAATAAGCCTTTAGTAACTTGGATTTACCTGATATTTAGCTGTGATTTTACTTGGCACAAAAGAACTACGACAAGGCATGCACCACAGAAATTCTCTGCTCTGAATCTTTCTTGGTTTTAACTCCAAAGTGTCTTTTCCTCACTTTAAGTTATGCTTTTTCTATTATCATATAAGTATATTGCAAGATTATTTAAAAAAGACAATGTAATAAACTAAAATAAAAATAATTAAAATAATTAAAAAATGTTTTGATGCTATAGAAATTCACATAAATGTATGGCTATATTATGTGACATTAAAATAACACCACATAAATTCATTTGTGTTATTATATTGGTTTAAAATGAATAAGCCAAAGAAGTCTCTTTACATGGATGGAAAAAAAGGAACAAAGCAGTTGCATACATAAGATTTCTGTGCAAAATGTTCTGTGGTGAAATTTGAGAGATTTTAATTTATAAATAGTTTATTTTCACGTAAAAATGATTTCACTGGTTGATTACTCTGTAATACTGACACAAATATCTTCTGCCTGTATTCATCTAGAAATCTTTGCATCTATAATGATTTTCTTGCTATAAAGTTTAATATTGCACATCTTAAATTACAGAAATCAGTGTGTTTTTTTTTTAACTCAGTAGAGATTGTTGAGATATTATGTGGAGGATTTCACACTTGAAACATTCCTGTCAAAATATCTTTAATCATTTGGTCTAAGATTAAAAATACCAAGACACATTTTGATCCATATAAAATGCATACTTTAAAAAGTGTGTTTAATTTTAAAAATGCTTATATCTGCTTTTTTTTTTTTTTCATTTTACTTTTAAAGGAACATGAATTGATTTAAGAAATGTACATTTCATTATTTCACTGTAAATGCATTCTCTTTCCTTATGCTATTATTTGTTACAAACCAAGACATGCTCAGCAGTAAGAAACACAAGAGTAGTCTATGATCGTTTATTACCTTAAGTAATAATTATTACCACTCTTACTCTATTTTTTAAAATTTAGAAATGCCAACCACTTTATGAGCTTGACGGAAAACACAGATGGGGACATATTTGTGCAGTGAAACGAAGGTAGAACTTGTTACTGTAAATGCTGGTTAGGAGAGGTAACAATAGTGGTGAAAACACAGCAGAAGATGCGTTAGCATGTCAGCCACATAAAATCCCCATAGATCCTGTAATCGGTTTTGTGAGGGATGAAAGGACCCTTGCCGTTGCATTCCTGTTAGGCAACCCAGACAGTAAAAGCAGATTTACACTAGTGAATATTGCCATTGCAGCTGGGACTGCGGCTTGAACATTGGTTGCCTTGGGCACGATTGCTGGCTTGTTTTCTGACCCTAGCAATTCCCATCATTTGCTCCTGCCTCTGCTCCCGTACCATGCAGCATTCTCTCAGTCGGGCCAATGCAGTTGGTTGTGGGTTATCTTAGAAGCCAAATTTGCTTCTTTTAGAAAGTAGATATGTTCAGCCAATATTGCTGCTGAATATAATATATTGTCAAACTGTTGTCTCATTTCACTGTGAAAATATAACCTAAGTACAAATTAAGTCGGCTAAGAGTCAGTAGCAAAGCTGAAAACAATTAAACGGACTCTGAAATGACAGACACAGAAAAGGTGGCTCTGTCAAGGAGACTTTGAAGTGGTAATAACTTTGAAAATGTAGTCTTCCTCTTTATGACCATAATTTTTCACTCAAGTAAGCCACTTCATTTCAGTCTTTCAAGGCATAGAGAACAGTGGCCATTTCAGCGTAGTTTTCTTGATTCATCATCATATTACATTATCTGCATAATCATGAAAATTGAAAATAGAAGTATCACTCCTGCCGGAGGATGATTTGCATTAGTGAGGTGCTGTGTAGGAAAGTCTGTGATGAGATTCAGG
This sequence comes from Anser anser, assembly GCF_964211835.1. Classification (NCBI taxonomy): domain Eukaryota; kingdom Metazoa; phylum Chordata; class Aves; order Anseriformes; family Anatidae; genus Anser; species Anser anser. Next base: position 17,727,375 of record NC_139726.1, on the reverse strand, counting down.
TAGTAATGGATGAAAAATACAGCAAATGAAACTGTAGGAGGACTGCAATCTAAAGTTAGAAGTCATTACAGTAATAGTAAGTAACGGGGGTTATGAGATGAAACCATATGGAGCTGCAGCAACCTATTTCTAAATTTGATAGGGCTAGTCAATTAATGATCAGAATGAGAACAGGCCACTCTTTTTAGATCTGAAATTATAAACAAGAAGCCTATTTGTCAAAACTCATGTCTTGATGCAATGTTTTTCTTGCAAATGTGGAAGCTCTAATTGGGTTGATTGGATATTGCATTAGGATAGATGCTAATTACAAGTGATAAAGACATAATTTTTCTATGTTTCTAATTGCTGTCTTACATTAAGATTGATGTATGATACAGATATTTGTACTAGATATAAATACACAGTTTAAGGTAAATATACTAAATTTGTCATGCAGAATATTTTAAAGCCAGCACTAAGGGTTTCATCTCTAAGACAAAATTTGAAAAAGGCTTCAGCTTTTATAAGTTTGTCCATAGAGTATCTGTGGCAGATACAATTTTGTAATAAAAAATATGAAGCTGTGTGCCCATCTAGATAACTAGAAATTTAGCTAATCTATTTGCTAGTATAAATTCTGTATACAGACATATCATTGATTAATATGAAAAGTATTACAGCTGTGAAATAGGCAAATAGTACCCAGTCCTGAAAATAATTAAGATTCTTTGTGATATTAATAGTTCTGTGACTTTATTTAAGCACAGAAGAATAATATGTAATTCAATTAAGGTATTCATATATTTTTTTGCAGGATTAGGGTATTTGAAGCAGTTCTTGAAAATCTTACTAGGAATTATCTAGTCAGGGATAAAGATGCCATTTTCAAAGAAAAGTTACTAATTTCATAGTCCACTGGAAGAGATATTAAATGATGGGCTCACTAATCATCATTGTTTATTTCCCACTGGGTTTCTCCGTACAACTGACTTCTTATTTTCAGACACATAATGTGGACTCACTAAAATGTGTCTAATTTTAGAAAATTTTGGCCTGATAAAAACTTGTAAGGAAAAAGTTTTGATTATCAATAGTAGAAAAAAAAGAAAAGAAAAGAAAAAAGAAAAAAAGAAAAGAAAAGAAAAGAAAAGAAAAGAAAAGAAAAGAAAAGAAAAGAAAAGAAAAGAAAAGAAAAGAAAAGAAAAGAAAAGAAAAGAAAAGAAAAGAAAAGAAAAGAAAAGAAAAGAAAAGAAAAGAAAAGAAAAGAAAAGAAAAGAAAAGAAAAGAAAAGAAAAAAGAAAAGAAAAAAGAAAAAAGAAAAAAGAAAAAAAGAGTTAAGGCACTAATTACAGTCTTTATTTTTGATTTTTTTTAAACATTTAGTTTGGCAGGTCTGACTATCTTTTATTGTACACTGTCTGAGGTCAATTAGGATTCAGCTGATCTTGGAGTTGGTTGACAATGATGTTTATAATTAGACAGAGGAAAGGGAAAAGGTTGGTGGTTTTTTCTCTTCCTCATTAGGGCTGGCTGACTGAGCCAATTTTATTGCTATCTTAAAGGCAGTTAAAAAGGTCATGTGACTGTTTCTTAAATGAATTGTTTTGTAAAATACTGTTGTCTTTTCAAGCATACTCCATCATTAGAATGGATAAACAGTTCTCAAGAAAATTTTGAAGTATGGAATCCATCACTTTAGGAGACAAAGAGAAACATCAGTTATTTTGCCTTTCACCCTCTAACTTATGAACTGCAGGGATTCAAATTCTAAATGTGTTCAGTTTTGCAGAAGCTAAACTAAAGGGGTCACAAAATCAAAACCAAATTCTGTCTTGAATTTTTGTCTTTAATAGCCACTGAACAGTAGTTTCTATGAAAAAATAGAATTGATATGATTTTTCCAGTGCCAGACCTTTAAAATCTTTACCTGGAACTGTGTTGCTTGATGTTTGTTTAACAACCATGAGTGATATGTTTGTTTAATAAACATTCATGATAACACACAGATAAATGCATTGAATTGCTGTATATTGTTCTAAGGAGAAGCAGTTAACAGGTAGAACTGATTTGTGTTTTAGCAGTCTTGAAACTCATTTAAAAAATTGTGCATATTTCAGGGATATAACAGAAACCATCTTAATTCATTAATATCTTGGTAATCTTAGATATAGTTCTTTTGTTAACATTGCAGTATTCATTTCACGATTAGTGTAGCACTGAGTCCCTTAATATTAAATTAGAGGTGAAATAGGTATGAATTTTCAGAATGTTTGGCACAATGATTTAATCATGTTTTTGCTTTGAAAACTGCATTTGGATAGTAAACTAACACTTATGTTTTATATATAATGTTTATTATATTATGCATTATAATGATACAATAGAAAAGAAAGCAACCCTTTAGTTAATGTAATTTGAAATGAGTATAAACTGAGCTCATGAGAGAAGAAAGAAAAAAAAGAGAGAAAAGAGAAACTATAAAAGAGACACAAGAAGGAAAGTCCCAGCAGTTCTAATTAAAGATATTTTAATATTAGAACGGCAGCATCCACCCACATGTCATACTTGCATGACATGTAACAGAAGATCACCAGTTCTGTCTTTGTACAAAATAATTGTTCGTATCATTGTTTATCAATCGCAGCAAAAGCTTTGGCATAACCATATTCATAAATTGTACAGAAAAGGAGTAATTATAGTAAATCTGCCTGTAACCAAGAAGTGATTGTGAAAGTAACTTTCAAGTAACTCTGCCAGCCACATATTGTCCAGTATTTTACTATGTATACTGGCTTCCTTCCTCAGGCTGGAGACAGCAAAGCAGCCTGAAGAAGGTGACTAGCTCATTGCTTATGGAAAAAAAGTTAAATGCATGTTTTCTTTATTTCATTCAAAGAGGACAGAAGTGAGAACAAAAAGCCAAGCATATTCATGACGGTGGCAGATGGTGCCAACCTTCCACAGCTATTTTCTTTGATTATTGGCTACTTATTATACTTTTAAAAAGAGACAAAGCCAGAAAGCTGTGGTTCTAGAAGATAATGAAGTCACACTGACATAAGTCATTGTCCTGAATTTCGTATATGGATTTGTTTTGTGTTTCTATAGGTTTTTCCTCTATTTCTCTTTCCACTTTGTATTTTCTCTAGGACCCCTCCTTGAGAATGAGAACCATCTCATTATGTTCACATAGAGTTTGAGATTAGGTGGAATAAATTTCCCTATGCTATTTTAGAACAACACTTAATTATTACAGTCTTTAAGATCTGCAAAAAATAACACTAACTCCCAGTTGTTGGTATCTTATTTGCTTACCCACTGTCAGACAGTGAGTGTGAATTTTGAATTTTGAATATCCAGTGCTGAAAACTACAGGTACTGTGCTGAATCATAGGCAACTTGGCACTCCTTAGGAAAAAAAATTAATGCTGGATTCAGAATGGAGGCATTTTTTTTTCAAAGTGTCTGTCTAATCATCGGGAGGTTTTTGAGTATTTTTTTTTTTCTTTCATGCTCGGAAGATCTTACTGCATAGTATGGTCACACTTAGGTGCATGTTTAATGAAAATTACAATTACAGAGAAGTTAGAATAAGAGAAAAGCTAGTCTAGCAATAATTATTGATTCTAACATTCTTTCAAACAAGAAAACACCAGTGGAAAAGGCAGCATCTTTTCCACCAACTGAATGAATCATGTTGATTTTACAAAGGATCTGGAGAATGAATAGGAGAGTTTGGGGACCAAATGATGAGACCATATGAGTTTTTTCCTATCCCTGAATGTCACCATTCAGGCTCCTTTTGAAGAGTAAATTCCTTTTGCCAGCTGCAGAATAAAATTCAAGCAAATACGAAGTGGATGCTGAGCTCAGAGAGAGCCTTCACCAATAGGGAAGAAATTCTTCCTGTCCTTTTCAGAGCAGAGGGGACATTATAAAAAAATTAAGTTAGTCAAGTAATGAGGTCTGAAGTGAATTTTATTGCTATGTATAGCCACTTGGATTTGTAATTCATGTGTCTGGAGCAGTGCTTTAATGCTAACCACATTATAAGCCTGTATCCTCATGCTTGTGTGACTGTGTTACAAAGGAGACTATTTGCAAGAGAAACTTAAGGTCACTGAACCTATGGACCTTTAATATTTGTTTCAAATAATTATTTTGAAATTGGAAATCTCTCGGAGTTGTTTATATTTTATTCTCAATCAGTAACCATTTCAGATCACACATAGTCAGGAGTCTGTGGAAAAGAATGAAAGAGTGTCTTGGAAGTGATACAGCTTCTAACTAAACGGCAGGCTTATTGCAGTGCGTGCATCATCTTCTGAAATGTTGCTCTGTTGTTATAATCTCTGTTTTAATAATTCCAACTTCCCTCTTCCTGTAAGAAATACAGCAATGAGCCTTTGATATACAACAGAGATTCTTGTGCTACTGCCTTTCCTTGAAGTTTCTTTGAACCATCTCTGAATAGATTCTCAATGTACAAATGCTTCCCAGCCAAAAAATTCAGTTGGGGTTTCAGTTTCATAATCTGCCTCTCTTTCCTCAACTGTTATCACTCTTAGTTAGGAGAAGTACTGTTTTCTTAAAGTAAGAGCATAGAAAGGGTGTTCAGCTTGCCGCTGCTGTCCTAGTACTACAGCACTGGTGCTTGGTACCCTTGGATGGCACAGCAGACCGAGTGGGTACAGGTCCTCTTTACAATACATGCTTAGATATAATCAACAACACATGGCCCAACATGCAGTAGTGCTGATTCCTGGAGAATCAGGAAAAGTTAGCAGTACCTGCTCATTGCTTACCATTCACCATGACATGTTTTTGTCTTCATTGTATACTATCACTATAGTGTCTTTTACACAATACTATTGAAAACGAATACATTCATTATGAAAATCTTTATCCTCCACTAAAGCAATAGATGTACACATGCACAGATACAATATGGCAGAATTATCAAAAGACCCTGACAACAAATCTGCCAGTCTTCTCATCCCAAACATATATAACATGCACTTGACTGAGATGGAAAAGGCAAGATACGTGACAGCCCAGACATGCAGAAACACAAGTATCTGCTTTAAAAGTAAGCCTTAACACTATCAGGGACCTGGTACATTTTTTCTGCAATTTCTCAAAAACAGTCATTTTATGCCCGCTTTTTTTTGTTTGTTTGTTTGTTTGTTTGCTACTATAAATTTCTTGATTCTGTCTTCTGGTATGTGATTGTACAAAGGCCAGAAAACTGAGAGGAAGCATGTTATTAAAGCATACTTATTTTATAGGAAAGAGTTGAGTCTGGATTGTAACACAATTATCGCATAGCTGTCCTTCAGCTTCTAAATGCAAAGGAGATGCAATATTCAGAGCTAGTTAAAGTTGAAAATATCAAAGAGAAATGATAATAATTAAATTTTGAAGACTTCCAGAGAATACATTCTGGAATATAAAGAGTCTCTTATGAGTTCTGCTGATGAGAAAGGAAAGTTTGTAAACTTAGAATCATTTATATTGCAGAAAGAGTTGTAGAAAGCATGGTGATCCACAACCCACAAATGGTGAGGTAGAGAAAAAAGATATTCACTGGAGAATGACCACTTTATATTAGATAGTACACAATGAGGTACGTTTGCTAGACCTGCACTTACATAAAAATGTAAGTGCAGAGACATCCAAATAGTTATTGACTTGCATAAATAAAAAAAAAAAGCAATCTTAGACACTGCATTTTCCATGACCTTTGCTTCATGTTAACTTTAGGTTAATTACCAGTGTCTTTGGATAGCCAGGCATATCCAGTTTCTCTCTGTGAATCACAGAATCACACTATTCATGAGTCTGAAGTACTGGATGTTGGATAAGTTGTCCCCAGTTCCTAAAACTACTAAAATTCAAAACATTGTTGCTAAAAATTAATGAACCTCTTCTGAAGCACCATTGTTTCCTTTCATGCAATGTTCTGGATCTAGGCAAAAGATGAAAGTCGCAGAAGCTTTTATGCATTAAAACCAGAGCCAGTTGGCTGCCTTGGCTGGGGTGACCAAATGGCAGCAAAACCAAAATCTTCATTTGCTTTGAAAACCTCATGCTGAAAGAGAAGCCATTGTTGCGATAAAGATACTCAGTCTTTGCAAGCTTTTTCATTTTCTTCTCTCTGGACACTCAAGAGAACAGAAAATTTAAGCAATAAAGTATGTCTGTCTCTCTGAGATCAGAAAAGCTCAGATCTGAAGGTGATAAAACTGAAACACTGAAGGCAGTTATGAAACTGTGGGGATGTTTGACCCTCTGAAATACTGACTGCACTGCAAACTACATTAGGCATCTCCTGTTGCAGAGAGTGATGTGCAATGCCTTTGTTTCGGATGGGCTCTATGCTGCTCAGAAAGTTGAGTTCTGCAAAGTAGTTGGTGAGGCTCTCACCTGTAGACCTGGACGGGTAACTCTAGTTAACTCACAAACCAGCATTTCACAACATGCCTTCTCAGCCGTTTTTGCTGAATACAGGTGCTTAGAGATGCAAAAACTGGCCACCATAGAAAGAGATTTCTTCATTAGGAAGAACTGTGTCACTGGAGAGGGATGAAAGAAACGAGTTGTATACAGTTGCATGCGTGTGTTAACTATAGTTACCTCTGTAAATAGAGCTGTACTTTTTCTGCAACAGGAATTTATTCTAATACTTTTATACTTTTCCTTCCTTAGCAGTATAATAACTACTGTGCCATATATATAGAAATTACTCCCAAGAATGTAACAAGCAGGATTCACACGTTTAAATGAATTCAAAAAAAAAAAAAAAAAAAAAAAAACCTGAACTGTTTCCAAATTCTTCTATCCAAGCATCACTTAAGAAACTGTTTGTTCAGTTCAGTTTCATCTCTGCAGCTGCCAAACCACTTCAGTTCTGCCAGCTCTGCTCTCTGATTGCAAAATAAAGGGTGGTCACTTCACAGTGTATGCAAGAAATATTATAATTTTGTGAAAATTATGACATTTAAGAAATTCTTTCAATAGTAAATTGCAAGGCTATCCTGGTACATGTCTATTTAGCAAAAAAGTGAATGTTTTATTTCTCCATGCCTTCCTATAACATTAGTGAATTTAGTATACTAGGTTTGCATTTTTCTAGGGCTGATGCACTTCACTGCAGCTTACATTCATAAATATTTTTGTAGTATAATAGCCTGTCAAAACAAATCTGTTTTCCTCATTTGTGTGTGTGCAGAAGGGTGTCCTTACTGCTTTTTGTCCATCTCTAAAGATAACAATAGTAATTGCACAATGTAGCAAAGCTTTTCTTTTTGTTAATATCACCGGTGCCTCCCTCCTCCCTGAAAATCAGAGGAGGTGTGAACAAATCAAGCAAATAGCCCCTTATTATATGAAAAATGTTCCTACGTAAATGCATTAATCATTTTCATATCTTATCTCTGATGATCGGAGCCTCCTGTGTGCATGCTGTGTGTAGAAACGCAAAGACAGCGCAAATGAAACTGCTACCTGTTTTACGAAGATGAAACGCAAACGATTCCACTACCGCAACACTTTTTCACATGCACTCTGTGAATTCTCAGAAAAATAATCTCAATGGCTCACTAGCCTAAGTGAAAGGTCCTCACTTGATGTAAAGTAAAATATATAAATATTTCCTATTGCTTTAATCTCAAATATCACTTAAAGCAAAACAGAGGGGGAAAAAACAGTACACTCCATATTGGTGATCTTGCTTAACTTCCGAGCAGTTTTTTTCCCAGGAAAGTAATTTTTCTCAGCTGAAGTAGCAATTAAAGTGTGCTTAGAAATAAAGAAAGAAGAGAATATTTTTATATATATATTTTAATATGAGAAAAATAATTGTGTAAGTCGTGATACAGAAAATCTATTAGAAAAAACAAAATATCATTATGTCAATTTCTGCAATATAGCAGCAAAACGAAAGGAATTTTTTTTTTTTTTAATGGAACAAATGTAGAAATGACAACTTTTACAGCATTCTGCTTTCCCTGCGACTAGCGTTTGATATTGCCCTGAGTACTGTTTATATCAAACCAAGTTCTCAGTTTTTCCGGTGCTGACCTGTACTTTGCTTGGTGGGAAATCTCATTCCGTTCGGAGCCTCGTTATGCGGTGAGGAGTCATTAGAGGGCTGCTTTTTGTTCATTTTGAATTAGCACCACAAAGTGTTAAAACTGACGGTAAGGCAATACCAAGTTGCAACCATTTCCTTCTTAATGTGTATTGCTATTTACATTAATTGTGGACTGGGTCTAATATGAGTAAAAATCATAGAAATAGGTATTGCACATTTTCACTAAAATATTTTTGAGAGGGACAGTCAGTTTATTTTTCTTTATATTAGCCCCATAACTAGTACTTGATGTAAGTAAAGAGACTGAGAAATAGAAGCAATTCTAGCATGCCTCTTACATGGGACGTTATGTAAGCATTAGCATTTGTTCATCAAATACTATTTTCCTGTATCTTCGTGCAGACCCACTAGACTGAATGTATACACAGAGCTATGTCCTCTTTCAAATCTCTAACCCAGAGAAATACATCCTTTTATAATACAGCTTCGTGCCAATCGCCACTTCAGTAAACACTGCCACATCACGATGACTGCTCTCCAGGAATTAGCAATGAGTTTGTTTATAATCAAGTTTATCAATATTTATAAAGTACTGTACTTAAGGGGATAATATATTGATAAAATACAGTTCTAAAATGCATTACATTTCCACATTATATTTAATGGCTAAAAATACATGTAGTGGGTGTGGAGTAATAGGGGCCATACCCCGCCCCCACAAACAGTTTCTTTATCACCCCATCTGCTACCCCAAATGCTAACTCTCAGGAACACCACTGCTTTGCAGCATGTTTTATTATTCAAGCTTTGGTGGGAGGAGAGCTGCAGAAAGAAAGTGTTAACTGTAGAGAAAGGGAGGGTCAAACCAAGACCCAGAATAAGCTGTATTGCTCCACTAATGCCAGGACAGTGGCAAAAACTTCTGCTGGACCTGAACTGGCTACTAAATGCCATTAGATTAATATTAAAACCTGTTAGAAAAAAAAAAAAAAAAAAAAAAAGGAACAGTGAGAAGGAGGTCTAAACACATTTGTCAAAGAATTAATAAAGAGGCTAAAGGTATTTATGTGGGCAGGAAACATATGGAAGAGGAACAAGGCAGACTTTGAGAAGAAATTATTTAGCTTCATTTAAAAAAAAAAAAAAAAGAACAAAGATGGGGGTAGGGAAAAAATGAAAGTTTACACTGTTTTCACATTGCCTTTCTATTTTTCCAAAAGGAAGCCGTAAGCTGGGGCCTGATCCAAAGTGCACGGAAGTCAAGCAAAGATTCATATTGCTTTGGATTGGGTACTTTGGAAAGAAAGAAATGCTGCTAGATAAGTATCAAATACTGATGAGTGTTAGTGGGGGTTTAAGAGACAAAGCGTCCAGTTTGAAGCACTTATTGGCGATGTCTACACTATCACCACTTGCCAAAAACATTTCCATCATTGTGCAATGGTTGAGCTTTATAACTGGCTTCCAGCATTTTAATCTAACCCAGCTCAGAGCAGGTGAGGAGGTGGCTGAATGTAACTCATCGAGACAATTTTGGGGATGACAACATTTTTCATAAATGTAAGTCAAATTCAGTAAGCAACTTAATTTGAAAAAAAAAACACAAAACAAAACAACAACAAAACAGTGGGAGAAAATGAAAAGGGGAAATTGGGAAAATCAAAGCATTTCATTTTGATATATTCAACATTTAAAAAAATATTTTTGATATTCATATTTTTCTTTTAAAATTGATTTATTGTTAATAAAAATAATTAATATGGAAGAATCCTGAAAGGGAGCAAAGTGTTTTGTTTTAGGACAATTGAAATTGTTTAGGACAACACAAAATTAATTATTTCTCTGATTCATCTGTCAATCTGAAAATTCTGCTATTCATACAGCTCTCAGATAGGTAACACAATTTTAGCCAAAATGACTAGCCATTATTCTGGCCCTCATTGGCACATCACTGTTAGAAAGCAAAGCTGACCATATGAATGAGGTTTTCTTTCAAAAAATCTCATTTATTTACAGTGAGTACATAGAGATCTTCCCTGAGCTCAGTCAGAACAAACAAGATGCAATTTTCATATTCCTACATGCATGCAGTACTGCCTGAAAAGATCCTATTTTTTCATTGCTGGTTTGTCATTGTAGTTTTATTTGTCTGTTTTTTCTTGGCTGCTTTCTTCTGTCTTTAGGTGTTACATAGTTGTATGTAGGAGTTTACGTTTATAGATTAGACTGGCCTTTAGGCTAAAACGTACAGCGTGCACCAATATACCCAAGGGTCAATATGTTCAGTGAAAAGAAACTGTTGTTCCTGACCCTACAGTACTTGTTCGACAAGCTGGGATGGTGAGGGAAGCAGGCATCAGACCAGAAGATGTATTAGTAACTTTCCCATATGTAGTTCTTCCCCCCTGTAAAGACCCTGGTGAGACTTCAGATTCAGAGTCACTCCAAGGTGGTGAAGAGTCAATGTGATGGTCTCTGCCTGCTGCACTCAAACAGAACTTTGGATAAAATAGAAGCTGTATTTGTGGAAAACCTACAGGTCAGCATTAGAAAGTAAGGTGTCCTGGTAATTTATATATGCCTCAGGGCCTTTTAGGTTGTTGTTTTTGTTATTATTATTTTATTTTAATTATTTTATTATTTTAATTATTTTATTATTATTATTTTATCATTTGCATTGGATAATCAAAACCTAGTATAACGAAGTCAGTTTTTAGTTTTCCAATCCAAAAGATTCTGTGCAGTATACTGAGAAGTGATCCTTTATGAGGTACTATAAAAAGCCAAATTCTGTTTTATCTATGTGGCCTTTCCTTGAGAAAATATATGCTCTCTTGCTGGTTGAAATGCGTTAGCTGACACTCTTCTTCACCAGAAATGGCTCTGGACTGAGTCATGATCAAGGATGGGATGTCCTATATTGGGATGGCTGCAGTAGTTTTCTGCCCACACTGCAGAACAGTTCAGACACTGATGTAGCAGCTACAGAATTGCAAATAAGAGCTTGGCATTTGTGTAATAAACTTTAGCAGTTCAGCTACTGTTTTCCGAGAAGCAGAGCCAGCCCTGTATTCAGGACAGGAATATCTAGAGAAGCAAGAAGATGAGGGATGTGAAACACTGTAACTTCCTCAACATAAGTAATCCCTGCTTGTGAATCAGATCCCCATGCTGTCTTGACTGCTGTGATATGTATCCTGCAGGACACTTTGGAATGAAAGATAGTGCAGTATGAAAGATATTCTACTAGTATATGGATGAACTGGAGTCAGGAAAAACAGCTATTTGGTAATTTTCAGACAATGACATTGCACATGGCTAGTCTGAGATTCAGAACCTATTATTCCAATGGATGAGAAATTCGACGCAATAATGAAAACCAAGAGCACTTAGAGTTTCAAAATTAAAGAAAATAGTAGCACATTGTCTCAGAGAACACGTGTGCAGTATTATGATGTTGCAGAAAAAGGAATTAATTGTACCAGATGCAGTCAGTTTAATGTATGGCACAAATCTAGCTTTGCAAAATGTCAGCATCATGCAGCAAAGGCTTACAACTGCAGACAATGGCTAGAAAGAACTAAAACCTCACTAGTTACCTGGAATACTTAAGCATGACATTCCCAACTCAGTAGGGAAGGACTGAGGCTCACAAATTGTCTGCTATCTAATTGTCTCTTGGCTCAGTTTGGGAAATGCAAATAGAACTAGACTGCAAAAATTGGTTCAAGAAGCCCTAACAAGATATCAAGCACTAGGCAGTATACAGCAGATGGTAAAAGATTTTTAAAAAGCAATCTTCTTGAAGTTCACAATAGTCTAGGGAGTTAGAAAATGGCAGGTGGAGCAGGAACTGTAACAGGTTATGAATTGTCAATAATTTCCTTTTCAGTGGCAATGAAACTGCTCTTGAAATCACCAAAAGGTGATAGAGATACACTGTAATTGGAAGACACACACCTCAAGTGAGAACTGACACAAAGATGTAACAACTACAAGAACTGCAGAGGAAGAATGCAATCTTCTCAATTAGCATTTATGAGCTAATAGGGAATTACGGTCAGTCCAGAAAATCTTGGACCCAGAAACATTTGAAAGTTAAACAAAAGAAATGCAAGCTACAAATCAAGACAATTAAACAGCCTAAATGCATAGGAACATATTCAGTAGCACAGCATTATTATCAAAAGCATCAGTGTCCTTCATTACTACATGAAGGACTTAAAAATTATGCCCTCAGGTACTTGAAGTTTACAATTGAAACAGATAATGCAGCTTAGAAAACAACAAAACAAAACAAAAACAAACAAACAAAAAAATAACCACTGTATATGACAGGAGGCTACATTTGAAGAGTACAGAGTGATGCAGAGGACACACATATATACACAAACAGTTCTAGGATTTTACCTGCACTAGGTGCAGATTTTATTTACCAGCTACTTCTGCTCATGTCTCTGCTCCCCAATAAAATACTAAGTAAATTGGAGGCATGACCCTTACCAATACACTAGTTGTAAAAATAAACAATTCCTGACAACAACAAATAACTGTTAATATGTAGATGAATTGGCTATTTTCTGGCCCCTCATCCTCTCACTGTGGTAGGCAACTGTCTACTTCCCCTATGCTACAAGTCAGGCATTCTGTCTTTGGTAGAGCAAACATACTGGCAGCAGAAATGAAAAAAGAAAGTAAAATTACTGTTGTCAAGCAGATACAGAGTGAGTGGAAGATGCTGTACAGTTTCAAGGAAATGGAAAAGAAAATTAGAACGTAATTATCCTGGTTAGTCTGCATTTAGATAGCCTGAAACAATAGCACCAAAGCCAGATGTGAATTTTCCCATTCATCTTAATGGAGCATTAACTGCAAAACATAATTATGACAACTTTAATGCTAATAGTGTTAACTGTTCCATTTCAGAATCATATAACAGATATATCCATTACAGCACCACTTCATTACTGTTGAGCTTACTTGATATGTACTAATGTTTCATTCATCTTAAGTGATTACTTAGAAAAATACTGCTGGAGCCCACAAAATGTCTAAAACCAGAAAGGCACAAAGGAAAATTCAGAGTAATACATAAAATTGTTGCTTTCAGATCTCATTTCTAAACTTTTAGCTAAACAGCTCCTTGATCCCCAGTGTTTGCTTGTCATAATATTGTTTTTCAACTGCAGAGAAGTCTGATAGCTTCCAACTTCCCTTCCCCCTCTCTGGTCTTATGCAGAGTTCTTTAAATATTTATGTCAAAGTGTACCTATTAGAAGTCAGCTCAAGACTTTCAAAAAATTTGGCAAGACTGGTTGGATCACTGATAAGGAAGAATGTCACATAGCTATAGCCTAAAGAGACAAGGATTAAGAGACAGTCTCAGAAATCTGAGACTAACTTTGTAGGCTATTAGCTTGCAAGAAAGGGTATGTTTGGAACAGCTTCACAGTGACAAACTAACAGACGAGTTCAATTCTCTGCCTTGGTCTCCTATCACTGTAACAATGATAATTTATTTAAACAGTCTTGCCACTCAATTAGCTCATGAACTGGAGGTAGACAACCTATCTTATTCCTACTCCTTATTCTAGAGTTAGCCATTTGGCTCACTCCCTTGGCAGGTGGCAGAGTCCAAAGACACATGGTACTTTCAACTTTTGTTTAAAATGTCTGATAATTTGGACTGAATTACCAGGTAAATCAAGTCAAAAGAACCCATCCTGCAACAGCCTCACCATGGCAGGTAAAGGAGAGAATAAGCACTGGTTATCTGGAGCACCAGAAGAAATCCCACTTATGATTTCTTGTTGATAACCCAACTCACAGAGAAAGAGATGATACTCTGGGGGAAGCAAGGTCTACCCTGCTCAAATGAATTGGTAGGAAGGAGGTGACAGGCCATACTAGTGGAAGAAAACCTTAGGTGATTCCTTTTTAGGTCAGTAATTTTCTGTGCTTTCCATAGCGTAGTGACTTTGTTGTAGACCACTTATGTGTGTGTGTTTGTATATACATGTATATATGTATTTATACACACACATGTATAAGTACAAGTAAATGTGTATTTCTTGGAGATTCCTCAACTCCCTGAAGACTGCAAAAGAAAACCAAGGTGCTTGAATTTAGTGGGCGGAAAGTGGGTTAGAAATAGGACAGTTTATCAAATTATGGTGGTCCCATCCCACAGACTGTTGTCCTTTCTTTGCAAGCTGTATAAATTCAGCCTTGAGCTACATTTCCAACTTCAATTCCTTGTCACATTTCTCATTCCTGTCTCTCTGCTCAGCCAATGGCAGCAGTGCCAATCCCCCAGTTGTTAAATCTATCCAAAATCATCCCCCCTCCTACTTTATATCACCCTAAAAGTGATTTTTGCAGCCTCTCCTCCAGAAAGAGTGAATTTGAACACAAAGACAGAATATTTGAGCCAAAGAGAGAAGTAAAAAGAGAATCCTTCAAGCCTTTTCTTTAACTCGTGTTATCCTATGCACATTACAGGAAGGAGAATGTCCCTTTAAATAGTTTGGGAGCCCTCTAGTGATTCTTGCTGTCTTTCACTGAAGAAGCAATGAGATCCTCCCCCATCCCAGTGGAGGTAGGTGGAGGGGCCTTTGTATAGAGCTAGCTAATGAACCAAGTATTACCATCCCATGATGCCAGTGTTTCACAAATCCTTAATGTGACACAGAGAACCAGAATAACGTGCTTTCCTTCTTTCAGTCACCTTTGTCCATGTATTCATCATTTAAGTTTCTGTTCTGCAAAGTTGCAGGCTCTGGGAGATCAGAAATTTAAATCGGGGTAGCACTTTGGCTTGGTTTGCAAAGAATGTTCAGGGCAGAACCCCAAGTACGTGTGTGATTGCGTGTGCCACAAACCCTTCCTTCCCACTTCTCAAGAATTAGAGCATAAATCCTGAGCCTTTAGATTATGGTGAGAGCTGAACCTTTTGCTGTTCTACCACTGCAAGCCGTAAGCTCTTATAAAATATATTTTTAGGAGTCCTATTGAATCGCACAGTATGTAGCATAATGTAATCAATACAAGAAGCTGCATATAAATAATCTGTTTGGATTCTCACACATTTTAAGATGAGAGAGGGCACCATTCCCAGCAGTACTCCCCCCCCTCCCTCAGAGTTCACACCTTTTATGGGGGAAAATGATTGTAAAGTATTCATTTAAGCCAATAACCAAAGCTTATGTTATTCATTTCTCGGCGATATACATAGTGCTCTTTTTGTATACTATTAACTGTGGACATATGTTTTTCATTTGACTATGTTACTTACACACA
Source organism: Anser anser (assembly GCF_964211835.1). Taxonomy (NCBI): domain Eukaryota; kingdom Metazoa; phylum Chordata; class Aves; order Anseriformes; family Anatidae; genus Anser; species Anser anser. The sequence continues at coordinate 17,711,999 of NC_139726.1, read as the reverse complement.
CAATTCTTTTAAAAAATATGTAAAATATAACAGCTGCTGTAAAAAAAATATTTTTAGATCTCTGAAGAGCCTAACGAGCTGCAGTGCACAACAAAAATGGTTCTGTCTTTGTAACATGCCCATAGTAAAATATCGTGGAACCGTTTAACCCCCTTGGTCATCTCCCTGGAAGGGAGTGAACTGACACAGTTATGACAGGACAAAGTACTTCTGGGGAGTTTATTTCCTAGCTGTAACAGCAAGGTCTTGATCATTCACTGCATCAAAGAAATGATACAAACAATGGATCAGCCAACTTTTAAAACAGCAGTATAAAAGCAATTGTAAAGGCACCAACTGTATCATCTGAGGTCTGCTTTGACATTGCTGTTTTCTGATGGCAAAAATATACCTATTTCCTGCCAGTATAAGTGAGAGATTAAGGGGTAAATATAGAAAACCTAAAGTTTGCTTTGGATGAGAAGTTTTTTCTTTATGAATTATTGAATAAATCAAATATCCTTGGTTCTCATCCCAACAGAGTGTGATGATTGCTAGCTTGAAAAAATGTAGCAAGAGCAAACGTTGGCAAGAGTGAAGCATTATAATGTGCTGTCTACAGAGATTCAGAGATAAGAAGGATTGTCAGTTACAGTAAATGCTATCAATGTTGGTAGAAGATATTTAAACTGTAATTCTACCTAGATTAAGGTACTTAAAAACAGCATTCATGGCTCGGAAGCAACCTCTGTGAGCCTCTTAAAAGGAAAGAATTCCACCACTGGGTAATACATAGATGCAGATTCTTCCATTGCAATGCTTTTGGCTGCTACTGTGTGAGGGAATGGCAAGCATGGAAAACTGCCAAAACTGAATGTCTTCTTCCTTCTCTTCCAGTTGATAAGACAGGAGAACTGAAATGCTTTTTTGAAATCAGTTATGTGGTATCTGGAAAGTAGGATGAGAAAACAAAATCTTTTTGAAGATCCCCGTCATACAGTGGTAGAGAACATACAGGGGAGGATCCTGCTCTCAGAGGAGCTCTGACATTCCCTGCAGCAGCTGCAGCACCATGCTGCAAAATTTCTGCTGCCCTTTGATGGGGAGGCACAGACTTTACTTACACCAGGTCCTGCTCTGCCAGATTCTCCTAAAGTACTTTGCATCATCCAAGTTAAATGCCTAGGAAGGGCTTCTCTCTCTCTTTTTTTTTTTTTTTGGTTGTTGTTTTTGTTTGGTTTTGTTTTGTTTCCCCCAAAGTTTTCTTTCATTTAGTCTTGATATTTCCAGAGAGTTAAGCCCAATGTGTTCAGAAGTGTCCAGGGCATTCAAAACTGTAGGCAGGGTTCTTGCAGCATTTCTATTTAGCTTGATTGCCCAGGCTGCACAAAGCCATGCAGACAGCATCCTTAATAAAGTCCAGTCAGCCTTTTTTTGTCACAGGAAGCTGCATTAGGGATCCACAGCTGGCTTTCCATTGATTTTCAAAGTGCTTGTTTTACAGTAACAATTTTATAGCATTAACTTTAAGACTGCTGAAATTTAGCTTATTCAAAAGCTTCTGCTTAGTTTGATGTGGATGTCAGACTTTGCACAGATCAGTTAATTTGACATCTGAATCCTCCTCCCATAGACTGATTCCGATGTTGGCTAGGAAGTGGTGTAATCAATCACTGCCAATATTTAGAATGGCAATATGTCTAGGGAATTTTGGTTTTACTTGGAACCTGAAGGCCTGTGATCTTATTAGGTATATTTATTTAAGAAGAATGGGTTTTGCACTTTTCATACCATATTTTCAATAATACCAGCAGCCTTCACAATTTAACTCAAAATAGTCTTTGAAGCCACCAGGAAAATAATTATGTTCTTTGGTGTTTGAGAACTGATATGTTGCAGGTCTTCACAAAAATCCTCTCTTATTTTATCTGTGTTTAGACAGTATTTAGTCAGTAATGAAGGCAGCATAGCATTTCTTGTAAAGTAGCGATCTTACCGTTTAGTCATTTTTGCCATTGTGCAATCTAGTTTTTCAATCATTGGAGATCTAACAAACCACTGTCAGTTTCTCCATTATTTTCTTAGTAATCACAGGCCTCCAGCAGAGATAGCTACCCAAGATTTCTTAAATTTGTTTTCCTCTAAAGAGAAACTCTGTTTAGTGTTATTATGTGATTTTTGAATCTGGTCTGTGCATTGTCAGCCAGGGCGGTACTTCACACTGGATGATTAAAGAGAGGACGGGAAATATTCGCATGATCCTGCTATGTCCATTTAAATTTAAAGGACCTGATATAAAGAGGAGGAATGTTCATCAGGGAATGTCTATGCTGTGTAATTAAGTGCAGTACACATAGCCCTGGACTGGTGCTGACCCATTTACAAACTGCCCAAGACACATTAGCAGGATTTTTCCCTTCAGGAAACACTCAGACTCCCAGTAGCAAGTCCTGGCTCCAGCTGAGTGCCGTGGTGATGCAGTCGTACTGTGGGAGCTGGATTTGCTGTGCTCTGCTGTGTGGGAGTCACTGAACTCTGGTACTGCTGCCAGCCGGCAGGAAGTCATCTGTGATCCTGAGGTTTTTGTGTGAGCAGATTTTGCAACTCTAACTTCAATTGAATCCATACCTGCAGCTTTGCTGCTTTTTGTTGTCTGAGAAATTTGAAAGAATGGCAGATCAACTTAATTTCAAGGCCAAGCACATGTGCTATAGCAGTAGCACTCATCCAGATTCAGTCATAAGATGGAGACAAAGAACATGAGGTAAAGCTTGCTGTTATGGTTGGCCCATGGAATCTGATAAACCTCCATCAGTGATCTAGTTTGCATAATTCAACTGTACGGCAAACTTCATGCCCTAAGTTAGAACTGGATCTAACTTGCCCTCAAGCTTACCCACCTGCCTGTGGGTACCTATTTGCAACAGCAGCTCTTTGGAAGAGAGCGTAAGGGTAACAGCGTGATCAGGCATCAGGCTCCCATCTGCAGATTGCAGCTGATGCCTGAACTAAGGAACTAATACAGTTACACCATGCTTCAAAGGATAACACTGAACAGTTTGATTTTTAAAATGATGAAGCAGTGTCGTTTTTTTTTCTTGTTGTTGTTGTTGTTTGCTTGTTTGTTTGGGGGGGAAACCAAACTGTCTTTAAATTTTAAGTGGCTTTTGGAAGTGCATAAGAAAAGCAGTAAAGTGAGAGAGAAATAATACTTGCACTCCTGAGAGATACCTCAGCTTTTCCATTTCATATATAAAACACCCATTGCATTTTTTTTTGCTGGAATGAAGCAAGACAAAGGAATTCAGGGTGAATTGCTTCCAGCAAGTAAAAATGTTTAATTCTCAGCATAACAGTGAGGACACAGGGCAAGTGTGACAGGTGGGTCAGGCTTTGAGGGTCAGGAGCAGAGCAACAAAGCCTATTTCAGGGTCAGCCTGGAACTGCCTATGGGGCTGGGGTGCTGCCAGGGAGGTGTGTGCTTGTAGGGCCTTCAGTCAGCATCCCCTGGCCTAAGCATCTGCAGAGAAAGTCTCCCAGAATGTTAGAAACTCTGTGTGGAACACTTTTTTTTGCTGTGCTTTATAGCAAGGTTACTGATTTTATTGTATTTCACTCATCTCAAAGTAATTTAGGTTTGCTTGGACACAGTGCATTTTTCTAGGGAAGAGGAAAGAAAAATGAAGTTTAGCTCATTATCAAAATAAGCGGAAAAACTACGTTGTCAAGAAAACATGATAATTTTTGAAATATTTTCATTTTTGAAGTCACTTTAATATGAAATTGTACTAAGGATTGTTGCTTATTGCTCAATTTTTGTACATCAGCTGCACATATTCATGAACTGACACTTCAGGTTTTGACTTGACACAATTCAGCAGAACACTTGGCTGCAGACCTGTGCTGCAGGTAGGTTAGGATGCTGTAAGTGCATTTAGGTAAAGGTGCAGAGTTCTGCCGGGTCCCATGGCAAGAGCATTTATCTCGAGGAGGGGGGCTGAGCACCACAACCACTTGGCAGACCTACCTGCACGATGACTGCCAATCTGAGTGTTATTTAGAGAAGCTGTGGAGGTTGCAAACAAGCTAGTAGTTTTGAACCATAATAAAGAACCAGAAGAAGTCCTGGTCAGGGAGAAGTTGAGAAGCACTGCATGAACATGCTTGAAATCTGTATTGTATTTACATTGCCGAACACATCTTCAGCTTTTAGAAATGAAGATTTTATCTTCTGTTTTGCTAATTAAAGGAAAGCAAGGCAGGGGGACAAAGCTGTGTTTCCAAAATATCACAATGGGGAAAACTGGAACAGTTCCTTCGCTGCCAGCTGTAATAAAAATTGCACCATCAGAAAATTGTTCTGTTCCCTCAGACTAACCCTACTGAAAAAGATCAAAATGGGAGTCCAGCTCCATACATGAATCTGCCAGGTTGAAGTGAGAAAGGAAGACAGAACAGTGCTAGATGGTGCAAACATTCCTGTGGCAAAACGTGCACCAAAGTGTGGAGCCTTTGCTATGCTAATCCTCTGGCTTTCCAATATAGACAGTGAGAAGAGACAAGCTCCTCAAGAATCGGAGAAAGAGCTTAAACTCGAAGGGAGGTTTTTCATTCTCCAGTGATTACAAAGAAGTCCAGGGAGATCTGACTAGCAATGCTGAAGTTTGGTTCTTTGTAGTTCAAGTGAATGATTTTATACTTTCCCATTTCCATAACATCCCTCCTTTCTTTTCCTCCGATATCTGGCACATATCTTATGAAAGAGCTTATGAACTGCCTACTGGGTCTCCCTAGAAGGTAAACCCATGGAAGTTCATGAATCTCATCTTTTCATCTACTTTTTAAAACCTCAGAAATTTATGATAGTACTGGTATCTTCACCTTTAAACTGATACTCTAAGAAGAATAGATTTCTGTTAATTTGCATGGTTCATTGTAAGGCAAGGTCCTGATACATAAATGAGATTTGGAGACTCTTAGTGCCAAAATTAATAAATTTTGTCCCTCTGAATGTGCAATGCTGAGCAGTAAACTATTGTGTGGGGCTTCACATTTGATAGTTCAGTTATTTAATAGTGCATTCTTCAGACTACCAAGGATTCTCAGAGAGCTAGGCAAGCACTTTTTTATCACACAGCATTAAAAACCCCATTCTACCAAGTAAAAATACAGCACTGGAATAGCAAAATAAAATTAGCTCTTTAAAGTATGAGAACCTTTTAGTACCACTTCACAATGACTGTTTCTCATCCAGATAATGCTTTTCATCTCTAGCTTCCCTGTATATTGCTTTTAGACTTATTACATGATATCACCATCTGTGATAGTCACCCTTTGGATACAATTCTAGATCTGCATATTTTAAGATATTAATTTGTAGCTGAAATGCCTGAGAATCTCAGAGACACCAACATTCTGTCTGGTTTTGTGCCATATCAGCATACATCAAGAAGACAGACCCTGCCCCCAAAAGCCAAAAGTTCAGATCAGGAGAGAGAAAAAGGAACAAATGGGGAGTACAAGCAAATAATTAGACAATATTAATAGGTGAGGTAGCTGTCAACTGACTACTGTTAATCTATTTATAGGCATCAAGACAAAGGAAAACTAAAAGGAGGTATGTGAAGCTAGGGAGGTGATTTTATCAGTAAATAACCTTCTACCGTTAAATTAGAACTTCACTCTGGTGGTTATGGTTCTCACTTCTACAAGTAAGCAGGAACATTATCCCTGCCACTACTTCATTTTCTGCATAAAGCACATTGCTGTTTCACAACTGATATGTGAAAATGAAAGCAATGGAAATTCGATCCAAGGCATTGATCTGTATTTTTTGTCTCTTGGCTTGGTCTCTTCTGAAAAAAATCAGTAATGGTTGACTAGCAACAAAGTTTTATTCAGACTTTTTGTTTCTGAAACAGCTTTTTTTGGCTGACGCAAATGTTAGGAAGAGACCATGCAAGAGGGGCAAGAAAGCCTTAAATTAATTCACTTCAATTTTTCAGCAGAGAACATATTGAAATAAGCTATGCATTGCCAGAATCAGGCATATTACCAGACACTGATCTTACAAATATTTTTGGTGATTTGATTCCCTCTCACATATCAGCTACATTAGAATTCAACAAGTATATTTTGGAGTTGTTTAGCCATTTTCTGCTAATAAAGTCATTCTTTATATGAAGCTGATTTTGTTTTATTCTTGAAATAAAGATAAGTTGTTCTAAGATTAATTTTATGGATCACATTTAATTTTTTTCCTCAAATATTTTTACATGGTTTTAGGTTGAACTTTGTGGTAGGTTGATGTCAAATGCAAGCAAGAGTATCAAGCTCTTCAGGCTCTGCTCAAGGCAGAGATATGGCCCAAGCACAGCTCTGAGCTTGGGCTACTGGACAGGGCTTGGCAACACATTGCCGTGCTCACGTGGCCTTTGGATCTGACCTGACTCTTGGTTTGCTCAGCAATACAATGTCTGTGCATATGATGCATTTTCTAGATGATAATGAAGACTATTTCTTTTTCAGTTCTCCTACTCAGTGCTGTTTGTATCATTCTTTTTTTCTTCTTCTATTTTGAAAGAAGCCATTACTGAGAACTGATCCAAGGGTAAGCTCATATATAGGAGCTGTTCAAGACACTTCCAACAAAAACAGTTCAGGACTCTTCCAGTCCTGTCCAGCCGAGTGAGCAAAAGGCTTGTTCTCATCTACACTGATTGTCACGAATACCTGAGAACTGCTGAAGGGCAGCAAGAGCCAACAAAATCTCTCTCTCTCTCTCTCTCTTTTTGGTTCTGCCTCCTGCTGGTGGGGGGGGGGGACCAACACACAAAATACCAGCAACCAACCAACCAAAAAACAAAAACAAACAAACAAAAATAAAGACACCCCCCCAACCCTTTGTCATTTTCTGTGCAGGTGTAACCACACTTTCCAGGCTGCCTTTAGAACCTTGCACTATTAAAATAATGTGACATTCCTTATACAAAAATCAGGCCTTTTTTGAACAACTTCTCATACAATACTTATTGATTGGTACTAGGCCACACCTGAAGGTCTGTGTGATTAATATCCCTCCACTTTTTTTTTCCCTTTTTTTTTCCCGCTTTTCCCCAAATCGTGATGCACTATAACCAGTGGTTCAGTTGGTCAGGTGAAAACCAAAACTTGCAAGATTTACAGACTGCATTTAAGTGCAAAGCTTAATCGTTTCAACAGCCAGGCATATCTGATTACTATCTTCCAAACATTCACAGCTCTATCGTAAATATATAGATTTTCACATTTTCCTAATAAATGAATGAAAATACTTTTTGAAGAATAAAGTGATATGTTTTTAAGGCATTTGTTTACTTTTTCTGTAAGCTCCTGAGATGGCTAACATACTAGTTGTTAATCACACCATCTGTTCAAGCAGTGTTTGACTAAATGAATCAATTCATACTTTTTCTTCTTAAAGCAGTTTTTTACAGAACAATATGTTTGTGTCTATTACCCCATCATTTGGCAATGTAATATGAGATATTTTAATTTTCCTATTTATTGTGCATGGATTTTCAATCTCCAAATATTTTTTTAAAATATGCATACAGCACAGAAAAGCTGTGTCTATTGATTTCTTTAGCATCGCAAACAGTGGAAAAATCTGTTCCATTCTGCTGTCAAATTCCAACCATCTGATTATATTTAAATGAGTTATTTCAACATGTTTCATTTGAATGACCGTCAGACAAGCTATTCCTACTTTGTACCGAAGATGGCAGTGATGCACAACTTAGCTGCCGGTGGTTCTCCTCGAAGGGTTTGCTCAGCTTTTGGTTACAAGTTCCAGGAAAGAGCAAATCAGGGGACGACTGGACTGCAAGTGGGAACGGCAGCCCTTTGTAGTCGTCGTCTTAATTGACTCTGGTGAGCTTGCGCTTACGTAATTGCAATCAAAATTCGGGCTAAATGCAGAAAGTGCAGCTGGAAAGAAATATAAATCCACTTGAACTTTACACTAAAATGTAAATGAATCACTTCCTAGGATTAGAAAGGTTGTAACGAGTTTGTTTTATAATTTTCTTTGTATTTGTGTGTGCTTCCTAGCTTCAGCTGAAACCAAAAATCATTCATGTCTGTACCTCACATTTTTTGTCGTACTTCTCAGTAGTGCCAAATCTTGGTCATTCCTGAAACCTCATGGAAAAGGCTACAAGTTTCAAGTGAACGTGGGTCATTTCTGACCCACAGAAGCTGTGCACAAATGTTCTTGGATAAGTTCCTGGCTCTCCATTTACCTTAAATCACTGTTTTGAGGTTCAGCCTAACATAGATTTGGCAGAGGAATGCTGGGCTGAGCAGGAACAATCTGACAGGTAGTTAGTAAAATAGTTTCTGAATAAAATGATGATCAAAGCCATACTGCTAGTACAAACAAAACAAAATGAAAATAAAATATTTCCTTCAGTAGGCTGTAAAGAATAATCTTGAAGGTAAATTGACTGGATGACTTTGTATCATTTGACTGTTACCATGGACTAATAAACATGTTAGATACCACAATGGAATTGGAGTTAACATTTTTTCCTAAAGACTATCTCCTATTTACATGATCATTTATGAAAAAGTGCTTTTCCTCACTGTCCTTTATTAGAGAGCCAACTGTGTCTTCGAAGGCAAATACCCATTAAACCTATTAAAGAAAAAAAAGGTTCTGAAATCGTGGCTCATTCATATTCTATTTTTCAACCTGAATCTTATTTGTCTAAATTCATATATAGGCAGGTTAGCTGACCATAAAATGTTTACTAACATAGTGAAGAATGTTGATGAGTTGATCTCAGTAGAATCTTAATCACCCATTGGTTTGTCTGGTTTTATTTATTGATGTATTTTTTATTTTTTGGTAGTAACAGAGAAAGAAAGTAAAAGAGCAAATGTGTCTGGGAACAATACCTTAACATTTTCAGGCTGTAGACTGTAATCAGTGTATTGTGCCAGTGGGACATGGTTGTCTTTCTGGATCTTACATAGAGGAGTCTGTCAGTAATGCAGGCATCAAACAGGTGAATATATTATGGAGTAGGTTCATGGCCTTGAACTGGCACTAAATGTGAACTGAAAGCCACTGAAACGTATGAAATAATACATACATTGTTTTCTCAAGCACCCTGGTAAGGTGATAAACTACTGACTTACTTTATAGAAGGTGGAGATTTTGTATTTCTTCTGTTTTAATTACTAACTAACATTAATGTGCTCAATGTATTGCACGAGTCATTGTGCATTGATTCCTCTGAGAAAAAGGATTATTTTTTGGCATCCTGAAGACAAGAGAAGTCATTTTTTCACACTGCAAACCTCTTTTCAAATCTAAATATTTAGAATTTAACAAACTTAATCCACTGTGTTCTGACCCACAAGGCTTATTTGACAATGGAGGGGCCCATCCCTTCAGCAGCAGCAAAATACAGCCTCTTGATTAACCTTGCAGCTTCACTTAGGTGTTGCTTAAGTTTCAGTTTGAAACTTAACCAGCCACTATTCATTCTAGTCCTGCTAGTATTAATATGTGGCATTTATTTCATATCATTAATTTCATCTACTGGATAGATGTCCCTCTCATGCTGTTGACAACAAAGATGTTTCATGTCTTCACTATTCCTAATGGCTCATCTCTAAACATAGAGAAAGGCAGGGAGGGAGGAAGGAAGGCAGGAAGGCAGGCAGGCAGGAAAAAGGGAGGGTAGCCATACACTTTGTAGACCTCTGGAGGATGAAGGCAGTGACTGGAGTTGTCAGAATGCTATACAGTTAGTTCACTTGTGCTCTTGGGGGGTCAACAATACCTTGCCAAATATATTGAAATCAGCACAAAAGGCAATATTGGGACTGAGGTTTAGTTTCCAGTTTTACAGCCCACTGGGAAGTCCTTCCCTGAGTCCTGATCCACCTCCTTCAGAAGCATTGATAAGCTACATCAGAGTATTTTAATGTGTGTGATATATTTTATTTATTTGATTATAAAAACCTTGATTTTTGTTCGATTTTTAAACAACATTTTCAAAACTTTGTGTCCTGTCTGCTTAAGGGGATACAGAAGATTGCTTATACAGTATACTTTTAAACGTGGGTGTGAGGTAAAATTAGTAATTCAGTTGTCACTTCAGATCACTGAGAAATCCAGGTAGAGCTATGGCATCGGTGTGAAACTGCTCCTACACTGCTTTATCTGGTTAATTAAAAAGGATATCTAGGGGGTTCATGTCAACTTGAATAATGATGCCTTCTTTCTGTACATATTAGAATTCTCCTTGAAAATCTAGTAAACAACATTGCCATGTTGAGACTGTAGATTTTATTCAGCAGATAGATCAGGTCTGACATTTTAAAAGGGAAAGAATTAATTTTTTCTTCAAAATAAGAGCAATTCTACTGACAGAACTATATTTACCTTCTTTACATTAATAATCTGACAAATTTCACTTCCTTAGCATTCATATCTCATTTGCAATTTTATTTTCTACTGGGTGGAGTTCTTCCTTATGAGTTCAAAATGTTCTTGATCTTTCCGATTAGGCAGCACTTTTACAATTATCTAATTTTGAAAGCATAAAATCTTTCATAACGTAACCTGAGCTCCTTTTTTTTTTTATATACTATGAGCTGAATTTGTGCCGTCCTTACTCATATGGGTGATTACTAACGCATGTATAAATCCCAGTGACTTCTGTGGGATCATTTTTGTAAGTGCATGTAAGTAGAAAGTAGATAATATATAATATTTTTATATGTAGAAAAAGTAATGTGAGTGGTTACTCTTTTTGTTGAAGCTCTCCTATGAATTTGTTACAGATCTTTTCTAAAGCCTGAGCTATTTTACAATAATGATTAATTTTCTTCTCTAAAATTTAAATTTTTTGAAGATAGTCATTTTGAGTCCATTAGATAATTTAAAAGCTTTTAAATATTTTAATCTATTAAAATCCATGATTGAACTGAAAAATGGTTTGTACTAGCCGACAATTCTAATTCTTTTGCTTTTTGTAAATAAAGGCAAAATTTAAATGAATAATTTTAATTATTAAGTACCAAACAGAGACCTTTGAAAATTTTGAGAACTTTGAATTGTTTAGTATAGCTACAAGTTTATTTGAGTTGGACACTGACTACTGCCAAGTTAGAAACTAAAATACAGCTGATTATAAATATAGCAATATTCCATTCATATTGAATAAAATTGTCATCAGTCTATCTAGGTAATACTTTTCATGACATTTGTTCTGGATTTTGTACTGTTACTTTCTGGGAAATGGAGACAAATGAGAAAATACCACCCAACTGCTCCTAATGAAAGGCAACCAACCAGGAAAGGCATCTTTAAATTTCTGAGGTTCTCTCTGCATTGAAAACTGCAGTCTATTTCTGTTACTCCATCTCCAACTCTCTAAAATTTAAGAGTTCAGGAGTCTGCGTAATCTCTATATTGGTGCAATAGCATGAGGTGTTAGGAAATGTTTGCTAGGGTAGAGTGCCTACTGTTGAAGCAGGAATATGATAGAATCAAATTGAAATTGATCATAATGTTCTCCATGATATTTTATTATTTCAAATTTTAGAATGTTAAAAAATGTGAGCTATTATCATTATCTCTGTGTTTAGACATGACTTTCTGTCCCATGTGAAAAATGCAGAAGATTTTGTCAGTAATAGGGTTACTGGTAATTTTTACTCTGGATTTTTGATTAAAAAAACCAACAACAACAACAAAAAAAACAAACAAACAAAACATTTTGAATCTCCAAACATCAGAAATAAATTTGTAGAAACCACCTTAAATTTCTCTTGGCAAATTGTTCAACTAAATAAGTGCAACAACATTAAAAAAATGCACCGTAGCTATTCATCAATAGTAGAGACAGATTTTTGTGAGTTTTAATATATTAGCTCCAAAGAACCATTTGGTATCAGAACCCTTTAGCAGACATTGCACACTGCAAATTGCTCCTAAATCTATTAAGCTTGAAATTCGTGTGCTTATGCTGTTTACTAGCATCATGCTGTTAATTCTTTACATTCCTTCCCCCTAACTTTAACTGGTGCTTATGATAAACTAAAGTTATGTTTATAGTAGATTAGAAGGGAATATGATGAAAGAAAAGAAAGGAGAAGATGAGCAAGACAGGGTACAAGAAGACTACTTTGATGATCAAAATATTTTACCGATTAGAGCCGCATAACGTCTGATTCTTCACTGTTGTCAGATCATACATACTCTGCTCTTCATGGAACCATGTATTTGTTCTCTATAGATCATCCTTTGTACATTTGTTCCCTTAATTACTTTCCTCTGTGGTGGTGGCATTACTCCGGTGGCTTGACACTCTCCACCTTCCAGCTTTCTCCTATTTTAAGGAAGTTCTCGAAACATTGTGGAGGAGAGTGGATTCAATAAAAGAAAGTGCCAGTTACCAGCTAAGGCTCCTACAGACATTGTTAATTTCTTAGGGTTATTTTCATAACAAAAGGAAATACAGTGTAGTAATTCCACTTAGAAAGGCAGGCTCACAATCACCGGGCTATGCAGCAAATTTTTGCAGAGTTGTTTATTCTGGTATAAGTTTGCATGTAAACTTTTTATTTTTCATTCTTCCAGGACCTTGCAAAATCAAATCTTTTATACATTTTATTTAAACATTGTAAAAAATATATTCTATTTGAAATTTAAATTGCTTACATTTCAAAGCAGAGTATAAAAGGAAATAATAATGACAGAAAGATTTGTTTAAAAAATGCTGCAGATGTGTCATGTATTATTCAAGGACAAACATTTCCTTTACATGGCACAGGAATCCAATAAATTGCAGAATACTTTCAGATTACTGCAGCAATGGTGGTGCAGTTGTGTTTGAATCTCATCTCTTTGGCAACATTTTCTTTTGCCCCATTAATCTCTTACTTCACTCATTAATGTAGAAACAGTCTTCTGTGGACTTAGCATTGAAAACCAACCAACCAACCAACCAACAAAAACAATAAAAAAGCACTATTATTCAGGCCACTTGGCAGCATTTTCTAAGCACTCAAGTGAATCTTCTGCAGGAAATGCAACAATGAGCCTGGGCCAGAGTAGGGCAGATGATCAGGCTTTTGATGCTTCTGGACTCCTCCACTCTAGAGGAGAGTGAACACAAAAGAAACGATGGAGAAGCAGAGTAAGCAAGGGCATCTGTAAAAGGCATTGCAGTAAGGAGTTGTCATGTTATAGGCCTGCTAACAATGATATCTTAGAAGTATAAGACATATGACAATGGTGTTATTATTTTTACCAGGATGGAAGCAAACCCAGCTTCAGTAGACTTAGAGACACAGTTATGCTAGTGTCACCTGTGGCTGTTGACCTTTCTGTTATCAAATGGACTGTTACTGTAAAATTCAATTCCTCATGCCATTTCAAGCAGTGCTTCAGCATTCACTCTCTTTTCCAATAAAACTCTGGGTAATCTGCTTTTATGTAGAGAATTGAGCGGAGGGACTTACACTTTCCCACATACTGAAAGCTTCCGCTGTGGGTTTTAAGTGGTCAATAGAAAATGAACTCAAAATTCCACTTAGTTGTCATTATGTGTCATTTGAGCAATATCCTATAGTTCTTGATTTAGCTAGGCATTATGATAATTCCTTCCTCAAAGGATAACACAGAAGTGTGGGGGGGATCTGCACACAGTGTGTGTGGAGATAAATTACGGGTGGCAAATCACTGTATGCTCAGGAGTACAAGATGCACATATTATTTATTTGTTTCTTTTTACTTACTTCAATTGTTATAATAATAACTATTCCCAACCACTTTACACTTCAGAACATACAATCTGAATGAGCTTTAAGAGCATACATTTTTGCTTTTGTTCTTTTTGAAGCAAAATGTTATGGTGAGCCAGTTTTGTATTATTACATCCTCTCAAGGGACTTAAGTAAAAAAAGTCTGTGAAACATTGCAGTAAATCACCTGTGAATGAGGCCACTCACAGTACATAAACCTAACTGTGTTCATAAGTCCTTTCTGGGTCAGGGCCGAAGAATGCATTCACTTGCCAGTACTGCCTTAAAGACAACTTGACAAACAAAAGAATCAAGCACAACAAGAAAAGCATCATTCTTGTGAAGACACTTGACATTCCCTGAAGCATCCACACCCAAAAAATCAGTCCACACCTGAGAAGCAGACTAAACTAAAAGCAGTTGAAATATGTTCTAGTAGGAGAAGTTCAAATATTTACAAATATTAAGCAACTGTTCTATGTACTTCTAATGCATCTGGTCACATTAAACTTGAATATCCAAAGGTCTCTCAGTATCACTGAGGAAACTGAAAACCTGCTAAGCTCTGTGTAAGAAATGGTCCAGCAATTCGTGCCACTAAGGGGTTTTGAAGGGTTAACATTGAGGCCTGGGTTTAGGCGAGAAAAGAACAAAGGGATTTCTTCGGAGAAAAACTGCTGACTTTGCACGGATGTGCAGTAACTTCTGATAGCCGGCCAAGAGACCACTAGATAAGGAGGAAGAATAAGAGCCTTCCTGTCTCCCTGTCTCCCTGGACCACGAGATAAGGAGGAAAATATGAGCCTCCCTGTCTCCCTGTTCGAACGGCCCCTGAGAAAGTAACAGAGACTGATAAGCAGGCGACATCGGATTTGGGAAACCAATTATAATAACCCTGCCTCTTCTAGAAGTAGTAATAAATATGTATTAGCCTAGGAGTATAAAAAAGTAGATGCCTTACGTAACGGGTGTGCGTCCCGGTGGAGCAGAGACTCCCGGCGCACCCAGCGCTGTTTGCTTGCCTCTATTCGTTTAATAAATTGTAAACTCTGATTGTAATCCTATTTGGGACTCAGTCATTTATAACAATTGGGGGCTCGTCCGGGATGGTCTTGGTTCCTGAATTCTGACTTGATCTAGGAGGGGCGCCCCCACCATTTGGTGGCTCCTGTTCGAGTCAGGTCGGGGCTAACACCATCCTGAACCTGAATAAGGGCAAGCAAAGATTTAGATTTTTTTTATGAGCTCCCTTTGCCGGCTGCAGCACTATATTTTGCCCGTAATTCTGCGCGCGAAGATCCGAACGAAGACGACGGAGTCGTAAGTATTTAATGTGTATACCGTTCGGTTGGGTGGGTTTCGGTTGCCTGTGTGTGTGAGAGTGTGACTGAGACGGAACGTAGTTCCGAAGCGATTGTGGAGGTCTTCTAACCGCGGTTCCAATCTCCCGCGAGGGACTTGGCCGGTGAAGGACCGAAGCGATTCCTATAGGATTCGTGGGTGGGTGATAGGTCCTAAACCCCCTGCAAGACACTCTCACTAAGGCAACCAAGGGCTGTAGGAATTGCCACAGTAAAATTCCTAGATGGGTCAGACAAAATTGAAGACCCGGGACCAGAGAAAAGGGAGCAAATTACCAGACATACCACCAGAAAGTCCATTAGGGATAATGATTAGAAATTGGAACGATAGGGGCCCCAGAAAAGGAAAAAGCAAAGTAAAAATGATTCAGTATTGTATGATAGAATGGCCAAAGGAGCCTTTAAGACCACATGTCTTTTGGCCTATTTTCGGATCTTTTGAAGACTGGGTTTGCCAGGCTTTAAATCTACATGTTAACTCAAAGGAACCTTTTAGCCAGGAGGAAAGTGATTATGCAGGATTATGGATCAGGATCTCACGTCCTTTTCCAGCCTCAATATTTACACTAAAAGCAGACGAGAAGTTTGACGAAGAAGAGAACAAAAAAAATAAAAAATAAAAAAAAAGGAAAAAGAAAAAGATGATGAATGGGAGTCATTGGATAACCTACCACCTCTATATCCTAACAATCCACCCCCGGTGGTGCATCTTGTAATCCTGTTTTGTTCTTAAATGTTTTGACTGTGTCAAGGAGGAAGGTGGGAGCATTATCTAAGTAACAGTTTAAAAGTTTGGGTATATTCGCGGTGGTGTTCGGTCAGTTTCCCAAGTATCGGGGGAGAGGGGCTGACTGATTATCAAAGTGGTAGAACGGAGAGTCACTTCTTTGGTGGTTCGGGCCTGAGCCCTAGGAATTTGGTAAGAAGGGGGAGAGCGAATTTATTTAGGCCTCAATACCTTTTTAAACCCCCATCTTGACGGATACACAGGAGTGATTCCTTGTTTTGTGTAGGCTTACTAACAAAGTGCATGAGAAAAATTAGCATTCGGCTTGAAATTCGGTCTTATTGAAATGTAAATTTTGTGGAAAAGGTGTTATTGTTTGTCTAGAAGACGGAAGGCTGAGTGCTTCAGGTGTTTTTCCGAAGTCCTGCGGATTTATGATTGGAATGGGGCTCATTAATAATCTGAAATAGTAAAGTTTGTATGTGGAAAGAAGAGTTTAATCCCAAAGAATTGGGACATTTGGGAAGAAGATTAGGAAAAGATAGTAAAAACCTGCAATAAAAAGGTTTGCGTGGAAATTGAAACAAGGGACAGTAACTAATATAAATAAATAAAAGGGAATGGGAAATCAAGGAAAAGGGGAAAATCCAAAAAAAAAAAGACGTCCTAAAAAAGAAAAAGCCTCCTTGGGTGCATATTGGCACATTGGAAGGATATTGTTAGAAATGGGGGCACAGAAAGCAAGAGGACTTTCACTAAGTATTGCAATCAATGGTGGCCACTATATAAACTAAATGGCCACTTTATGGATCAATCGACTATAACAGTGTCTTGCAATTAATGTTTTTGAGGAGAGAAGGAAAATAGGATGAAATGTTGTATAGTGATATGTTGTTTCAGCATGTTGGAGGGAAAAGGTTTGGAATTAAGTTGGCCCCTGACTGAGCCTTTGGTGTTGGCATTAGAAAAGTACGGGCTGGAGAAAGATAAAGGAAGTGTTAAAAGGGTTGTTGAAGGTGTTAAAGGCTGTGTGGCATGTAGTATTTAACAGAGCTGTTTGAAGTTGAATGAGCAGGGGAAGAGGATGTAGGAATGTTAATAGTTCCGCCTCAACCCGAGGCTGAGATCTCTAAATCGCGGTGTGAGCCCTCTGGGGCAGGGGGACCGTGATGGGTCCGAGAGAGTTGTCGTGGAAACAGAAAAGCAGCTAACTCTTGAAACAACCTGAGTTCCTGTGTGAGCTCAGATTGCCAATGGGACCGCTCAGGGAACTGTCAACGATTGCATTCCCCTGACCGACCCCCTCACTGAGACCCTAATCACCCCGGAAATTATGTAAATACCAAAATCTGGTTAAAATGGGAAACGAGAATCTGTTCCAACAAGGTCCAAAAGAAACCCCTATGGAATTTTTGAATTTTTGGACCAACTTTGAAATGCAATGAGAAAAAAAATGGACCTGGCTTAAAAACAAACAAACAAACAAACAAACAAACAGAGGCAACTGGCTAACCTCTTTCCAGGGCAATCAGCCCCTGATATCAGAAAGAAATTGTCTTAGGCTGCAGGACAAACAACAGTCAGGAATGATGGGGACCTGGGGCATCTACCCTAGCAGGTCCACTAGTTGAAATAAAGCTAGGAAACGAAGACAGGCTTGAATTTTTTGTTGGTTATGGGAGCTTCTTTCTCTGTGTTAATTAGGCTGTAAATGTAATAGGAGCAACATATTCAGTGTTAAATAGTTTAAAAGGACGATTAGGAACTAAGACAACTACAATAATTGGAGCCACAGGGAAAGAGGAAGAATGGTCATTCTTACGACCCCTTGATTTGCGTTTTGGTGGTGAGGAACTAACCCATAAATTTTAGTATGTACCAGAATGCCCGATGCCACTCTTGGGACGGGATCTATTAGCCAAATTAGATGCAACAATAACCTTTGAGGATGGAGAATTAATAATGAAGGTACCTGAGTCCAAAGTAGGCCAAATCCTAATGATCAAAGATAAACCCTTTGTTAATATTCCAAGAGAAGTAGAAAATGCAGTTATAGCAACAGTACGGGAAACAGATGTACCAGGGAAGTCGAAACTGGCACAACTGGTAAAGGTGGAATTAAAGGAAGGAGCCAAACCTGTTTGAATCAAACAATATCCACTTAAGATAGAAGCTAGGCACGGGAATAGTGAAAATTATTGACAAATTTCTCAAATATCAGATTCTGGAAGAATGTAAATCGGAATACAATACTCCAATTTTTCCAGTAAAGAAGCCGAATGGCGAGTATAGATCTGTACAAGATCTTAGAGCAATAAATGAAATAACAAAGGATATTCACCCGGTAGTAGCTAATCCTTACACATTGTTAACATCTGTGAAAGAGAAATATAAATGGTTTACCGTGATAGATTTAAAGGATGCCTTCTTTTGCATACCTCTTGATAAAGATAGTAGAAAATTATTTGCCTTCAAATGGGAAAACGTATTGAAGTTTTTGGACCACATATGGTAACAACCGTTTTGGAACAAAGGGGGGGGGCACTGGTTATCACCCAGCCGGATGATGAAATATCAGGCAATCCTAACTGAACAAGATGACATAACCTTGAAAACGACTAACCTGTTATATCCAGCAGTATTTCTAGGAACCGTTCCAGAAGAAGGACCGTTGGAACACAATTGTGTGGAAATAATCGAACATACGCCAGCCACAAAGATTTGAAGGATGTACCCCTTGAAAGGTATTCAGTGGGAATACCACACTCCGTGGCACCCACAAAGCTCAGGGAAAGTAGAAAGGATGAATCAAACAATAAAACAACAATTGGCTAAGTTAATGATCGAGACACAGCTGCCCTGGACGAAATGCTTACCATTGGCACTTTTAAACATAAGAACCAAACCACACAGTGAGACTGGATTATCATCATATGAAATGTTATATGGTATGCCTTATTCTCAAGGGATGCCCCTAGGGAACAATGTAGTTGAGGATCATAGTATCCAGAAATACATAATTACCATTGGAAGGAGATTACAGGAGATAAGAGAAATTGGGATGATGACTCAGACACCACCTTTAGGATTTGCTATTCATAAAATACAACCAGGAGACAAGGTCTTAATAAAAACCTGGAGAGAAGAATCATTGAACCCCGATGGGAGGGACTGTACCTTGTTTTACTTACTACTGAAACAGCTGTGAGAACAGCAAGAAGGGGTTGGACCCACGCATCCAGAATAAAAGGACCAATAACTACCGAAGCCTGGAGGGTTGAGTCCACTCCTGGGGAACTGAAACTGAGACTAAAGAGGAACTGATATCCCAGCAATGAGGTTCTGCATGAATTAAGGGCACTGGATAAAGAGGACAAGTCTGAAGGGAGGAAAGGGAGAAGGCAAGACCGGGGTAGGACCCTCCACTGCGGCGTGTATGGTCTACCGAGGGAGGCAACCCCTATGGGTATTGACCGCCGAGTGAGAGTGCCTCGACCGGACTTCTCCCACACCAAGATCAGTTTGTCCTGAGAAAAATAACATGAGAATCTTTTAAACCCATAATAAAATTGTGATTAGTTTTTCCAGGAGCTGGATCACCCTGAAGGGCTGAATGGTAACACAAGCTCTGAAAGCGGGCCCAACCCCATGATTGAAGGCGCTTCCCACACTCTCAAGATTGGACGGCGAAAAAGGCTTATAATATGACAGGTCGCCAAAGAGAACTGAATTGTGACTGTAAGTGGAAACCCAACGTGGGAGCTTGGAAGCGTGCATATACGAGTACAAACGGGGCAGACATTGTAACAGGACCACTCGGTAACAAGGACACTCTGTATTATCACGCCCCAAAGGGTAAAGATGGATGGGATGGTCATTTTCCAAACGGGACGTGGGCCCTAAAGGGACATTATTGGGTGTGTGGCAAACATGCTTACAAGAGGCTACCTGGAAACTGGTCGGGAATATGCTATGGGGGGTACATAAGACCCTTGTTCTTTTTATTGTCACAAACACAAGGAAATCATTTAGGAATAAGATTATATGATGACCTGAACAGAGTAAAACGATCTATTGATACTTCCTTATCCAGGGGTAGTGCCCAAAAATGGGGAAAGGATGAATGGCCTCCTGAAAGAATCATACAGCATTATGGGCCAGCCACCTGGAACCCAAATGAGTTGATATCAGGAGCCCGAGAACCTATTTATAATTTGAACCGAATAATTAGGTTGCAAGCTATCCTCGAAGTTGTAACAAATCAAACAGCGACAGCCTTGGATCTTTTGGCTGACCAATCCACTCAAATGAGAAATGCTATATTCCAACATAGAATGGTCTTAGACTATTTACTAGCAGAAGAAGGGGGAGTATGTGGAAAACTGAACGATTCTAATTGTTGTCTACAGATTGATGATAATGGAAAAGTGGTCAAGCAGATAACAAAGGAAATTAGAAAGTTAGCCCACGTCCCAGTACAAACTTGGAAGGGTATGGATTGGGATTTCTTTTCATGGTTGCCTGGTGAACCATGGGTTAAAAGGATGCTGTTTTTATTTTTATGTGGTGTAATGACATTATTGTTTATACCTTGTATGATACCTTGCTTTACGTTGTTGATACGGCGAGTAATAAATAGCACCCAATTTGTGATGACTTCAGTGGAGAGAAAAGGTGACGTGTCGATAATGATGCTTAAGAAGTGGACACCCCGAGAACTGACTGATGAAATCCAATTGTTACTGACAAAGGTTGAAGGAGAGACACGAATTGATGATTAAAAAAAAAAAAAAGGGAGGAATTGTAAGAAATGGTCCAGCAATTCGTGCCACTAAGGGGTTTTGAAGGGTTAACATTGAGGCCTGGGTTTAGGCGAGAAAAGAACAAAGGGATTTCTTCGGAGAAAAACTGCTGACTTTGCACGGATGTGCAGTAACTTCTGATAGCCGGCCAAGAGACCACTAGATAAGGAGGAAGAATAAGAGCCTTCCTGTCTCCCTGTCTCCCTGGACCACGAGATAAGGAGGAAAATATGAGCCTCCCTGTCTCCCTGTTCGAACGGCCCCTGAGAAAGTAACAGAGACTGATAAGCAGGCGACATCGGATTTGGGAAACCAATTATAATAACCCTGCCTCTTCTAGAAGTAGTAATAAATATGTATTAGCCTAGGAGTATAAAAAAGTAGATGCCTTACGTAACGGGTGTGCGTCCCGGTGGAGCAGAGACTCCCGGCGCACCCAGCGCTGTTTGCTTGCCTCTATTCGTTTAATAAATTGTAAACTCTGATTGTAATCCTATTTGGGACTCAGTCATTTATAACACTCTGAAACTCACTGTGTTCACTGGCTATGTGTAACTGTACAGCCAAGAGGTCCGTAGTGATTCTAAAGGTGGTGTTGGCTTTTCATACTTAGGTTCCTCAGGCTTCGTGCATTGTGTAATTAACGCCCAGTTGAGAACAACCTCTGTTGTTCATTCAATGTGTGAACCACCAAGTGAAGTCTGTGTTAAGAGTATATTGTATATTACTACAAAATGCTTTTGTTTTGCACTTTTGTCTTTGCTCTGCAGAGCAAACTAATTGGGAAAAAAGAAATCTATCCACCAAGGTTGCCAAGTTACATGCTGAAGAATTATAAGTGTATATAAAAAAATCTGATTTATAATGGAAATGCTGAATCTAAAGAAAGAGGCTCAAGTGGCTGCTTCTCTCTGTCACTTAAAAAGTAACTACATCTATAAAACTCCATCTGTTTTGATAGAGTGTTCCATACAATCAACGTCACCACTGAAACTCTTTATACTTGTCACCGCAGAGGTTAAACTATGTGGTCTTGTAATGCTTGGAATGTTCTTTGCTGATTACCTTTTAATATTTGTTACTGCGATACTGGGAGACAGAGGAAAGAACTGGAAATCAGGATCTTTTGAGTTCCCTTTTCCATTCTTTAACTTACTTAAGTGACTTCTGTGCAAATTAGTATTTAGCTACCTACAACTTAAGAGAACTGTTCTGCAGATACCTAATTGATGACAGGAAATATGGAGAAGCTCTGTAAACTGCTTTGCAATCTTTGCATATTAGCTACAGCATTTTAAATGCAAAATACTTACACTAAGTATTTTATTCTATTTTATATAATGTGAGGCATGCAAAGCACGCTGTTCTGTTTCTGTTGTAGAAACAGTATGCAAACCATTGATATTTTTACATTTCACCTGTGTAGGGATATGTCCTTTGATGGTTTATTTTGTGTTCAGGTTATGTTCCCACTTGATTCTTTCCCTCCAATTGCCCACCAATTATCAGTGACACAGGAATTCTTGTATTTATGGAAAAGTGGGGAGGAAGAATTTAACTGGTGCAAGAGGATCAGGACATTGTTGTGTTCTGGGTTTGTCTTTAAAAGCCTGCTCTCATGGCTATCTATGGGCAGCAGCTGTGCCTATATAGCCAGATCCTCATTTGTATGTCTCTCTCTCTGGGGATTTGTTGGCAGGAATATATGAACAGAATAGCTTGAATAAAATTTGAAAAATATCTTTGTAACATTTATACATGCATTGGAGAGATGACAATGATTCCAAACCTTTTCCAGCATAGTTTTGTATGTAAAACTGTATCTCTACCTACAATATTTCGACACTTGTCCTGGGTTAAGGCAAACCAAGATTTTTATTTATTTATTTATTTTTCTTTCAGAAGTTTTGTTTATCTTCCTTCAGCTGGAAGAGATCAAGAAATGTAAGTTCTCTTAGTCAACATCTGCAATTAATAGAAATGTGAATGAATGCTGTTTAAATTATATATGAATACAGTCACTTACTAGTAAGTTTTCTGCTACTTGCTAACATAATACTACTTCTGCTAATGCTGATATGAACAATTTGCCTAATTTAATAAGAATACATAAATACCTAAATTGATTTTAATGCTATAAATGTGTAGATAAGCAATTAAGCTGGGTAGCATGAGAGATAGCCCTGTGAGTACTTCTCTGACAAAATACAAATACTTAATCTGTATGCAAAACTGAATGTACTAGAAGAAGAAATGGATACGTTTGGCTATAATCATGGCTTGTTTAGGGACAAGTAAACTAACTGATCATCACTCCTGAGAAATGCTTTAATTGAAAGAAGGGTGCATTAATTCAATCCTTCAAGAGTCATTGGGTTATTAGTTAACACATAAGCTATCCACTAACATACTGTTTATCATTAGGTTATACACCAGAGCTTCCAGCTACTTAATGCTTGGGGTGGGAATGTAATTCAGACAATTTCACTTCAAAAGCAGAGGCCATTTACCCAAAACAAGAGGAGGATGTTTATTAGTGGGTAGTAGCACAAATCGAAGGAGGTTTGGCGAGGCATTAGAACAGCTGGGAGCAAGACTAATTTTGCTCAAAAATACCTAAGTTTCCATTGCATGAGCTATAAGAAAGAACTACTTTGTTCACAATTTTTCATCAAAAATCACTTTGCAGGTGTTCTTCACTGAGAATTAGGAAAGGCTACAACCCTGTCTTAAATTTTGCTGTTGAAAGTAAATGTTCTTATTTGACATGTCAAGTTTAGTCAACAGTCTAAATTTTTTGAAAAAGTATTATTTCAAAATTTCAGCTAACATTTTTAATAAGTTGGTTTACACCTCTGAACAAAGTACATTCAACTGTTTTACTGTATTTTTCTCTCTCAAGTGGAACAGACAAGTAAACTCACTTGTTTCAATGTCTATAATTAACAGGCAGGTGAATGAAATGATA
Organism: Anser anser; assembly: GCF_964211835.1. Classification (NCBI taxonomy): domain Eukaryota; kingdom Metazoa; phylum Chordata; class Aves; order Anseriformes; family Anatidae; genus Anser; species Anser anser. The sequence goes on along the minus strand of NC_139726.1, from coordinate 17,688,356 downwards.
CATGGGTGAATACAGCCAGTTTTTGGTAATTGTTATTCCAAGGGCAATGGCTGATGTAATGATCAAGACTTCTTCCCTACCTATCAACAAATATTTTAATAATTTCCATAAGAACAGGAAAGTGTGGAAGCTTCCAAATACTTTTCCACCGATTTCCATTTGAGTTTTCTTAAGGATTACAAAACTCTCCCCGGAAATTTATGGAAAAACATATCTTTTTTGTTCTAGCAGAAAACCGGAGGTTTTCATTCCAAATATAAAAAAAAAAATCAGTGACAGTTATTGATTGAGCTCTGACTTAACTCACCTCTTGAAACTATGTTTATGAATATTTTCTAAAACTCCAAAATAAGCTCCTAACAAGAGGTGCTTCCGGCATCAATAAAGGACACAGAAAATGAGGCTACATTCTTTATGGTTTGTTGGTTGGTTGGTTCCTTTCCAGAGCTATTCCACAGGGTGACATAAAGGAGGCCACACAAAGTTGACACAGAGTACATATTTTAGACCATTAAAACGATTGTGAGGAACTTTTGTGACAAGCTGTACATCTTTATATTTATCTTCCTTATACCTTCTGTTTAAAATCTCTTACAGAATTCTTGCTGCTTACTTTAATGAAAAAAAAGTGCTTTAGGAACAATAGCATTGCATCTCTACAACTCATTTGGAAGTAAAAAACATACATTCAATACAATGTGCAAGTAAAACTTGCATTTAAAACTGTATTGCTACATAATTATCCTGTTTACAGTCTTTCCTACAGCTTTTCTCACAGAAAAATGTAGATTTGGATTCTAACTGGAATGAAAATGCCAGAAAGCTTTGGCAAGAGGATGGTTGCTGCATACTTAGGGATATTGCATGGAGAAAGAAATGTGTTTGTAATTAGGGAAACACAGAACAGTTCTGATTGCATCTGAGAAAAGCCAAATAGAGTAACTTTCTGAAGGACAGACCATGAAAGCTTAAGTGGATAAAAATTCAGTTTACTCTAAAGTAGTTAAAGGATATATACAGGTTCTCACAAAGTTGCTTTAACAGACCTATTATTTTGTGGTCTTCTGTAATCCATTTCTTTTATAATTAATTTGTTCTTGTATTAAAACATGTGTTATTTGTCCTGCAAGTTTAAAAATACTTTGGCCAGTTTTCTCTCAAAATCTGTGAGTAATGGTCATGAAAAGCCTGGAAAAAACTTCTGTTGAAGTTAGTAGTAATCTATTCATTGAATTCAGTGAGCATGAAATAGACATAATTGGCTATATTGTGTTTTGAAAAGTGTCCAAATACTGTTTGATTTTGAGAAAGAACAACAACAATTAAATGCTGAATAAAGTGCCACTCTTTCATCTCAACAGAAGGTTTTCATATCTATATGACCCTTGGAATTCAGGCACTTCTGAAAAGCATCACTTTAAAAATATTTTAAAGCACTCAGTTTGACTAGTTACAATTGGACTAGTTAGTCTCACACACTTCTACTGTGACCACAGCCCCAAAAATTTTACAAGGTAAACTGATTAAGTTGTGGAATGGAAGCAACCTAGATGTGCCGAACTAACAGTGCGACAGAAACGTCTCTGTAAGGATTATCACTGCAAAGTGCAAGTTCTGATTGTGTGATGCTGATTGATTGCTTTTTATATCTGACTGGGGGCTAGCTGTGTGGAAATTGAGACTGCACAGAAACTTGCATTCGAGGTGGGTTCAGGAAGCTAAAGCTTCCGAGTCGGTTCCTTGTAGAGTTCTCTGCCTCAATATATGGATCAATAAGCAATTGTTACAAGTGTTCAGAGCAAAGTCCCACGGGCTCCAAGTGTTCATTGTCCTCCATGGGGCCAAACTGTCTTCTTTGCCAGATCAAACTGATGTTCCCATTTCTACATTACTTATTGAAAGCATGACAAAGAGTAATTAAGCACATTCAACTTGCTTTCATTGTAAGTGCCTGAAACCAGGGGCTGAAAATTCTTAAGTTTCTGGGTGCCAACCAGAATGGACTTGGAAAGCCCCAGAGACAATTCAAACCACAGTGACATAGGTTGTGCACTCTCCACTGAGAAAAGGTCAGAAAAAAACACAGTTTATAGCATTGTTAGTGTAGACTGGGAGAGACCATATTTTCATGGCACACAGCACTAGCAGATGTGGTACTGCAGTTTAATTTACCACGAATAGCCAAATTTCATCAAAGCACTATTCTTCTTGGGCTGAGGCCAACTGCATGAAGTTCAACAAGGCCAAGTGCCGGGTCCTGCACCTGGGCTGCAACAACCCCAAGCAGAGCTACAGGCTGGGAGATGAGTGGTTGGAAAGCTGCCTGGCGGAGAAGGACCTGGGAGTACTGGTTGATAGTCGGCTGAATATGAGCCAGCAGTGTGCCCAGGTGGCCAAGAAGGCCAACAGCATCCTGGCTTGCATAAGAAGCAGTGTGGCCAGCAGGTCTAGGGAAGTGATTGTCCCCCTGTACTTGGCTCTGGTGAGGCCACACTTCGAGTACCGTGTTCAGTTTTGGGCCTCTCGCTACAAGAAGGACATGGAGGTGCTCGAGCGAGTCCAGAGAAGGGCAGCGAAGCTGGTGAGGGGTCTGGAGAACAAGTCTTACGAGGAACGGCTGAGGGAGCTGGAGCAGGTTCAGCCTGGAGAAGAGGAGGCTCAGAGGCGACCTTATTGCTCTCTATAGGTACACTAAAGGAGGCTATAGCGAGGTGGGGGTTGGTCTATTCTCCCACGTGCCAGGTGACAGGACGAGGGGGAATGGGCTGAAGTTGCGCCAGGGGAGGTTTAGGTTGGATATTAGGAAAAACTTCTTTACCGAAAGGGTTGATAGGCATTGGAATGGGCTGCCCAGGGAAGTGGTTGAGTCACCATCCCTGGAGGTCTTCGAGAGACGTTTAGATGTTGAACTTAGTGATATGGTTTAGTGGAGGACTTGTTAGTGTTAGGTCAGAGGTTGGACTAGGCGATCTTGGAGGTCTCTTCCAACCTAGACGATTCTGTGATTCTCAGGAAATGCCTGGAGAATGTTAAGACTTATGGCTTTATAAAATATAGTACTCAGGCCTGACCTCTTCCAATGACTGATGTTTCGAAAGGTTGCCCTACCATTAAGAATTTCAGGTCTCTATTTGTAAAGATGGTGACCAAAATCTTCTGAGCCTTCTACCTGTAATACCTAAGATTCTCACTTGTCAAATATGCAAATAAAAAAAAAATCATTCTGTTTAGAAATAATGAATGATCTAAAGGAAAATAGAGATATTTCAGTTAAAAAAATAATATGTAATGGAGTGTTCTTAAAGTCCATGTCAGCTCCTGTAATGGCTCTAAAAGTTTAGCTCATGTTCATAAGCAAAACAAACCTCAGCACCTCTGTATAAATGGAGAAGAAACTTTCCAGAGCAAATGGAGACAGAAGGGGAAAGGGAGCAAGACTGAAATTCATATCCACAGCAGATGTTTGCTTTCTGTGTTTACTGAATTCAAGCAGGTAGTATTTCTGTCCCTGGAACAAACCATGTCTAAAAAAAGGTCATGAAACACCTTTTCCTATTCCCTTCACAAATATTGTATATTCAATAGCATACCTAAAGGGACACACTAACCCTACATATTAAATCCCGAATGCAGTATTGAGTGAAATTCACCTGTGTAAGTCATTCTTACTAAATTAAGGCCTTATACATTGGCATTGGGTGCCAAACCTGCAATTATCTCTGAATAGCACAGAAAACTTTTTCTTCAGCTGGTAAATTTGTCACGACTCTCTTGAAGAATGTCATGGTATGTAAGCATATAATTTCAAGAAAAATGCTATTGTAGCTTAGGGTTACTTCTTTAAAACATTCTCCTAGGGATTTCCTCTTGCACCCTATATGCTTATTTCTCCCTGCAAGTCTGTCCAGCAATTCTGGGTATAGCATGCTTGCAGTTCTCCACCTAGAAAGATGCATGGATGTAAGCAGAGCCCTTACACTGCTGTTCCAGGTGCTACAAAGTAGACAAGATTTGTGGTATTCAGAAGTATTGTAGATTGACCTGTGTTCACATAATCTTTTATGCTCTATATGATCACAACTTTAAAACATCTTTGTTTTGTTTTGTTTTTGTATTGGAGGTCAACTCTACAATACTTGGCACACTTTGATTTACTGATATTTTTCTTAATTCACTTCAGTTGGAATTCTCACTACGTGATACAAAGAACAAGTGGTATAATGTTGTTTTCCAAAAGCTGTGATTACTCTAAAGGATGTACTGTAGGGTATTTGTCTGGAAGCAATTAAAAACTAATATAAACTTACTGTTTATTTTAATCAGTCAGTCATTCTCACTTCTTTCTCTCAGTGTTTTTATTCTGTTTTAATTTTTAAAATCTTAACTGTCCATAATGGCCTTTGACTTTTCCTTTCTTTTCCCTTCACAGATCAAATCTTTTGGATCTTTCATGGGTTTCAAGCAATGTTCTGACATACATTTAAAATTTCCTAACGCTACAGTCTTCCTATTTTCTTTTGTTCTTCAGTCAAATATAAACATTGTCAGGTTCACTTTAGTCATTTATGTTATACTTAAAAATATCTTCATGTGAGTGCAGTCAGATTATCAATTTATTTTCCCCTTTTTTACATTCCCTTTTCCCAGATCTTCACAAATGAAAACAATGCTCACAGTTTACTGAAATATGAGCTGACACAGGTCCAGATTTAAATCTCAAATGTACAAAAAAAGAGTATAATTTAAACTGAAATCAATCTACCATTTTATGATGAGTTGTCAAATGCATATGTTGAGAACAGTTGGCATAAAGACTAAAATGCACAATCTTTTCTCAAAATGTTTAATCTCGTCATTATGTTATTCCATTTTGCATTAGTTCTTTTTAATACTGTAAATGGATATGTGCATAGAAGAAAAGTATAGACAGTCTGCTGCTATTGTTATACACAAAAAGTGCATTTAATAGACGTTTGCCTGAATAAAAGACTGAAAAATAAAATTCTTCATTTAGTTATTTTACTACAACTTGTAAAATTGTAGAGTTTACTCCTTAAACCTTTCCTCACTTGCAAGAATAAGCACAGACAACATAGATGGCATCAAACTGAAGGATGCTGCATAAATGTGTTCTTCCCTGTTTCTTTAGTGCTATGAAACAATAAAATAGAAGCACTGCCTCTAAATAGTACTTTGTAACTGTCTTTAGTGGCTGTTTAAATATTTGCGTGATTCAATACCAGTTCTGCAGAAGCAGGCTCAATACTGAGGAATTTGTTTAAGTGCAGGACGGAGTTATGTTGTGGTGAGCGGTCGCTAAATTCTGCTTATATGTGAAAAAGCATGGAGTAGTATGTACTGAAGCACCACCTCTTAAATATCGATATGATTTATTTTCACTAAGAATTTCTTAACTTGGAAATATTCTATAAACAAAAACATAACTGGTGTGTGAGCTTTTCACATTATTTTCTCACCCCTGGATATGATTATTTGCATTATTTTTAATAACTTCTTAGAAAAGTTCTGTGCTGTCCATTTTTGTAAGTGACAGTATGCTTACTATGAATGACTTATTGCCTACAAGATTACAGTATACAATATAGACCAAGTGAGGCAAATACATTCTAACTCAGAAATTTCAAGAAAAGCTGTACTGTTTTACTGTTTTATGACCTTCATTATGGCCATAGAATTGAAAAATCTTTCTAAACTCCTAACCATCTGCTCTGAGTAAAGCAAATGTTTGTGCTGCTGCTCTCTGTAATCCCTTTTTCCTTTCTCCCACATCTGCTACTGACCAGGCCTTTTCTTGATTGTTATGGAGTGCTCAGTTTGAAAAGACGCAACTTTAAAACGAGAAGATGTCATTGTTACTAAAACACTTTGCTCAGACTTGAAATCGGGCTTCGGGAGCCTTTAGATTTCCTCAGTGATTTTGGACAGCTGACTGAATCTCTCCATGCTCTGCTCTCCTATTTGTGAAGGGGAATAATATTTTTTGATTTTAGGAGAAAATTACTGTTGCCTATTTTGATTGAAAGCATTTGTTCGTTGTATAATATGAGGGGATAATGTCATCTCTTGAGGCTTCTACACACTGTGTATAATGAAAACATTTTAAAAAGTAAAAATGCTGCCTCAGAATACTGTCTCAAAATGCTTTAAAATGAAATATGTGAGCTGCTACTTCGGCTTTTGGAGTGTATAGGACCTTCTGCTGCTTCAGTGTTTGTAGGCAGTGAAATAGTAAAGGAGTTGAATAAAAGCTCCTAAAGCTTTCCTGCACTTCTGTTGGACGCGAGCCTTTTACATGCCCTATGTACTATATTCTGTAAGTGCTAAACATAGAAGGTCTTCTTCCTGTAATGTTAAGTAAGCATTTAGAAGGACCAATGTCAGGAGAGAAAACTTATTAAGGCTTGCCCATGTATGGAGGCTTCTATTGGTTTAAATATATAAATCATATTTATATGACATCTATAAACACTACACTGTACTGTATCTTGGCAGGCACATGCTATTCAAATTGCTTGCAAGGTTTCAGGTTGCTGAGTGTCACATATTGCATGCCCTAAATGCAGTGGGGAAAAAAAGGGAAGAAAAAAAACCAACAAACCAAGGCAGCCCCCCACCTCCAAAGAGGTTCAGTGGTGCTGAAACTCTGCATGTTTGCCTTTAGGATTTCTGGGGTTTTCTCAGGACTCTGCCAAGTGGGGCAACCTTAAAAATTGATTTGGAGGAGAGCTTGGCAACATAGACAACTGTGTGCAGAAGTCCTTTTAGTTGTCAGCACCCTTTTTTGAGGCGGGTCTTACACTGCTTCGGTCTAAAGAAGGAAAAAGCCACTAATCCTTTGCATTAATTGCTCCTGCTTTCAGAGGAGTTGTTTATACAGCAGGATAGACTTTTAGTGAGTTGTTCAGAGATACTTGTGGTATGGAGATATTACTTGTTGCAGGAGACTGGGGACACAAAGGTCACTTGACTTAGGGAGCTCTGAACAGTTGAGTTGATAACAAACCTGCCATTCTGGGATTCTCTGCAAACACAGGATGACCACAGCTGCCTGCAGTGCAGAGTTTCTACATGAAATTATGTGAAGAACTTGCTCTGATCTAACTTTTCAGAGGAAACTTTTGAAGGAACCAATACAGGGGGTGAGACTACACTCGTGCTGGCTGCTTCCAATGCTGTTGGCTCAATGCAAGCCTGCTTGGTTACAGCAAGTCAGCTGGAAGGGTATGGCAGTGACAGGAAATGTTTGGGAAGTGCTTCTGCTGACAGCTGACCAATGCACACAGCACGTACAAAATGTATTATTGTAATTACAATTGGCTAATTTCAGGAAACATTACAAATACAGTGGGGGCAAACCGAGCTGTGCTCATGCTTCGCTCCTGCTGCTGAGTGGCTGGCTAGGTCGCGTGTGAGGAGAGCGTTCCTCTGGCACAGGTCACCCAGGGCTGCAGGTGCCTGAGCAGGGCTTTGGGACATGCTGGTGAGGTGGACGGCAGCAGCAGGCTGAGGAAACCTTGTGTACCAACAAGGGCAAGCAAGCATGGTGTTTTCTCCCAGTAACAATGTGCAGAGGGGTTTACTGCCTGTGGCTGTAGGGATGGCACGTGTAGAGGAGCGTACGTGGAGTTTCTGTTCCTGTTGAAAATGCACAGTTCCTGAACTGGCTGCAGAATGTGTAGAATAGGAAGCTGTAAGGGTCAAATATCTGTGCTTACTAAAAAAGGATAGCTTCTAAGTTAAGTGAAAGTGTTGATCCAAGAGATGCCTCAATGTCATATTGTCATATTGCCACATTGCAGCTTGTTGCTTCTCTTTACGCTCATTGCAGTTAATTATAGTTAAAAACAGAAATATCATCAGAATGTATGTACAGAAATATGAAATGTGATGGCTTTTATTTCATGTAGATACTTTACTTGGGTTCTAAGATGTCTTCTGTGCCCTGCCTCATTCTTGTTTTGATTTTAGGATGTACTTGTCCCAGACATGCTGAAATACAGAAGGCTGAAAACACTTTGGTTTTAGTTCTGTTTGGTGACAGATTTTGCACAGTTCTAAATGATTGTTAAGACTAAATTCTGTTAGTTTGAAATGAGACCTATGTTTTCCAGGTGGAACTTTAACCTGCTCCAATTTAATATCATGTAGCAAGCTCCAGTTTTCTAAAAATTTCCCCATTTTATCGTCATGATTAACTCTTTTTTTTTTTTTTCCTTTACTGTAGCACCTGCCACAAGCTGAGAGTTGCAAGGAATGTTCTAAGCTATGATTAAATGTGTTGCTGCTTCTCATTCTTCTTTCCTTTTTGATTACAGTTTAAAAAAAAAAATGGAAGTACGAATACCTGATTTTCAGAGAAATCTCTCTCTTGTAAATGCAAATCATTCTTCATATTGAAAGCTCTCATGCCACTGTACAAATGCACAGAAATTAGTCATACATCCAGACTGAGGCACACACAGACTAGCTAATTCTTTTTTCAAAGTCCACAGGATTGTTTTTTGGCACTGTGTACGAGCACATTTACAAATGAAATCCTTTATCATTGTAGATCTTTTCTTAAATATTTTTAGCTTATGCAATAGCATCTGGTTTAAAACAGGAAACAGTCTTATAGCTAAATGACTTTTGCACATAAATATTTAAGACTCTATATACTGAAATGTGACACCACAAGTTATCACTTCCCGGTATGCAGCCTCTTATGCTCAGTTTTATTTTGGCAGATATAAAATATCACAGAGACATGATAAATATAAAGTCCTTTTCAGAAAACAAATTAAGTTCTAATATCACTATGGAATGCTATAATCTTTAAGTGGTATTTCTGTTTTGATTGCATTTTCATTTTTGGGGAGTTAGGCTTTTTTTTTTTTTTTTCCCAAAAGGTATTATGCCATCACATTTACTTAAAAGTTTAACCTAGTCTGCTCCCTCTTCAGTCAGTGGGAGCTTTGCTGTAGACTTCAGCCGATAATTTGTATTACAGGAACGTGCAACACAAATAGTGTGAACACTATTCTTTTATGAGATAGCTTTAGCTTTAGGAGGTACATTAATGAAAAACAGTCATTTTATTCTGCAGTTCTGGATACAACTTTCTTTGATATTGGGGAGGAGGAGTTATAGCATAGAAGGAAATGATCAGATTGGTGACTGACATACTTACTGTGTGAATCCCTTTTTTTAAATGTCCTTCTTCAGTCGTGCATTTTTGTCATACTTTTATTTGTCTTTTTCTTCAGAATATAAGCTGTATGTGCTTACTATTCTGTTTACTCCTTCTCTCCATCTCAGTTAAACAACCTGGGATGCTTTATTCCCTTTTCACTGGTCCCAAATGAACTTTAGCCTTGTTCAGGGCTTTGCACTGGGTTATGGTAGGGCATGGTAGAAGCCAGTGTGAAAGCCTGCAAAATCTTCTAGGCGTCAGAACTTCCAGACTTGTTCCTCCAGCCTTTAGCATGTCTTAAGAAATCATCAGGTAATCACTTCTGAGTAATCTTAATGACAGCTTTAGTAATAATGAATAATTTTATGGCTAATAAGAACTTCATTTTGTACTTGTTCAGCATAGAAGGGATTATCAGTATTAGATTCTGTTAAGTAGACACTACAAGATGTGTAAAGAGATGTAGGCCTGCCACTGCCACATTCCTAAGACATAGATACACCACAGATAAGACAAGGGTTGAGAATTGTTGTCCACAAACTGAGTGGGCTGCTTGAAAGGGAGGAATAACAAAATGAGAGGAGGTGCAGGGGCAGGTGGCAGGAGGCTGTGTGCGCAGTGCTACTGCACATCCCAGGAAAAGAGCAGGGCAGGGGGTGGTGATGTGCAGCAGAGCAGAGCAAGCTCTGGCATAGGAGGGCTCTCCTATAGGAGCTATGAGCTGCTTTACCCAGAGATGTTATTCTGTGACAGCTGATGTAGACTTTTTTCTCTCCTGCCTTCCACAGGCCTAGAAGAGGGGGAAAAAATGCTGTTCTCTTTTCCCCACAGCCAGTGGGCATGATGAGAAAAGAGGATCAGAGAGAGCCCTAGTGGGGGGTATGATCAGAAAGGAGGGCTCTAAGGACCATTCCCTCTGATTCCAGAAAGCTTTGTAGCCCTGTTCACTCACATTTTCAGTTTTAGGTAGCTTAAGCTCATTGAATAGACACAAAAAGTATTTTTTAAAATAATATTTCCTTTATTGTGACTCTAAAGAATATTACTTAGAGTCTAGGAGATGCATTGTCTTACCTTTGTACAGCCAAGACCATTGACAAAAGCAGGGAGAGGTAGACATGCAAGTCTACAAAGCAATATCTAGGTGTGCTACTATTCTGATAGAACATCCTATTAGATTTATTCAAAACTACATAAAGAATTTACTGTGCATTTTGATTAAAAAATGATAGCTCTACTTACTTTGTATGATGGATAATGTTATAAGCTTCCTGAAGAAATTCTGAAGAGTTTGATTTCTATATTTTTGATCATTTGGCTTTCATTTTTTTTTCTTGTTAATGGTCAAAGTTAACTGTGACGTTATTGATTTGATTTTTAGCATGGCACAGTTTTGACACAAATTTTGAAAATAAATAATAATTTCTACAGAAATGAACATTCAAAAACAAAACATCTGCAATTATTCTGTTTTTCTTATTCAGACCAGACTTGCACTGGAGTTGGAAATGACCGACTGAGCTTATCTGTGACAACAAAAAAAACCCAACCAAACAATACTTTCTGGATACATAAATAGGTAGAATATTTTAAAATGATATATGTATATATTTAATTCAAGGGGGGAACTTGTATCTCAAGCACCTGAAGAGGAGAAAGAAGTCGGTATCGTGACTAATTGTTTTATACCTTTCCATTAAATTTTAGCAGATTTGAGCTTGAACGCTGCCCTTGTTTGCTCCATGCTGGTCAGATGATAAGGATTAATTTGCTGTGACCTATTTGTTTTGACCTTACTATGACCTTTAGGCTTTTTTATCCCTTTTCCTGACACTGTCTGTCATCTACCTTGGGCAGCCAAGTATAACTTCAAAGCAGAGTTCTGTAGGATACTTAGTTTTATAACATACTCATTCATTCCAGCACGTAAAAGATCATTTGCCTACAAATGTTGTTGCTGAAAATAGGAGTAAAATGGATCCATTTTAAGCTTCCCGCATTATGCCTCTGGGTCTGTGTTCCAAAAGGAATAAAAAAGGTGGCACATACTCTTTCAACTAGTTAAGTCTATTATTTAATTTAATCCCTGTAGAAATATTAGCAGAAGAGACTCTGCCTATATGATGTAAAAAACGTCCATTGTGTGGTATTTCAAGAGACTTGACTTCATGCATTTTCTATTTTATTTAAAGTCATTTTACTGTTAAGTTTTCACACTTCGTTTGGAATGTTTTAATCCATCTCTGACTATTACATATGAGCCAGAGGTATCCTACCTGTAGAGTTCACATCTGGCTTGGGCACTTTTATGTATTCCAGATTGGTTTTGACCTGTAATTTTTTTCTCTCTCGTCTCCAATGATCCCACATGCACTTTACAGGGCAACTCTGACCACTCTACTAGCACAAATTAATCATAGCTAGAATTGATCATTTTCCAGAAGGTACCATTTGACATGGTGATTTATTTTTCTTTCACCATGGCAGGTGGCAGTCCTACCATGTGCAGGCTCTGTGTCTTGCAATCCAAGAGGAGCAGAAATGAGAAATTTCTGTTTCTAGCAAGGGAGATGCCCAACTCTTCAGTGAGATGCTTTGCTCCACGTACCAAATCCCAAATTATTGATCTTAAAATTGGGGGGAGGGGGGAGGGGGAGGGGAAGGAGTGGAAATGCTGGAAGCACAGAAAAGCTATATAACGCTATGTTGCAAAAATAGTCTGTCAGTGGAGGTGCCCTGGTATCTAAATGGCTTACTTTTCTCCAGGCTTTTATACCAAAATCCCGATGGTACGTTACAACTCCTACTAACACAGACTTGGGACCATGATCAATGCAGCTGTCCCAGACTCATGCAGATAAGATGCTAGTGTGCACACATGAAGTCTGCCCACGTGCTCTCTCAGGCTACCTCATGCAGTCCTTTGAATATCCCTCACTACAAACCCTTATCAACTTGCCGTACTTATCTCTCTGTTGAGGTCTTTTTATTCTGAAATTTTGATTTGTTTCATAAGGACTCCTGGCTGTACTGGGAATATAGGAACATCCTCTTAGGTCCCAGTGCAGCAGAACATTTAAGCATATGCTTAGCTGTAAGCACATGTTTTAAGTTCCAGGAAAGTAAGAATCTAATCATGTGTTGAATCTGAGCCAGAAAATACAGCACAAGGCATGTGTAAGTAAGTGCAAACAGTTTGCTCAGGTTTTAGGGGTATGTTGAATTTAAAATTTTTTTTTTTTTTTAATCGGGAAATGCCGTATAAACAGAGCCAGACTAAGTTTTGGGCATGGATAATCAGAACAATCTGCAACGGCTTCCCGTCTGTGGCTAATGGGATGTTTCTCCAAGCTTTGTCACCATGGCAAATACTTTTTAATACACAAACATTTGCTGCATTGAAATCCACCCACTCTTGTTGAAAGATGGCCAGGTTTTGTAAAATTGCATTCCAGCTACCCTGCTGATTTTTAAGATAAGCCCTTTCAGTTAACATTCCATGTGTCTAACAAAAGATGTGTGAAAAGCACAGTTTATAAGAACACACATGGAATCTTTACAGTTTCACTGTTCTCTATTTTAATGAGAAAATGAAGTTAAAAAGTCTTTCTCGTATGTACATGCATGCAAGCATGCATACAGCATTTTATTCACTATTTTTTCTTTTCCCTTCCTTCCCACCCCTCAAAGGGACAAGCCAGTAAGCTCATGCCAAGTTTCCATCTAAACTCGACTTCCCAGTTCTGGCAAGCATTCTGTGAACATCTCGCGTATTAATGAGAGATTAGTCTTTGAGGTTCCTTAGTCCTCACTGAGCAAGATGCATATGCTAGGTAATGAGGTATCTGTTTCATTTTTTAAATGCTTTCTCTTACTTAACTTTTTTCCCCCCCTTGAAATATAGTAGATTAATAAAAATCTGTAACGTTCTTAAGTGAACACACAAGTTAAATAAAATCTAGGCATTTTCCCTCCCACTAAGGTTCTAGGAAGAATGATCTGTCCAGCTCTCATTTTCAGTGCCATATGGGTGTTTGATACCAGTAGGAATGGTCCAAGCACTTAGATGAGATAGTTACATTCGAGAAAAGACTTGAGGAAACATGAGCTATAGCAGTCCCATGGAAAAGACAACTTGCATTTTGGCAATTTGTATGAAATTTGTATGAACTTTTGCAAGCCTTTATCTCTTTCAAATAAATAAATAAATTAAAGAAAGAAAGGAGGGGAGAGGAGAGGAGAGAAAAAGTGAACGTATCTCTACTACATCAAATGCCATTGCATTAACTCAGACCCATAAATACACATAAAATTTTATTCTTAATTTCAATGCAGGGAATATTTTTCCAAAGAGTGTTTTTTTTTCTTTTTCCCCTCAACAGTTTCTGACTGTATATCATATTCTTCTACCCTTTCATTAAGTATTTACTTCAGATCTTCCTAAAGGGTAAGCTTCCCACAATTTTATCTTGCAAAATGCAATCTGGTACAGGCGTATTCCCATTCAAATGCTTCTTCCTAAATAATAAAAAAAAACAACACCAAGACATCACTGATACATAGAAGCCATTGATCCTTGCATGGAAAGCTTCTCCAAATTTCCACAGAAATACTTTCGCAAAATTCCTGGAAAATCTCCGAGGGAAGATACCATGTGAATGTAAACATAAATCCACACAGTCCTTGTGATATGGTACTTGTTATCTTCATCCCTTTGAAGTATTACCAAAACTGTCTCACAGAAAAGATAATAAATAATAAATTACCCTGCTCACCCTATGAGGTCACTCCATGAGCTCACACTACGTAGGAAATAGATACCGGAAGCCCAACACCCAGTTCTTAGGAATAATGTCATTTAACTTTTTGTAGGAGGTGTGGCATTATGTTTTCAATGTTATTGTAAGGTTTCAGACCCACTGGACTGAGCTTTATATTCACTGAAAGGAAAAGAAATCAAAATTGAAAATGGGGATGTATTTATAACTAATACCTTGTTCCCCAATTTTGCCCAAGTAAAAGCAAACAATTTAGAAATGATTTTAAAAGACTGGTATTTTCTACATTGGATATTTGTACAACAAAACATTCTCAGAAAATTGATAATTCCAGCAGGTGAGGCTGCTTTGGAGACATCCTATGTTTTACAAGCATGGCAGAGGGAGCTTTATTCATTAAACAATCTCTCCTGGCTGCGCAGCTTCTTCTCAGACACCAGATACAGGCTGCCCCTCATGCCCTAGGATGCTGACTTACTCTTCTGGACTTCTTGGCAGCTCACACAGCCATTTTTACCACTAAGAGTAATGTGCTTTCATGGAGTTAGTTCATGTGATTTCAGTGTCTATTAATTGCTTGCTGTACTGGGGTGAAAAGAGAAATGTGGAGCTGCACAAGTGGTAGAAATAGTAGATATTTTAAATTATACATATTCTGGAGCAGAAAATATTTGCTGTCCAGCCAGGTCAGAGCACAAAGACTCTGACTCAAATCCCATTTTAGGTGAAGTGAAGATTTTCTAAAACTAGTGGTCTTTAGGTGAAAACCTAAATATAGTAGGAAAAAAAATGTTACAGGTGTGCACAGAAATGAACCAGGAGTGGGAATGCCCCCCGATTCAATTTAATCTAAAACTTTATTGGCAGAAAACATTTTGAATGGAACAGTATTTCTTTGGGTATACTGGACTGATGGCTTTACAGGTCATGTATAATAAATACTGTATCTCTTAAGGCAGACTGCAGAGTGCCCCGTCTATCAGGTATACACTGATGTGCTGGCTGCTGTGGCTAAATTCTGTACTAAAGCTTGTGGGAAGTTTACTTTCAAATTCAGGATGGAGACTTCTTCCAAGAGAAAGACTATCAAAGTGTAACAGGAAGCAAGTCAGTGTAAAATATCGAAGTCTTTTAAAATATTTAAATAACATTAGTACTGTGCTGAAATACTCATTTCCTAATTGCGTAGCACACAAAATCTTGGTCTTGCTAAGGCCTCCAATAAATTGAAAGCAGACTAAAACAAGCTTTCATACAAGAAACATCTGGTTATTTAACTTTCCTTCTTTTAATACTAATTTTAACAACTCCCAAACGTGGATAGAAATACTACCTTATACTTTTGTTTAAAGTTCATTTCCTGTCCCTGGGATATTCACTGACCTTTTAATGCTGGCCATTTTGCTTTCCACGTTCTTATTCCTATTCTCATTGACTTCATTCCATTCTTGACCTCTCTTCCCCTCAAGAAAATTAAATGCAGTCCAAAACATGTTGGACACCAATTAGTTTTACAGCTCGTCTTACCTCCCCTCCTACTGCATTCTTCAGTTCATTGAGTCCTCTCTACTTTTATACCTTCAGTCCTCACAAAACTTATAGCCCCGCTGCAAAATAAACACTGCTGGCATGAAATTAAAGCCTTTTTCTCTGCTGTTTTTCTCCTGCTAACCAATATCAACAAAAAGTGAACACTAAACACATAAAGAAAATATGAACTAACTTCTACCTTTGGCTTTTGAAAACAAGCTTGCTTTCTTTTCTAGTAGTTACAATATGACAGATGTTTATGGCACTTTATAACAATAAATCTTGACTAAACAAAGGTAAGAATCAGTCTTCTTGGATACTGTGATTTACTTGTTTATCTTTTAATTATTGAGGTATTGGAACAAGAGAGAACATCTTTTTATTTATTATGTCTGTGACATGAGAAAGCATATTCTGTCTAGTATTTTAAAAGCATAACATAGAATGCAAACATAGGTCATGATTCTACTTACATGAAAGTTATTATTTAGAAAACAGGTATATTTTGTACTCTTGCACTGGTACAAATCTGCAATGTCAGTTGTGGCTAACTTAATTTTGCTTAATAAATCTTTTAGTATTGCCCTACCCCCTGATTCAGTGAGACACTTGCTGAGTACTTACATGACAAGGTTCAGAACACAGCTGGTAAGATCAACACTGCTTCTCAGCTCCTGGTGTATATTCTGAAGTAGAAGATAGGCATGTACTTAAGTATCTTTCTGAGGTACTCTTAGTGACAGTATAGCTGGTAGGCAAAAAATTGTAGACAAAATTCCTGCAGTTATGTTTTGCTGTATGAAGCCAGAGAGCCTATGTACTAACCATCAAATTCTTACTTTGACCTGTCTTATATTTTCGTATTTTAGATGTATATTTTATGCATTATCTTAGGGATATATTTATAAATATGTATCATACATATTTGTATGCATATAATAATTATCTCTGACCAGAAATATCAAAGTGGCTTTGTTTTAATCCCTTTTCTTAATGGTACTTTGGAAGAGACATGCATCAGAGCTTATATCTAGTCTAAAACATCCTGCTTTTTAGTAAGAAAAAGCTATAAAACTGCCAATGGTTGTTGTTAAAACTCCTTGTTAAACTGAAAAAGTTAATTACATGCATTTTAAAGTTTTTATTAATTCATTTATGACTATGCAATATTCAGTTGCTTGGACTGATCTGAAGAGTGTGAGGAAAAACATGAGTTCCCTCTTCTCTCTTAAAGAATCATTCTTCCTTTGGCTGTAAATAAATCTTATCACCATGAGCCAGAGAACACAGCTTTTATTGATTTATTTTCTTTTTTAGCCATCTTGTAGTGTCTAAACACTCATATCTAAGTCATAGACTGTTCAGGAACCTTCAGTATTGTTCACAGTATAAGCTGTTCTTTGTCTACACTTGCAAGAACATTTTATGGCTCTTCAAAGTAGATATTAGACCAGTATGTTTCTGTCTGATTTAACCTTTACAGCATTAAGAAAAAAATTAAAAAAAAAAAAAGGAAGTGGTCTCTGTAGTAGCATTTCCACTTTTAGGGATATTTTATTTTGCTTTCAGTATTAATGCCACTAGTGTCCATCTAAGAACTGGAACCCACATCATTTTGTAAATCTGCCTTTTAACTTTATATGCAAAGTATCAGTTTCATGGATGAGCTGCGGCTATGTTTAAGAAAAAACATAAAATATATGGTTTTATATATTCTTTATCAGTTTTTGCTCTAAAAAAGTGATAAGCATTAGGTACTAGTGGTGTATAAAAGACTACACCCTTTTTTGTTTCTTATTGTTCAAACCACATGAGAGAAACTATTTTGGCTTCATTACTTACACTTTCCCCCCATCTTGGTAGATTAAGAAGAAATCTAACTAAAATTCCCATTAATAGTTAAATATCTGAAATCCAGGAGATACATTTAAATATACGCTTAAAGATGAAAGATTAATAAATACCAAGAAAAATCTCACTTTCAGTGTAACGTGGCTAAGTCTTCTCCTTTCTTGGAAAACAACAGAGCTCCTTTTTTGGCTGTACGCTGCGTGAGTTCCTGCCCTGCCAGTATGCTGCTTTGTGATACCTATGGTTCTGCTCACACATTGTTTGGGAAAATGAAATCTTTAATCAGATGCGAGTTAAAAAGAAAAAATGAAGTGGTGAGAATTATGCACAGAGAAGCAAGAACATGCCTCAGGAAAGTGTCAGTGCTCCACATGCAAATGCTATTTACCTTTGGGGCATACAGACGGTTATAACCATATTAACACTCCTTGTGATCCTAGCAGCATTTCTGTACTTTTGAATGTGGAATTAATGTGACATGGATAACTGTGTTCTTGTCCTACTTGAGGATTATACCCAGCTTTGATTCTAAAAGCTTGCAAAGACTTCCTAATATTGTACACAAGGCTTATGATGACTCATGATTCTCTTCAGGGATATTTTGTTGTCAGGAAGTTAGTCAGATTGCCCCCAAAGCTGTACTACAACCACTCAGTTTTTGATTTCCCAGGGCAGTGGAGGGTGGAGTTAACAGAAAAGTGCAACTAAGAGAAGAAAATATGAAAATTAAGTTTGGTTGGAAAACATTCTGTGCTGAATTTCCTGCTGGGTCAGGAGCATGATGCCCATGATGGGGAAGAAGGCTCAGCTCTGTGCTGGACTTGGTGACTGTATCATGTAGCAGGTTCCCTTTCCGGGAGGCACAGCTAATCCACAGCCCAGATAATCCCCTGCTGGTAACTGAGAGCTGATTATATTTGGTGACCTTCTGTACTAGCAGTGCTATTTCCTGCATCCTGAAATTTAACTTTCCCACTCGGCCAGAAGTCAGGGGCACAAAAATATCTCAAACCAGTCACACGAATGGAAAAGATAAGATCTGCTAAAAATGTGAATACGCTATCCTAGGATTGCGAAGACTTGAATGAGCAGTAGGTTCTCTGGATTCCTTATGTTCACAAACAAAGTAAGAACAGAGAGATTTTAAAAAACTGAGCTCCCAAAAACTACTGAGTTGTGACATCAAATTACAAGGTTTCATAGATAGCACAGGTAAGATCATACCATAAATTGTATCAGATTGTAGTTGTTGGATTAGTAAATTTCTTTTGATATGAATATAGAAAGAGTGACTGTGAAAAATGTATAAATGAATGAGCAGAAGTTGAATTCCTCCATTGTAATTTTTAAAGAATACTGTAGAGAAAAAAAAACAACACAAAAAAAACCTCAGAGCAACAATTCTATTAGATAGAGCTCAATGAAATTACAGCAATTCTTCTTTAAATATTTTCCTCTTGAACTCATTAACCTGTTGTGGAATCTCCTTGTGGCTGGATTTTTGCACAGATACAGCATTTAGATTGAAACTCTTGCCATTTGACTTTGAAAAACTGGGATACATTTCAAAAATGAAAAATCTAGCCTGAACTCCATCAGTCCAAGATTAGCTTCCTATTCATATTTGTTCTTTATTTTTTACAATAGTTTTCTTTTCTCATTTGAATGGCTTACCTCTGTTACTTTTTTTTTTTTTCAGATATTTTGCGCTTTCTTTCCTTAGTGCTTTAATTTTTTCTTCTAACTGGAGGATATCTATGTTAGTTACATGACAGATCCATGAATCTTAGGTGTCTGGAGCGACGTGGTCTTACTTAGCAGCTACAACAGAAATGGGACAGCTCGGTTGAGGATGTACTTCCACTGGGGACCTACTCAGCAGCCTTTGCATCTCCCTTACTTACAGTGTGCCTAAATTACAGCTGGTACAGGTCTGACGACCTGAACAGTGATCAGGCTTGGTTCAGTCAGCATAGTCTTAAAGGTCAGAGAATTACAATTCTCTCCTTGATAGCAGCCTCCACACATTTGTTCCCCCCAGGGGAAAACTATACCATTTAAATTTCCCAAAGCACTGCTGGGATTGTGGTTGCCGTGTAATAGTATCCCATCTCCCATAATGTCCTTACTTTATAGAGAGTTGCCAGTTTTTCTTGTTCATGCCGCACAGTCCCACAGACAGTCTTCCCAGCTTACAGAGCCCAGGGAAAAGATGGTAGAATTCAGTCTTTATGTGATAATGCAGCGGTAGAAGCAAACAGAACAGAAAGGAAGTATTTTGGTATGTGTTTTTTGAGAACCAGAAGTTTCACATAGAGGTGTTATCCCTCTCACCTTGTTTCCTTCTCAGCAGAGCTAAGAATGTTCTGGCAATATTTTAATTCTTGGAGAAAAATACAAGTCTGTTGAAAGCAAACAGTTTCACATGAATGTTTCATAAAAAGAAAAAAAAAAGTTACTGAAGAAAAATACAAAATTTATTTGAAGTCTTACTCTGTGTGTGAGATTTTAATGTCAAACCCAAAATGACAGCATGAAAACAAATGTGTGACCATGCCAGAAACAAATGTTTTCAGAATTCATTTCAAAATAAGTCTTATTATCATGGCTTGAAATTAATTTTTATGAATGCCTGCCTAACTTGGTGGATAGGGATTTTGCCTGAGAATGTACAAGAACATATTTGTATAAATATAAACATATAAAATTACTTAATTTATTATCCATACATAAGCGTATTTTCACAAGAAGTCTCTCCATACATTGGCACATTTTCCAAAAGATCTGTATGAAAGGGAAGGGGACGTGCGAGTGACAAACATTATTGTGATGCCCTATAGTACTGTAGAACTTCTGGCTCGCACCTTTTGGCTCTGCTGGTGCTCTGTGGTTTTGTACAGTGTTTCTCACAACCCCCTTAAGAGGCATCACCCTGCAATATTTCTGCTTCTTTTGTTGAACTGCAGTTTTAAAGGAGTGCTTGGTCTGGTGAGCTATATCTCATGTTTCCTTTCAGTTGAGGAGAGGCTGAGTGCCGCATGTATAAAACAGAACAAAACAACAGAGTAAAACATCTTTGGAAAGCTAGAGTTGGTCAAATTCTAAAAGAGAGTCTCCTAGTTTGTTGCTAAAAAACATAGTTCTGAAAGATGCTGGAGAAATTCCTAATTCAGTGTTTAGGGAAAGGTGTCTGAGACTTGTGTGCACGATTGTTCACTACAGCATTGAAAACAGTGGTGTTAGACAACCTAAGTATTCAGGAGAAGATTGGGCTTGTAAAATTGTTTAAGTTACATTTACGGTATGCTAATTAAGAAACTCAAGAGAGATTAAAAAAATACATGATGTTCCCATATAGTATTCTATAGAGCTTGTGGGTTTTCTATTTACTAAAAGGTTTCAAAATACAAATATCTTAATATCAATATAAATGAAGACTTTAATGTCTTATTAAAACACTTTGTATTAATATAAAATTTTACTAGACATGATCTTAGAATAATACCATATTTTGACTTTTCAGCCTATATTGTTTTGTCACTGAGACTTAGCTTTAGGACAAGCTAAGGTACCTTTTCGTATTAAATATATCAATGCTTATTTTTTCAGTATTAAAGGCTTTTTATAAAATTGTGATGGCTGTTATAGTTTGTTCATACTATAAATCATTTTTTCAAGTTTATACACCTACAAGGAAAAATGTATGTAAATCAGCCTTAAAACGAGAGGTTCAAGCAAATAACATACTAACTTCTACATATATATTTAAACATCACATCAAAAGCAGAAATTACCAGTTCCTTCTTGCCAGCCTGTGGTCTGCCTGTGACTACTGTCTGTATATTCCTTCTCCAAACCTAAAGCAAATACAAGAAGTCCTGATGGTAGATGTTTCTCTCTTCTCCACGTATCCTATCCACCATGTTTTATTCGATATATATACTATTAATTTTAAGGTATTAGCCAAGGAAGGCTACACTACATTAAACCAGATTTACTTCAGTTCTGGATTTATTTATTATCTCAGTTAAAATCATGATTAGAATAGGAAGGGATGTGTGTGTGCATATTTTTAAGACGTTCAGCATACATCTATCAAGAGTCTTCAAAAATGTGAAAGTGATTTCCTCCTTGTCATATTTTCTTTTTGACCTGGTGGCACAAATTTGTATGTTTAGCTACAACTGCTTGAATACATTCCACAGATGTTCACTGATAGAGTGTCTCCTATGGTAAGCATCTGATGTAAGTCTGAAACACTGAAACATTACCCTGGAAGATAATGGCTTTTATGTCAAGTAAATTTGGAGGTTAGTTTGCAGACTTTCAGACCCTAAAGTCCTGCAAATTTTTCCATATCCAACCCCTTTTAGAAGAAAGGGCCTCAAATATTTTGTCTGAATTCCTTGCTCAATGAACCTACAAGGAAACTTACGGAGCAATGGAATTAAAAGATTAAACCACAAGCCACTTGTACTAAGTCTTTAAATGACTTACGAAGCATAGAGTTTACATAGTAACTGAGTCTGCAGACTCAATTGCTTTTGGAGAATTCTGAGAACTTTCATTTTTTTTTTCTGCCTGACTTGACTGCTTTGTTGCTGTGTGGCTGTTCCCATCTGGACATTACAAAAGAACAGGACAAAAGATAAGATTACAATTAAGTAACCTTTTTTTTTTTTTTTTTGGGGGGGGGCAGGAGGCAGAAGTACTTCTTAATTAGAGAAAATTCCATCTATAATTAACCCACAGAATAAGAATTGGGAACAGCAATATCACATGGTCACATTATTCTCACTCCTCATGTAACTACTGTAAATCTTTTATATATTTCAGGCATGCAATACTACACATGACAATCTTCAGAGACACAATACTTTGGTACATATATGCATTAATTTGTTTTTCCAAATATTTTTTTGGGGGGGGGGGGGTGATTTAAATATTAAATATTGGCAAAACTGAAGGCAATTTTTACCAGTAACATTTGTGGCTTTAAATTCATGAATTTCTGTGACATAGGGTAGGGAAAAAGTAAACATTGCAAACACAGCAGGAAAGTAGTGTTGTACGATGGATAACAAGGAATATAATCTAGAGGCAGATTAATGGTTGGTACATGTATGAGGACATAGGTCACATTATTCTGCTGATATGCCTCCATTTGTCTTCAGAGTGTAGTTCTCCAGTTTTTTATTTAAGCTCTGTTGCTGTGAGGCACATGTGATGCCCTGCAGGCTTGGTCTCCTGTATCTATTCAGTCAGCATGAGGTGGAAAAGAAGGGCAGCTAAAGTCTCCAGCAAGGACTGTGGGATTCCCCTTTCCCTGCCAGGAATAGGAAGCTGTGTGTTGGAGAGCTAGGATAACACATTTCACCGCTGAAGCAAAAGAAAGGAGAAACAGTGAACAGTGTTAGAAACTTGTAGTGCTGCTGGTCAGCTGTCAGCAAGATCAGCGCCTTTTAGAAAGTCTAAAGAAATGACAATGAAGAAGTCATCTAAACAATGAAGTCATCTATTCCCACAGCTGGCATTTGTGAACATGATGATCAAGTGTCATTGAGGAGTAGCTAGAATTCGTCCCAGGCTTGACACAGGATCCAAACATGGACCTAGAGTTGTAAAATTTGTACCATTTTATTTTTGGTCTGCTTCCAACAGTGCACCCTTCAAAAGACCACCAGGTGCCAGCGTGGACACTGTGAATTTTATATTTTATACTTTCATTTTTACATTTATACCCAGATGATGATATGTTTTCACACCTGGTCACCTTGCTGAAAAATGAAGCTGGTCAGAACTCAGGACAGAATGAGAACAGGTTGAGAGCACATTCAAGAAATGGAATTGGTCCCCAGAGAAACTCAAGAGAAAGTGCGTGTGTGTTGGTGGTGGGAGAGCTCTGGTCTTTGTTTGTTTGTTTGTTTTTAAAAAAAAGCAACATTAAAACATATAGTCAACTCTTCCAATATTTGGTTTCCTTTTGTTTCCATTCCATATGCTACAAATAGGACTGTGGGATTTTTTTTTACCATATGTAATGACTTCATCTGGATAGACATCCTGATTGTGATAGAGCTATCAAAATTTGTCTGCTTACTGGTCAGAGCTTAGTAAAATTTGAGGAGAAAAGAAGATTTTATAAATATGATCTTTCAGTAGGACACATCTGCAAATTAACAAAACTTTAGAGTGAAACGTCACAAACACAGAGTGATGAATTCAGGGTACTGTTTGTGACTTGCAAGACAGAGCTTCCCTTTTTCTTCTGACTACAAAGCCTCATTTCTGTCTTGTTTGGTTCTGATTGGTTCTTGCACACAGACAATTTTCAGTTCAGGATTTCTGAAGTGTCAGTATGAGACATCTAGCTGTACACAAATTGGTTACTTGACTAGCAGAGCAGGTAACAGTACCTCATTGAATAGCATTTTGTATTAACACCTGCCCTGAACAGGAAAAAAGCTACATTCCACCTGAAGGCATTCAGCAACAGGAGCATAGACTGCAGTTAGCCCCACTGTAGAGGACTAAGTAATAAATAGAAACGCTATTCTTTTCCCCCCAAAAATATGCACACACACACACACACACAAGTAATTGGAATTTTTACAGGTATTTATTATTTTAAATTCCTTTCTGAAGTGGAATGTTTAGCATTTTCCATTCCTGCAATATTTTCTGCCGAACTGCTTTATAGCATTAATGAACTGATCTTATGGAGCAAGTACAATTATTTTTCAGTAATAATCCAGGTATAACAAATAAATTAGGAGCATGACAATTCATTGCTCAGGACAGGAATAGAATTCAAACCTGCCAGATGAACACTGTCCGATTCAGGATGAAAAAAAAATCCACAAAAAATGTTCTGTGCCTTATTCCTTAATGTAAGCAGATGTCTGAAAGTTCTCTGTACAGCATTGACAAAACATTTCTTCACAGAATCATAGAATCACAGAATGGTTTGGGTTGGAAGAGACCTTAAAGGTCATTTAATTCCAACCCCCATGCCATGGGCAGGGACACCTCCCACTAGACCAGGTTGTTCCTGTTATATAGGCTATCAACACAAAGTAGCTGCAAAATCTTTTAAATCCGAAGTTATTCTTCAATACTGTCAATAGGGATTTGATGTGAAAAATAGGCTGTATAAAACATTGTAGATTGAAGAAGTTCTTGTAGCTGTCTGAAGACCAAAGTGTTCTTCACAAATTTGGAGAAAAATTGCACGTGATTCAATAGGGACAAAAGTAAGGTAATGTGAAAGACTATTCAAATGGAGAAATACAGACTGAGGAAGGGGTGGTTAGGTAGCAAACAGTTGGTTACAAACAGTTATTTTAGATCATTACCGAATATTAGTCAATATTGTCATTCTGTTGGGAAAAAGGCAAGCATCATGTGGGTGTATGAAAACAGAATCCTATCGTGCCAGATGTGAAGTAGTTTTGCTCTACTCAGCAGAAGCTGAAGTTAGAAGTGGAAAGCATTAGGAGAAAAACCTCAGCTGAAATAATGTGTCCAGATGTAGATATGGCACTTGAAGAAATATAGTGATCGGTCAGAATCTAAAGGAGAGAAGTGAGGTGCTCAGGTCCAAGAAACAAAACAAGAAAAATCTGGAGTTATTTGTCCAGAAAAAAAAAAAAAAAAAAAAAAGAAAGCAAAGAGAGCTGGTAATAGTCTTCACATATACAAAGTGTTGCTGTTGGAAGTAAAGGAAAAATCTATTCCTATGTTTGTGAGTGGCAGTACAAGAAGTAATAAGCTTCAGATTAGATGTTAGGATTAGATCATTTATTAGATCATTTTAAATAAGAAAGATAACTAAAGACGGGAATAGATGGCTTGGAGATATCTTTGTCAGAAGTCAGACAAGCAGCTATCAGAAATGACGTAAGGACAGTTAGCTCCATCTTTGGCTAGTGCAGTGGCTTAGATGACCTCTCAACATCTTACTCAGCCCTAAAATTCCTTGACAACTGTTGAGGTTCTGACTATCTGTTAGGTATTTGGTGAACATTAACAAGCACAGTAATGTGACTGATGTAAACCGGCAACTGAGCAAGAAAAGATGAAAAGAGTGTGGTGTGTAATTTAGCAAAGGTTCCCGACTTCAATAAGATGGGGGGAATAATGGTGGGAATGCTGGTGGGAATTAATTTCCATATGCAACCCTAAAAACAGTAGTCAGAACAGAACCAGCATTTGGTACAGTAGTAATAGCTCATCTCTTATTGCTCCTTTCTTTTTCAATGAAAACAAAAATTCTAGTCTTAAACATTTTATGTACTTCAAAATGAATCAGATAAAATGGGTTAACTAGGCATTTTTAGGGATGTAGACTTCTGAATTGCAAATGTAAAAAGTCTTCAAACCCTTTGTAACATGGGTGCTCTATATGCACTAGTTTCTTTGCATTGCTTTCTTCTGAGAAGCCAACCTATTTGCATTAGTTCTGCCGTGAAATTACTTGAAGAGCAAAACATGCCATAGTGATATCACCTTGCATATTAATTTGTACTAATTTATATGTATGGCTATTCAGAAGAAAAGAACAGTACAAAATCTATCATAAAATGCAGCAGCTGTGCTTTATACAAAAGTTGATATCCTTCATCAAATAACAATGATGTACTTTGTATGCTTAGAAAAGCCTTCTGATCTGTTTGCCATTTTCGCAAAAAGATTGCATCTTTGATTTTGCCAGTATTAGTATTTGGAAGAATAATCAACACAGAAATGCTCAGGTTTGACAAGTGGTATAAGATTTCAGTAAACGTGTCTTCTCTCAGAGAGATATTTGAACCAGATAATATTAAGCGAAATTATACTGCTTGAAACTCTGATCTTCAAAGAGAATATAAGTATAGATTGAAATCAGAATGGACATTTAGGGTTATTAAATGCAAATAATGCTTCAACAAAGGCTCAAGGATACAATTAAATTATGGAAATATGCACAAGCTCAGTAAGTGAAAACATGAAGTACTTTGTGGTGGAAGGTTGGATAAACAAGCTTTTGTTGCTAAATTAATATTTAGAGCTAGCTGGAATATTTTGTTAATATTTCATTGAAAATTCTGATTTGTCAAAAGTAGGGTGCTTTGTGAAAACTTTCAAAGTTTTTAAGGTTCTATAAAGAGAAAATTCTTTCAAGCATTTCAATGAATTCTGTTCCGCCTATTTCAAACCAGAACATTCTGAAAGAATTCTGCATTGGTTTGCCTACTGGATATAATTTTAAGATGGTAACATGAAAACAGAATAGCTGAATTAACCCAAAGGATTTTTCTGCACTTTCTTTTGATGGGACATTTCCAGTATTTGGATTTGTTTCTGTTCTATTGCAACACTAAAAGAGATTAGGAATTGTGACATTGTTCCCAAAGAAAAGTTTCAAGTCCCAGTTGATTGTTTTAGAATATTTTTCTTTAATGGTATTATAAATGGATCCTCTAATAAAAGTGAAGTGCTGTTAAATACTTATTATAAAATTAAAAAAAAAAAAAAGGAAATTGAATTATGAAAAAACCTATATTTTATCCTTAATCATAAAATTCCTAAAGATACAATGTCAATGCAAAACAAATTGAATCTGAATTCAACAAGCACATATAAATTTGTATCTAAAATGTGAAAGTAGTTTAAATACTTACTTTTCGCATACCTTAGAAAATCATTAGGATTCTGCCAGATGGCATTTATATACCTTATTGTAAAACATATCTGATGACATATACCTTTCACAGGCAGTTAAAGAATAACAACATTTTTTACATTCAATGACCACCTACAAATCTTTTTTAAAGATACAGGTTAGATCAAGTGCATTAACAGCCTAACCACATATTTAGAAAATGAAAGATTAGGCTAACCCTTATCATGTGAGCCCAGAAAGCATGGTCATAGCTTTAGACTGAAGGATAAAGAGGCTAGGGTACTTTTACAGAGATAGAGAAATGCAGAGAGTAGGATAAAGGTGAGAAAAAAATAAAAAGAGAAAATTTGAACTATTCTCTCATATATTTCAGTTAATGTAAATAAACTGGAATAAAAATGTCTGTTCATGAACCTGGACTTTTCTCTCCTTTTCCCTCCTGTTCAGTGACTCTCCTCAGAACACTTCAAAATCCATTTATATTCTGCTTTCCACTGTTGCATATGTACAGTTTGGATGGGGAGCACCTAAGAAATTTAAAGCAACCTCTACCACTTGCTCGCTGCTGTGGAGATTAGCTGTATATCTGTATAGCAACAAAAACATGGAACTGGATGCTAATACCACCAACAGCATTTTCCTATTTATTAATGAAAATTAACTGACAGCCTAAAAAGATTTAAGTTTTCCTGGAAGGTTCTTGCGCCTTCCCAAACTACAGAGTTCAGTAAAACTCACGTTTTTTAACAATGCATTTTGAATATTTCAGCTTTGATTCTTATTTATTATTAGTTTTATCATGATAGTTCATAAGATATGTTCTATCTACTCTTTCTTGTTGGAGCAGGATACCTAAGAATGTCTAGGGCAAACTATCCTTACGCAAAGTACCCAATCTAAACACGCAGTTGGTTTCCGAGAAAGTACATGTACACTATATGCACGTTGCATAAAAAATGTACATTACTTGCACAGAATTTTACAACCCTTTTGCCTTCACGCATGGGATACCATATTGGTGACCCTTAACCCGCACTAGTTTATGTTTTTTACTCCATGCAGCAGTAAGGAACAGTTTAGCTGTTTTGTTTTCGTTTTGCCTTAACCCAGTAACTCCTGTTTTTTAGAGCTCTGAGTTTTGCTAAATATGATATTCCTGAAGGATGACAGTGGGAAATCATGTTCTCTTAACAAGTTATTTGTCAGGGTGTTTATTGGAGCAAAAGGGGATGCTCCTCCTGCTTTGACAAGTCAAGCAAGCATGTGTGGTAAGAGGAAGCTGATTTTAATCCTTGTTTTCAGGGTGGGTTTTTAGCCCTTTCTTTTTCTGGCCCAGAAAGAATATTAAACCTTTAGTGTTAAAGCAAAATGTTAGCCTTTTGTGGCATATTTGGTTAGTTTAAGGAAATTTATTCCATACAGATATTTAAAAAGTAGAAGACATTTTAAAATAAAAATGGAATTTTACAATACAAATCCTGGAATCTTCGATATCTATGCATTCATAGATATCAATCATTTTTTCTCATAGTCCCGTTCTTCAGATATACAGTACTATGAAAATTGTTTCACTATTTTAGCAATATGTTAATTTAACTTTATTCTTGTCCCCAGCACAAAATGTTTTGAATTGTGGTTCATTTTTTAAACTTCATTCATTCTTGACTTTTTTAGGATAATGAAATAATATTAGTAAATAGGATTTTTGATAGGTTATTAACAACATTGCTTCATATCATGTAAAAATAAATTATATTTCTAGGTTTTATGAGATTTCCACTTGCACTTCATGGTAATTGGAACACTTAGGTACCTGAAATAGGGATGCTCTTGAAAACAGTGCCCAGTAAGATCGTAGACATATAAGACATCATTCAGGTTTATAACGCCATATCTCCTGGCCATTTTCCCATCACTGAAATTTCTTTATAACATGAAGAAAATAAATAAGGTTTTAGTTGGTCAATGTTGAATTAAAAATAGAGAAGCAGGATTGTGTTTCACCTTACACATACATATTTTGTAGGATAATATGATTCCAGTCATTTTTTTACTAAAGTGAATGCAGTTTTTAGTGTTTTCATATTAAAGCTCAGAGTTCTCAGGTTTTGAAAAGTGTTATCATTTTAAAGGAGTTTTATCTTGATAGAATACTATTCTGGGTATTGCATCTCAGCTGCATGGAGAGAACCCAGACAATGTAATATGATGATAAATCCACTCTTAAATTCAATCATTTCATTCTAAGGCCACATTATTCTCTAGGCTGAGACAGTACGTTACCATCAGGTGGGTTTATGAAAGAGTAATTTCCAGGTTCAGGACAGAAATAATAACTGATGTCTTTGTTGTTGGTTTTAGCAACAGAGTTAAAGTTGAATGGACGGAGAGGGCACTGAACTCTTAACATTAACACTTAACCCTTAACATTAACATTAACAGCACTTAACATTTCAGTTAAGATAAGTGAATCTCTCAATTATCCCTCCTCTGTGGGCTTTGGATCACAGTGCAGAGCAGTCTCAGAGTGCAAATGAATTCCTTCTGAATGAAACAAAACTGGAAGATGCACAACAGGAGCATATCTAACACTCCAGCAGCAATAGGACATTCAGTTAATGGGTCTAAACTACAGCTAGTCCAAAGGAAATATTAAAAATAAAAACAAAGAAAAATGAATGTAAAGAGCAAATCTCCTCTGCACCAACTGTTCAACTCTTCTCTGTTTGACCACACTGCTACTCTAAACAAATTCAGAGGGCAATCTACTCCCTACCTAAGCGGTGGTCACCCCAGCTGAGGTTTGAGGTAGGTTTCAAACTGAGGAAATTGCCGATGAAGGCAAATAGAGGTTTAAAAGATTAACCCAAGCTCATTAAAGTCGCTGGGTGATTCCAAACAATTTTAGTGGGTTTTACTCCAGGACATGCCACCTACTGTTGTCTGATAGCATTTAATAATCTCAGAAAAAAAAAAAAAAAAAAAAAGACACCACCACCACCAAAAAAAAACAACAGAAAGAATCCAGTAGAGCAAATTCTCTGTATGAGCCAAAGAAGTGGCTTGAGTAGAGAATGTAGTTATAACTGTTACTCACACAGATTGTTGCATTTAAAAGCATGTGAGTGAAGATGAATGTATATATTTCCTCATCTAGAGGAGCACAGAGCTTGGAAACATCTGAAAGAGTAAAATTACTCGGAACGGTTCCCAGAAGACTTATTAAAACAGGACTGACATTGACTTCAGCAAATTATTTCTAACATAAAACAAATATTTTGCATATAAATATCCTTGATATACCCAATATTTACTTGTTAGTGTTTCTCAATGATATACATTATCAGCTTCTTACAATAAAGTCATAAAAAAAAATAAAAATCTGAATATCCTTTGTGAGCTGTAAGATATTTTGAATAAAATATTTTCATTTTTCAGTCAATACTGTATAAGAAATGTATTAAAATTTTGTGGATATATATTCAACATTTCAGACAGTGAGACAATTAAAATAACCAACTGTTTTAAATTATAGTATTTTTGAAAATTATTTGATGTTTTGATATTTAAGAAGGGTCTTGATAGCATGTTTTCTAGTAGGTTTCTGTTGCCAGGTTTTAGACAAGGTTTTCAGAAACTGATGGGGAAAAAAAAAAGAGTAAAAAAATGTACCTATAGCTGTGTACCTATAGTTGTGTATGGTTGTATTTCATCTTATTTAGGAAGAGTAGGATACTGCTCTAGACTTTCACCAAGGTAATATAGACTGCTTTGGTCTCTCTTATGGTAATATACTTTGCTTTGGTCTCCAAGCAAACAATAAAATTCCTGTCTTCCCTGCATTAAAAAGATAAGTAAGCAGCAGACATAAATAAAGAACTCTGCCTCTCTCTGCTGCCAGTCTCAGCAGAGAGTCCCTCTTCCATCTTCGGAAAGTGGCATCCTCAAGCCAAAACATGCCAAGTCCTTGTTGCTTAACCTTAACTTATGCTTTGAATATTTTCATTATGAACGTTGGCCAGGAACTTACAAGTAAATAAATAAAAGAATAAAAACCTCCTAATAGTTGGTTAAGTTAGCAGGTGGGATCTAAAGGCCTCACATGCCTCAATCTAACCATAGGTCCGTCTGAGTATTCCTTCTCAGGGACAAAAACTAGTGTTACTCTTTGTCTCTATTTTACCAACTCTGAGCTAAAAGTCCCAGGAATTTCATTGTAAGAACCAGGCAATATCAGAAAACAGGCATGCCATAAAGGTCTAGTTTGTTATGTTAAATAATGTACTATTTATTTATTGAGTATAAGTATTCTTTTATTTGAATTCTTTACCAAAAGGCGCTTCTCTGAACCCTCTAGTTCACCCTGTTTTCATCAAGATGGAGGTGTTGAGCATTTATACCTGTTTAAGTGCTCTGATCACATAATACTCAGGCTGGCTTCTGTGGTGTCACTGGCAGCGTGGGGCAGGTGGCTGCTGCTGAAGTTCCTATATGAACTGCCTGAGCACAGGATGGCTCTCAGTGCTAATGAGGTCATGCTCAGTTGGTCTTTTAGTATAAGTATAGCCTTTCTGGTCCAGTGCCAAGCTCTCAAGTATCCCAGCTATTTCTACAGTGTTGTTTCTGTATTTTCAAATTACACAAGCCCGATCTTTTTAACTGAATTCTTTCTCTCTCTGCTAGCTGGCGGCTGCACCATGCAGCAGAGCATTGTATACAGTGAATTGAAAACTGTTCCTGCCTCTTCTTTTCCTTTTTTACCTCCACTTTCCTGGATTCCAAAATTCCCAGTCCCATGAATTGTGCCTCTACAGTCAATAGCTGTAATATGCTATTTGGGAAAAGACCAAATATTGAAAGTTGACTATTTAACCTCAACTTTCCAGTGTATTTTTTAGTTATTTGTATTATCATGAGGTATGAAATAATTCAGTTCAAGAAGCTTTATCATTTAGGACTGAAATCTGGTTTCATTTAAATTGGTGGAATTGTAGCTGCTTTCGGTGAGATAAGGTTCAGGACTTATATGGCATAAGGGCATGAAATTGTGGTTTCTTCTGAATTTTGTCTGTGTTTCTGTTCTTTCCAGTAGGGCAATATATTGCTTCTTCTTCTGTTGCTGTTGGCACACACTGGAAGTAAAAAAGTGGAAGCCAAAAACTTTTTTTTTTTTTTCATCCAAATAATCCATTACACTTCTTTAGCAAGATTCTTTTACTATTTCTAAGAAAATATTCACAAAATGCTAAAACATACAGCAGAATGTGAGGATACAAAGGTGGAAAATATTTTGCTTTGGAGGAATAGTAAGGTATTCCAATGTCTTAATGGTCTATACAAATTACATTTAAATATCTATGAAGGAGAGCTCTCACTCCCCCTATAAAAAATTCATAAGGGATTAAATTGTTTCTAAAATATTTCCAGCAAAAACTTTACCATATGAACATGTTTCATGTATAGAAGATTAATGATAAATTTTCAGCAATGTCTGAATGACCTAAAAATTTAAATCCCTTTCCAAAAAAAAGTGGGTAAGACATATAGTGAAAACAAGAGCGCCAGCAGCTTGCAAAAACCGTGGCAGAATTTGAGCCTGCTGAATTAAGGCTCCTGACTTCACCCAGCTTGATTAGCTGGCCAATCTCCTCAAGCTCTCTGTGTTATTAAGGGAGCAAAAAAGCTTTCTTCCAGTGCTTATCCATGGCATAAGCCTAATTGAAGTGCTTGAATTGCCCAGTGGAAGAACCTGTTTCTCTTCATTGACTATAAAGAAGCTAAGCTGGCTATGCTACCTGCATCAAGTCTGGTTCAAAACACTCTTCTGCTTCCTAAGGGCTCAGCTTTCTGGAAATGCAACTGCAGTCTATAACCACTTAAAGTGCTTTTGCAAGTTTTTCCTTAGGGCTGGTCAAACAATTTAAATACAAATCCTCTATTCTGGAATCTATCATTCTTCCCAAATTACCTGCAAATGTATAACTGCTCTAAAAAAACCTGATGTTTTCTGTAAATTGTTTACATGTTGACCATAACAAATTTTACTCAATTGATCAGCCATTGGTTTCTGAGGTTCACCATCTCTTCTTTAGCAAATAATGTCTATAGTTGTCTGAACACTGAAGTCAAATATATTTTCCTGTTCCTGATGAATTTGGTAGTATCTATAAGCCATTTTTGCTGTGATCCTAAATGACTTTTTCTTGACAAAAAAATGAATGTTTTTCATTATGTAAACCTGTGTTAAGAACTCAAAATTTATCATTTTGATTTCATTCAAATGTTCATGAGAAATGAACACAGGGACATGAAGATGACTAGCTCAAGTCATAAAGCATAAATCTGGATGAAATTTTTGAAAAAAAATCCTATAATTGTCCCCTTATGTAAAAATAGCAATTCTTATTGATCAGCCTGTTTATTACATATTTATTTTTTCCTGTAAATGCAGATTTTGAGCACCAGCGAGATAATGCAAACACTGGTAAGGGATTTTGTTCATGAAACAGCCCAAAGCACATTCTGGTGACTGACTATGTATTTCTGAGTTCTGATACAAAAGTACAAGTTCTTTGGGGAAATGGGATCGTTAGGATTTTGACTTCAGCATCCAAGTGACATACTTAGAAGAGATATCTCCTGTTACAGCTTCCAAATCAACACACCCTTTCTCTTCCTTTTAACCCATTTGTATTGATCTCATATAGTTCTTATCCTCCTTCAGATGATTCTTTTGAGGAAAACACTGTTCATAGAGCCACTTGTAAAACACCTACATAAACTGCTTTCTATGTTGGCCTCTAATTAGAATTAGTTTGTCCCCTAGCTTGGAAACAGGTGCTTTTTATCCAGGACTGCAGCTTTATCAGAGGATTTTGACAAGTATTTCAGAACTGTTGTCTTTATTTAACAGCACTATTAGATATAGCTATTTTATGAGCCTTTCTCTTTAGAAACCATGTGTTATTGCCAACATCACTGGGAAGGTAACTGCTGTCATTAGCAGCTAGTAGAAATCCTAGAAAGGATTTTTATGGAATACACATCCTGAAAATGTCTTCTTCTTACTCTGTCCCCTTAGTAAGTGACGTAGTGATCTTGCTTCCTTTCATATCTATATTATTTCTTGCTGTAAAATCCTACTTAGTGCTTCTTTATTTTGATAGTGTGATGGCTAGAGTAAGGAAGAGTTTATTTACCTTTTGATGCTGTGGTTAGAAGACTTCCTTTTGAAGAAGAGAGAGGGAAGGTATGATGAGAAGGGAAGGAAAGGAGACATCAAAATAGAGGATGAAAATTCTCTCAGACCCCTTTTGTTATCTCTAGTGGTGTGAGGGTGGCTGTGAAGCAGAACACAGCACACTGGCACTTCAGATGTCATGCCAAAAGTTACATTAAGTTACAACATTGCTGACTGAAAACACATCTGCTTTGTTTCAACTGTGTAGTGCACTTTCCTAAACACTTCTTTCTCCTCTCTAGCTCCATCTGATGGAAGTACTTCAGTACATGACTCTCCAGATGTGGCAGTATTGCGATTTATGTTTCCGCGTATTTTCTGTTCTGAAAATCATAAGCCAGATCACATGTGGTATTCAAAATACGTGTGCACTCATGCACTAAAATATAAATAATAGGGAGTAATTACAGAGTAATTACCATCATGGACAAATGACCAAAGCTTTATTAGATCTCTTTTTCAAGCAATAATTTACAATTATAAGTAGTAAATGCTGTTGAAAACTGCAGTGCAATGAGAAATACAGCTATAAAGTGTCAGTGATCAAATCTTGTTTTCATAAAGTTGTTAAACATTGCAGAATATCTGTTCTCTTGTTTTCTACATTGTTTCGACAAATATTTTGTTTTATCAGAACAGAAAAAGAAAACTGTAGTCTACCTATTAGATTCTTTTTTCTCCGTTCTGCTCAAGTCTAGGAACTGAAGACTTTTTCTTTGTTACAGAATTACTTATCTTCTTTGCTACAGATTTTAAATCTTTCTAAATTATTTTTTTTTCTGTCTCGAACTATCCCCTTCTTGCTTCAGTCAGAAAAAAAAATACCCAAATTTCATGCCAGTGTTATCCTATAAGTCATATGGCAATACAGGAGGGAAAATGAATCAAAACTGTGCAAGCACTGTTCTTTCTTTTGTTGCAGAATATCCTGTCCTCTCTGGCATGGTGTCCCAAGGCACCACCACACCACTTCTTATTTATGACAGCAAAAAGTGTTAGTTTTGTGATTTCGTAGATTCAGAAGAGGCCAGTGAAATTTCTTGAAGACAGCTTCTCTTCACACAGAGCTTAGATCTCTCATATTTAACACGTTTCCTAAATGAATATCAGCAGATATTTAACTGGTGTTTTTGAAAGGAATGACCAGCTGGCTTATTGTCAGTGGACATATCCAGGTTGGCTACAGAGTGAAGGCCCAAATGGGCCAGATGTTTTCCATCATAGCACACTCTAAAAGTGCTGCTATTACGCCTGAACGAACCCCACACGTCAAGCAGTAATCGTGCCCTGATTTCTGTTCTAATGCACACTGCAGCATGAAATAAGTTGCATTCCATCTTGTTGACACAGCGTGCTTCAGCTGCTGGTGTGGTAAGTTGTTTCTTCAGTGAAGCTGAACTAAGAAATGTCTGGCTTTATTAGACAGATTATCCTATTACTGTTTTCTTGGCAGTTCCTCACAATGGCACTTGTATGGCACCATGAGAAAGTGGATATCCAGAGCACTGAAAGTGCATTAACCAAAAAAATCACAAGTGTACATACACTTCCAAAATGTTATTTAGGGACAGAGTTCAGGAACAATATCATCTGCTCAGTAGCAAACAGAGGGTTAACTTCATTTGACTACATTTAGCAGAAAAAAAGAAAAGTGCTGTAGGTCAGTTAAACTCCCTGCACTGTGCCAAAACAAGAGCCTACAGACTTCCTCCTCAGAGATAACCCCTTATTCATGGCTTTCCTATTTGTACTTTCCAGCCTAACTTGGGTTAGCTGGACTTGCTTTCTCAGTACCCTGTAGATTAAATGTGTGGGAGCAAGCAACCCTCTTGGCTAATTTGGCTCCCTCTCTTTTTCTGTCTTTGGCCCCCAAAAGTTGTGTTCCTTTTTATATAACGTCTTAGGTTCAAAAGGAGGGACACAAAGTACTCTGTATCAGCTTAACAAATGTAGCCTAAGAAGATCGGGACTCTTCTCAAAGATATATATGCTATAATTTCATAGAATCATAGAATATCCCGAGTTGGAAGGGACCCATAAGGATCATCAAGTCCAACTCCTGACTTTTTCTCTGAGAAGAACAGCCTCCTAATTTGAGCCTCCTCAGGCTAAAGAAGTATTGAGATCTCTACTTTCTGGCAAATCTCTAGACTCTCTACACTCTCTACACTACTCTGTAAAAGTGTCTCCTTTCCCCTTCTGCTTTTTGAATAAGTGGGTGGTTTTGTATAGCAAGGTATATCCTGTGTTTCATGTGTCTGAAATACTGTTAGATTGGGTCATTAAGGAACTTGGATAGACAGCTTAGATGCAGGCATGCTTTATGAGTCCCACATAAATCAGACAAGACAGATACCAAAACATACAGCTTAGCCAATTTATGGCCAAGAATTGCTAATATATAATAGCAGAACTTTTAAAGCTAATGGAAAACACAGTGTTCTTCTGCTCTATTATATTTTTACAGTTAAGCTTTTTGTTTGTTTGTTTGTTTGTTTTCTTTTTATGGACTGGTCACTTGTAATTTATTGGAAAGGAGAAGCATCTGGGGTAACCATCATCCATTTTTGGGCTCATTTATTCCCATTGTACTATTGCTGTGTTATCAAAGATGCTGATAAGGCAGAGGTAAAGAATCTTCTCAGCTGTATGTCAGTTGTCTTGTACAAGTTCATATACTTGTATTCTGCAGAGTACATCTGAGATGAGGTTCAAAATGTTGGACTTCTGTAAACAACATGCACTACAAGTCCTGCTTCCCAGAGCAAGCAAGAGAGCTGGAGAATCATTCAGGCATTAAGGGGAAATTTATAAGTTTTTCCTTTTTTCTCTTGGTGACAGAACTGATATTTTTTACAATAACAGTGTTATACATAACCATTGTTGGTTTTTTTCTTTCTTTCTTTCTTTTTTCCTTCCTTCCTTTGATCGTAAGGACATGAACTAGAAAGTAGCTGATACTTTTATTGAGCTAAGTATATAATGCCACCTGAGACTGCTAGCTTTACTAGTACCTGGAAAAATTGTCTCCATTTTGTATTTGAATGACCATTCTTCCACTGCTGCTCATGAGAGAGCAAGAAAGCTTTAAAAGGAGATGGACCTCCCTTGTGCAATTATTGCTGCCATCCTGGTAACTGCAGGTCCAGAAAGTCCATCTTTGCACAGCTCTTTTTCATTTTCTTTCTTTTCAGTAAGGACAGGAATGGGCCTTGGAAGTACAGCCCCTTCCCAGCAGCAGAGGAAATTAAAAAAAAATAAAAATAAAACTGTAATCAAGCAGAGGTTTCTTAGGTGGTGGAGAATGAGGACTGTATGGCTAAAGTAAGTAGGATTTCACACCCCAGAGGATGTGAACTGGGGAAACTGGATGAGATCCCAGTTCAGGGTATAGTGGGAAAGGGAAAGAAGCCCTTGAAGAGGCCTTAACATTAATTGATACCTTTCAGCCCATCTGCTGTGCAGTATCCTCAAATCTTATCACTCCCCAACACTATCTTTCTTCTCTTATTCCCCCACCCGGATTCCACCACCTGCTTCAATATCATCTCTTAAAGGGTGCAAAAGTCTGACGCAATTGAATCCAACTGGTGCAGAAGTTCCAGGCTGAGCAGCCTACACACATGGATCAGATTTCTGGATCAAGGCCTAAAGCTGAAACCGTAGCCAAATATTTTCTGCTTTACGTGAGACCCCACAGTGCATGGCAATGTCCTGGAACAGTGCATTAACTTTGTAATGTTGCGAATCATGTTTCTCTTTAAAAATTAATTTTTTCCTATGAAAAATCCAAAGAAAATGGCAGAAGTTTTTGATTGATTGTCTGTGGTAGAGAATGGCTGGTACTAATCCTGTTTAGTTTTATGTTCTTCATTTTACTTCGGCAAAAGTGTAAGAGAAACTCTACACTTCCCATTCCTACTGATTCTCAGCTGGTATTTCTGTGTTAATGAACTTGGAACAGCCACTGCAATCCGGAAATGGGCTTGTCCTCTTTATTATTTTACAGGAGATGCACTGCTTACAGTGGGATTCAGACAGTTTTTATGAATTTGAATAAAATCACAAAAGCTTGCCGTTATACACAGCAGTTTCAAATTACCTTTAAATCTTGGAGAGTCTTTAGATTAATCCATGCATTTTATTTTGCTCTAGAAAATTGTTATACGTCAAAGCGACATCTCTCTTCTGCTTGATCTACTGTAACCATTAAAGGAATAACTTTGCATATTAAGTTACTCTAGACTATTCGAGCCTAGAATTTCTTTTTCCCTCTGAGGCTTTCTGACAGGGTAAAAAGAGGGTGTAGAACGATGTAGGAGAGGTTCAGGCTCTGCAGCACTCTTTTCCTTTTATCATTATTTATGTTTGTATTATGTTCTGAGAGAGCTAGGGGTTTGGACTGTGGAGATGGTGGCCAGTGGAGCCAAGCACTCTGAAAGGTCTTTCTTATCCAGTACAGCCAAATGTATGCAGTGACCTGGTGAAGTCATTTAAATTATCAAAGGAAACTCTGATTAGAGAAACTAAGAAGATGGAAATAAAAGAAAAGCAAACCATAGCCATTTGCAGTTTTGGAAACTTTTCTCTTAAATACCTTTATAGGAACTTTTTCATCTGAGCATGGTGGTTTTATGAGATTCCCTTTATGACACGAAGAAATCAGTAGCCAGCTGGCTCATCAAAAAATCCTGATGATGTAAATAAAGTTCAAGTTTTTCCAGATATCCTGAGGTTGAAATATATTTGGATTTTTTTTTTAAACATCCATAATCATCTTACACTTCAGAAACAATTGATGTTTGTTTGTCAGTCACAAAGGATCAACCTTGCTTTCCTTCTGTGTTTAAAAATCTGTGCTAATGCTAATTCCAGTCATGATGGTTTTACTGCTATTTGTTTTGTTACATTATCTGGTGTTTGAACACCACCAGACTAGGCATTTAATCAAAGAGCCTGTCTCTGTAATGATCTGAGAACTGATGAAATACTGTCTGGAAAGCTGGAAAGACCATGTTACTTAGTCTTTTGAGAATAGAAATCAGATTTTTTTTTTTTTTAAAGTAAAGCACTAAAATGAAGCTGTTTGCACTGAAAGTTATTGTGGCATTGGTTTTGACACAACAGTGACATTACATTTATTTATAAACTAAAGTAAATTTTCTCATTTAATATTTTATTTCATCAAAATGAAAATGATTGGAGGAAAGCCAAGGTCTTTTTGGAATGATCAAACACAGAACTGTAAGTTACATTAACACAATAATTACCTTCTTTAAATTTTAGAAGATATATGTGAAGAAGAATAGGTTTTTTACATGCTTCAAATTGTTTGGCAATATAAAACAGGGTTAATAAACATAGCAAAGACTAATTAATCATATGGAAACAAATTAATTGAGGATTAACCAAATGAAGACACATTACAATTATAATTCTAATGGTTAAAAGATTTTTCCTGTATTATTATTATTCAAATGATTTAACTTCAGGAAAGTTAAAAGTCATTTTTGTGTTTTTAAAGTATTCTTTTATACAGTTAAATCATGAAAGTTAGTTATCAAGGGAGCTCAAAATACTTTACAGCTCTTCTGCTAGAATTAAATCTGAGGTCCGCTGGAACACTTTAAGTGCAAGTTCAGTGTTTTATGTTTATCAGCCCAAGCTTATGAGTGGAGTTGTACCACCAATAAAAAGCTAACTTTCCTGACCTTTTTCCATCTCAGAAAATGTGAAAAAGAAACACCACAGAGGCTGGAGAGGAAGGCGGTAGCTGTGGGGATTTCTTAAAGTTCCCAGTCTGGCCTCTAAACAAACCTAAAGTCAGTCTAGGTCCAGAGTAACAGCAAACAACTGCAATCTCTTTATGAATGCAAACTGCAGGATTAGTACAGTTATGCTCTCAAAGAAAGTACTTTGTTCACCCTACCATAGCAGGTAGTAATCCTCGGTTTGTTTACGGAGCCTAAAACTCTGTGGTTTTGGACCCTGGTGAAGTCAAACCTAAAAATGTGCTTGAGTTAAGATCAAATCAGGATCACTATCCTTTCACAAACGTACATCTTTAAATAGATTTCAGATTCCTGTGGCTAGATTCGCCAGACTAAATGAGCTGCCCTTGGCAAAGCACTGGAAAATGGAAGAGGAAGTGAAGGCTTTAAAGCGTTTGTGGTTCCCCCCTCTCCAAGCTGGCTGGCAGTCAATCTGGTTCCAGTTCAGTGTGCTCAGATGCCCCTGGCCTCCAGGAGCTGATCTGGCAGCCAGCAACTGATGCAGGCAAGAAGGCAAGAGCTGCATGCTTCTCATTGTGAGATGGAGGCATGGGAGGCAGACCTGGGCTCACATCCTGGCCCTCTGCCTTCAAGATACCTGCTTCTGTAAGGGAAGAGGATATTAGGAATCTTTTTTGGATTCATACTAACATTAGGAGAATTATCTTAGTGTATACTGAACACAGTTTTTATATCATGTTTACGAAGAAATTTGGAGGGACAGAAGGTCAAAAGGAGGATTTGGGAAGGAACAGGTCAGATGTGAGAGGCAGAGGGAAAGGATGCAGGACACTGATTGAGACTGATGTTGTTGCTACAGGAAGGTCATGTAGTTGACAATAAGTTATGTTGCCTATAACTTAATGTGCGGAGAGCTACAGCTCACTTTTGACAAATGAGTGCCGACTATAATGTACTTCATTTGGAATGCCTTGGTTCCTAAGAGCATCTGAGAGGACAGATGTTTAAATGTGCTGAGCACAAAGGCTCTGTAAATTAATGAAAGCTTTCATCTTGTGAACTGATGATCATCAAGACCCGAGGGTCTGAAGTTTGAAATGATGGGACATCACGTCTAAAAATCTCACCCTCACTGTACCTCGGTGTAGAAAGAAAGAAAGAAAGAAAGAAAGAAAGAAAGAAAGAAAGAAAGAGAAAGAAAGGAAGAAAGAAAAATAAATAAATAAATAAAGAAAGAAAGAAAGGAAAGAAAGAAAGAAAGAAAGAAGGAAAGAGAAAGAAAGAAAGAAAGAAAGAAAGAAAGAAAGAAAGAAAGAAAGAAAGAAAGAAAGAAAGAAAGAAAGAAAAAAAGGAAGGAAGGAAGGAAGGAAGAAGATTATACAGTTATATACTTATATGCAGTTTGCATATAGTTTCAATTGTATTTAAAGACACTTCAGATATGTGTAGAAAGGAACAAAAATATGTAAATATGTGATAACAACTGCATACAGCTGTTTTAACCTTCTCCATCTGCTAAGGTGACACAAATTTTGTTGTCTGTTGTGTACAAATTATAATCAACATATCAGTGCAGTATTTATTGTACAAATTTAAGGGCAGAATAATATGAATCCTAAAAGTCCTCGTCTGAAGAGAGTAAAAGGAATTAAACAACACAACCTAGTAGATTACCCACTGATTTAGAGAAACTGAAACAAACCATGTAAATGCTTTTCTATAGAAGTTAGTATATACATTGACAGAGAAAACTCTCAATATTTTGGAACGTATATAGTCAAAGAATTAAAAACAACTAAGTAAGAAATAATGACTGAATTTAATTAAAAAAGAAGAAGAAGAAGAAAGAGCTTGTCAGAGTCACAACCATTCCTCAATACTTAGCAGGCAGAATATAGACACAGAAAAACAATCTCAAAGCAAACAAAGTAGCTTCAGTTAGATTCGTAGTTCTCCTCATCCTTTTTTTTTTTCCTTTAAACTTGATTTATTCCTGGATTTACCTTTCCAAGGGCTTACAGAAGGTTTGAACCATGAATTGAAAACACAGAAGAGTCAATAACTAAGTAAATGTCTTCTTGTGGCTGATATCATTTTCCTTGAAGGTTAAAGCCAGAAGTGCTATGATTTGTAACTCATAAGTCAAATTCCTTGCTATTTTTACTATACTTCTTATTTATTAACTGGATTTTCATCAGAAATGACCAAGGGGTTCTCAGAATGGAAGTATGGGCACATAAAACTAGAAATAAAATCCAACTTCTCTCTGAAGTAATCTTTCAAAATCCTTTTTGAAATTTAGGGTATAAAGATGCTACCTTTAATTCTTCAGAGCAGAAATGTTAACCAAATGTTGCAGGTAGGCCATAAAAAATGTTTTCTTCCCTCTACAAGGAGGATCGTTTGCGCCACAGAGCACTTTGTGCAATATTCCATTGTGATGCCGGCTATGGATTTCTGTGGATTTGTGGCCTCCAGCAAGTGGGAGATCAAGAAAATTCTTCTTTGCTCTCTTATGATTTTGTCAAGCACAATCTCCTTCTGACAGAACAGAAGTGTCTCCTACCCAGACTCTTTACCACAAATCAAAAAGCATATGGATTTTTTTTATTTACGTATTTCTGTTCTGTAATAAGTTATTTTTCCACTGATATTTACCATTTTTTGCTCTTTGGTAATTAGTGTATCAGCTCACATCCTTCTACCCTGTGATCTCAGTTTATTTCAATTCAGCTTCTATCAGCAAGATGCACAGCATTTACATGAATCTTTTTCCATCCTGGTAGCAGGAACGCATGCTCACAGAGAGGAAACTACAGGCTTTGGGCCACTGCCCAAAACAATTTATCCAGCAGAGGCACCACAGACTGTAGATACAGAGCGCACAGAGTGTCTATAACTTCATAACTCAGTGCTAGTTGATACACCTTGGAAATTGCACACAGCAGTGAAATACCTTTGTGAATAACTGCTCACAGTTATTTCCCAAACATGCTTAGCTCCCATTAGCACTCTGTAAACTCTTATTTTTTTAAATCAAATTAAGCCGATTTTATCAAGGAAAGGAACACAAAGCCTGTCAAACCACAACCTTTTCTGTTCTCCTTTAATACAAAGTTTACTTTGTATTAAATACAAAGTTTGTATTAATACAAAGTTTACTTTGTATTAAGCCATTTTATCAAATGAAACTTTAAAAATAGACTTGTCAGCTGTTTATAACAACATTGACTCTAAAATTAATTTTCATAGTTGAATCACACATCTCAAAAGAAATTGGAAGTGATAGAAACACTGCTACAAAAACAGTGAAGTTTGCAAGAGTAGTTTGACTATGTTATATAAAATTCATTCTCTTCAAGTTCAAACACTGCTACCCCCCAGCCGGTGGAGTTTAAGCTCTACTAACGTAAATCAGCACTGCTCTGTTGGTTTCAGCAGAGCTGCACTTGCTTACTCCCCTTCAACTTCAAGTCAGACAAAGAGTTTAGATATTTAGCCAGTATAACTTGTTCAGGCCCTTCAGGATTTTTATTGTAAGCTGATGGACATGGTTCATTCTTAGTGCTTCAATCTTTGGTTATTGCTGAAAATCACAAAAATACCAGTGTAGTTGGATAAAAGCTTCAAGTCACATCCCTAATTATTAGATACATTTTGTAGAGATGCACAGTGCCTAGCCTACAATACCCCCACCTTTGTCTAGGTACCAACTTTACTTCCTAGATCATGAAAGATCATGAAAATCCTTCACTGAGAAAGGAAAGAGATTACATTTATTTCATGTCTTACAGCTTTGATGCAGACCTGGGAGACTCATTAGTAGAAATTAATTCATAAATGGTAGAAAGTTTTCTTGTCATTTCAGTCAGATTAGCAAAGAGTCTAACATCAAAGTAGGGCTATGAATATGTATTTTTCCCAGAGCTCTGTAACTCTTCAGACTGAAGGGTGTCTCCTACAAACTGTAGTGTATAATGCAAGTTGGTAGTGGTTTCCACTGTTATGCAACACTTTTAGCATAAACACAAACATTTTACTCCATTCAATTTATTTTATTTATTAATCTTTTTAATCTGAGAGGCTTTCTTAAATTTCATTTGCTTTAGATTAAGTAAAATTAGATGCTTATTGTCCTGAATTAATTTGTGAGTACTTTGTTTGATGAGTTAAGTATAATAAAAGAAACAGTCCAGATTCCTCATGTATTAGACCTAAAGGTCCTGAAAGTACCTAACGACATCACCATCACTGTAGTTTACATAATCATGTGTGCAATGTATTGAGTTTGTGGGATGAAAGTAGTTGAAATTTTAGTAGAAAGTAGGGAATTTTCTGTCTTGAATGTGTTTAGGTAATACATCTTAGACAGTTGTCAGTGGAGGCATTATGTTACGCTGTTATGTTCCTGCAAACAGCAAGTAAAAACCTCAGATGTCAAGTGTCATACTTCTGTACAATTTCATCCTTAAAAAAAAAAAAAAGTATTAGGATTGGTATCTTTCCTAGCTTCTATTTTTTAAAAATACAAAGCAAGCATCTATTCCTCTTTGGCTTTGTGATGAGCTGTCAGAATCACATACGTGAGGTCCTACGACAGTGAGGCCATACAAAAGTGTATATGTGCTTTGAAAACCTGGCCCAAGCTAATTTGTTTTGTCTCTTTGCCAAAGAATGCTAACTATTTTCAAAGGCTATTTACAAGTCAGAGGAAGTTCCCACCAGATTAGAAGAGAATTAAGGAAAGTTAAAACCTGGGCCAAGCTATTCCACAGCACTGAATCTGCACATAAAGTTCTTGCATTTACAAAAAGAGTTCTTTTTGATAAGGAAGCTGAATGCAACGAACCTGCATAGTAACATGTTGGTAGATCTTTGTCTTTGTCATAGGCTGTTGTTATAGTCCCTGTGGTTGGTAATGTAAACAAAGTGCTGTAGGTCTGTTTGGATGAAAGATTGGTCCAACGACTCTCCT
This sequence comes from Anser anser, assembly GCF_964211835.1. NCBI lineage: Eukaryota > Metazoa > Chordata > Aves > Anseriformes > Anatidae > Anser > Anser anser. The sequence continues at coordinate 17,643,393 of NC_139726.1, read as the reverse complement.
TTTGCTGGATAGCAGGAAACGCTCTGGATAGCAGTTGTAAAGATTCTGGTATCATTTTACTGTGGCCTGAGAAATGAAATGAACTGGCTAAATAAACAGTAAATTTGACCTACCTTCAGCCCTAGCCAAAATATTACATAGTGTAATTTTATTAATCTGTCTGTAACTTTAATTCTTTATTCTCTGCTATTTCTTCCTCTATACTAAAGAAACAAAATCTCCGTGATACATAAAACAAGTTGAAAAAGCAGTTTGGAGACATGTTTTTGTAACTTACTGACTGCTTGAAGCTGTACTAATTTAAAGGAAGATACAGGACTTGTCCCCATAGGACAATTTACACTACAGATGTTGAACATATCTTGAATGTATGACATACAGAAAAACAGGGTAATTTCCAAAGATCAATAGGATTTCTTGAATAAATTGTATACTCTAGCCATCCAAAGAGCAATTTTATCTGCTTTATTTCTGGTAAATAAAATTTTAACCATGGTGGGATTCACAAGAATAATAAACAAAAGCACATTGAAATGTGTATGTATATATATATATAATATATATACTCTCACACACACATACATAGTTCAATACATTTATATATTCGTATTGGGAAAGTGCAAACCACAATTTTTGACCAAAAAAGTCAATTAAATGAAATAAAAGCATAAATTCTTGGGAGATCTAAGGAGCCCAAGAGCATGGGATACTCAGAGTTTGAAGCTGTCTTGTCAAGCATCTTAATTTGAACACCTTGAAACCAAATCATTCACATTTACTGTCTCTTCCTGGTTATTCTGTTCAATCTAGAAAGTCCTGTGGTTCTTGACTGAGTGTCACAAAAATCAAGTGCACAAAAACCTATTTAAACTCCAGATATTGATTCCTCTTTTACACTGGAGCTACTTCATTTCAGTGTCTAAACAGTACAGTGAAAGATCATCTCTTTTTTCATCTTTTGGTTAAATAGTAATGAATGACACAAAACGTTGAAATGTTATGATAAGGATGAGAACTGGATATATGTGTTCAAATGAGCTTTCTGCAAAAGCCATCATTGAATGAATTCTGAATGTTAGAAGATTGTTATGTTACAAGACTTTCTGAAAATTAAGAACTTTAAAATGGGTGATAAGAAAATTGGGTTCTGTTATTTCTCTCACCACTCTCATTTACATACCATCTCACAGCTACAAAGACACAGTTAATATTTATCCATCACTTTCTTTTTTCATCTTCTTGCTTTTATCTAGAGGTTCAATTGCCATCATTTGATGTAAAAGGCAAAGGGCTTCCTCTGATTTTTAAAGTTTTTTAAATAATATTTTTATTCCATTGGAATTCTGTATTCAGTCTTGATCTTGACTGAGGGAAAATACTGAATTCTGTGCTAATGCAAATTCAAGATTCAAATTAATGATTAAGCTGTGGAAGTCTATTTGTAGTATAAAAAAGATCACTGGAGAAAGTTTTGTTTCAGTGAAGTATACTTTTCTGTAAAAGCTACCTAACGTACTCACTTGTGTGTTTCCACATCATGTAATTAACATGCACAAATATTTGTATGGGTATAAAAAGGTCATCATGTTTTACTTGAAACTGAGCAAGAAGAATCATAACCTAAGGTTATTGCTTATTTAATTTCTTGAGCTGTTGTAAAATGCAAACAGTAGAAGACTTTCAATGTAATCCTTCAAGTCTAAAATATAAAATACCTTACCTCTAAAACAGGCACACTGATGGGGGTCACATGGTGCATATTTTTTTATGAGTTTTTAGGCCAAATTCTGATTTGCAATTTTGCTTATGTCAGTATAGTTACACTGAGGTGTAAGTTGGGGTGCAAGGCCTTCAGACTGCGTTCTCTCTACTGGGCTTATAAGAAACCTTAGCAGTTCAGATAGAGCAACCTCTGCTGTCTACCTTATCCTCTGGAAAACAGATTAATAAGTTTTTTAGTATCTCTATATCTCTCTTGTAACCCAAAGAGGGCCAGCTCTCCTCCAGTTGCAGCTGCACTGGTTCCACCCCACAAATCAAGATGTGCAATGGAGATTTCTGAATCTGAAGAAAAAAGCTGACTCATGCAGTGGGTACATGGCAATGTTCTAAAAAGATCTTGTCAGCATGTTGGCTGCATTTATCTAGGCAGATATTCCAGAAGGAAATATTTGTGTATAGGAGTACTTCTGTTGTCTACATGAACGTATCAGTAAGATTATAATTCTATTACTGACATTTACATTAGTGGAATCTTTTTTTTTTTTTGTACATCCTATTTTATTTTATCTAATTCTGTGGTAAAGTTGAGTTGAAGGCATACATTTTGTATTATGCCACCAAGGCTCACTATCTATCCCATCTTTGTGGAAAGAAGTTCCCCAGTCACAGGCCGGTGTTAGGCAAATTCTGATTCCTACCCTCACAGTTCTCACCTTGGAGCGAGAAAGCTGGCAGACTGGATTTACTCTTAACCAGTTCAGCACATTTATTTTCCCCTATTATAACATGCGATGGAGATTACCTGTTCCAAGATGCACTATTTCACAAGTGACCATTCTTTCTCTACTCTAAAGAAAGCATTTGTTTAAAAGCTGCTTTCCCCACTCAAAGCATCTTCCATTGAAGGAGAGAGTAATAAGCACAGAAAATCACTTCAACCACAAGTCAACAAAATGGCAGGCTAGAAGACTAAGAATCACAACTGCAGTCTTATTACATTTCTTTTGTTTGATACAAAAAAGTTATCTAAAAATACGACTGGGAGCCATATGTAACTGCAAAATGATCGATACCTGCTTCTGCCTAACTCCAGGAAATATGGAGTAGATTCTTTATTTAGCATATATGATAAGACTTAATGCAAATACTGAGCTACCATTCATGGGAGTGGGATTAGAGGATACTTTAAAAACAAAAGAAATAAAAAACAAAGACAAAAAAACTCTGCTATAGTAGGAATTTGTTTTGAACTCAGAAAGTCCATTTGAGGTGGATCCATTTGAGGTGGATCAAAAAGGAGAATGACTCCAGAGAATTATGGCTTCCCATAATTAAACAAAATTTGCCAAGGCAATGTCACACATAATATCTTCGACATAAATCAGATTCCAATTCTAAATGTATTTTCTATCTCCAAGTCAATAGATTTTGCTCAGAAGCTCAGCAGGTTATGTTCTTACGTCTTCCTCAAGGGACAGACAGATATTAAGACCAGGTCAAAGCCCAATTTTTAGCTAGATAAGACACTAGGTAACATTTATTTTTGTGTTTATCCCTTGGTGAGGAAAGAGAGGTTTAGCTGGATAGAGTTGTCTATTCTTATATCACTAAACTTTGAACTCTTTTAAAAAGTAAATTCCATATATAAGGATTATTTGGAACCATGCTCAAAAAGCAAGAAAAACATATGTTAATAAGCAACAGACACCTTGTATTAAGAGTGCCATTTTTAAAATATGAGAGTGCCAACAGATATCAGAACTACCCCAGCTAATGGGTAACCCACTATTATCTTCAGGTTAAAGAATTGCATGTTCTTCAAGAATCATTGGACATATCAATGACAACCATAACGTTAACCTTGTTCTGCCATCTTGTTTAATTAATTCTTGGAATTTCCCCAAGCAGTGGGAGAAAACAAGCGTAGTGATGCTTCTACAACTTTAACACTGGCATCATTTTTTTTTTTCACTGTTCTCTAAAAAGTACATTTCCAGATTCAAAGACATACATTCTATACTCTTGATGTCTTTATGACACTTATAATAAGTGGGAAAAAAATGAGGAATGAGTGCCTTTTATTTACTCAAAGCTGGTACTCATCATTCATTGACAATCAATGAGCAATTGTTAGTGTGGCATCAACATGTATTTTAAAAGAGTTCATTACTGTATTCTTATACCAGGATTGTATCTTATCTGTAGTTGATCTATTTCCTCTGCTTGTTACTGAAATGAAGAACATCTTGAGCTGGAATTTTATCTGATTTTTCTTTCCTCAAAATAATAAGAACACTACAGAAAATAGTATGTTAGACTTCCCGTTATAAACCAGAGTTGCTCAAGCAAGAGGGGATTTTATTTGTAAAGTTCAATCATATATTTTTATCAAATACAAACTATAATAATGAAATGTTCCTATAAATGTCAGCACTTTATCATCCTTACCCTCAAACCCAAAATCCTTTAAAGTAAAAATAAAATGAAGCATACAAAGACAAATGTTGAGCTTAGCCAGATGTGAATTTGCAGTCGGTTTTTTATGGACCAAATACCATTTGAACAGAACAGTAGAAAAATATTTTAAGATTTTTTTTTTTTTTTTTTAATTTAAACTAAATAAAATATTTATGCAGGAGAATTTCTGTGGAGCATAAGGGCAAGCATTCATCAAGTCTTGCTGCCTGTTTTCCTCAGCTCAGTATTATGGTAAGTAAAACTGTATGACTCATAGACCGAGAGCTTTATACATATTTAGTTATGTGGGTGGATCCTCACATTGATGTTGACTTGCCACAGCCAGCTGTCTGTGTAACCTGTGTAGAAATCACTGATAAACTCAAAACACAATATCCCTTACCTGCACTTGGGAAGAACCTATATATCATTTACTGCAAAGCAGAGATCTCCTTCCTAATGTGATAAAAAGATTACCAGAAAGGGTCTAGTAGTAACGAAGTTGAACAGTTGAAGGCAGAGAAAACTCATCACCAACATGTTTTTCCTATAGGCAAAGACCACATATCCAACCTGTCTCTTCTAGCCCACTCCCCACTCAGACTTTCATAGGTCTAAGAGATTTAAAACCTCTATGACATAAAAAAATACGTGGGCAGTCACATATAGTATCTAAGATGGCATTGGATGTTGATGAAGTCCAGATGTGTTTATGAGAAGACTCTAGGTCCTCAAAGATCGGAAGAGAACTAGAAGAGCATAAAACCATAAATAACATGCATGGAATTGCTTGACTATATTCAGTATTTTTAAAAACATGAGTGAGAAACAGATTTGGTCTTATTGTGGTGGTCTGAATGCAAGCTGGAATATTACTAAGTCAAGAGTCTTATCAGATACTGTTTTCACTGTGGAAGAATATTAATTGCCTTAGCCTGGGTGAACCTTTACTAGCTGAAAAGATAGTCCATGTAAACTAAACTGTATTTTTTTCAACTCAAGTCAGCCTGGGTCAGGCAATATTCCCTGTTGCTTTTAATAAGCTACATGTTTTTCCTCATATTATTTACCTAATGTACTATTAAATGTATTCTTCTCAGATTCTTGTTTTCCTTCAGTTCTTCTTTCTCTGTATTACCTTCACCATTAAAAAAAATAATAAAATCCTGTATTTTCTCTTATCTGCTACTCATGAAAACCTCTTTTCCTCTTCCCCACCCTGTATTTCCTTCTCTGTTTACCTGGTGTTGGATTTCACCTTTCTTTCTTCTCTCACTTATTCCTTTAATTGTTTCTTTTTAAAAGTCTATTTGTCCACCCTTCCTGTGTGTCTCTCTGTAATGAACCCCTTCTGCAATTCAGAAGATATTAAAGTGATTTTGGGATTAGTACAACCAGTGAGCCTCCTTTTCTTCCTATCCTAGCCCACTTTGCCCTTTATTTAGTGTGAGCGGGTGGTACTTACTCAGTAAATCACAGGAGAGGAGAAAGTGGAGAATGGCTGTCAGGGTGCAGACAGAAAGCTGTTGTCAGTTCTTGGCAGCCTGCTGAATATATACATACAGTTAAGAGTAACCCATATGAAGGCATATTCCCAAAAACAACAACCCACCCCCAAAAAACAAAAAAAAAGGAAAAAAAAAACCTACCCCCAAAACAAAACACAACCCAATCCCAAGGTAATGAGTGGTGTTCTTGGGTTCTAGTCCAAGGCTACTGTTAACTGGCATAACTTCACTTTCAGTAATGAATCCCAGGTTAATACCAGCTTGATCTGGCTTGAAGTTTGTTCTGTTGAGATTTCACCAGCTGTCTCCTTTCTTCCATGCATAGAGTGTGGTGAGCATAGCTCCCTTGATAACCCTCAACAGTTGCTTTGCAGATGGGTTCTGACTGTGTAGGAGGTCCAACCATAAGACAGTGCTTCTCAGAAGGGCAACAAGCCTGCAGAGAGCTCTGTGTTTCCCTGCTTCCAGTTAGCTAACTAGCTAGTTACCGGTTAGCTAGCTTAGAAGCAGCTTAGGTATTTCTGCTCAACAGCACAGAGCTCAGTACAAGCCAGGGAACCACGGTGCACTTCGGCCTTCTCTGCCAAGACCAGCTGTGTGAGATGGAAATGCAGGTGTCCTAGCCAGAGGGCAGTCACAAGTCTTTATGTCCATGGTCTCTGATTACTGAGGGGTGGCTACAGTACCAAGACTGGTCCTCAGAGTAAACAGCCTCCTTTTGATACTCACACACTGATCTGCAAAGTAGTTTACCTGCCTTTAAATGCATGGAGAGCCATCATCTGTTTTAAAGAAGCGAGATTTTTGACCCACTTAAATAAAAACCGGTAGGGATTTTTTGTTGTTACTTGCTTTGGCAGTAAGTTTCTTTTAACAACAAATCCATGCAAAGCCTGAAAAGTCATAACTGTGACTTGCATGGCACCTCTAAACCAAACTGCAAGTGCATATTGCTTCTAATACAAGCAGTCACTCAAGGCACTGTTTACTGTAGGGCACAAGTCATGTTAGTTTTAATTTTTTTTGACAACCAATCTTTGCAGGTTATTTAAACCAGAGAAAGAAAAACATATTTCCCAATGCCCTTGTTTTTTTGTACAGGCAGCAAAGCTATTGTTGAAAGAACCATTTTTTGCAGGTGAAAGCAGTCCTTTGAAGTGTTTTAATAATAATTTAAAAAAAGAGTTGGACAGCTCGCAAGACCCATGTGTAACATATTCCTGATCCATGCATTTGTGACTTCCAGGGCTGATTATTGTAATTTATTTCACCTAACAATGTTGCCAGGTGCTTGGGGAAAAACCCCTCCAGCTAGTAAAAATGTACCAGCTTGTTTCCTCTGCAAAAGAGGTCAGAATGAGCGAGTCATCTTAATTCCACCTGTGCAAGCTTCTTGTGGATAAATACTACTTGTATGTCTCTGCCCTCACATTGAAAGACACATCTGAGAAACCTCCTCTCCAGCCGTAACCACTGACTCTCACAGCATCTCTGTTTCTTGCAGTAGTTTCATTGTGGACCAGTGATGGGAGAAGGTTTGTGAATGTGAAAGGCTGCTGCAGTACAACATGGTCTTTCCTATTTTTTAGCATATTATTCTGAGTCCTCAAAAATGGTTTGGCTTGTACTTATTATTTATTTATTTTAAAACTACCTTGGCAACGTACACACTGGGGAAAAAAAATGTAAAATGACAACAATGAGCAATGAGCAAGCTATTGCTGACAATTGTGGACCTCATGCTGTAATCAGAGATGTCAGTGAGAGAGTTTGTCATAATTGTCATTTGCTGCTGACTGCAGTCAGGCAGTGTTTTCTTTCTGTGTGCTTGTGTCTTATGAGAAGGGTTCCAGGCACATCAGAGGAAAAGAGCTGATATTCAGCATGCGACAGTTTAAGGTGAAATTTATTCTTGTAGTTTCATGAGTTTATAGCAGTCAACATTAAGCATCAGGCTCATGTAACCTAGTGCCATTTTATCAATTTTAATATTTTTATATGTTACAGGTACAGATCATCAATTTAGTCTAGGTGAAATTATTTCCTTTCTCATAAGCTAATAATGAGTTTTATATTAGCTACTGTATTTTATTAGAGCGTGAGACATGTCTTTTAAGGATCAAGGCCAAAACCACAATTATTATTTCTTATCAACATTCAGCTTTCACAGGCAATTACAGCTTATGCATATTTTATAACAAGCGTTTGGAGCACATGCTGATTATGTAGTACTTACTCAATACCTTGTAATATCCAAGAATGCTTATGGCACTACACAGTGTTGTGATGTCTTACAGTAAGAAGGAAGCCTTTTCACTTTAATCACTCACATAAACCAGCATTTTTTGCTTGGTGACCCTGCTATGTCTTGTTTGTTTCAATTATTAAAGATGAAAAGAAAGGCAGAATATTTCTGCCTGCATTTCTTATCTGTATGTTGGCACTGCATCTCTGTGTGAAAACAGAAGCGCTGCAGCAGAAGAACAGCCGTGTGGAAAGAGGCCTGCAATCCCTCCAGTATCCAAACATGTAGTCTGCATCTGCTAATGACTTAGTCCAGATAGTTGAGTGAACCATGCAAGAAACCATAGAAAGGAAGTTTTCATCTTGACTTTTAATAGTGAGCTGACAGGCAGCTTTTGCTTTGGAACGTGAATGCTTGTATGTCTCAATGCAGTATGTTCCTATCTAATTTACCCCATCTAATCCCCACTTTGGTCATGTATATAAACAGCTTTCTCTTCAGCAACGCTCAGAATGCCACTGGCATACCGCGACAGGAGAAATATGTCTACAAGGTGTGCCATGTGATACAGAGCAACTCAGAAAAATGAGGATCATATGGCAGCAGCCTCCTGGCCAACTTTCAACCCTGACCCATGTCTTCCAATGAAGAAAAAGGGTTGAGCAGGACAGAATTTCTTCAACTTTGCCTCAGTCAAGGATTTTTCTGTGTCAGGGAATCCACAGCTGCCCCTTTAAGACTTCTTTCCATCTTCTTCTGTCTCTTGCTGTCTCAGCAATGTTCAGCAGAAAGAACTGGAGCCAAGAACTTGGATCAGGATGTGTAATCGTGTTTTGAATTCTACTACGCTTTTGGCTTTGGTAGTAAGTCATGGCTGTGGGTTCCACAACTAAATCATAGAATTCATTGTCAAAGTCATCATTAAGATCAGTAATTTAATGAGATTCTAGACAAGCCCAGGAAGCATTTAAAAAGTGTCAGTGATTTTTGGGAAAGTTTTATTTAAGAAACACTATTTTTTCAAGAAAAGTTTTTCAGAGCTTTCATTTATCTTTATCCAAATTCAGTTTAACATTCTGCTTTCTTCTTGTGACACTCCAGCTTAGTATTAATATAATGCTTTTGAAATAGTCAAGCTTTAATTTTGAATAAAAATGAAGATGTTTTTACCATTATCTGGGCACAAAATGGCATTTTGCCTGTTCTTTCCTGCTGTTTTCAGGGACAGGGCAAAACCCTGGCAAAGCTTTCAGGAACTTTAATGGGAATTCTCCAAGATTTAATTTGCATGACAGAGCTGTACATGAGTGACAAAAAATGTTACAGACAGGTAAATGAAACCCTTTAGCTGAACACCTATGTGTGCACATAAATGCCATAAAATTCCATTTTTTTACATATGGATTTCAAATTCAGCTACTCTACAGAAGTTTGTGGCAATGTATTTCTGCTCGTCATGTGTTCTGTGGGAGTTTTCCTACGCAGTATTTAGGAACTTCTAATGTGCACAGTCTCCTGTGAAAATGCTACTTTTAAGGCTGAAGTTTACCTCCTTATCAAGAAAAGCAAGAACTCAAGCAGACAAAATCCCCTAAGTTCCTTTTTAACTCCAGAGGAATCTCCAAGTACATGGGAAGCAGCTTCAAAATGTAAGCAGAAAATGTGTCTTGTCAGTTTAGCAGCAATTTGCTATCTTTCATCTTGAAGAAAATCAGTAATAAATTCCAAATTATAGTTCTGGTTTGAAACAGGAACTTTTTACTTCTTTCTTACTACATGATGACTTTATATCTTTATATCTGAGAGAGCTGCTGCATTAGAAAAACTTTTTTTTTTTTTTTGGCAAGATTTCCAAAGGGCAGAATTTCTGTATCCCCATTATGTTGGTTTTCTCCTGAAAAGTGGTTACGTTCACAATGAGAGTATAAATTTGGGCTTTTTCCTAACCTGTATTTTGGCATGTGTTATACAATTTAATCGACTTCCCTGTGAAAACAAGTCCCTGGAATTCTGATGTGTTTGTTGTTTGCAGGGTTACGTGAATGTAGTCCCAGCAGTTCAACTTTATCATGACAGCACACAGTTCTGGTGTGGCACACATTACCAACCTGTTTCCGAAACAACTTTTTCCATCTTAAGTCCTCAATGTGAAAAAGAATGTATGTATGTATTAATTCATTGTCAAAGTAGCAGACTTAGAATTTATCTAAATTAAAGCATAACTTACAGTCTCTTGTGAATAACTGAATAACTTGGTTCAATGTTAGGTCACAGTGGAACATAGACTATAACAGGAATACATAAAAGCTCTGAAGGGAGCAAAGAGACTTTATTCTGGAATGGTGAACATCGTTGCCAGAGTAACATAAACCTTGTGTGTTTTCACAAGGAAATGAGTCACTTGTTTCTGTTGGCCGGAACTCTGTTTTCTTTTAATTTCATTTTTTAGCTGCCTAATATAGTTTGAAAGAACCCTTGGATTGTAGTCTTTGAGCTAAGGTACCTTGTTAATTAAAGCAGAGCAGAAGGGTAGCATAGTAGTTACATGGAATCAAATAAAATTGACAGTAAATATGACATTATCACATGGTGTGTGAAGGAAGGTACAATACCTTTATAGTACAGTTCTGTAAACCCTTTATAAGTTCTGAAAAGATTCATCTTCACATTTCTTATGTGCATACCTGTGTGCATACATACAACTGTGGCTTGTACTCTTCATGAAACTAATTTGGAGGTTCCCTTCTTGCAACTGGGATCCTCATGGTTAAGTTAAAAACATACATCCTAGCTGCCACCAATGAATGGACTATATTAATGTTAAAGATGTTGGAACAGATCCATACAAACAGTGAGGTAATATTTCCTTTCTTTGGATCAGCAGCTCAGAACCACTGAGATTTTTGTCCATTTTCCTAGTGCTAAGGCAGCATCTAGCATTCCCGCAGAGTGCCACCCCTTCTTGGTCAGGCATCCTCACGAGACTTAAGATCAGCACAGCTCATTCCTAAACCACTTTCTATTTTCTCTTCTTACAGCTCCAAGCTATGGAGGTTGTGCCAAGCAAAATAAGTAACACAGACTGTTGAGCAACTCTCAGCTACAGTGGAGTCTCTGAAGGAACATAGCTGGCTGGTACAACATAGACTACTTTATCCTCTATGTAATTTGGGCAGAAACTCCATATATCTCCCTTCATTGCTACAGCCTTAAATAGAAGTAGCAGAGAACGAGGGCCAAATACATTCAGTTGAGAGTTAAAGTATATATTACAACCTTTTTTGATGGCATAAATCTATATGCATAAACATAATATATATGCATAAACACTGCACACCTGTGTATATATATAATAATTTAAGCATCTGAGTATTTTTTTTAATTTCATGTCTGTATACATGTATACTTGTAGCAGATAATTAAGCATCAACAAAGTACCAACCAAGTACCAACAAAGCAAATTCCTATTCCCACAAGTAAAGATTACTCAAAAATCAATACTTCATGTTTGGATGTAAACACTGGAAAACACTGAAGAGATGCTTAGTCTGACCTATCCCAAAAACAGAATTTGTGTGCGTATTCAGACTCACTTGAGGATCTCAGAAACAATGCTTACCAATAAAATATTGAGACAAGCTTTTGACAACCTGACTAAATACATAAGCAAATATTTTTACATAATTTCATTGTGGAACAAAGGAGAAATGGAGAAGAAGACTAAATTTTAAAGGTCATCTGCCACAACTGACTCAGGAGAAAAAGGTCCTGGCCTGAAGCAGGACCTTGCATTAATGTTTTGGACACAGGTAGATAGTTAGGACCTTCTGGGCATGTTCAAAATGCTGTAAATCCCCAAAAGCACCGTGGATGATATTCAGGTATGTATAAGTGTAACTGAATTGAATTGATCATTGCTGTGCTAAGACTCCTGTTTATTTTGAAATGTGTAATAGGGGGTAACTAGGGATTAGGAATGGGTTAGAGAGAAAGAGCAGAGAAAGCATCTTAAGGTATTTGGAATATATAAAACTCATTGTCTCCCTTGCACAAGAGATTAATGCTTTTTCATCTCCAAAAAAAAAAGCTTAGCATATAAAAATAGGTAAAGACACAAAGTAGAAGTGCCTTGTGTACAAGTGCTGGAGATCGGCTTTCTCTAACTGTTATCATGAATGTGTTTATATTTGTTCAAAAGCAACAATAACTTGCAGTCTTTGTTAAACATGTAACTATTAATTTAGATACGTTTTCCCTTCAATGAATCTGCACTACACTACCTATCCATACTATATATCAGGGAAATTTGACAGCTGCATGGATTGTGGAGTGTTTGAATACCTGAAAAACAAAATGGCTCTGCTAAATTTTTTTACCAGGCTTTTCGCTCTTTGGTTCTCCCATTCTGTTCAGGTGGAGAAGTGATGGAAAGTGCATAGCAAACGTCCGTATGAGTGTTGTTATTCTGACAATTATATATGCCCTACATTTTTTTTCTTCTTTGTCTTCAAGCCACAGAAGTTTCACATTTGTAATGAATCTTTTAGAGTTTCAGAGAAACATTGTTTCTTTGGAAGTCCATAGAAATATGGAATCCATTCCTATGACATGTTTGAATGCTTCTTTTGGCCATTTCAAGATAACAGCTCCAAACATCTTTGGAGATCAAGACTGGAATCTTGAATTTGGTATGGATTCGGTGCGTGGGTATTTTGCCAGATGGTTTGTCAGATTTTGGGAACACTTAACAAAAATGAAGCAGAACAGGTACCATTACTGATACTTGTGTTTAGGATCAAATACTGTCCAACACTAACTAAAGCCTCCAAAAAAGAAATCTTACAGACTCGCCCTTGAAATGTCCAGGAGAGACGTTTAACCTCAGGTCACAGCTGTCCCACCCACTACATTTAGTGTCACTTACACGATTATGTAAGTGATGACTCATGAGCACTGACAAGTGAAATCTGCAAAAAAATTTTGCCTGTGTCTGTGCAGGTTTTATCTTTCAACAGGTACTCATTTTGAGGATGATAGACATAAGGATTCTTTTTCAAAAATTTTCTTTTTATTTTCTACTTTTTGCTTTTATTTTAATAACTGTGGTGCTAAAATAGGGAGCTCATTCAAAATAATAATTACTGGTTTTCAGACCGTTAAAAAAACGGATTGAGAAATCAACAAAACCTTAGCCCAGTGCTGGTCCCTATACAAAGTACTGTGTAAACTCAATAAATTTTATCATGTGCATACACACATCTATTTACATAGTTATTTCATTAATGTTATCATAATACCTTGACTATTTAGTCATGGAATATGTCTCCCCTTGGTAATTTCATTTTCTTAAAATCCCACTGTATATTCAGAGTACAACACTACCTGCTCTAGAAATCTCTTGATACAAGTGAAAGACAGGATGACAAACAGATACAGAATGACAGAGCAGGAAATAACTGTAGGCGGGATGACAGAGGCTTTGTCACTGTTCCTACAGGTTTGGGCTTAGAGCAAGCAGACCCAGAGCATACCAGATAGGCGACTTCAGAATGTTTAGGTTCGTCAGCTTCAGCTTTGGGGAATACAATTGGGGCAGCCTTAAGTTCTGCTCTCTGTTATATTTTCATAGAATACTACTTCTTCAGAAATGTGTTATTATGGTTCCCCTAGTATCAGCCTGCAAAATTCCAAGCAAGTTGGTTCCTGAAAAAATATTTCCAGCCTTGAAATATTCTGTAGAGTGAAATGCTGAGTAGCCCTGCAAAATAAATGGATAAAACCTTGCCAGATTTCAGAGAAACATTTTGCCAGTTTCTTCTATCCCTACAAGAAATTTGAATTTACACTGTACATTACCTTATGTGTAGTCTATACTAAGAAATAACCTTTATTCTTGCTAGTAGAACAGCTACATCAGATGATGCCAACATACAGTCTGATGCCTTGCCTTCTGCTGCTTATCCTTACTAAAATCATGAGTAAGCTCTCCAAACAAAAAATATTGTTTGAATCACCTAAAATAGGAGTTTTTGCTGACAGAGTTATCCAGCTAGCAAATAACAGGAAAATTCAAAACCTGAAGCAGAGTTGTCTTCTGAAATTCAAGAAGCCCCTTTGGAGAGTTTCACTTTCTTGCAGTATAAGCACGTTTTCTAGTTCCCAGATAAACTATTTCTAGAACAGGTGTAGAAGTAGGTAAATGCAGCTTCCAGAAGGGAACTGGAAGAGGTGTGTTGTCAAAAAATGCTATGAAGAATCACAGCATGTTCCATGTAGTCAGTCCTCTGTGAAGAAAATATAATGCTTCTTGTGTATCCACACCACTTTTGCATATACTTAAGCAATTATTCTAAATCATTGTACAGGCTAGTACACGTTTGCAAAATATGTTTTTGTGTTGAATGAATTCTCTTTAGTGAGAATGAATGATAACTTGGAGGAAATCACGGATGTGTTAAATTAACAATCCTTTCTACGCTAAGCTGTAAGAATTTATTTCAGTATCTACAACTGTGTAGCGGGCATATACAATACTTCTGTTTTATGAGAAAATCTGAAGTTTTGATAGTCAAATGGCAGTGACTGTGAGCAATCTGCGTATCTTTCTTTCAGTAAGAATGAGATTTCTGCCTCTGTATAATGCAATGTAAGACCACCTATCAACTGGCACTTGTATATGAAGCCAGTGTAAAGTATTCGGCTTTAATTTCCACTCAGAAAAATCTGTTGGATAAATTGTATCAGCCCTTGAGACCTGGTTGTATACAGACTTAGGTCTGTGTTTTTAAATGGTTTCAGTTAAAATCAGAATAGATTTTTTTTTTTTTAATCTGCCATAGCTTGCTCTTCTAAAATATGGTGGTTTTGAAAAGGAGGGAAGAAAAGATATTTTTGGAAATTTTTTCAGTAAAATACACTTAAGTGAGAATGTTTTCTTTTTAGTGCATGAGAGCAGGTACGGGGTAAACAAGGACAATACTGAGCAAAGCCTGGTATATAATTACAGAACTAGGAAGTGAAGCTTGTTTTCTCTGTTATATATTAGGCCAAATCTTATTATATCCACACAGCAACAGGGATTGTCCTGTGATTGTAAATATGATGCCTTTTATGTAATTGTAAATGATTCTTTCATTCAATATATAAAGCAAAAGTGTTGTGAATGAGTTTCGTAACTTATGAATTCAGATGCTGCACCCCATAAAGTAATGAGCTGTTTAACTTTTTTAAAGGAATGACATTTCAGCAGAATACAATTCATCATTTATACACAGTACCCTTTGTTTCCAAGAAGTTATATAAATATCAATTAATCATTATAAACCTTTGAGAGAAAGGAAAAAATTATCATTCAAAAGTAATAAATAAAGCAGGCACAGATACTTAAGTACTGGAGTGTCAGAACTTTGATCAACACATTTTAAATTATTTTCTGACAATGACAAAAATGAGGAAATCTCTGTATGTATGTATCAAGTAGTCTTAGATCTGTATAATGGTATCCTACCTGACTCACTTACCTCCATTACAAGACCGGTGCCTACCCCAAGCTGGGAAATGTTACTTTAATGTGATAATGCTTAATTTATCACTCTGTATAAGCAATTATCACATGGACTTTTTTTTTTTTTTTTTAAAAAAAAATCAGCTGCAGAGAGCTGTATTTACCACTGCATTTATCATTTGGGTATCTCTGGAAAAACTTTGCAACTTCTAGCTTTGACATCATTCAGTTCATCAAAAACTAAGTTGAAACACAGGTCTGAAATTCCTGCTGCTAGGTGTGTACAGCTCCTCTCTGCCTTTGTTATGCTGGCTGCAGCAACGGCCCTGTCCTGCCTTGACAGTCCCAAACTGTGTCTGCTAAAATAGAAGGAAGAAAGAAAAGTTTGCTTTGGTACGCAGATAGTTATGAGGATATCAGGCTCAATTATTTCCTCCCTTTGGGAAAATTTCCTCATGTAGAGTGAAATTTCTAGGAAGAACTCACAGCTCCTCTGAAATCTTCCCTTAAGCTCAAGCACCTGCAGCAAGGCTTGCCAGCCAACATAAGTCTGGATTTTCCTATGATACTTTAGAAGAAGTAACCCCCCTTCTGAGAAGTCATAAGGCAGGACAAATTGTGGTACCTTAACTCATAGACTACCTGAAAATAATCTGCATGGCATGGTTTGGATTCCTCCTACTATGTGCCAGGGTCTTAACGTGTAATCTACTGAATATCACACAAGTCTTTCTACTGATGCTAAAGTGGTTTTGAATGGGGACTATCTACTGAATCTTTCTGTCTAGAAACTGCAAATGTCAGAGAAATAAAGAAACGGATTCAAAGTGTGCTTGACTTGAAGGGGTAGATAAATGCACTGTTCCTTTTCAATCTGCAATGAAGAAATCTAGGAACATGAGATGGAAAAGGCACTCCTAGGTTATTGAGCCCAGCCATGTTATTGTCATCAGTCACATCACATATTGCTCTTCAAAAATGCATCTACCTCTGCCTGCAGAATTACAGACAGAACTCCTCGTGGAATGCTGCTCCAGAATGTCACTCTGCTGAAGGATGAAGACATTGTTCTACTGTCAAGGCTAATATTATTTATGACACCGTTCACTCCTGTTCTGCTCATGTCCTTTCCCTTAAATAACTTGTTTATCCACACACCCAGTCCTCTTACAGATAAAGTTATCTCAAGAAGTACAGAATACTTAAGTCCTTGGCCAAACTCTAGCATGGTAAAAATCAATTCTTAGTGAAGCTGTAACCACTTACAATGCATGGTAATTTCATACAATAACATTTATGTTGGATTTTAAGGGATTTCTAAAGAGGATGTTACAACAAAAGGCAAAAAATATGTTTGTACAGGCAATTATAAGTGTAATATGTTGTAAGACTTTAATATTACTCTATTTTCTCTTATTAGTCATCATAAAGCCAGAACTAGTTCTTCACATCATATGACACGACAGTTTCAAGTGCCCTTAGGATTTATGGCTCATCTTGGCCTTGCATTTTAAACTTGATATGGATATTCTGTGACTGAGATGAGGTAAACTGGATGTTTTCCACCTCTTCCACTGTAAATGTCTTCCTTACACGAGACCTGAGCCAACTCAGATCCAGGAAGCAGGAGACAGGTGGTGCTGTGGCCCCACTGGTCAACTCCCCTTCTTTATAATTGTACCAATTATGGGATCCTAGCTAATAGCACTTTGTGGTTATTTCATTGTCCTATACAGATAAACCAGCTTACACTCAGGATGAGCACCAGTCTCATTGCTTGTCACTTCATTGCATGATGGAGATGAATCTTAGATGTCTCTCCATGCAGTATAAACACCAGGCTTTTTTTCTAACCTCCTCATCCTTTATAACTTCAATGTCTGTACAGATTTATGAGATGTTTCAAGCCCTGAACTTCTTAGCTTTCTCCTGGTCCCTTAGAAGGAGCAATTCGACTGACTAAGGGAGAGTTACTGTGACTTTCTGCTCATGGTCAAAACCACAGTTGTTCATTTCAAGGGTTCTTCCTCATTCCTCAGGATGATGAAGTGCTAACCACTGTCAAAGAAAGGACAGCTGGAACACTGAACCACCAACCTTATATAGTGTGACAATCTTCATGTTCCACATCTGTATATTTTCATTGTTTGGTACCATGTTCCTTCCATAAAATTATGCATCTAGTTATTGGGTAAAAAGCTGATTACCAATAACTAGTGGGTACAATACAAAAGGTGTTTTGGCTGTTTAGTTCAGCTCAAGAAACTGCCATATCATATTTTGGATATTAGCTCCAGTTCTTGGATTGCACTGGCATGAATATTTCTAGTTCTGTTGAGCAGAGCAGAGTCATCATGCTCCCAAACAGACTCAGAATTGCTTGCTGTTCTCAGTGACTTATCAGTGACCTCAATTGTAGGATGTCGGGGAAAACGAGAACAAGGATATCAGGTGAAAGCACCCCGAGAAAGGTATAGCTTACCAGCTTGGTAAGTTTGCTCAGGAGAGACTGGGACCAGAAAGAGGCTGGGTTTAAATGAGACTGAGAATTGACTTGACAGCAGATGTAGAAACAGCAAAAGAACAGGTAGTAAAAGCTCCTGTGCCTGCTAAGAATTTCTGGTGCAGACAGTAGCAGATGGACAGCTTGCATAAAGGGAGAAGGTACTACCTCCTCAAACAGCCTGTGACATGTAACCTGGGTTCATGTCAGAAATTCAGTTGAGTTTTTTATAAAGTGTTATTTTTTCGGAATAAGTATGAGGCAGCTTCCAATTAAATCTCTCTGAATGTGCTGCACAGTTGTGTATTATTGGAATGCTTTCTTTTATTTTTCAAGAAGGAAGCACTAATGCAAATAAGCAGCTATGGTAATGCTTCTATACCTCGTAATTTCAGGAAGTATCAGAACAATGCTGCACTAATTAATGTTGTGCCTCTGCTGAAGGGAATACTGTCCATCGTAACAAGAGTAAAAGCAAATACATGGTGAATGTTCACCACACGAGTCTTCTCTGTATTTGTTACCTGACATGTTACTTTGACCCCAAACCAATGACAAATGATGCAAGTATTTATGGCTGAGAATCTTGTGGAGAAGATTCAGCATATATTTATTACTGACGGGAGTCCAGACGCTGACCCAGGCAGTGGAGAAGGGGAGGCAGGAAGGCAGACGGCGGGGAACACCCCATGCTGGTGGCTTTACATCATCCCAAAGGAGCAGCAGAGTTCTCTGAAAGGACTCTTTTGTAGTTCTCTTAGCAGCAACACCCCCACTTTTGGAAGTAAGATATAAGCCAATGGAGCAATTTCTAATTAAGATTTACATAAGTGTAACTATTAATTCCAGGGCACCTTATGTGACTGCATCAGCTTAACAGAATTCATTTACCACGCTTGTTCTTCATGGAATATATTTCCAATCTTGTTTGTAGAATACACTGCCTTTTAATTGTTTGTAGCTTTTAAAATGCATCTTATATTTATATAATGCCTCATTGCCAGCATTATGGGCTTTATTGGGATAAAGCAAATCACAAAAATCAAGGGAGACATTTAATAATTTTTTTGATATGAGACCTGATGAGAAATGTTATTTGTTTCCCAAATGCAGCAAGGTTTCTTTATTGGCCTGTCAGCATTCCAAAAGCTGCATTTATGTGAGCGATTATGTCATAAAAAATGTATGCAACAGCTCTGTTCCAGAAATGTGAATACTAAATAGCAAAGCGTAATAGCTGCAGTACCAGAAAGCATTTTCTTATGAAACTGTTTTATTTATTTCATGCAAGAATCTTTCTCAGCTGCTCAGAAAAGAGGGTGCCTACCACGTATTTTTCTTTACCCTTTTCAAGCAACCGTCCAAGAGTAAGCGCAAGCGTTAAACGTGGCTGGGTTCGTGCACTTGAAGAGCCCCCTAGGGTTAGATTCTAAAGCCCTTTCATGGCCTTTATTCTCATAAATAAGGGATTTGCTGTATTTTAAAGCATATCAGATCACAGTGAAAGTTTAAATTAGCATTCACTCCAAGGAGAACACATTCCCCAACCCCTGGTAATGTTCACCTCTTGGGTACATGCAAAGGTTGAAACGAGAGGCTTTCCAGACACTCCGCACATTTCCCCCCTGTTCTCTGTCTTGTTTTGCTCCTTCAAAAACTGCAAAGCAGCAAGATGGATGTGGGAGTCTGCTGTATCTCTAAAAAACGAGTTTAGTGTTACTGCAGCTATACCACATGGGTGTATTTTATCAATTTGTCTAATAACTAGATGGCAGCCTATCACAGAGCTCTTCAAGTATTCAAACCCAGCTGCCAATTAGCAGCTGTAACAATAATCCATCCTAATAGCTATTAGCAGATACAGTGAGGGGATGTGCCTTTACAGTCTGAGATGTGGAGAAGTACTGCTTGCCTCCGAATCCTCTGCTTTTGAAAAACGCAGTGGGCTGTTCTCATTCTCGCAGTTTTCCATGTGGGGATTTTATTGG
Source organism: Anser anser (assembly GCF_964211835.1). Taxonomy (NCBI): domain Eukaryota; kingdom Metazoa; phylum Chordata; class Aves; order Anseriformes; family Anatidae; genus Anser; species Anser anser. Next base: position 17,623,466 of record NC_139726.1, on the reverse strand, counting down.
TATGCAGATAGGATAAAGTATGCGGGAGGGTGTATCCGATAAGAGCATTCGGGGCTGGAATTTTCAATGGCTGCATTGTGAGGCACACAGTTTAAGACTTAGACATGTAAATGTTTCCATCCAAAAACAATTTCCAGACATGCAATTGAATTGATTAATGCAGCTGAGAAGATTTGCCAGCCTAGGCATTTATGACTGCATATCTTGCACACATAATTCAGATATTGTTTTGGAAAGATTTACATTAGTGGATAAAATGCAATGAGAGCAAGTAGATAGAGAAGCCTCTGCAGTGCCTCGCTATCTGCACTCCTCTGAGTAGAAGCCCACCCAGCTTGCAGCCTGGGGGACACAGTGCAGGCAACCAAGGCAAGAGTGTGCTGCAGAGCATTTGCCTCGCTGCTGCTTCCTCTTCCTTTTGCTGGAGTGTTCGAAGGTTTGGTGGTGGGGTGTCTCTGAAAGGGAGGGGGGAGGGTAAATCTCTCCTCTTGTAGTTACTTCTGACTGCTCTTCTGGGTTAACGTCCAGAAATCTTGATCTTGGTTTACCTCAGGCTCTGAGCACTCCTACTTGTAGGCAAGAAAATGAACAAAAAAGTAATCTACCACAATTCTCTCTTCTGAAGGCAGAAGGAGGCGGGACAGAAGAAAAAGTGGTGTTGTCTTACTGTTAAATATTTGGAGGAGACTCATTCATTATGATAAGGAGACACACAAGAACCATAATAGATTGGGTCCTGCAGATACTGGTTTTCTGTTTTGTCGCATGGTATTTTTGTATCTAGAGATTAACATGATTAACATAAGCTAATCGACTTCTATAGCACTTTTGCTATGACTCCTGCACCTAGAAATTAGCTTTTATTTTTAATTTATTTATTTTTAATTGGAACTCAGTAAAAAAAAGTTCAGGCTTCTTTTTAAAACATACTAAAGTCAACAGCTTTGGGCTTGACATTCTTTCTCTGGAAATGAAAACTGATTCTTTTCCCCCCAAAGTGTTAAAGTTGAAGAAATTTGCAGGGGAATTAGAAAGTGATTATTCAAAATGCTGTCCCTGACATAGTAATCTCCTTCTGCTGTTCTCAGTTTTGTTGCTGCTTTGCTTTCTTCAGTGATAAGTTTCATATAATCCAACCCAAGAGTTCTCTGCTGCCATGAAGCAAACATTACAAGCACTCCTGATTCATGGCTGCGATAACAGAAAAATCCTATTCCTCCTTAAGCTGCTGCAGTGTGACTCTGATGCAGTGTTAGAAAGAATCTCCAAACTGATTCTTGCCCAGAAAGGAGAGAAATTCTCAGACCTCTGTGTTAAGAAAAAGGTGAAAAATGCATGTATAAGGTGTCTCCTCCTCTAAGGTGTAACTAAGAAAAATAATCGTTGTTGTTTAGGAAATTGAGCAATTTCGAAAGTGTTGTTGAGAACAGCAATCTGAATGACGGACTGCGTCAAAAGAGATATTGTAAAAGCAATAAACGGTGAATTAAATGGAAAGTGCTTGAGGGCTGAGAGTTGGATTTTAGTCTTGGAATATTAATTAAAATGATAAAAGTATGTGGCATTCCTGTGAAACAGCTAAGTCTATTGGAACAAACTAATTCCCTTTATAAGTGTTGAAGACACATGAGTCACTCAGAATAAATTTGGCTTACTGAGTTAAGTGCTGCATCACTACTATGGGAGACAGAACTCTACCTGTTGCACCAGGTGCAATTAAAGAACTCACAGGATGCCTACTGTTACTATGATAATTACTCTTCTTTCAACAGTTAAAAAAGATTGAGGCAGGACTGTATATAGAAGGAAAGAAGCTTGTTTTTATATGTCTATTTTTTTTCCATTGCAGTGGGAAAAAAAGAGAATTGTATGAAATGGCTGTTCTCTTTTGAGGGAAGTTGTACAGAATATTGATCCATGATGCACATTATTTATCCAGTATGTTGAGGATAATTTAAAATACATATATATACTCTTTTTTGTTTTGATTTTGTCATTATTTTTACAAAAAGAAAAAAAATTACAAAAACCTCCACAGAAAGAACTTTCTGATCTTGATCAGATTTGTGTTGGTGCTAACACATTTCTGTAGTAATCAGTCCATTGTGATTAACTATCTATTCCTTTTTTATTTTTTCTTTGTGATACGAATGATAAAGGAACAAAAGTGTGGAAAGAAGCAAAACGAGAAAACATTTATTAGCAGAAAACAGTCTCAAGTATGAATTTGCAAATTTGCATACATTTTTACCAGTCCCAAACCATTTGGCACTATGCAGTGAATGTGGAAGGAGGAACAGACTTATTCTCTGACTAACATAAAGGAAGGGGGCAAGACTTCAAACTCTTTCTTGTAAAATTGGTCCTAGTATCTTTCATTCCCATTATGGGATATTTGCCACTTCATATGTAAAAGTGTGTATTCAATAGTCCCTCCTCTGGCACGCTCCCAAAAACTCTATCCAGAGCCCTATTCATGGTTAGCGTAGTGTAAAATGGGTCAATTTAACAGACTTTAATTGGATCAGTTTTCAAACACGAGTTACAAATATGGGTCTCTTCTTTTTTCACTTAACTCTAATTGCTACTTGCTGTATACTACATGCTTGCATCAACTTGAATGCTGAAGCACAAAGATGTGGCTGTAAACTGAGCACCTCACTTTGAAAAGGGAGGCCTACACTGGTTTCTCAGTAGAAAGCATAGAAAAGCATTCAACAGCGGGCTGCTTTAGTCCAAAGAAAGATTAATTTCTACTTACACTGATCCTTATAAAACAGAAGCCTCCTCTATTTCCCAGCTACTTTTTGAGGCCTCTTGTTAATTCAAACCTACAAGGTTCTTGGTGGTGGGAAGGGAAAATAGCTGGAAGATTGCTTATTATCTGCCGTAAGATGACTCATGCAATATGAGCAATTGTGAATCATGAACAAACTATCTGCAGGCACCACACATAAGACTTCTAATAACTTCCATGTTACTAGATGTTTCTAATGCTTAGTTTTAGCATTGCTTTCTTAAAAGCAGAAAGGCTCACAATAGGGTAGCGGGAACTACCTTTTTAAAAGTTGCGTAGAAATATTTGTGGCACAAATTCTCTACCAGTTTCTATTGTACGGGGGTTAACCAGTCTTTTCAGAGTCTCATGCATGTGACTTTAAAAATCTTTAAAATGGAAAAGAAAAATGTGGAAGACCATCCCTGGGCAACATATTTTTATTTCTGGACCACAGGGATCATTCCAAGATCGAACTTTGTGATGCCCTGGTCAGCTCCTTCTGCTGGCGTAGCTACTAGCAGAGTTAGGTAGCAAAGGAACAGGGGCAGAGGGGGGATGTCATTTACTGCGATTTACAGATGTTGTTGGTAACTGAATAATGGTGAGACCTAAATACCTGAAGGCTCATACTAATTCTGGCATGAAGCATCCAGCAGCGGGCAACAAGCAGAACAGTATATATACATACACTTGATCTTTATTGCTACTCCAATCTCTCTTAGTCCCAGCCTGAAGTAGCTTGACACCCAATCTTCCTTTCATTTCTTATCCTAGCCTTCATCTTTTTGTCCATCCAAGGCCTATTTTTCCACACTGTTGTTGCTTTCTGGTATTCATCCTATAGTTTCTTGGCCCTTGCGGTACTGCCTGTCTCATTCCAGGTTCTTTTTGAACAATCCTGGAAAACATAGTATATAACCAGTGTATGTGCTTGTACAACATATGCAGCAAAGCTGGTGTTTGTACCCTGAATATACTGCCTGAATTAAGTGTGCCCGACATGCTCAATTGCCTGTGCAGGGGTGGCCGTGCTGTGCAGCTCCATGGTAGTGAAAGCAGCTCATAGCAAAAAGGTTGCCATAGTGCTTCTGAAATTCTCTATATTGTTTTGGCTGAGTAACTTCATAATTTTAGGGAACCTTCAATTTCATTAGGAAATAAAAGCTGAGGTTTCCTTTGTACCTAACTGTTTATTTAAACTAGTGAAATGACCAATTTTTAATGTTCTCAACTGTGGTTACATAGTAAACACTTTTATTAGTAGAGGTGTCTACAGGGCATGAGAAGCAAGAGCGAACACAGGGAAGACCATTAGAAAAATAACTTCCTATGACATATCAGAGAAGATACGTTCTACATCTGAAGAAGATTCTTTTCCCTTCATAAATTGGCACGGCTTCCTACATTGTGTGTTCTGAGTGTATACTCTCCTTAGCATCTTATGTTGCCACTGGTCTTTTATGCAAGCATCCCTAGATTAATCCTAAATGCTGCTCGTGTGAAGCCAAGCACTACATGATAACTAAACATTTTGTTTCTGATAGTGCCCCTTTAATGAGTTGCAGGTGCCACAAACTTCATGTTCCCTATAGTGCTTTATTGCTTACTAGATGCAGTAAAACAGTTGGCACACTGTAAATTATCAAGTGATAATTATATTCATGGCCTCAATACAAGAAGAAAATCCTCTGTTAACAACATATTTCTTCCAAAATGTGGTAATGAGATGTGTTGCACCTCCTAAGAAGAGCTTGCAGGGTGACTCTCTATTTAGAATACTGCAATCACAGTTCTATTTTCGGCCAGCATCTCTATGGTCAGAATGGAAAGTGACTCTGTACACCCAAATGTGCATTTCTCATTCACTGTACTCTTTAATTTCTACTCACCCGCTAAAAGAAAGTAGTTCTGTGGTTAAAATTGGAAAGACGTGATATTTATTTACCAGGAAGGTATTGATGTGAATTTTCCTATGATTTGATTTTAAAACGTTGAGCTGTGAGCCACAATAACCTGATGGCTTAGCCAAGCTGTTCTAGTATTTTTCCACTGCTCCAAATGTCTCCTGTATGTGAACACTCCATGACAGCCACATCTCAAATGGTAATAGTGTCTCTGAATAGCATAGGATGCTTCCTATCTCTAATAAGCTCCTTTAATATACCAGTCATATAATGATGCTCATCAGTACAAATTACCACTGCAAGGTCAATGAATGTTAATATGTTTCCTGCAACAGAACCTTGAAGAATAATACAACCCCCTCCTCCTCTCTAAGATAATTCCAGGCTGAGTACAGTCCTACAGCAAAATAAATTAAGGGATACTGGTGTGTGTGGTTATGCTGACCATGTTTTCGTAACAAACCAACCTCATCTTAGAGATCTCAAGTGCTATAATAATAATTATTTTTAATGGTTTGTATTAATCTGTCAAAATTCTGTGATCACTGTAAACAACTACAATATTTGGGGAGCAATACTCATACAAGATTTAATTTATAGCATTTCAATTTTAATGCTTGGAATCTTCCTCCAGGCTGCAAAGCTCTACAAAAGCAAACAGGCACCGGAGTACATGTACTAGTTACACACCAAGAGAGAGAGGGAAGTAATTCTGGGCCGATCATTAAAGAATTTGCATTTTTTTGATAAATTATGTTCATGTTTTTGGTGAGACAGCTGCTTTTCTCTCTCTCTCTCTCTCTCTCAAATAATCAGATTTCCTATGTCTTAGGTGTTGCTTTTTGGAAAAATATAGGTGTATAAAGTGAAGGTTGGTTATTCCGTATGCAGGCATTAATTCAAGAAAAATGTAAATCTGTACTTTGGTGTATCCCTGTTCAGGACAGTATGTGAAAAACTAAAAATAAGTTGTGAACAGGAGCCTTGAGCAGATTAATTTTAGTAAATGTAGCCTTAATTCAGTATTGTCACAAAAAGTTGTTTAGAAAAGAAAAAAGGTTTTCTGAATATTCTGTTCTGTTTGCTTTCACAGCTAACTTAACCTAACCACCTGTCATATTTGTAGCAGATAATTAATTTCAGAGCATACAATTAGTCTAGCTAAGAATAGTCCTTGCAGCATACTACGTTCTTATTATTTCTTTATCATGCTTCCCAGCCCATTGACTCATTACTTCTCAGCTACTACATTTACATTTTATTCTTGGTTGAATCCACAAAATAATAAAATGATAAGATAACGGACTGACACTGCTCATAATGTATTGTAATAACCATAATAAGAGGGATAATCATATCATGCTTATATTTTATGCATACTTCATCACCTTAAACTCTGATCTGTACTCATTGATGGTTTCATTTTTTTCCTTGTTTTTTCTTACAAGCATTGAATATTAAAACAAAAAAATATATTAAACAGTAACAGAAAAAAATATTGGAAAATTCAAGGACAAAGACAAAATAAGCAGGTATTTGGAAAACACTTCTAATGAGAATGTCTTTAATTAAAAAAAGGTATGTAATCTTTAAGATGATAAGCAAATTAATAAAAATCTCTTTTACTTTATAGCATATATAACAGTTAAAATGGCACTCTCATGAGAACAAAAATGCATAAACCATAGTGTACTGCTTTTCGCCCAATACATAATTCATACATGCAAATGTTCTGCAGATATTTCACTATAAATATAATTAATTGCTGCGGATTCACAGATGAGGCTGTGTGACTGTGCATGCACACATTGCCAGGCACACTCGTTTATGTTGATTTCAGGCTGGAGACTCTTGTGACAAGCATAATAGGTAGAGGGAAAAGAAAATCAGTGTTTAGAGACACACAAAGTCATGCAATATTCGTATAGACAATGCCTTACAGAAATGATAACATCCAGCAATAAATGGATGGAAGTGATCTGAGGAAAATAAGGAAAGGTCTCTCCTATGAATAAAAACATGTGCTATCTAGTATTGCATAGCATTAGCATACCGTGATTTAGAAGAATTTATTCCATTGTCACTCAACAGTTATCTCTTTATTCTATTGCTTGTTATAATACCGGGAAAACACTGAAAATCAGGGAGAAAAAGGTTTTAGTGACTGCATTTGTTAATACCTTCCCAATGTTCTGCTGCTTTTGTTATATAAATTATAAAAAGCTACAGAAAAGTTTACAGATAGTCTCGCAAAATGGAAAATTCATGTTAATAAACATAAACATAGGAGTCATTTGGAAAATTCCAAGCAGGGAGGAGCTATGTAGCTTTAGAGAAGGGAAGCACACACACACTAGATGATCTCTCTTTTCTGTTCTATATAATTTCATCACTGACAACACAAAGCAGCTGTTGGCACAATGTAAAATCAATTATGTAGTAAATAGATTTTGCTGTTATTTCATAATCTCAGTATCAACACTGTAAATATTTAATAACAATTTTGATTATTCATCTCTATTTTGCTCTTCAAATTCCTATCTAACATTGTGGATAGAAAGAAGGAGAGAAAGAAACAAAGAGAACAAGAAAGAAAGAGAAAGAGAGAAAAAAAAAAGTAGGAAATTGGAAATTGCGTTTTGTGACTTATTTCCTACGGCAATGTCATTTGTAAAGTACATGCTCTGAAGTTTCACTATGTTTCTGTCTTGAATTTACATAGGTGATCAAACTCTGAACAAAATATTGTTTTGAGTTCTTACTCTTTAAAATCAAAATAAACATCTTGATTTTTAAGCCTGTCATCAAAGTCTTACACTGCCTTCCATAGGAAACCAACAGTCCCTTTTGCATACTAATGTATTCTGTAAATAACTAGAGATCATTGTTTCCAGCCATTTCTAACAAACCTCTGAATTTATGTCAGTGTCGAAAAATCGATGCCCTAACAGATTCCTAGGATAGAATTTTTGGATTTTTTTTTATGATTGCTCTTCTATGTCCTTTTTAGACCTTTTAAAATGCATTTGATGGCTCTATTTAATTTCTTAGAATTATTTTGTTTATTATACTTGGAGGTTGATCTGATCAGCGTAAATTTCAGTTCCTTCTACTTTGGTATTACCCAGGAAATATCTATTTACAATATATTTTATTTTTCATGTTTTTATGTTTTCATGTTTTATATGTTATATATATATATATATATATAACACAGGTTGAAATTTCCTTTCAAATTTGAGTACTTACTATTGGCAGATAACAGCAACTGCCATGAGTTAATAAATGATGGAACAGGACAAACAACAACAGCAACAACAACTGTTAGTCAAATTTTCTTTTCTCTTCTTTCTTTCTTTCTTTCTTTCTTTCTTTCTTTCTTTCTTTCTTTCTTTCTTTCTTTCTTTCTTTTTTCTTTCTTTCTTTCTTTCTTTCTTTCTTTCTCTTTCTTTCTTTCTTTCTTTCTTTCTTTCTTTCTTTCTTTCTTTCTCTCTTTCTTTTTCTTTCTTTCTTTCTTTCTTTCTTTCTTTCTTTTTTTCTTTCTTTCTTTCTTTCTTTCTTTCTCTCTCTCTTTCTCTCTTTCTTTCTTTCTTTCTTTCTTTCTCTATTTTTTTCCCATTAAAGAATCTATTTTCTCCCTTCCTATTAAGTTTGAATAACCACTATTTTCTTGACTAGCTTCTCTAAATACTAAAATTAAGAACTGGAAATGCCTGGATTTTTTTGTTTGTTTGTTTTCTATACAGCATTTGCACTGTCTCTGCTGTGCAGTGCTGTTTTGCTTGATAGTTTCTCTGGTTTATGAGGTTACTGATGTTGTCTTCATCTTTAGAAGCTTAAGCACAACTTCCAAAAAGTATATGGGAACACATATTCAGTGAATCTGCTCTGCTTACACTGACACTTCTGACACTGTATCTTTTAGAAGAAAATCCCCATTTTCCTGAATTGTTACTTGAAGACAAAAAAGATTTTCAGTCATTTCCCTGTAGCCTATATAACATAAATAGTACAAAATGCATCCAAAACAAATCTCAATGTTTGCTGAAAAAGCAAAGCAAAATTTTTGTCACGTTCTCTTTCTCCGTCTGCTTCTCTGAAAAAAAGGGAAGAAAATCTTCAAAGTTTCCAGTGAAATAAAATCCTACCTATTATTCTTCAATACTCAAAAGCTTACTTCAAGTGTAGATGTGTGGGAACATTTTTTGTCCAGCAACATCTCTGTTCTTGCTATAAAAAGTTGCTTACTATCATCTTTTCTTACAAATTGACACCCTGCAGGCTTTTCTTGTATATTCTCAGAAAAGCTGTAATACTTGCTTGTCTGCCTGTTCCAAGTTTGCAGAATTTGTAGGCTAGTATCCTACTCATTATCTCGAAAGGTTTCTTAAGAACTGCTTAATTATTCCCATCTTGTCATCTATTTTTTCAGTTCTTTAATTGTCTCTAAAAAATCCACCCTACGTGCAAGCTAGAATGACCTCTCTCTTTTGAAAATGTTTTAGAAAGCAATCACAGCTCCTTCCTTTGATGGAGTCTTTGAGTATGGTTTATTCTTCTTTGGTCACTGCAGATCTCAGTAGGATTCTAAGAGGTCACTTGTCCTTAATAAACAACAAAATCAAGGTGCTGTAGCTAGCAATCTTAGCAAAAAGTTGAGGAGTGAATGGGCAGAAAGACAGATCTGCGTCTCTTCTAAAAAGATCTTTTTCCAATTTGGGTTCATCAGGTTGCTCTGTCAGAGAGTTACTGTAGAACCAGTGGGGACATGGAGAGGCTTTCCTCAGGAGGTGTGAGTGCTTGGAGAACCCACAGCAATCATGAGAACAAGATTTAGCAAAGATTCACAGATCATACCCAGGGAGATGCTAAAACTAACATGCTCAGAAAGTATATATTTTCTTTGGTTTGACTTCATCGGTTTAGCTCATTACTGTGCTATGCTGAAGCTGAGCTATTCCACTGAATTAAAGTATGGGTAGTAACCAGGAACACAAGTTCATTGTTGCAAGATTGCTCTATAGAAGAATTGTCTGTGTATATTAAAAAATAAAAACAAAAATTCATACTACCACCATTCAGATATGAGGATTCATCATGGTCTATATAATAGGTAGATTCAGTAAAGTTACATTACTATTGTTTTATCATACGTCTGAATGAACCCATTACAAACTCAAAGACAGATAGAGTATATCAGCACTGAGCCTGTCATTCTTGGTGCTTGGTACTCGTGCTGGTGAGCAACATTCTCTCTGAAGAACCTTTACACACCTTTCTACCTTTCTAATAGTTTGGATGTTGTCGGGAAATAGTTCCTGCAGTTGCACCATGTGTGCATCCCCTAATAATTCTTGAAGTTGGTGCCGAAGATGGCTTGAAGTTAGGGAGAAAGGCAGAAATCCCATTGGTCAAATTCCCAAACAGGTTTTGTGAGACTCAGATGAATAGAAAGGGAAGCAGGAAAGAGACAGGGATCTGTGCCCCCAGGGAGGGAGAGGCGGCAGGATGAGCTCAGCAGGGAGCAGTCCTGTTCAGCCTGCCACTAGGCAGTCGGCAGGCAGACACGGGCTGGTCAGTAAGCACTTTCTTGATGAAAAACCAGTGAATACCACTTGCTGAGACAGTAGTCAGTCAGAGGAGTGCTGTGGAGATAATGTCGGGAAAGAAGAATGGCTGGGAACACAGTGGGAACAGGCTTCATTATGCTGCTTGTGCAGTCACAAGGGATATGGAGCTGGGTACCTGGGGAGGAGGCTTCCAGAGCACGAATGCAGAGGAAGTCAGGCTTCGTTAGTTGGGTTGTTCGTGGGACACTTTGAATTTGATTTGGATTTTGTTCCAATATATGCCATAACTTTGCTCTGAAGAATTTCTCTCTTTTGTCTTTTTTCTCACCACTTTCAAATGCCTCCGCTTTGCAGGAAGACAGATTTGCCATTTTTCTTTTATATCGAGAGGTGACTATGTAAAAATTCCTCTGGACTTCATCACTTGAATTCTTCCTACAAATTAATTAATTAATGTTTGGATCTCTCCCATGTATGGAAGCATTACGTGTACTTACTTCCATAGCGTGCTGTATGATTACTCTGCTCCAGGGCCTTCAGGAAGTGCTCTGCAAATGAAATTGTCCCTGAACATTTTCTGAGGGATGCTCTGGAAGCCATTAGTAGAAGGAAGTGGGCCGAGGACAGCTAAAACAGACAGAACAAGTATTTTACAGCTTGAACAAAGAGGCAGAGGAGCTGTAATAGATTTACGCCCTCTGTGTCATTTATTGTCATTTATCTTACATGTTCTGACACAGACACACTAGCTTTGAGTTACTCGGGATTTTGCTTTCAATCAAAGTCAAAGCCACATACTTTTCAGCACTGAATGCTCACACGCTGCTAAAAGGGCCCTCTATAGCTCTGAAGAGAGGTCTGCACCAGGCAGCTGTAAGGTTCTTCATCATTGAAGTGCTGTTATAAGCTAAAAAGAAAGTAATGTACCTTAAGTATTAACAGAAATTTCTCTTTATCCTTGAGAGTGTGGAGGCATTGCCCTTGTTCAGAAAGATTCCTATTGTGGTAGATGAATCATTATAATTACTTCTTATAGGTTATCATTAAATTATGCTAGAAATTCCTAGTAGGATGGCCAGGATAATGCTATGGAGAATGAAAGCCCTTTCATTCTATCCCCTCTTTACTTGCTCCTCGGAAGATCCCTGGGAATCTTTCTTTGTTGAAAGAAAGCACACCAGAGTCAGCATTTTACCCCTCCGTCCATGGACTTCCCTCATGATCAGATGGAGGCATTCATTTTGCTCTCAAAAAAAAAAAAAAAAAACCACCATATTCAAAGCATTCACATTCATTTTAAAAGGATATTAAATGGAATATATGTAGCTTGGTTTTCGCAACTGTTCCTTCATTTTAGTTTCCCTGTTTATCCCATCTGATCCATGCCCGTGATAGTCTGAAGTTTAAGCCTTCAGGAGATAGAAATTAAACATCTTATACAAAGCATCAACTGCATATAACAAATAATAACGATGACTTAGCTGGGAGATCAATCAGTTCCTCAGTATTATCATACCGTACCTATTTTTCTTCATGTGTGTCTTATAAAATATATATATATATATTTTTTTTCACTAAGGTCATACATTTGTTGCATGATTTCTGCTAAAATATTTACAAGGCAAGTATGTCTCTCCACTTTAACAGTTTAATACACACTACTGTTGAAATTAAGGGGAAACACCACTAGTTGAGCATAGACTTGTTTTGTTTAAATTTTTTAAAAAACATCAGAAGTTTACATCTGCTTTGTATTCAGATACTACAAACATTTTCTCTCTTGTGTTTGTTTGCATTTATAATTTCCTGGGACTTCTTGGTTTTTGCTGGCACTGGAACTGGAAGCACCAAGATGCCACGATAAGGGTTGTTTATGCAATACTTTCTGCCTTACCAAATCCAGGAAATGCTCAAAAGAGTACAAAAATTTCACAAGCTTCATAGTCCAAAACTGTTCAACAATACTCTTGAACTTTCTGGATGCTAATGCCAACTGACCAGTTTTTTGACGTTTGCCTGCCACTAGCACAGTGCCTAAGACAACGGCACTTTGTCCTTTTGAATCGTTGGCTGTCCTTGAAGACTTAAATTCTGTGCTTACTTATCCTTTCAAAAAGACAACCAAAAGAACTGTTTGTTCAATGTATCCCAATTCGTGTCATGGAAAAACCATCTCAGGAAGTCACACAGTTTTCGACTGAGCTCACTAATTCTTTATGGTGTGATTGATGGCAAGCCAGATAGGACCAGGCACTGTTGTTAATCTTCCACAAGTGCAGAAGAATTGTCTAACATGATAGCTTGGAAGGAAAAGTACCTCTGTTCTTCCCTCATTTCCATAGTTTATATATAAGCAGTGTTCAACACAGTGTCCTCCATTGCTGTGAGTGTGAGTGTGTGGTGTAAAAAAGCAACAGACACCCCAGGTTGTTTCTTTCAGGGAAGAAATAGGTTGGGAGAATTTGGAAGTCCACGGCAAATGATTACTGTGAACACAAGTGCTGAATACCAGCATCTATCAGCAAGACTTAAAAGACTCTCATTCTGATATAGGCTTGATGGAGTTACATGATATACAAAACATAGGAATATCCAGTATTTTAGAACAGAGGTATTTTTTACCTATGCATGTTAATCAGAGGCAAGGTATGATAGGGTCATTACACAACCTAAGAGCAGATATTGCAACTTCTTTTTATAACCCCAATAGATTAGTTTTTTATCTCTCCACCTGAGAGAGAATTGGGTCCTATTTAGGTGCATTTGTGAGCATGTTCAAGAAAAAAAAAAAAAAAAAAAAAAAAGGAAAGCAAGGATTCATAGCTGGCAAACCTACAAGGGAAAAAAAAGTTTTCATCTGTAACTATCAGAAAACAAAGTCCAGAGCCAAAAGCACAAGAGTCTGAAGGTTTTCTTGCTGGAAGAGGGAGTCATTACAACAACACATGAGAATATAATAGCAAAGTGACAGGGAGGAAAGAAAATAACTTCTTCCATCCTGTGTGGGCTAGGTGCATAAATTAGAAGCCTGCAGCTTGCTTGGATTCTGTGCTCTTTCTTCTTGGTAGCCAGTCTATTCCCAGAGGGATGGAATCTCAAGTCTATTACATCATTTTCCTCTTTACTGGTAAAGAGGAAACTCTTCATAAGTCTCATTAAGAATTTTTTCTATATGAGATGAAAGTGATGCCTTAGTGGCTTCTATACGTTTAAGACAACAGCTAGCATAAGTGATCCCATCTCTCTGATTCCTCAGGGATTTAAACTAACCTAATAGGATTGGAGTTGAGAAAAAGGGTCAGGGGTGTGGAGACAAAAAGCAGCTGGGACAGAAGTACATACACAGTTGTGAAAGTAAAAATAATTGGGTGACTATCACACCATGAAAAGGGCTATTCATAAGAATTGGATCATTACAACACAGCCAAACCCAGACAACCTACCAGTGTCAAAAGATGTGTAATGTTTACTTCTTAGCAATAAAATAAATGTTTTTCATGAGATGTGATCCTTCCCAAGCAATGTTCTCAGTTTCCTGAGTGTAAAAAATGGAGGAAAAAATGAGCCATAAAAATTGACTTCTGGATTTGAATCGTGCCACAGTTGCATGGTAGACTGAAGAATGGGCATCATCATCGTCTTGTCTGTAAACATCTGGGTGGAGAACTGTGAGTGAAGCCATGTCTTATCTTTTCCTTTGATAAACTGAGGAAACTAAGCTCCAACATGAAATCAGATAACAATATTCTTCATGTGAATTCGTAATCCCTTGTAATTTTAACTCTGCTCCCTCTTAGAGAAAGGCTCCTCCTTGTCTGGAGGCCTTTCAGACCTGTGGTCTTGGAGCAGACCCCAGTCTGAGTTGAAGAAATCCATGTCTATTCCTCCAAGAATACCTATGTGCACATAGATGCAATCACAAGCTCCCAGCCAATCGGTACATAAGTGCATCTTGCAAAAAGACTCTGTACTGAGATATGCTCTTTTAGGAGTATCTTTGCCCTCTAGTATATCATTCAGAAATTAATATATATCTTACTATATCTTGCTAAGAATGTACTATAAGTGGAAAGAAACAAAGAATGCTTTTTAGGAATCCCAAAAGAAGAAATAGAAAGAATGAAGCAGCCTATCTACTGATTTTCAAATCTATATTTACAAAAGATTTTTTTTGACCAGTAAGAAGAATCTGTACATCATACTAAAGATTTACATCCCTGTTCAAAAGCTTGCATGTATGTATTGTAAGCAATCTGGTGAATTTACATTAGTCCTATTCAATATTTATACAAATATATTACTAATGACTCATTTAATTTTATTACTCCTTTTTTTTGTTTGTTTGTTTGTTTTCACAGTTTGATTTTACTTCTTTGTAGATGTTCTGAATGCCTGACTTGATTTTAAGATGGTGAATATATCCAGAGCTTGTCAGAAAATCGGGAATCAAAAACCATCTAACATTCATGCTATTCAGTGACAGTGATTAAAACAGAAAAATATGAAAGAAAAATATGGAAAGGTGGAAGGGCTGAATAGGATCAAATATGTCAGTTACTTTTCAACATGGCATGCCTTATTTTTCTTTTTAAATACAGCCAAGGAAAAACAAAGGAACACATTGAACTTTAATCAGCATGCAGAGTTGCAGTTGTAACAGGCTCTAACTTGTTATTAACCCAACCACTGTCATGGTGATCAGTGGAAAGGCCAAAATCTGGACAGGCTTTCAGAGAACACTAAACAACGCAGTTGCGAATGAGCCAGGAGAAGTGCAGGTCCAGGAGGTCTGCTGAGAGGGGTGGGATGGGTCCCGGGTGGGATGGGTCCCCTGGGAGCCTGCAGCACTCGGTGGCGGCGGCCCGGTGTGCGCTCTGCCTTTTGCCCTCAGCCACAGCTTCCTATGTGGCTTACAGCAGGTCGGCACGCTTCTGGCCTGGGCCGTGCAGCTGCTCCCCGGTTGTCACAGGTTCGTTGGGTTATGCAGAGGAGTCTTGGGCTGTAAATAGCCTCCAAATTGTAATAAACTAAAACCTAGAAAACTTTGTGCATTCGTAGCGTGAATTCCCAGCATTTTAAACCAGACGTTATAAAAATATGAAAATCCCAAGCCATAAATCCTAAAGATGATTGCTAGGGTTTGAAAACACTTGCTAGTCTCTAAGTCCTCTGAGGAAAAACTGATGAACATTCTTCATTGCTAGAGATGTGTTGATTACAGCTCAGGCTTTGGCTTGTTTATTTACAGTGTTTTTAGGTCCCCTAGGAGCATATTTTTGGTGGTTTGATGCTTTTGTGCCTCCCCTAGTGAAAATGGAAGCAAAAGTGCATCAATTTATACAAAAATGAATCAAAACTCATAAAATGATGCAATAAATATTGCTAGCATCTGACAGGAATATTATCCCACGATCAGTGAGTACATTCTTAGGTTTCTCAGTGGATTAAAGCCCCAGAGACCAGAAATGGAAATGCAATATCTTTATTTGGGTAACTTTCCAGCAAAATAAATACGCATTGGTTTATAAAGCCTTGTTGAGAAACACAAGATCTGGAAAGAATTTTTAATGCTAAGATCTTTTAGCATATCCGTTATACTTTAGCATATATCTCAAATAATTGTTTGATAGCCGAATGTTTCTGACACGCGTGAAATCCTAAGGAAGAGAAGAACCAGAGTAAAACAAAAATCTGATCTCTAGCACGAAAGTGTGAGCATTACTGCCTGCGCTGAACACAGAAAAATAAATGTAGTTGCACAACTCAGCTTTGTCAGTGCTGCATCACTTGAGAACTATTTTAGCAGGGAATTCTGGGGCTTCCACAGCAGGGTCATCAGCAAGAATGAATCACCCACCGTGACTCCGCTGAGCATCTGGCATTTCATCTAGAAGACTGTGAGAAGACAGAAGGGGATTCAAAGCCAAGGAGGAAGCTTCCATTTCACAGCAGATCAAGGGTGATGACACTTCAGTGTCTTTTTTATTAATTATGTGGTAGAGACACAACACCTATTAGCTCTGAAGAAATATTTCACTGTAAGCATTAATTTGCATGTACCTCGGTCTGAGTGTTCAGCATCTGAAATAGTTTGTGAAAAGCTAAACATGACAAACTATGAATGAAGCTCAGATAATATGTGAGCTAATTCAAAATGGCAATGTGTTGTGGTCCTTTTGTGAGAAAAACATTTTCTCCATGTGAAGAAAATCAAGTAAAAATAGCAAAGACAGATCTGTTGAGGTACATAGAGTTTAGGGGGGTGGGTTGTATGGCAAAGGATTTTTAAAATTTATTAAAATGACTTATTCTCTGATTTTATTAAATTAGAAATTTAAGGCATGAAAAGTGTTGAACTTGATATTTGTACAGGTAACAGAACCTCCGTTCTTTGACTTAACCTGCTTTCTTATGGAAAGAAGGCTCAAGCAATGGTTTTATCTGCTCACCATCTCCTTCTTAATCCCTTACCCTGTTGTAACTTTTGAAGCCTTTGGGCAATTTCAATCAAAGGTAATAGTGGAGCAGAGACAGTCATAGATAGGATGGTCTGAAAAGCTGCATGAAAATCAGTAGCTGAGAAAAGGTGAGGAAGCTGCTGTTCTGCTTGGGAGCGCAGCAAGTGGAGGTCAGCCTGGGCCAGCTGGCCAGCCAGTGCTTGAACAAAATCATCTGGTCTGTATGTACAGCCCTCTCTTTGACTGAGCAGAGGGTAAGGGACAGCTGAAGGTATTGGAAGGGTGATGGAAGGAATAGGTGGTGTCTGAGACATCAGGAAGAGTTGTTGGATATCTCATAAGCTGCAGAACTCATCTAAAATACAACCGCGTTTGGATTGGAGGGCTTGCACTTCATACTTGGGAATAGTTTTATTCCAGAAATAAGAAAGTGTAAGGAGATTTTAGAATAGAAGCCCAAAGGACATATTCTCCACCTTTTATTCAGAACTTGCTTAAGATATACCTCCAGACAGTGTAAAATGTTCCTAAAGTCTGTAGGAATAAGATGTCAGTTATCTATGTTTATTGAACTTCAATTTTTGTTTGTGTGAGAGGAATAAAATGTTTGTTCTGAATTATCCATGAATATTTAAAATCAATAGTCTGAATTCAGTCAGGACCAACTGCCGCTGGTTGGTCAAGCTGGTAGAGAGATACCCACAGGAATTCCTATTCTGCTGCACCCAAAGCAGGCTGGCCTTGGTGTCTTCCCCATCTGCTCTTAGAGAATGCAAAAGAATTGCAAACACTGCCATGAAACTGAGGAAATTGAAAGGGAACGTCATCATGAAAGAATCATAGCTGGTCAGCTTTTTATAGAGGCATGATTATTCTCTTCCTCGTTCATCGGCTTGCACAGTGAAGACAGTATTGCTAGAGAGACTCCAGGCTGGTTAGGAACGGCAAGGAATGGAATTTTCTCATAAATAATGTATGAAATAAGTTGGATTTTTAACTACCTCCACCTCTGATGTACGTACTCCTACAGTATAGCTAATTTTTGCTGTCAGTGAGAAGGTGATTTAAATAAAAAGTACATGTAGTGAATAGCTATATAGAGGTGGACCAACAAGAGGTGCTTTACAGGTTTTATGAAGAATACTGGAAAAAAAATATAAAAAACCAAACAGTTGCTGGTATAATGCAATCATCTTTATTAGCTAGGCATCTTAGGGTGAAGTAAACAAGAATACAGAAAAAAAAAATCAGAACATGTAGTGCTTATATGAGAAAGGATTCTCTCAGACCTATGTAAACATGAAGAAAAGGTTACTGCTGGCAATCAGTGTAACTGAACTCATGGTGATACGTTTAGCTGCGAACACAGCCACGATTTCATGAGCAGGCAGTCCAGCTGCATCCTTTGTTGTCATCCATCGCCGATAATGGCAGCACTGCCTGATGTACATGAAACTTCATTAAAAGCCTGAAAGTATGTTAAATACCGATATGTTAGTGCCTGCTAAATACTTCAGCTGAGCAACCTTAGAATAGTGCCTGGCCTTGTATGTTTTATAAAACCAAATTGCACTGGCTGCAGCTGTCAGGAGCAGCTGACCCAGCGCAGTACAGGGCTCAGCTGTAAGGATAAACAAGGGCATGCTACATTCAGCAGTGTTTCAGTGAAATGTCATTAAATCATGGGAGCTACTGTAAAAATACAGAATTGTAGCCACTCTACTGAAATAAATATTTAAGAAATTGCTGAAAGAGTTAATAGCCACTAAGTCTAGAGAGTTGATTTAATTGATGGAAACAATCAAGTGCTTTTCATCTTGGTGGCCCATTAACAATGGTCGTTTATTTAGCCTTTGTGCTTAAGAGTGTGGCCTACTGCGACCTGAATTGAAGAGGCTTTCATTTGTGTTGCAAAGCAGTCAAGGCCATATGATGGGGCTAAGGGTGGCATTACAACAAGGAGATTTTGCAAGTAATTGGAACAGCGTGTGTTGGGGGTGAGGGGAAAAGCAAAGAGGTTATTGGTCGAGAGCTGAAATTTAGCTTCATTTCTGGAGCCCTCATTCACCACTCGTTGGCATTAAACAGATCTTTGGTTTATTGTGTGTGTGTGTTTGTGAATTAGGACTTGGCACCTGGCTTCTCTGCATCCACTGGTGATGCGCTGCCATTGCTTCTATTTTTTGTGCTACCTTTATGGGAGGGCATTAGGCAGAGTCCGAGCAAATTATTCCTGAGCCTCGCATTGCCTGCAGCCAGACTGGACAAGGCAGACAAAGAACAGAAGAGGGTGAATGTTTGACACAGTTTGCAAACTGGGGAAGTAAGGCACAGGGTAATTGAGTGACTTGCTCACCCTCTCACACACATTCTGTGGTAGATCTGGTAACAGACAAAGCTCTCCCAAGACTCGAGCTGGTATCTTGACCAGAAAATAAATCCTTGTTCAAATATTCCTGACTGTGTCAAAGTAATAACGATTTCAGCATAAACATGCCTGTCTCTTTCAGCCTAAACTAGTGTGAAGACCTAAATTGGTGCCGAGTACATCAGTTCACGTAGTTCCTGGAGTGAGGTGAATTAAATATATTTCATTTCTATTCTGCATTGCATTTGACTTTTTCTGCCTTAGGGTAGAATTCCTAATGTCTAAAGTAATCTGCAAAGCTTAAATGGGATTTCTCATCCAACGCCCTTAGAGCCAGTGGATAACAATTGATTGGCGTTAACCAAGCTGCCCTAAAACTCCTCTGACACAGCAGCACACAGAGCGCTTCTCAGGCTTGAGCGGCAACAACCCAACCGTGTTTTCATCATATTTTCATCCGTCCAGACCAGATGAGTTAGGCCATTGCTATGATAAGGAAAAAATACAAAAAAAAAATCAACCAACCAACCAACCACCAATATTGTCCCATCGATAGTGAAATCTGGCATGGTCAAAATCATGGATTACTGTTTTCCCTAACATTGACAAAGCCACAGTACATTTGTGTTGGTGTGGTCTGTAGGAAGGCAGTTTTCTAAGCAAAAAAACTCTTTTTGTTGTCCTACTGGTTATCCGCTAGCCTTCTTCAGTGTTTACTTTCCTTCTTAATTCCACACTTTGTGTAGTGTGTAAATGAGGGAAGCATTTTTAACCTTGTGAGCATTTGATTACGAAGGCAAGAGTTAGTACTGCCAGACAGTGTAAGCAGTTTTAATTTAGAAGTGTTTGTTTGCCCTTGCTGTGAACACGGAATAAGCAATTAAAGGCAAACATTACCATCAGTATAAAAAGTTAAGGAATCAGTCACTTGGTTTTAAGTTTCTACTGCAATTCCATCCTGTCTGTGTCACACAGCTTGCATTCCTATCACTGAGTTGACTGAATAATCAATGTATTAATAAGGTACAAGCAGAGACTGCTCTGAGCAATACTAAATTAAGATCGTTTTGCCCAAGAATTCTTCACTGTTCTCTTCTTAATAAACATTTTCAATACCATTTAAAAAATGGCGTAAAATAACTGTAACTGAGGCTCATGTAGATGATTCCGATAATTCTATTTTCTATCCTCATTTTAATAAAAACTGAGCAACATTTGCGTATTCTCATTAACTGTCAGTGGGATCACTGCGCCATAAAAGTTTGCAATAATTAAGTCGTGGGCTTAATTTTTATATTTACAGTGATAAATATTAAACTATCAATTTTGACCAGCTTTAATATCAGCTTAGCAAAATGAATCAAAGCAGATATTCCAATGGAAGTGGAACTTGGATAAGAAAACACTCTGGTTGAAAAAGGATGTAACCAAACTGGCTTCACCCTTACATTAACAGATCATTTTTGGGGATGAGATTAAGCTTTAGAGCAAAAGACTCAGTTTGGGAATGTACTAAGTCCCTACACAGAGTGACTGGGAAGGAACTTGGAGCTCAGCTTTAGCTGTTGCAGTTGTAATCAAATACTCTCTTAGCCAGATTTCTTCTTTCATCACTTTCGGGAGCTGTTGTGGCAGAGTGCATTGCTGCTCTTCTCCCTGGCAGCCATCAGCCCTTCTCAGTAACTTGACACAATTAAGCTGG